>NW_026948187.1:4141373-4741373 GCF_963921235.1 Mobula hypostoma | reverse complement strand
TTTTGCCCGTTCTTGCAATTTGTCTGAGTTCTGCTGTAATCACATTGCTTCCTTAACACTACCTACCCCTCCTGCAATGTTTGTATCGTCTGCAAACCTTTCCACAAAGCCATCAATTACATTATCCAAATCATTGAGAAACAGTTTGAAAAGTAGCTTTCCCAATACTGACCTCTGAGGAACACCACTACTCACTGGCAGCCAACCACTGCTGCCTTCTGCCTGATTTAAATGATGAAGGACATTTTCAGTGGCTTGTGCTCATATTGGCGAACGTGCTTATTTACAAAACTATCTGATATGTTTGTAGTGAATTGCTGAATTTAAATATCCCCGGCATTGAGATGGACTTGACATTTGATTTACCTCAGCTCCGAAAGGAAACAGAATATCACACATCATCGACCGAACTCCGATGTTCTCCTTGGCACACATTTGTACGTGGACCATCTATGGACATGATCTCACGAATAGTGGCCGTTCTGCATGGTTGTTGACGTACTCTCGCTTAATATTACATACAGTGTCTGCTAGCGCACATACATATTGTGGTTCATTACCACACTGCGCCAATTCATCTAATTTACAAAATGTACTTTTCAGAAGTGGGCATCACTGATAATGTTCAATTTGCATCCCTACTCGCACTTGTAGTCTGGCACCTGCTGAGGCGCCGACGTTGCTCCGCTCAAGCAGATTAATCCCCGGTCCCACCATTGAGCCGGTAATTTTTTATATAATATTTTTTAAGATCATAACGAAAAAATAAACAACATTTTGTGTCTCCCTACCCCCAGTAGAGCGTCATGTCGGAAGTTCCTTATCGACCATAGACTTTGCAGATGAAAAGGTGTAAGACAATCTTCCACATGGCTCTTTAAATCCTGAATATCGTAGCGAATATTCTGGTCATACTAAGCTCTGCTAATAGAAAGACAATCTCACTGGAAACCTCTTCTATTTCATTGGTAATGTCGATTGCCCAGTAAAGGTGCAACTTTGCAATCTCTCTGATGAAAAGTTCCATCAGTGCAAGATGCTTTGGTACCCGCACCAAAGTAATGTGGATGCACATGCGACTCTAAACGCTTAAATATTAGCATCTTCAGTCCTGTTGGAGATGATTTATATCTGCTTGTTTGGAGTAACCTTATTGGATATAACCGTGAATCTCCACCAGCAATAACAGAATGCATCATTAGTAATGTTAGAGTAGGGTCACTACACCACTGCCGGGATGCTGCATCAATTGTTTGGTTTAAATGATGTCACATTCAGGAAGGAATCACAACCTATACGGTTAGATGAAGACTAACAGATTGAGATTAGACTTGACGCATCATGATAAATGTTGTTGAAGAATTATTATGTGAAATATAAAGGCAAGCGCAACATCAGTAATATTATAGTCAGTAGGAATCAGCAGAAGCTGTGTAACAATTGCAGTTATTGAACGGAGCAGGACCTATTCACTGAATGACTGTGATACAGCAAAAGGCTGGGGCTGGAGCGATGCTCTCGGCAGGCGAGGGGAGCGCTGACGTCACTCCCTGGGGGAGGGGTGGCACTGTTCTGTTGTGGAATGTGAGTGAAGGAGCTTCATGATCCAGCTGCACAGTCTGTCAACTGGAGACCAGGTGTCACTGGAGCGGAACATCAACCCTTGTTTGTTCATTGGCTGCAAGTAACGTCATTTATTGCACAACCCGCTTACCCGTGACGGAGAATTCGTGTTTCCTATAAATTAGCAGGGTATCGTGATCCAAGTCATACGCCGATGTGAACTGCACAACGGGAGATAATTCAAGCAATTGAAAATGCGTCGACCGCCGATCCTACAGATGAAATACGGTTGCTACCCTTTTCTAGTGGTGTTTGGTTTACCCGGTAAGTCGTATTAATACATTGTCTAACAGCTAATGGCCCTCTGCAGGACAACGTTTTTTTTTTATGAAGTATGATCAGAAGATGCACCACAATGTATCCATTACACAAGCTGCTCAATGGGCGCTGTATCCTTACCTGTCTACATGGCCGCTGAGAAGACTTTCTTCTGGACACATGAGGGCGTCTCCTCATGTCCTATGCAAAAATATCGGAGGGATACCGTTCCTGAAAGAGCAGTAGTGTTTCGCTCAGTAGGTAATGTATTTTTCATCGTCCCTGTCAGAGAGTAAAAGTGTACTACAACACAAAAAGCGGCCATTCGGCCCGCCTTAGCGACCTGAACCTCTGTTGTCCTCTCAACCAGCACCTGACTAACACTCGTCTACCTCCTTCCCATCCTGGCCCTATCCAAACTTATCTTACGTGGTACAATAGATCCCGCATCCTCCACTCCGCAGGAAGCTGTTTCCATACTCGCAGCACCTTCTGAGTAAATAACTTCTTTCAGATTACCCCAGCAACATTTCAACTTCCACGCTAATCCTGAGGTCCTTCAAAATAGTTTCACACAACCTGAGTAGAAAAGGCTGGAATATATTTACACGAACTATATCCCTAATGTATACAAAGATTTTTCTGTCCCCGCAGTATCCTTGTAAATATTCTGAACTCTGTCAGTAATTTTAATATAATTCCCGTACTAAGGTGACTAGAAATGTAAACAATACAAGGAATTCTGCTTCAATTATGTATTGTACAATTTAACTCAATAACTCAACCGCAGTGCTCAAAGTCCTGATTTGTGATGGGTGATGTGCAAAAAAGCTCACCGTGTCACTCATTCACCAGTTGTTTCACTTTAAATGAATGATAGATCTGTATTTACAGCTCATTTTCTTTTGTACCGAGAAGCTCACGCCCGACTATTCGGCATGCAATGGTAGCCTGGTTTGTCTTCATGAAGAGCAGCACATTACCCAGGCTTCCAGTAACACTTGCTATTTTTGCAGCCCGTTTCCAGCTGGTGAAGATCACAATGCGAAGTGTCTTTTTGCCTTGCCTATGCTCACTCTCAGACCATCGGTGTGCACGGACTAAACAGAATCCCATCCGAACATATTTCAAAAACAAGTTGTAATATTCACTTGTCTTCCTCCTATAGTGACGTCTTATTCTGTTGTTGTTGTGTTTTTTTTTTCTGTTGCAGCCAATTTGTTAACAATTATTATTCTCTCCCGGGGAAAATGCGGTCTTTCCAAATGCATCTCTGCCTACATGACGATGATGGCTGTGGCAGATTTATTGGTCATTCTCATCAATGTCCTTGTCTATGAGATTTTAATATTCCGCCTGTCAAATTCATTTCTGCATTATACGGAAGTCCTTAAAGCCACGGTCTACCTGGTGGCAGTCACTCTGGAACTATCACTGTGGTACACCGTGGCCTTCACCGGTGATCGATATGTTTCCATATGCTGTCAGAAGTTTAAAACAAAATACTGCAGAGTGAAGATTGCCAGAATTCTGGCGGCAGTAATACTGGCAGTAGCTTGTTTGGAGAATATACCCTTCTTGTTTGCATTGCAGCCTCAACAAATAGTTGGAAATATTTCTTGGGGTATTCTCCCGAAATTGGACATCTTAAACTCTCCAACTTTTGTCGCGTTCAGCAGATTCAAATCCTTTCGAAACTTGCTGTGCGTATTTGGTTTAATATTTCTATTTAATGCGATGACAGCCAGGCTTATCTTAGTGGCCAGCAAATCTCGGAGGGGCTTCCGAATCCATAAAAGTACGACTGAACGTGACACGGAAATGGAGAACAGAAAAAAGGGCATCATGTTACTGTTCTGTGTGTCGGGCAGCTTCATGCTATTTTGGCTGCCGTCGACAGTGACCAATTTTATCGTTAATCTAACCATGTTTTCTGATCGCGACTATTACTCTGCCCGATATTTCGCTGCTCAAACCGGGACTCTGCTCACGAACATGAGTTCCTGTATAAACACGTGCACTTATGCAACGACCCAAACTAACTTCAGGGGAGAGTTGAAGTCGTTGATAATGTCTCCTTGGACGCTGATACGGGCATTGACCAAGACAAATGTAAGTTCATCTAAGGCTCTCTCCCCTAAGTAGAATTCATCTCCAGCTCGCACAGGTCCTACAACAGGAAACATTTTGTAAAGAATCTGCGCTTTTATTTTGATAACAAGGTAAAAATTCTCATTTAAAACATCGCGATGCTCGGTAACTGAAAGTATCTCATTCGTATCTGATAAGAATTAGCTCAACGTACAAATAAAATGTATGATTGCGTGGAATTGGCCGGATGGAATAGAGTATTGAATTATGACATGAATCATTTCAATGTTAAAGAAACCAAACTATTTGAGCCCAACACTGGATCTCTGTAAAGCAGCAGAGAGTTACAGTCAATAACATTCTCATTCCATATTTCCCGATCTGCCAATATGTATCATCTGAGACAACGAAAAAGAGGGGCAAAAACTTTACGAATACTGCACAACCGCCTCCAAACCCCGCAATATCCAGTTTATAGAAATTAGCCCTTACAGAAGACAGAGATCAACACCTAAGTATCTGAGTACCTTCTGTGAAAACTAATAAAGAAGCACACGATGGATTGCTTTTCAAATTGATTTTCTTAAATCATGTACAGATGACCCACATTCACTTTTTAATTAAACCTCAATATGGTTCATATCTTAGGGAGGTAATACTATCACCAACACTCCACAGTACGCTCGAGAACCCCACCCCACAATGCCGGGATTGCGTGAAAACAGATATATTCAGGATATTAACACGGGACGCGAGAAGCTGATTCTCACCTGGTCTAAAGGGTACTCAGGCAAAGCAATCTCGCATTTATCTTCCACAAGCTTCAATGCCCTTCAATCTTGTCGAACTGTCTGCCTGATTTAACACAGCTCATTGTCATGAGGATTGAACGTGACGAAGCGGGTGCCTTCCTGAATGACTCCTATTTCCCTGTGTTTAGACAACAATCCTCTCAAACTTTCAAAACATGTCTTGTCCAAATGCCAAAGAGACATTCCAAATACATTGCCTGAACTATTTTGTCTGTCATCTCGTTCCTTGTGCCCACCACACTAAAAATTGTGCTGCTCGGGAACCACTTTAAAACGTCACGTATGCGCATAAAAATATAACCACTAGTCCTGGAATTCACTCGGTTGGAGAAATGCTGACTGTCTACACTATGCTGTCTAATCGTGGTTTATATAAATCTTTATATATTCACCCTTCAGGCTCTACCCCAGAACAAAAAAAATATCAGACTATCCATACTTCCCTTTTACCTCATACTCCAAGTTCCAATTACATCATTGTGAATCTTTTCTGCGCCCTTTCGAAGCTTAAACATTACGTGAGCAGTTCCCACTAAAATTCACCCTTCTGCGAACTTTAACAGATCGCACTCTTTGTTCCCATACGTCGCAGGGGCAGGTGTAAACGTAGGACCTATTTTCCGTATCTGTTCGGTTGATATCAATAATAAAATGGGCTTGTTGCTGCGGATCTGAATATTGAGAGAGAGCCGCAGAATGACCTTCCGAGACACACGCAGCATCTTCGGATTAACTGCATCCTTACTCTTGCCGATGTTTACACTTATCATGGGGATTATCAGCATGTGGGTTCCGGCCCCCTCGTCATCCAGTGACATCACTGATTACAACAACAATCCCTGACGCTTGTGTTAATACTGTTACTAAATGGAATCACCGTACTGACGCTCAGTCTCTCGAATCTCTCTTTCCTACGGGCTCAGACTGTCCTAAACGTCCACTGATACCATAAAGTTGTTCCGGGACAGTAGGCAAAGCAAGAAAAAAAAAGTTCTCCTTGCCGAGGATTGGACTATTTTAAATTAATATGTGTTAATTAATTTTGCTAGTGCCGGTGTTATTCGTTGTTTTGGTGCAGAAGTTAAACGGAAACATATTTTCTATAAATAAGCCGTTGCGGGTGGACCCACACCTCGTAGAGAGTTGTTTATATTCCGCCGAATGCGAATAATGCACGAGGAGCAGTGCCAGCGAGAATTGCCACGGACCACGGTAGCCGTCTTTCCCTGGGGTAAGATTGGTAGACTATTCGGCCGGTAGGCTTTTGCGAACAGCAAATGCTGGGCAGTCAGCTTGCTTTCAACCCGGCCGGTACACGATGAAAGGTACGATCGGGTGCAGGAGAGGTGGGTTTCACCTACAGTGTGGTACCGACATAGAATGATCAATCACTCCACGTGTGGAAAACGCTAGGTGTTCCACTCTGTGGACAGGGAGAAAGGCGTGATGATCATTGAGAGTTGATGCAATGGCTGAAGTATGATGTTCAGGTTCACCTTGCACAGGGCACATTGTGACGTCTGGAACAGGGGGTGTCTGTGGGTCCAATCACATTTCCCGGGTTCCCTGCCCTAGCACCGGGGAGAGAGTCGGGCACTGTTGCAGTATCAGTACAAGATCTCTGTTGAAGCGCACATGGAACAGTGTGGAGTCAACCCTATGGTTCGAGGGCCGGTAGATCCCAGCCCTCCGTAGACAGTTGCCCAACTTTTTCAAAAATTCCCTCCTCACCACCGATCGACTTACCCCTCCTAGGCACTGGCCTCCACAGCCGTCTCTGGCACTGAAATCAACAGATTCACCACCCTCTGGAGAGATAAATTATTCCTCATCGCTGCTTTGAATGAATGCTCTTTTATTTTGAGGCTGTGCTCTCCCGCCCCCTATAGGCAACATCCCCTCCACATCTACTGTTTAGGATTTTTAACACTCACTACTTTTCAATGAGACTCCTTCTCACCCCCACCCCCCACTCATTATTCTAAACCCCACAAAGTACAGAACGATAGCTATCAAAAGTTCCTCATATGCTAAAACTTCAACTTGCAGAATTCTCTCTGACTCTCCTCTGCGCCTCTGCAATGATAGACATCTATTCTTAAATAAAGGTAACATAAGTACTGGAAATGTTGTCTAACTAATGCCTTATCAAGCCTCAACTGTATTTTCATGCAATTCATTTCCACTTCTTCCAGCCACACAGCGCCATGTCCTTTGGTCTCGCTGCCTTTCAAAATTGTCATGTGTTAATTGTAATTCCTTGTCCCCTTTTACTACCCCGCGAGCTTCTCCTTGTATTTAACTCTGCGCCTTATTTTTATTGTTTTCAACTGTACCCGCTGCATACTCTCAATTTGAGGCCTATCAGTTTCCTGCCACTCACAGGGGCACAGAATTAGTCTCCGCGTGAACTCTGGGTCAGCACCCCAACCAACTACGAGACTTTCCAGCAATCCTTTCTTCATCTTCCTGTCTGGGAACAGATCCGGCCCTCTTCCTTTCCCTTATATTGTATTGAACATAACTCATTCAGGGGATTACAAAGTCCTGCCGTCCTGCATTCATGCCCTTCCGTACTTTTGTATTGAACAATCAAACCTTTGAGATGTTCCGGACTGTCAATAAAATCTGAGGTGCTGTGACTCACTGAGCTCATATTACGAACTCTTCCTTTAATGTGTGTGTGTGTGGGTGGGTGTGTGTGTGTGTGTGTGTGTGTGTGGGGGGGGGGGTGGGGGTGGGGGTGGTGTATGCTGCGGGGTCTGGCTTTGAGGTCTTCCAGCCAGTTGTTGAATTTTTCAGCAATTTAACGTCACTGCTGCAATGAAGGTAAACAAGATCCCCAAGACAACAAGTATCACTATCAGTTTCCAAAAAAAAAAGCCTCACGTCTGTGCAATTCAGCCCCGAATATCTGCAGAAGACCATATATCCGGGTCCGTCCTAACAGGACACGCTGATATCACAGCGATAAGCAAGGGCTCGCTAAATTGGCTGGGACAAGTGGTAAACCAGGAGCGCGGCTGCTTAACAGCAGAAGACTGGGCGGGGTGTGTAATCGGAGACAGGGGATGCTAGTTCATTGTAATGTTCACATCTACATACACTCAGGCCTTGTCTCTATTCCCGCTGAGACCTGAAGTCCTTTATCAAGGTCGGACTAAAGACCTGCGCTCAGACCCTGAAACAGATTGAAGAGCGAAGAGGAAGTAATCAGTTTTCATATGAGGGGAACACGGTTAATATTTCAACGATACTGAAATGCAAAAGTCATATATACATACAACAGTTCGGCCTTTGTATGTCAGACAAACTTGTATTGACCCACGTGATATCACCCCAATAGTCCACATCAGAATCATATCCTTACAGGCCTCGCCTACTTATATGCCCAACTAATTGTCTTTTAGACAACGTAATTGCATCTGTTCCCTCTGCCGAAATTCAGATTTTAACATCTGTTTGGATTGGGGTGTAGAACTGTTACTGTTCTTGTAGCCTAATTTTCCTCTGTGTTCTCGTATTTTTATATATTCGACTACATACACATAATTGTTCAGTGAATTTGTCATGATCCGGTCAGTAAATTCTGAAATCCGGTTCACGGTCTGGTCCATCGATCCTTGTTCCGGGTTTTCCTATTTTTTCCCTTGTTCTGTTGGGTGCTTTAATTGAGGCACCTGATTTTCATTTCGGTCTGGCATATAAATACCTCTGCATCCCAGGGATTAATTTGCTGGGCTGTTCCCTTCCCTTCCCTTCCCCATCCTTGTGAAGCCTTGCTTGAAGCCCTGCCTGAAGCCTTTCCGGAAGCCTCGCCTGCGTCCTCGCCTGTAACGCCGTCAGGTTCAACCGCCAGAGCAAGACTGTGTCAAGATAAGGAACAGTCTGTCGTTGTTTGGAATTGTCCCTTTGTGTCCACGCCTTCTCCAGGTAGGTTCGGTCGTTTGCCGCTACCTTTAGATGTTCCCAAGGATGGGGTCCTGGATCTGTGTGCTGTGTACGAGTCCCCTCCCTACGTCCTGCCTCCAGGAAAGGTACCCGGCCCTGCATCCAAAAAAATGTCCCGGCCCTGCGTTCCGTGGAGGAGTCCTGGCTCCGTACCCAAGAGCCTAACCAAGCCGAGTCCAAGAGCCAAGCCAAACCGAGTCCAAGAGCCTCGTCCTGCCCAGGAGTCCCTCGTTCTACCCAAGTCACGTCCAAGTGCTTCGTCCAGTCCCAGTCCGGGCTTCGCATTCCCTGTACTATCTAGTGTCTCGTCTCATCCTAGTCCTGAGTCCTCGCCCGGATTCGGGTTCCGAGCCAGATTCAAGACCCATGTTCCGGGTCTCTGTCCAGTCTCCTAGTTCCAAGTTCCTCGTCCAGGTCCAGCTTTCCTAGTCTATGCCCTAGCCCAGGTCCAGTGTCTTTGTCTCGTACAGGGCCTGTGTCCATTTCCAGCATCGTTTTATTCACTTGCTTTCTAGATAAACGTGGTTCTGTTCCTAGAACTCCAGTGTCTGTGTCTTGCTTATGGTTCCGCTACCAGCGCCACCTTGCAACAGAACAGTCCATCCAAGCATGGGCCAAGCGACCCAGACACTATTGTTTTACTCTCACCATCCTGGGTTCCCTCTTGTTGAATACCCCATTCACCCGCCCCAGTCGTCCTTAGTCCAAGAAAGCCAGTTAGGTCGCCAGGAGGCTGCCATGGGAGGCGGGTTGATACTGTCATGGACCGGTCCGTGAACTCCGCATTCCGGTTCACGGTCCGGTCCATCGATCCTTGTTCCGGGTTTTCCTGTTTTCTCCCTTGTTCTGTTCGGTGCTTTAATTGAGGCAGCTGATTCTCATTTCGGTCTGGCACATAAATATCTCTGCAAACCAGGGATTGTTTGCAGGACTGCTCCCTTCCCTTCCTTCTAAAGCCTTGCCTGAAGCCTCACCTGCGACCTTCGCCTGAAGCCTCGCCTACAACCTGCTCCTGAAGCATTGCCTGTTCAACCGCCAGAGCAAGACCGGGGGCTTGCTGTGCCAAGATACCGAATAGTCTGTCGTTGTTTGGAAATGTCTCTTTGTGTCCTCGCCTTCATTAGGTGGGTCCGGCCGTTTGCCGCTACCTTGTGTTCAGAAATGTCTCTTTGTGTCCTCACCTCCTCTGGATAAGTCCGGCCGTTTGCCACTACCCTGAGTGGAGAAATGTTTCTTCGTGTTCAGTGTTCTGTGGAGGGGACTTGACTCTGTGTGCTGCGTAAGAATCCCGGCCCTACGTCCTGCTCCCAAGAAAGGGTCCCGGCCATTCAACCAAGAAACGGTTCAGGCCCTGCGCTCCGTGGAGGAGTTCCGGCTCTGTACCCAAGAGCCGATCCAATCAGAGTCCAAGAGCCAAGCCAAATCTTGTCCGAGAGCCTTGCCCTGCATAGGAGTACCCCGTCTTGCCCAGGAGTCCCTCGTCCTGCCGACGTCACGTCCAAGTACATCGTCCAGTCCCAGCCCAGGCTTCGTATTCCCTGTACTCTCTAGTGTCTAGTTTGTTCCTAGTCGAGAGTCCTCGACTGGATCCCGGTTCCAAGCCCGAGTCTATACCCATATTCCGGGTCCCTGTCCAGTCTCTGGCTCAGAGTTCTAGTCCAGGCTCATAGTTCCAAGTTCCTTGTCCAGGTCCCGCTTTCCTAGTCTATGTCCTAGCCCAGGCCCAGTGTCCGTGTCTCGTCCAGGGCCTGTGTCCATGTCCAGCGACGTGTCTTCCCTTGCTTTCTTGAGAAACCTAGTCCTGTTCCTAGAACTCCAGTGTCTATGTCTTGCTTTTGGGTCCGCTTCCAGCGCTCCCTTGTAACAGAATTATCCCGAAATTACATTACAGACGGTTCTCTATTTCTCCAGAAACTTCTTAGTTTTCTGTAGCAGGTGTCACCATTTAAAACTTGAATCTCTCTAGCATATTTCACAGTAATTATATTTCCCTACTTTTCGTTTCCCCTGACTTCGGGAAATGTCTGTTTCTATCTATCTTATCGCTGTCCTTCATAATTTAAAACAGTTCTGTAAATTCGCTGCTCATTCCCCTATATTCCAAGGAATAGAGGCATGGATTGGCCATCCTTTCCCTGTAACTAATACCATCTAGTACTGACAACTTCATCTTAAAACTCTTATGCACACCTTCCGGTCTAACCAAGTCGTGTCCATCATACGGAGAACAGAATTGCACATAGTACTACAAGCACAGGTAGTGTGGAGGTTAGTACAGCACCCTACAGTTCTAGCGACATAGGTTCAATTCCCGCGACTGCCTGTATGGAGTTTGTAGATTCTCGCCGTGGCAGCGTGTTACGGTTTCCTCCCACCGTCCAAAGACGTACCGGCTGGAGATTGGGCTCGTGTGAGCACGGGCGGTTTAATGAGCAGAGCGGATGGCTGCATCTCAATAAAAAGTAATGAAACAATGTCCTACTAATAAATTATTCAATGCCCTAACTGATGAAGGGCAACTTGACTGACAGAATTCACCACCCGGTGACGTCGCATTAAGCGAAATTTGCATTTATACCCCAGGTCATTCTATTGCATCACACCATTCATAGCGCAAGTCCAAACCAGGTTTGTTTTCCAAAATGCACCATCTCACACCTATCTGTATTGAAATCCATTCGGCCCGTCTCCACCCACTTCTCGAACTGATCAAGGTCCTCCGATTATTTACAATAAGCTTTCGCAGTATCAACAGTACATTCCAATTATGTTTCATCTGCATAGGTATTGATCATAAGCACATCATTGATATATATATATATATAATGAATAACGATGGTCCAAACACCGATCCCTGTGACATAGGAGCATCCGGACTATCACACCTGCTCACTTAGATTCTCTTGTCCTTTCCTTGCTGCACCACTTTTCCTCTCCATGCTGACCATCTGCCCTTTACGTATAATCCTGAAGGGGCAGGGGATGTCGACTGGAAACGTCGATCGTGTATTTGTGTATTGCCTTCTGCAGACACTGTCTTACTCGTTTTGTTCCTCCAATTTCATCTCTTCTCTCTATAACCCGTGTGTAAGCGAGAGTTCAGGATTTTATATCATATTACAGATGTAATCTCAGTACAGCCTGAAATAACTGTGTGAGACCACTTTCACTCTTTTTCCCTCATAATATAACGCACATGTGCTCCCGCCCAGTCCCCACTCTATTGCAATACCTCGCTCACCATCTCATTCCCTTACAATTTCTGTCTCTTCTATAGAAGTGACTGACTTCATATTCCTCACACAGGGCACCAGTTCCCTATCAATAAATTTGCCTATATCACCTCGATTACTTTGGTCCATATCATCACATCATTCTCATTGAGTATGGTGGGGTGTAGTCGAGTTTATTACTAAGTACACATGTATGGGGAGGTAAATATGCAATGGAAATCTTGCCGTCCCTTGACGGTCCTTTTGATTCAGACAACACACAGAATATGCAGATAAGATGGTGGCGCAATCGAAGATGTTATTGACCTTTGTAAATGTATTTTAGAGATCACAACATGCTTTTTCAAATAAGAACTTGAGGTACCGCGGTGTTACCCCGTCATCGAGTTGCTGGTTGGCCGAGGAAGTGGAGGAGCTAGACAGTGCGTATCGTCTTGCTGCCTGCGTGAGAGAGGGGTCGGGGAAGTAAGTGCCACAAGGCTCTGTGTTGTTAAACAGCACGTGATATCTTAACAGCTTTTCTTTGTATCGCAAGACCCTGTTGGACATTGTTAATGTGGAAAGCTGTAACTCCAATTCCCTGATTTATTGGCGGAGAGCAGGGGTGGCTGAGTGGCTTCGGTCATTGCAACCGCCGGCCCTCAAGCCACGGTATCGCTTGTTTACAGCCCTGCAGCGGAGTGCGGTCACATTGGGTACGATCCAGCAGAGGTGCTGCGCGGCTGCGTCCGAACAGATGCCGGTGCTGCCCTCTCCCCCTACCACCACCACCCCATTATTCACTGGGTAGCAGATGAGGTGTACAGTGTTCGACTGCAGAATCTTGCAACAGTCATGGACTCGGGTTTTGTGTGGCTGTATTTTACTGATACATTATAGTTCTTTATTTTCTTATGTGTTATATGTGGCTTCTGCTCTGTGTGACTGTTGTTAGCCTGGCCACAGAGTGACACTATTCCATGTGGCTATATCCGTAAGTAGAATATATGTTTGAATGACAAAATTAAATTCGAACATAAAATAGAATATTACTGTTTTATGAATAAAATACAGGTTGCATATAACTACTTTGTTTCAAAAATACAAAAGTAATGCTGCATTTGGTCACTCAGACAAATTTCAACGCAGTTTCGGAAAACCTGGGCTGCAACCACCGATGGATACACTCTCCGACACCTAGTGGGACATCCCATAGAAACACAGAGGGCCTGTTTACTCAATTATTTCAACCCAGCGACACAAACACACACACAAAAAGCAGGCCATTGTGTAGCTCCAGCGCGCCATGTCATTCAGTAAAATCTATCCGTTCCTCCAAGAGTTGACAATGCGCTTGGACTAACATGTTAACTATCCTGTGCTATCACTAGTGGGATCACCAGTTGATCTGCTACCTGTCTGCAGGAGTTTCGGCCCGCTTATGATGAAAACTCCCTCGAGGTGGTGGGCCAGCTAAAGCACCACCTCCCACTGGTGAGCTGCAAAACTTGGCATCTGCCTCTATCAGAGTTGTTGGTCGCTTCCATCCAACAGATAGTCTGCTCTTCAGGTGTCTGTGCAACTACTGAAGGGTTTGCAAAAGATGGATACACTCTCCGACCATCTTCCCCTCTGGACGTACTTGGTCCACACCCATGGCGATCCTGTCTCTGCTGCTTCAGCTACAGCCCTGCTGGTTGGCTTGATCTCTCTTATGGTGAAGCCTGGGTCACGCAGCCACTGCTGGAAAGTGAACGTAATAGAGCCATGGCAATCTACTGCGAATGGATAGCATGAGAACTTCCACCCTCTGTCTCTGCACTCTGATCTTAATTCTGCATACTTAGTTAACTTGAGCTCATGGGCTACATCGATGTTGTCTTCCCAGGGGACTGTGAGTTCACCAATAGCCAGATCTCTACTGGTGTCAGACCGTACAATTATAACTGGACGCAATGTGGTGAAAGATATTTGCTCCGGGAAACTGCCTTTCCCGTCCTGGTCGGCCTTGACACACCAATCATTGGATGAAGAAAGTATGCTTGATCGTGAGCCTGAACTGTACGCCCTTGACTTGGAGCCTTCTTTCACAAATGATTTGTGCAGCATGGGGCATGAGATAAGTTGTGATGCAGTACTCTCTGCTTAACTGCTTCTGTTACAACTTTGAGAACATTGTTATGTCTCCAAGTGTACATACAGCTGGAAATATTGACCCCGCATTCACTCAAAATATGTTGAAGTGTTCCCTTCTCGCCGCAAGCAACACACCAGACTGTCTTATCTTCATGCCAGGTTCTGAGGTTGGCAGGTGTTGGGAGCAACGCTGCTCTGCATAGAAAAGAAATGCGGAGCGGTTCCATCTGCCACAGAACATTCCAAGATAGATGTCGTTGTTCAAAACTTTCCCACCAGGTCCAAGCCCCTTGTTTGGCTAGGGCAGCAGTTTTAGATAACCTCTTCTCCTCTTCTACCTCTCGTATTTCTTGCGTTACAAGCTCACGGCGCTCCTTACCTGTAGAAGATGACCACCAATTGTGGGTTGTCCATCCACCTCCCTAAAGGACTAGCTGGATAGCCCCAACCGTCTCCGTGTGCTTCAATCTAGACGACAGCGACAGTACTTGAAGGCGCTGTCCTCCAGTGTTATCTTGGTCTGAAGAGTGCGCTTTTTGTCCCTCTTGCAGACGTCTTTGAAAGGAAGATGGGGCCGCCCTTGTGCTCTCTTGCCGGAAGCCAGTTTCCCGTACAGCAGGTCTTTCGGGATCCTCCTGTCGGACATGCGGTGTACGTGGCCCAGCCAGCGGAGACGGCGTTGTTGGAGCAGGGTGAAGAGGCTGGGTATCTGGGCGCGGTGCAGGACCTCATTGTTGGTGACTCTGTCAATACACTTGATGTCCAGGATGCGTCTCAGGCTGCGAAGGCGGAAGGCGTTGAGACGCCGCTCTTGTCTGTAGTAGAGGCTCCACATCTCGCTCCCGTAAAGCGGTGTGCTGAGGACACAGGTCCTGTAGTCTGCAACTTTGGTGTGCGTCGTCATCTTTCTGTTCTCCCAGCCTCCTTTGTCAGCCTGGCGAATATTGTGGCTGCTCGTCCGATCCGTCCGTTGATCTCGGGGTCTAGGGAGAGGCTGCCCGTGATGGTGAAGCCAAGCTACGTAAACTCGTGAACTATTTACAGTTCGTAGTTGTCGATGTTTATGGCGGGGGGTGCTCAATGCCTTGGCCCAACGCATTGGTTTTCTTCAGGCTGATGGTCAAGCTGAAGTCCTGCCAGGCTCTTGAGAAGCTGTCCGTGAGGTGTTGCAGTTGCTCTTCAGAGTGTGTTGCCAGTACCGTGTCGTTCGCTAAACAACATATCCCTGATGAGAACTTCGCAAACCTTAATTTTTGCCTTCAGCCGGGACAGACTGAACAGCCTCCCGTCCGATCTGGTGTGGAGGGAGACACCATCAGCTGATGTTCCAAAGTCGTGCTTCAGCGTGACTACGAAGAAGATGCCGAACAGGGTGGGGGCAAGCACACAGCCCTGCTTCACACCACTGCGGATGTTGAAGACCTCTGAAGAAGAGCCATCGAACTGAACGACGCCCTTCATGTCTGTGTGGAATGACTGAACTATCCTGAGGAGCCTCAGGGGACAACCAATCCTGGCGAGGATTTTGAGCAGGCCATCTCTGCTCAGAAGGTCGAAGGCTTTCTTAAGGTCAATTAAAGCGACGAAGAGTGGCTGTCTTTGCTCTCTGCATTTCTCTTGTAGCTGTCAAAGGGAGAAGATCATGTCGATTGTGGAGCGTTCTGACCTGAAACCGCACTGAGACTCGGGATATACCCTTTCGGCTATTTTCTGCGGTCTGTTCAGGACCACGCGGGCGAAGACCTTCCCAATGATGCTCAACAAGGAGATTCCCCTTTAGTTGTTACAGTCGCTCCTGTCCCCTTTGTTGTTATATATGGTGACAATGTTGCAGTCTCTCATGTCTTGCGGCATTGCTCCCTCTGTCCAGCACTGGCACAGTAGTTCGTGCAGGTGGTTTAGCAGGACGCCCTTTGCGCACTTTATGGCCTATGGTGGAATGCCATCCAATCCTGGTGCCTTCCCAGTGGGCAGGCTGTCGATGGCTTTACTCAGCCCTTCGGCAGTCGGCAGTGCATCCAGTTCCTCCATGACAGGCAGGCATTCCACGGCGTCTAGCGCGCTGTCCGAAATGCTGTTTTCTCTGGAGAAGTGTTCAGAGTAATACTCCACCCATCTCTCCATCTGCTTGCCTTTGTCATTGATGGTCTCGCCTGTTATGGTTTTCAAAGGTGCTGTCTTGCTCTGGGTTGGCCCGATGCCTTTCTTGATCCCCTCGTACACTCCACGGGTGTTGCCTGTATCGTATGATGACTGAATGCATTCGCATAGTTGTAGCCAGTAGTCATTTGCAAAGCGTCTGACCGTTTCAGGGGCTTGCTTTTTGCTGTCCTTAGCGCTTGCAGTATTGCCTGGGTGGGGTCGCGTTTGTGCTGGAGTAGTGCAACACACTTTTCTTCGATGACAGCGATGAATTACTTCAGCTTGCTTCAAACCAGTCCTGTGTCTTGCCCCGTTTCTTCCCCTAAGGCCTTGAGTGAAGTGTTGTGGATAATGTCCTTGAGAGAGTCGCATCTCTGCCGAGCATCTGCTTCTGGTGGGTCTGCAAGGAGAGCATCCTCCAGTGACTTGATGAACTCTGCAGCTTTGTCCGGGTGTGTGTTTTTCTGGCATCGATGCGCTGCTTGCCTGGAGGCTTGGCGCAGTGCATCTTCTTCGGCCGAAGTCTGATCTTGCAGCAAACCAGAGAGTGACCCGTATCACAGCCGGCACTCTGAAAGGAGCGAGTCATGAGCACGTTTCTCAGGTGACAGCGTTTTGTGATTATCAGGTCTTGTTGGTGCCAGTGTTTGGAGCGGGGATGCCGCCAAGAAACTTTGGGCTGAGCTTTGGTCTAGAAGTAGGTGTTGGTGACACGCAATTCGTGGAGCATGCAAAGCTCGGTTAAATTGATCAAAATCCCTGGTTGTAATATTCAATTATGTGACCAAAAGGTTGGAGGGTGAATACCTATAGAAGGCACTGTAGTGCGATAGATAAATATATGAAACCGAGAACATGAACTGTAGAGTCCTTGAAAGTGAATCCAAAGGCTGTGGAATCAGTTTATCACTGAAGTTTTCCACATTGGTTCAGCAGCCTGACGGATGAAAGGTAGTCGTTGCCCGTTGTCATTCATGCTGCCAATCCCATACCGCCCCAGGCAGCTTGGCTAGGAGTCGTGCTCGGCGCGCACTCTGGCGTTGAAGTCACCAAGTGGCAGCAACTGTTCCTGACTTGGGATATCCTGTATCATCATTGAGACCTGGTCGTAGAACTCGTCCTTTGCGTCTTGTGTAGAGGAGAGGGTCGGGGCATAGACGCTGACAAGGTTGACAGGCCCGTTGGATGTGTGGAATCGAAGTGAGAAAATCCGCTCCGTCCCTTTCTCATCTTCAGCAGCGAGTTCTTCACTGCAAGGCCGACACCGTGCTCTCTGGTCTCGTCTGAGCACTTTCCCTGCCAGAAGAGGGAACTAGCCTACAAAGTACCCAGGATATCTTCTTGTCAGCGTCTGTTATTCAGGACCCCTATCACCCAGTTCATGCCCTTTTCTTACTGTTACCATCAGGTTGGGGGTACAGAAGCCTGAAGGCAAATACTCAGCAATTCAGGAACAGCTTCTTCCCCTCTACCATCCGATTCCTAAATGCACACTGAATCCGTGCTTACTATCCCACATTTTAACATGTATTACTTGTGTTTTGCACGATCTTAAAAAAAATCACTATACATCCAAAGTAATTCGTTTACTTGTTTATCTATTATTGATGTAATATAATGACAACAACGCTCCTCATTTCAAACACTGTTTCTAAAGAGAGAAGATTTCAGTTTGAACTTTTGCCGCATAAATTCACACAACAGATGAACAATCACTCTGTGCGTTTCTTTGATCGTAGTCCGCCGTGAAATGCCCTGAAAGGGGAACCATCGACAAGATGCCAGGAGGGTCGATTTAGACAAGCGATAAACAGCGGAGACGCGAGCTTATTCAAAATGTCCTCTCATAAATATAAGTCCAGATATTACTCGAATAACAGAGAGGTGTTCCCAGGTCCGAATATACTGAGCTCGGCAGGTGGGTAGACACGGGAGCAACAGCTAGATGGGTCTGTCCAAACACCCACTCGGCATATGGACCAGGCCAGCGACGTTATTGATAATCTTGGTCTGTCATTGACCACACTGATATGGTTGTTGCCTCTGCAGAATCATTCCTGATCAGATCTTCACCAATCATGCGCAAATGTACTTAATTTTAGGAAAAAGGCCAACACTTACTTGGGAAAGGTGGGTAACGGTTTCAGTTAGGTTAATGGAACGATCATTCGGATGAAGTGATTGCATTCAAAATGTGCTTGCCCAGTGTAAGACAGTAAACGATTAACGGAGGTTGGAGCGAAGTGGGCAAATGGGCCAACCTCAGTCGGCAAGGACAATGAGGGAGAAAGGACCTGCGGTGTGTCCGACTGACCTCGTTATCTCACTGTTTCAGCGCTTTAATTATCCTTCATTTTCAATCCCCAGCCTCTCGCAGTTACGCTTCGTATTACCTTCCATGAGTGACGAAATTAGCACGGTCACAACTTTGTGTGTGTGTTTTTTTTTTCTCTTAAGTCCAAATCTGCTTTACGTCAGTGACAGATGAACTTGTATTAAAGCGCATTCGCTCGCTTTTCCACTCTATACCCAGTAGAGCAGCATTACACGCCACGCCGCGGTCATGCTTGTATGAATGAAGCATGTTCGTGTGCGGGTTGTCAACAAATATTTTAAAATCCCTACTTGGTTATTTTCTGATTCAGAAACATGATATTCACAAACAAAGATATTCACAAAGAAAGGAGACCCACTGAAGTTCATAAAGCCGCTGATTTGCGAGGATGCACTGGGAGGTACAGGGTATCCAGGACGGTTCCTTAAGATTGCTTTAGTCGGCGGTGGTAATGGAGACAAGCTCCCACTACATATTGAGCGCTTGTAATGACGTGCACCTAGGATAACCTCTGACAACCGTCCAGCTCCTGGCCTTCACGGCAGCTACCAACCCCGTTGGATCTGTTTCTACTGACAGGAGAAGGAGCACATGGCGGTCGTCAGCCATGGCTGGAAGCTCATGCAGATGAAGGAAAACTCCGCTCTCAGTCCGCCGCTGTCTTGCGGCTACACTCACTCATGAGCAAGGCTACGGGAGTAAACCCCGATGGAAACACGCGGAGCTGGAGACCCTAAGACAGTCCTACTTTGAGCTCAATGCTGACCGTCAAACCGTCAAATCCTTGACGCTGCTGGGACAAATCTGCATTGCTCTCTGCCGTTCTTCGCGTCCTTCAGATGCGTAGAGAGGGGGAGGCTGTTGCACGGGGAACAGCTTCCTCTCCATATTGCACTGCCCTGGCCAGACTTCTATATCTAGACAGTCAGGTCGCAACATGCGTGATCCACTTTGACGACGGAGGCCGCATCCAGGGTGTCCAGGGAGAGGTCCAGGTACATCTGGTGAAGGAGTTTGTCGTATCCATTGCGGGGCAGGTCACTCAGCGTCGGTTCCCATCCAACACTCATCTCTCAAATGTGCCTGCAAGTAGCTGATTACATGCGACACTGCCCACATCCCGGTGGACCGATTTGCCAGACTGTCTAATCCGGGTGAGGGTCGGCACCAGGCCTGGCGAGACAGGAACATGCCTGGCCCCAGCATGAGAAGTGAGCTCCGACGGGCTGAGCGAATGAGATCCACAGCAAGAACCACCGGGGAGGAATGCGGTACCGTAACGCTCCGTGGAGAGCGAAGGGCATGTCAAGGCACAGATCACCTCACGGTTCCCCACTGGAACCAAGAAAGAGCTCAGTTTGTGACGCTCGTTCATCCCACTGGTCGCGGACTTGTGAGTTCAAGAAGTGGGACTGCCGCAGTGAAACAACTTTTGCATTTTAAAAACTCTCCCGCACAGGTTTATGGACAAAACCAATTTATTCTGATGATATGACAACTGTTCATTAAACACTTGAAAAGCAACCAAAATAAAGAATACAAATGCTCCCTCCCTCTCTCTCTCTCTCTCTCTCTCTCTCTCTCTCTCTCTCTCTCTCTCTGTCTCTCTCTGTCTCTGTCTCTCTCTCACTTTCTCTCTCTCTCTAAGCATAAGTCTCATGCCACTCTGCAATCACAATGCGGTGCTACATATTTATAAAACTTTGTTTTTTTTTTATTTAAAAAGTTGTTTTCTTTACACGAGTTTTCTTTTTTGCTTAGAATTTTACTTTGCTTCAGTTTTTCGCTAAATCTGCTGAATTGCTTCGGCACAAATTATGAACGGATCAAACATCAATGTTCGTAATTAGTTGAGAATATTTCTCCACACCTGCTACTCAGCTGCTGTGCAAAAGGGGTTAACTGGATCTGTCATTTCATTAAATGCCAATATCGTCATTTCCACGGAGGGTTCAGGCGTCAGAAGGGAGTTCCCCTCTCCTATTAATAAGCATCGGAATCACTGAGTTCTCACTGAACAGCCGCTCCGGCACTCACAGCGGTTCGCCGATCCACACAGCGGGACAGAGAGAGCACACTCTGCGGAAGGCAGATATGCTGGTTCCGTAATGGATCAGAGTCCGGGAACAGCATCGTGGAATACGGCAGAAAATCCTAAGAATGCCTTCTGGGCTACAGAATATGTCTTTGCGAAGTATGAATGGATGACCTTGGATTTTCGAATCGCTCACGCATTAAAAGTCATTCAAGTGATTTACTACCCTGGTCTGGCTATGATTGCTCTTCCCGGTGAGTGTCTGTTCAAAGCTCAACTATACAACAATATTTAACTGCTTTCTAATGTTTATCACCCATTTGAAATTATTGCTACTGTTGCACACTGCAGGTAAGAAATCTGCAAAGGTTCAAATTCTACCACGATGCTCTTCACTGTGGCTCTTGTAATTGTGCGGCTGTAAGGGCCATTGATCCAATCGGTAAATCCGTTCAATCGTTCCTCACATCAGTTCATGAAGGTGGCTATGATATTTTGCCGCTGGAAGCGTTGATTCCTTTCAGTCGCTCCATCTTCCGTTCGAAAATATCGGGTTTTGAATCAAGTTGCTTCCTCTCCTCGTGTTTGCAACGGAATTTAATCTGACTTCCAAGTGCGGATTATTCTCGCAGACAACCGGTCTGACTATCAACTACCCGCCAACGTCACTGAGCACCCAGCGCCGCCAAGCTTCGTACGTGCCTGCCACGTCATCGAACTGAACATTCCGCCTTCCCACTTCTCCCAGAACCGACTGTCTATTCTAAAACTCTCGGCCTGTCCAGGGAATCCGTGGTCCTTTCCTGACGGTTCACCACTGGCATTCGTCCCACTGCAGCTCCATCTCCGCATTATCGGAATTTATCAGCAAATGTCTGAATTGTCTCATCTCTGCCCTTTCCTGTGGTAATTCACGTGATTTAAAACAGTCCTTCATTCGCTTTTCAAACGTCACTCTGAGGCTTTCGCCGAACTGGGTTATAATGATGATAAAGAGAGACTGCTTATTATCTGTCTTCTCCTGAGAGAAGTTACATTATGGTGAATATTATCGACTCTCTTATTCTCTGGTTATTTCAAACAATATTCATCTAAATAACACTGTGCAGCAGAAAATGTAGTTGTCTGTATGGACTGAATTCTGCAATTCCATTCGAAGTTCAGAATTCTTCCTTGAAATACATAGGCATTTTATTCAAAAAAAAAGGGAAAGGGATCTCATTTTTACTATATTATCGTTAAAGTCTCCTCACAATCATTCGCTCTCCTCGTCCAATCGATATCAGTATCGGATTTGATTCTATGATCGGAACTCAACAATTATAAAATGCCACTGTCCTTCCTGTGTGTTTTATTTTTGAATGTTTGACCAGTGAAAATTGACTGTGATCTCAGTACTTTAGAGTAGTCCTGGTACGAAACCGATTCCATTCTCCTATTGTAATTCAAAACCGTCCACAACTGATGATTTTATTATCGTCGGCGTTTACATTTGACTGTCAACTCGGTCAGTGTTCTGAAGCAACAAAAACTGAACAAAAAATCTGCGCACTGAAAGATTACGAACAGGCCATGAGATTCTGACAGCGATGCATTGCTTTGGGGATAAAAGAGGGTCATTATTGCCGGGAGGCATTTTTCTTTTACCACGACTGAAATAAAATGCAAAGGAATGGAGGAAAATCTCTTTAATAAGGGCAGGAGGATCTGAAGGGGATACAGAACTGTGGAGGGGAAAAAAAAAACAAAGGAATATCATTTGCCCAGTTAACTTTCGGCTTCTGAACATAGCATCGGCTGCAGCAAAACCTGGTCTCCCGCTGAACGTGTCAGAGAGTCGACCAGCTTCTCCGAGCTTTAGGTCAGCGGATTCAAATCGGTTAATGGGTTGTCTGAAACTTGGATAGATTCCGCTGTTCGGAATTACTCGCACACTAAGTGAATTCATCGGAACTACTGCTGACAGGATGACCAGTGACAGTCTTTTATACATAGCGAGGATGCCCGAGACCTTTCCACCGTACCGTAGTAATTGTGTGTATTCCACTGTACTGCTGCCGCACAAAAAGGAACTGATCTCTTGACTTAAGATGGTGACGTTCAATCTGATTCTGATATGGGTGTCGTTTGTCGACTAAGAGTGGGAAGGGGTCAGGGTGAGAGAATCGTAGTTGGGAAAAGTGGGAGCGAGAGAGGAGGGAGCGAGAAGAACCGGGGAGACATTCTGTAATTGACAATAATTTTCAACATCATTTTCTTCCGCCATATTTGCAACCTGGTTCTCCGCTCTACCTTGACAATACGGTATTGTGCAAAACGCTTAGTCTACCTAACTATATATATGTTTGCCAAAGACTTTTGCAGAGTAGCGTATAATGATCAGGGGAGGGAGCCTGCCCTTGATCTAAACAGTCATTGTTGAGGAAATTTATCTAATGGAATTCAAGATTCTGTAGATTTCGTATTTGAAGTTCCATTTGCATCTTTCCCCTCAACATATGCAAAGTTACCAATTACCAGTGATTGTTATCTGTGTTATTCACTGCTGTTTCCTGTGTGATATCGGCCCGAAAATATTGCGGTTGATTTTTCACTGATTTCACTTACGATTTGACTCTAATCATTGATTTTCTTGATAGACTACCCGAGGAGCATTTATTCACTCATGTGACTAGACACAGAGAACAAATCCGATAAATTGTATGATAATAGAGAACGCTTCCGGATGTGTCTCCACTGATTGTGTTTTATGCTTCTCGCAGTGAACCTGGTGACGATTTTAATCCTGTCCAGAGGAAAGTGCGGTCTCTCCAGAGTTGTCACTCGCTACCTAGTTGCCATGGCAGCGGCCGATCTTATGGTTGTTGTCCTGGCCCTGATATTGAGCAAGATTCCGAATATTTACGTGCCAATTGAACTTCTCATCTGGGCTGCGGACACACCAGTGTGTCAAATCCACGCCGTCCTGCTTTACGCCGCCACCGATTGTTCGGTCTGGTTCACCGTCACTTTCACATTTGACCGGTTTGTGGCCATTTGTTGCCAGAAGCTGAAAACAAAATATTGCACCGGGAGAACTGCGGCTGTGATGCTGGGGACAGTGACTGCGATCAGCTGTTTAAGGAACATTTACTGGTATTTTCGACTCTCGGGGTATGATGCAATGCTGATCGCTCCATTTATTTGTGTAGATACCGCAGATTATGTGCCTTTATTTGTCGCAATGTCAATTGACTTATTTCATTATCTTCTCACTCCTGTAATCCCATTCCTGCTGGTCCTCCTGACGAATGGATTAACCATCCGGTACGTTTTAGTCACCAGCAGGGGGCGCAGGAGACTCCGGCGTGCTGACAAGGGACAGAGTGCCAGAGACCCGGAGATGGAGAGCCGCAGAAAATAGCTCGTTTTACTGCTGATCATCTCTGGCAATTTCGTCCTGCTGTGGGCACCGTTCACTGTGTATTCTGCGTGGAACCGACTGTCTGCTTTCTCTGCCGTGACGCTTCCTGCTGATTCTCTGCGAGGACTGGGCTCGATGCTGCAGATTCTGAGCTGCTGCACAAACACGGCTCTTTACGCCGTCACCCAGACCAAGTTCAGGGAGCAACTGAAGGACGCGATAAAACATCCCCTGGCTCTCATTGCTCCAAGGATGTCATGAATTAGTGATGTTTGCCTTCCTGGCCCAAATAATTCACCACCCATTGCGGGCAATCTCTGCACCAATGGAGCCAGGCCTTCTCCTTCTACATTTCATTCCTCGCCAGCATGATTACTCGCACTGGCTCACTGACGATCATTTTAATCGTTTTTTCCTGCATTCACCAGTTTATATCCCCCCTCTGTTCCCCAGTGGAACGACCTACATTTGTTAGTGTAGATCAGCGCCATCGTGGTGACCCACCGTTCTGCCGTCAAAGTCCCACTGTTCGCCTGTTCCAGCCGCACTGCTCCGCTCCAGCGTGAAACCTCTCCTGTGTTCCCGAAACCTCTCCCGTTTAACAGTGAGTGCGAACGGTCCGGTTCACCCAGCTCGCAGGTCATACTGGTAATTAGCTCTTGTCCCGGGTATCGCTCTGATAAATTCCAGCATTCCAGAAACATCATGCAATCACAATGTGAACGTAAGTTTGAAAAATCGATGTTAATGTTGGGGAAATGCGAATGCCAATCCGCAATGTGGGGTGCAGTTGCTCTCGGTTATTTTTAGTATTACCTTGGCAGTAGCGGCATCCGAACACAGACATGTCGAGGGATTTGCATTGCATTTGCAGTCTCTCCCGACAGGGCTATTGCAGGGCCTGGGTAAAAGAACAGGTGTTGGTACAGATCTTCCAGCTTTGTCTGTCTTTCCCAGCTACATTGTTCGTTTTTACGGCACTGTGTGGTGACAAAATTAACAATATTTTTTTAGAGCACGACCGCTATCAGGTTTTATCGAACGCGGCTGGTTGAAGAGAGCCGAAACTCTACGGGTTGCCGCCATCACAGAGGCCGGATCAGACCGAAACTGTATCACTGAATGTGTCTCTCTGAGCAGAGAGGAAGGAGAACTGACCGAGGAGCTGTTTTCTGGAAAAAATCAGGAAAGCACGAGTAAAAGTACAGAGTACAGCAAACACATAACTACAGGCTCGGGCAGGTCTTCTGCTCTGCTGATAAAATATTGTTGAAATGATCCCGAGTACGATAATATGGACTCTTCACCTCCCAATTTATTGCGTTGTGATTTTCCTCCTTTTTTGTAGACTTGTTGTTCAGTGTTTCTGTGGTTGTTACATTTTATTCAGAATTGTAACTGTTTGACCTTTTTCCGTTTATTCTACTTCACGGCTCTATATAATGATTTGAACTGTACACAGGACTGGATTTTCACAGCATCTCAGTACATGTGACAATATTAAACCGTTTCCAATTCCATCCACCTGGAGATCATATCTGAATCAGTCTCCCCACCATGGGGGAGTCACAGTCCGTGGACAGATCAGGCCGCTCACATGGAGTTCCCTTGTCCGGACCACAGTGAGAAGTGAACGGCTACTTGGATATCACAGGTTCGCAAGTTCACAGAGTACGAAACGGCGGCACGTCATTTCCGGTAAGGTGTTCTCCCTGACTAGAACTGGATGGCGAAACTTTTACGCCCCTTCTACCCAAATGTTCACCCAGATCCTTCTGCTCTGTCAGACTCTCTGCCGCCGCCGGGCGCTCACGCAATCGGTTTCAGATCTGCAGCAACTCACCCGGTGAGGAACAAAGCGATCCCATATTCTCTGTGTTCGCTGTACTTCAGAACCATCTGTGGTGCCTGGATGCTGACGCCTCCTTGCGTGGGATATATTACAAACTGGTTATCATCTCTCGATAATGGCGATCCTCTCAGCCTCAGGGTGTTTCGCTACAGCGGTCACACACCTATCCGGCTCATCGGTTTCGTGCTGGTTTCGGATTAGTCCTCTCACGTGTACCGAGATACAGTGGAACTGTGTCTGGCGTTTTATTCCATGAAACTCCAATGATTGCACAGATAATTGAGTAGAACGATGTACAACAATATCATGTCTCTGTTCTTATGCACCGTGTCTCGTGTAATTAAAGGAAGCATGCATTTCAGTTTATATGGAAATGTTGGGCTGGGAATTCATCGTTCAGTGGCTCCGGGAATCTGTTACATCCAGGACGCCGTTCTGTTCTCACCCCGGTCTGGGTAAAGAAACGCGGGGGAAATACAGCGCATATTCTTTGGTGTTTTACCTATGGGGATCTGTAGACTTAAAACTCTGGAACAGCTCGTTCCTTCAGACTTATCACAGATTTAATGTCATTGGCGTGAGTTCTAAATTTATCAGACTTCCGGAAAATCTGTTAGAGTCACTTAGAGTCTTTGGATCAGCCGGAAAATTGAGCTGAAAAGTGGTAGATGGAATTTCATGCAGAGAACTGCGAGCCATTGCACTTTGAGAGGCTTACACGTTGAATGTTGGGGCACCGATGAGTACGGTGGAACAGAGGGATCCGGGAATCGATATCTAAAATCTCTCGAAGGTGTCATCACAGGTCGACAGGGTGGTAAAGAGAACTTTTGGTACATTGACCTTCATAGGTCAAGGTATTGAGTATCGGAGATGAGATGTTATGTTGGAGTTGAATAAGACGTCAGTGAGGCCGATTAGGCGTATTGTGTGCAGTCCTGGTCACCTTTCGGAAGGAAAGATAGCAATGAAATTGAATGAGTTCATAGAGATTTTTAGGGGTTGGATAGGGTAATAGTAAGCAGGCTCTTTCCCACTGAGGCTTGGTGGGACTAATGGTCGGAGGTTAATGGTGCAAGGTGAAATTCTTAAGGGGAACATGCGGGTGGTGAGAGTGGAACAGGCTGGCTTCGGGACTAACGAGCAGAGGATTGATTACAACATGTGTGGGGTTCTCAGTAATGTTAACTGCTAAGACTACTGTAGTGGCTTCCCTGTAATGCTAACTGCTGATGTACTGGTTTCTCTGTAGCTGCGATGTTTGGGTTATACTTACAGATAACGGGAAACTAACCAATGGGAGACATGTTATTCTATCTTGTATGTCTAGGAACCGAGTTTGCTCGCGGGCTTTCGGTCGAGGCGAGGAAAGAGGAAGAACGAGTGCGGGGAGCGCTCGGTGTTCAGCAGACGGAGAATATGGGAATTCGAGCGTCCGGAGAATGGCGGCGTTTCGGTGGAGGTCGTTAAAGGAGGATTTTATGCACGGAATGTTAACTTTAATAAGAGTGGCGCTTTTGTCTTTTATATTTTGTTTCTCTAATAACCACACAACAAAATCAGAGTTATAAAGTGTAATCATTGACTCGGTTATTGCGTACTGTCTGAAATTTGCGTTGTGAGTTTGTACTGGGGTACTTACACAACATCCACCCAAGTTTGAATGCTGTGTTTTGGCGGGGCCGAAAGCTGATTTCCCTAGACGAACGTGCGGACAAGCCTACTCGGCTACACATGCAACAGAAGTTTGGATAAGTACAGATGCAACAGAAGTTTGGATAAGTACAGATACAACAGAAGTTTGGATAAGTACAGATACAACAGAAGTTTGGGTAAGTACAGATACAACAGAAGTTTGGGTAGTACAGATGCAACAGAAGTTTGGGAATGGAGTGCAGGGCTACGGTCACGGTGCAGGTCAATGGGACTCGGCAGAATAGTTCAGCATGACTACACGAGCCGAGTGGCCTGTTTCTGTGCTGTGTGTCTCCATGTCTTTAGAAATTTCCACCCAGACTACCACACACGCCATGGGATAAGATCTCTCTCAGCCCTGGGAATTTGTTCTTTTTTTACGGACATAAGAATATCGATAATTATTTATGGAGAACAGCGGTAGAATTTCCGCTTTCTTTTAGAGAACACTACAACTGTAAAGACGGATTTTCTGACGAATATCGACAGGGAGTATTATTTTTGTGCCCTGTCTCTACGTTTAGAGCTTCTGCTCTCCGTTTAGATTGCATATATTGTACCCCTGCAGTACCAGCACTTTCCACCAGCGTTTGCATGTCCATGTTACGCTGAAAAAAACCTTTGCATTAATCCTAATGACGTCAGCTGGGGAATTCCCTTCATCTCCAATTGGTCATATTGACTGTTTCCTGAACCGTGAATTCGCGCAAACAATATGCTATAGGTTCAGGTATTTCGTGAATGAAAGCAAAGTTTCACCATCGAGCGTGAAGATTAGCAATTAATTTCTTTACACTTCTCGAAAGTGAGTGAGATCACTGGCAGGACTTCCTCCTTCAAAGTGACCTATCACTTCAACATACAGTAAACGGAACGATCAGACTGCTGGTGGCGCATCACTGACATCTAGTTTACTTTTATTTTCTTCAAGTAATTTCTCACACTTCAACTGAAACTGTTTCATATGCATCAGGCCCGTACCTCTCTGGTACTGTAACTCAGTAATCCTTTCTCTGAAGGTTTCCACCTCCTTTCTTTCTGTTTCAATCTTTTATATTGAGTTTCAAATTGATAAACATAACAATGGTAATAATACAAGGAGATCGGGATCACATTGATAACGGTTAACGTACACAGACACAGACTCCGAGTAATATATTTAATTTAAGCCTCCCAATCTCTTAATAACTGAACATGAAAAAAAATCAAACAAGTTTTGTTTTACCCCCTACACTAAAAACAAAACAAAACAAAACAAAACATAGACTGGGCTACCATATTTCATCGGTTAAAATCATTATTTGCCATTAACTCCGCTCCTCTATACACAAACAAAAAGTTATTAAAAAGGATTTGGAAAAGGTCAGCTTAGATCATATAAAAATATTGAATAAATGGTCTCCAGGTTTGTTCTTTTTTTTTTTCAAATTTAACCGAAGGATCGATAGTACCACTCTTTTTTTTACAAGTTTAAACATGTTATAGTTTGGGGAAAACCATTGAAATGTAGTAGGGGGATTAGATTCTTTCCATTGAAAAAAAAAGATCTTCTGGCTATTAATGTAACAAATGCAATCAAACGACAAGCTGAAGGGGATAAATGACTGGAGTCCATCACTGGTAGTACAAAAAATTGCAGTAATAGGATGGGGTTGTAAATAAATCAGCAAAACTACTGAAATAATATCAAAAATGTCTTTCCAATATTTTTCCAAAAGCGTGAAAGAACATAAGATATGTGTCAAGGGAGCTACCTCAGAATTACATCTGCCACGCACAGGATTTATATGACCATAAAAGCCAGCTAACTTATCCTTAGACATAAGGGCCCTATGGACCACCTTAAATTGTATCAAAACGTGTCTGGCACACATTGAAGAAGTGTTAACTAGTTGGATAATTTTCTTCCATTTCTCTATAGGTAAAGATGCCTGAAGTTCTCTTTCCCATTCATTCTTAATTTTATCAGCCATACCTAAAGGTATTTCGTAATTAAATCATAAACAATTGCTATTAAACTCTTCTGATAGGAGTTTAATCCTGAAATATTTTCTGATATTTCAGTTTGCTGTGATATCGGAAAAGTAGGTAAAATAACCTTCAAAAAGTTTCTAATCTGTAAATATCTCAAAAAAAATGTGATCTAGGCAAATTGTATTTATTAGACAACTGTTCAAAGGACATGAGATAATTATCTATGAATAAATCACGAAAACATATTATTCCTTTCGTTTTCCATAAAAGAAAAGCTTGATCAGTTCTGGATGGTTGGAAGAAAACAACATTGGATATAATAGGAGTTGTTAGGACAGATTTATTCAATCCAAAAAATTTACGAAATCGAAGTCATACTCGTATTGTATGTTTAATTATTGGATTAATATTCTGTTTATTCAGTTTATTAAGTACAAAGGGAAGACAAGCCCGTAAAATAGAAGCCAATGAGAACCCCTGTACAGACTCACACTCGAGGTTCACCCATCGTGGACATTGAATTTCATCCAAATCTTGTGTCCAGAACATCAGACATTGAATATTAATTGCCCAGTAATAAAATCAAAATTCGGCAACGCCAAACCGCCATCCTTTTTTTTGATTTCTGTAAATATTTCTTACTTAATCTAGGATTTCTATTCTGCCATATATATGAAGAAATTTTAGAATCAATAATATCAAAAAAAGGATTTAGAGATGAGGATTGGTACCACCTGAAATAGATACAGAAATTTAGGTAAAATAGTCATCTTGACCAATCAATGATAAGGACAATGGTGATCATTTGGTAAGCAATTGTTTAACATGATAAATGAGGGGTAAAAAGTTAACTTTAAATAGATCCTTATGCTTCTTAGTAATTTTAACAGTAAAATAAGTAAAATAATCTGTAACCAGTCCAAATGGTGATTGTTAATAGATTGGAACTTGAATATTTAATGGAAAAAAAGATCACTCTTATTAAGATTCAACTTATAACCAGAAAAAAAAACTACTAAATTGGCAAGTAATAATATTACTGCAGGGATGGATTTCTCTGAATTAGAGATATATAGTAACAGGTCATCTGCATATAATGATACCTTATGCGTCCCATTCCCACGAATAATGCCAAAAATATTGGGTGAATCACGAAGAGCGATTGCCAAGGGCTCCAAGGCAATCTCAAATAGTAGGTTTCTATGTCCTTTTGGAGCCTTTTGTGTTCTCCCTCCAACCTCTCTCTCTCGGCGTCAGCTCTTTGCAGATATTCCAGGACTTCCTGTTGTAACCTATCTCGCTCGGCTTCTGCTTTATGTTGACATTCGTTTTCTCTTTCTAATCTGTGCCATTCTGCCTTAGCACTTTCTCGTAATTTAATCAAATCATCCATTAAACTAGCAATTACGACTGATTTTTGTAATTGTTTAAATTTTCTGCCAGTCATCCTCCATTCAAAACAATCCAAGTCTTTTGGACCTGCTGAATTTCCAACATTCTTCTTCCTGGTGGGTTGGAGGTGGAAGCAACTGCTAACTACCCAGTCCCAGATCTCTCTGTACCTCACCTGCGTGGTCCGACCCGACTCTCCCGCTGAACAGAGAGATTTGTTCTCGAACCCCAACAGGGACTCCAGTTCTGTTACAAGAATTACCCTTTGTAATAATGATCAGTGAGGCACAGAGAATCCGTGTTTGCCGAAAAGTACCTGCTATTGTCTGAACTAAAAAGCGCGGGTTCACAAACTATCTTCCAGGCGTGCACCCTACTTGAATGAAGAGAAAAGTTATTACCTGGGAAAAGGTGACTAGGCTGTCCAGGCGTTGCCTGTGGTCCCGATCACCACGTGTCCGTGGGATCCACCTTATCCGCGGTGGTAGGTCTCTGGTTGCTGGAGAGTTATCTCCCCTGCGTATTTGCAGTTCCTGAGTCTTATACTGTCCCTCATTAACTGGGCTGTTGGATCTCCGTCCATTTGACTCAAGGTCACCTGAACTACCTGGATGACCTTCTTACTGGTCATTGTACAGGGCTACAACCAACATTGTTTCGTGATTCTGCTCTCCCCAGCCTTGTGTGTTTCTGCCTTTACACTCTGAGTGGTCCAATACAGTTAAATGAGGCAACCCAGGCAGAGATTCACGAGAATACAGATTGCTTCTTTGGTAGGTCTGGCATTTTACATAACAAGTACCTACTCCCATGGGAACGGCCTCAGATTTAGCAGGCCAATACCTTGTTGCTTGTATCCACATTCAATTACTCCTATTAGATTATCCAACAGTAAGAATCAATTCAGAGTCCGCAAAATAGGGGGGAGCAAAGACAACTGGTTTGCCTGCGTGTCCTGTCCTTGGTTAGACTGTAGTTTCCTCTGGCTAACACCAGGGAGGAAGTTATGTGCTGATTAAAAGTTGGAGCTAGGGACGGAGTTAAAAAGCCAGAATTTAATATTGTCACCAGGGAGAGAGTGACGCGTCGAGTTAGTATCGTCACTAGGAAGGAGGGTGACAATGTTCACCAGGGAGGGAAAATAGACAGAAAGAAAATGGAAAATACAGAGACAGAAAACGGATGTCAAGAAAGCGGCGACTCACTGAAATCCAAAGGGAGTGGCGGGCCGCCATGAAATGATCACTGACGCCTTTGTTATTATGGTCGAAAGGAGAGAGTGACGAGCAAAAAGGGAAGGAGAGGCCCACCGGGTAAAATGGCCAGAGGAGACGGAGTGACACATTGAGAAGAAAGAGAGGGTAACGGGTCGGTGTAAAATGATCAATTGGGAAGGAGTGACGGACTGACCGAAAGTGTCTGATGGGCTGGTTGGGTTAATGATCACTTGGTTAAAAAGAGCGCCTGGAAAGAAAGGAGTAAGACATCGATTGAAAACGACCGTCACTACGGTTAGTTTTGTCGAGGCAAAGGGAGAGGTGTGCTGGCTGAAAGAGAACCCGTCGGATGTGTAGACAGGGGCATCAAGGAGTTAGTGACGCCTTAGAAAGGTGAGCGGCAGAGACGGAGTGAATGAGTGAATGACACATCGAAAAGTCAGCGGAGACGTAGAGCGGTGTGGAAGAGGGAGAGTCGCTGAGACAGGCGGGGACGCAGGGGAAGGAGGGACGCGGAAGAGACAGAGCGTCACCCGGTTCGGATATGACCCAAGTGCGGAGTGAGAGACACTGGAGCCGGTCGATATTTCACAGACCTTAATGCGAACAGTGTTAAAGGGAAAAGGAAAACAATAACCGCTCGGCCAAACAGGATCATTGACCAAAATGCTCAAACGGAAAACGAAGCCTACACTGCGGCTCGAAAGAACAACCAAGAATAAAACGAATACAGCACCGCTCGTCTTCAGATTCAGTTGAATCCACAGTCCGATTTTACAGCCAAGGTGGAATGCAGATATCAAAGCCTAGCTATGTCCAAGTCTCGAACAAGCACTACGAAGACGGGTATGGTGTTAAATATTACCACAATGAGTTAATAATTAGTTGACACGTGCATGTCCACAAGCGCAGTTGCCGTATCTACTGCGCTGCCGAATCTGTGGCTGTGACACAGAGAGGCTACAGGTGGATCTCAGAACCACTGCGGTTAACAATCACATTTGACTTCTAGGGACGAGAAGAAGCCCAGATTGACTCCAAATGCCCGCGGCGTCACTTGAAGTGGCTGCTGGAAAGGGAGTGATGGTAGAAATGAGCACAAAGTTGGGAGTGACGTACTGACTTAAAATGGGCGAATCCCTGGTTAATGTGAGCGTCAGGGATGCGGTGAGACAGTGGCTACTGCCGGACACAGAATGGCTGCGAAAGGACATCCAATGTCCACGGACACAATCCAGGGATCGACTGTGATCTAGATGGCAATAGCGGTATTTAACCTTGAAACAGTAGACGGACTGTTTTATATCGTCTTGTTTATGTATGATTTAATTCTAAAGGCTGACTCATTGAATGAACTATATATATAGAATCCACATGTGTACATATGTTCCTCGCGGGGGTGGGGGGGGGCACCGATGGGCTTGGGAGGAAGAGGAGGGATAGGACAAAGAGGGCACTGGTGAGACTATGGGCGTTGTGAAGTACCTTCTACAACAATAGACGAATGGAAGGGCAAGGAACTCCCATGTGAGTTCATTGCTGGGGTAAGTTAAATTATCCCTTCTGCTGGAGGAGCCTGATCATTTACGAGTAGAAGTATTGATGAACCTGTTGCTATGGGACCTGACGCTCCTGTCACTCCTTCTGGATAACAGCATCGAGAAGTGAGCATCACCTGGGTGACGGGCGTCCCTGATGATGAATGCTGCTTTCCTGTGATTTCGCTCCTTGCCGATGTTTTCATCGGTGGGGAGGGATGTAAATCTGATGGACTGGCTGCATCCACAACTTTTCATTGTTTATTCTATTCAAGGAACTCGGTGTTTCCATACCAGACAACGAAGCAACAAGTCAGGGTACTCTCCACTATACTACTCTAGAAGTTGGCCTAAGTTTCAGGTGACATGCTAAATCTGCACAGACTGACGTCGTACAGACGGTAAATATCGCTAAGTCTTTACACGATAATAACGAACAAATTCTTCTCCTCTGAGCTTCTACACTAAGGATCCCAGTTAATTTGAGGGATATTATAGCTACAGATGAAAATGTACTCCGAGATCGGGCCTTCTTGTCAGAACCGGGAAGCCGGGGTAACAGATTCACCACAAGCTTCAATTTAATCGTGGTGTGTTTACAGTGTTTACAGTGTTTACAATGTTTATGGTGTTTACAATGTATAAAATACCTTGGGATTCCCGTTAATACTCTTCACTCTAGTCATTTCCTCGTCATTATTCACTCTCCCAATTCACAATTTAACTTGCTTCTTGATTCCTCGTGTTCCCCCGAGACCCAGTACAATATCAGCACCCCAAACTTTACATTATCTTCACATATTTCTCGCATTCAGGATATCTCCCTCCTATCCGTCCCCCCACATCTCTCTATCTCTCTCTCTCTCTCTCTCTCTCTCTCTCTCTCTCTCTCTCGCTGTGGTAAAGACAATGGTATTTTGTTGTCATATGTAAGACAGTTACAATTGTGCTACTGGAAGATAGTTCATGATAACTGAGAGGAGAACCTACAGGTTGAGAAAGGGGAGAAAACAAGGGTGAAAGAAAGGACGGGTTATGACGGGAAAAGCAGTGGTTATTCCTGACGAAAGTATACCACATGATCAGGCAGTTGTGTTAGAACCGGGAAACAGAGGTAACAGATTCGCCACAACGTTCAATGTAATCGGGGCGTGAGGTAAGGTGCAAAGTGGATTTCACTGGGACGCTGAAGTCAGTGATGCCTTCAGAATCAGCTGTAAGAAACTGGTTTATTACTCCGAGGCAACACACACAAAATGTTAAAGGAACTCAGCAGACCAGACAGCAAATAGAGAAAAAGCGTAAATCCGAATAGTGTGCGGTGTTTTCTACTTCGAGCATCAGCAGATTTTCTCCCGTCTTAGTTCTATAACTCTGTTCATCACATTGTTTCCATTTATACACAAGTGGGTTTACAAAATAAGGATCATGAATGCAGCTTGATTGTAATAAATTACAGTATTTATTTCCAACGTTTAATTTGGTCCACAATCCGATTCATTGGGTATTTCAGCATATCCCTGAGTTCTTCTCGGAATTTGTTCTGGGTCAGGGCGTAAATAAAAATGTTGGTTCAGGAACTGAGAATCTGCAACATTCCCGATATGTCTTCAGTAAGGTAGCGGGGATCTGTTACAGAATAATAAACAAAACTCATTGAAATCCGCTGATAGATATAAAATGCCTGCCGTGTTACCCAGCACAGTTTAAAACTACCGGATATGCTGAAGAGGAAAACGATGGATTTGCGTCGGTTCTCCATCTCCCGGTCCTTGTCATTCTCTCCATTCCTTCTTCCCCGGAGCCCCCGGCGGGCTCGGCTGGCTGCTAGAATCTTCCTAACAGTTCGTATATTGAGCAGCAAAATCAGAAAGAATGGGACACAAGGGGTTAAAATGCGGTGAAACATTGCAAATGCCGCCCATGAGGGAGAACTTTTGTAGCTCGATGTATGAACACAATACCAGGGAACATTATCCATTATTACTAAGGGCTCGTATACAAAGCCCCAGGGGACAGTCTCCAAACAGGCCAGCACACTCACTGTCCCGATAACCACAGCCGCCGTCCGCTCGGTCCAATATTTTGTTTTCAGCTTCTCACAGAAAATAGCCACAAATCGATCGACGGTGAAAGCGACAGTCAGCCAGACTGAGGTCGCAGTGCTCGCAAAAATTAACCATCCAGAAAATCTGCACACAGGAGTGATGAACAGGAATGATCGGGGAAAATAAATCCAAGCAGTCCACGTCAGCAGCGGATAGGAGATAACCATCAAGAGATCGGCGGCGGCCATTCCCATCATGTAACGATTGACGCATTTGGACAGACCGCACTTTCCCCGAGACACAATCACAACCGCCAGCAGGTTCGCTGAAAGAGAGACAGGGAACAGCAAGCTGAAAAAACACTGAGCAGAGGCTAGTACAGCAATGTGAGCGGATACCGTCATACTTCCATGTCATTGACGCGTTTAGTGAAGGAAGATTCCAAAGAGGGCGCAGATCTGGAGGAGACAAAGAAGGACGTTACACAGTAAAATAAAATCAATATATTTTGTGTACGGATTCCTTACTGATGACCGAAATGCGAAGTGGCAGCGGGATGTGAAAACTGGGGAATTATCTCCTCAGAGTCCATACTGGATGGAACATTTTCTACTGGCGCCTCCGCATTTCGTGACATAAAATGAATACATCAGCACTTTAATTGCGGGATAGTTCCAACAGACAATCATCAGCTTCTATGGTGTTCCCTGACAGGACAATCGAAGGACGGTACAAAAGAACGGAATATTCTGGAAACACTCATCCAGACAAAAGAAAATTTGTCGAAAAAAAACAGTTAAAGTGTCTCTTCTCATAAATGTACTCAGAGAGGTCCCTGCAAACCTGTTAAGATTTCTCTTTCCATTCAAACCGATTGGGGTTAAGTGTTTAAAGTATTTCCCACGTTTGCTTCCTAATCCAGCATCTGCCATCAGTGACTTTACAACAGAACATTGACTGTTACCACAATTAAAACGCAATCTCACACAACGTGAGAGAGAGAGATATGGATATGACACCTCCCATTGAAACCATCGCAGGGAAGCAGGGGAGAGGAATTCATCGTCCAGTAGCCAACTCAATGTCGCTTTTAGATAACTGAATCAGTGTGAGATGTAGATATAATATAATAGATTTTATAATGTTGATTACACGTCCGCTGTGATAATTGGCTCAACAACGACTTCATTGAATTGTTCTTCAACTGCTTCACATTCAGTCACAGCGCAAACATTTATTAAAAACCCTCGAGTTTCCTCACATTTACCAAAGAGTTACTACCAGTCAATAGTTTGATTATTGCACCTCACACGACCGCTCACATACAAATGCAGACAATCCATCGGTATAAACACCGGGAGCAGCACAGACTATTTGCGATTTCAGTGCAGCCACTACCGGACCAAAAGCAGGTAATCCCGAACATCACATTATTCAGCAGAAGCAACTGGGAGAACTCTGCCTGATCCGTTGAAATCCAGAATCGCTGAATTCCAGCATCGGTTTGTTTTTAGATTGAGATCCTGAAATCCACATTCCCGATGTTTCCATTTCATTCCTGAAATGCGGCAGACTGGGACTGGACATGTGTCAGTGGAATCCAGCGACAGAAACGATTACAACAATGGAATTCAACTTCAGTTCCCATCTACAGCAGCCGATACGGCGGCTTACCGGGAATTCCAAAGGCTGAAATAAAAGGATAGTACACTCTCCCTATTCTCAGGATGACTGGATAACCCATTTCAGTGAGAATTTGATTTCTGTTGCTTTTCAATTCACAGCGCCGGCAGAAACTCTGAGCTGGTGCTTTCAAAACGTCCCTGATTTATACAAAGGAGCAGTCTCGAGAGATACAGTTATACCCCTGACTAACGTCATTAGTTACAATTACTTGGACATACATTTTTATTCAACACCATTGACTCTGATGTAAATATTGAGTAGATTGAAGAGACATATATCAAAATTATTTGGTATTGCGTCAGGAGTGGAAATTATGACAAAATCTGAGCTTTCTGTTGGAGCAGCCATATTTACAGGGTTCATGTTTTTGTTGGTTAATTATTAATAAAACCATATAACCATATAAAAATTACAGCACGGAAACAGGTCATCTCGGCCATTCTAGTCCGTGCCGAACTCTTACTCTCGCCTAGTCCCGCCGACCTGCGCTCAGCCCATAACCCTCCATTCCTTTCCTGTCCGTATAGCTGTCCAGTTTAACTTTAAACGACAACATCGAACCTGCCTCTACCACTTCTGCTGGAAGCTCGTATCACACAGCCACCACTCCCGGAGTAAAGAAGTTCCCCCTCATGTTACCCCCAGAACTTCTGCCCTTTAACTCTCAACTCAAGTCCTCTTTTTTGAATCTCCCCAACTCTCAATGGAAAAAAGCCTATCCACGTCAACTCTATCTATCCCTCATGTAATTTTAAATATATATATCAAGTCTCCCATCAATCTTATACGTTCCAAAGAATAAAGACCCAACCTGTTCAACCTTTCTCTGTAACTTAGGTGATGAAACCCTGGCAACATTCTAGTAATCCTTCTCTGTGTTATCTCTATTTTGTTGACATCTGTCCTGTAATCTGCAATCAGATTTCACCGACACCGTACGACCCCTAATTTCTGTCCCTGCGGTTTCCCATTTTCAGTGTTTCAACTCCCGCCTGGCTACCCACACACACAACAAACAAACACACAACACACACATACACACACACACACACACACACACACACACACACACACACACACAGAAACACAGATACGAATAGATCCCGGGAATGATAGTGAACACACACTAAGTGCTGGAGAAACTTCGCTGAGTTCCTCAAACATTCTGATATGTTGCTGGAGAGGTTGACTTTCATAAGCCATCCACTTCATAGAACCGTCTAAATTTTGCCTCTCTCCCACCGACCAATTTCCTTCTTCTTCCCTCAGTGAAAGACTAAAATATTCCTCCCTGCCGATACACAAAGTAAAGAGAATCTCTCACATCAAAGGTGTGTTTCAGAGCAAAGGGATACTGACAACTCATCAGTTCCACAGACTCAGACCGAAGGCATTCAGTCCCATACTGAGCCCAAGCCGGATACACATTCCTTTGTTACACTGAACCACATCTGTTCATTGTTTTCATTGTATTCTGTACCACAGTGTCCTACAGGTAGAGAGACTGACCCTGATCCTTAACGTCCACACACGGTGCTGGGAGGACTGCAGCAGTAGCGGTGTCAGAGACGGTGTGGGTTCAGAACATGACAAACAGTTGAAACATTAGGAACTGATGAATGTGGTGTTGGTGGAATTTTACAAAGTTTCTGATCAGCAAGTAAGGTTCTAGTATGCTTGCGTAGACTTAGAATTAGTCAGCAGTTCAAAGACAGAGAGAGGGAACAAATGGGCCACTTTCGGTTTGGGAAGCTGTGACGAGTAGGGTGAATCAGGGATTGGAGCTGAGACCCCAGCTGTTCACAGTCTACATCACTCATTTGGATGTGCGATGTTATCAATGTCTGCTGGTGTTACAGAGCTGTGCGGCAGGATCAGTAGTGAGAAGGATACAGATTGGGTCTGGGGACGCAGGCAGAAGTGAATGAGTGAGGACCTGGTAGATGAACAAATTGCGGGGTGACCCAAGGCCAACTATTCCGAGAGGAACAAGGTAGAAAAAGCCATTTTTACATGGGGACGGAAGTCATCTTTCAGAGGGGCGTGAGGAGCATTTTGAACAATTCACTGAGAGTTAACATTCAGGTACAACAAATATTAAGGGAAACAAGCCTCTTTTTGTCCTATGAAGCAGAATGACTGGGGAAGAGAAGGTGTCTAATTGGGTTCTGGTGAGAATGCATCTTGAATATTATTTGCTTGTCCCGTCGCATTTCCTCAGTAAAGACATCCCGGTAGCACTGAGAGTGCAGGGATTATTCCTCACACTGTCTGCACTGGCTCCAGGGATGGCAGGGTGTCGTGTGAGGAGAAATTGAGTGAGCCGGATTATTCCTCACACTGTCTGCACTGGCTCCAGGGATGGCAGGGTGTCGTGTGAGGAGAAATTGAGTGAGCCGGGCCTGTATTCTCTGGAATTTATGAGGAGAATTGATTGATTCTTTGAGGTTATTCAGACCGGTTCGAGTGATGATTCCCCAGAAATAGGATTCTGTTACCATGAGTCATAGTTTCATCATGAAGAAATAGAAATTCAGGACGGAGAGGAAAAGAAAATGTCCTTGATCTGTGATTGTTCATCGAGTTAGAATCTATAACAGTGCCGGACAGGAAGACACCCTTTGGTCTGTGATGTTGGGCTGACGTAATTGAGCCAGTGATGCCTAATTAAATTAATCCATCTCCCTGCATGTTGTCTACATCGCTTCGTTCTCTGTGTGTTTCTTTGCCTAAGAACCTCATAAATGCCACTGTTTCACCTGCCTCCAGCACCACCCCGAACTCCACTCCAGAACCCCACAACTCTTTGTTTTGTTTTCTTCTAATTACTTCCTGCACATGTCCTTTGAATATTTTCCCCTCTCACCTTAACTGCATGCCCTCTGGTATTCGGTATTTGATGCTCTGAGAAAGATACCGGCTGTCTGCTCGGATAAACATCTCAGTCTCCGCAACACACATCAAAGTTGCTGGTGAACGCAGCAGGCCAAGCAGCATCTATAGGAACATCGACTTCTCTAACTTCCGCTAAGGCCCCACCTCCCCCTCGTACCCCATCTGTTACTCATTGTTATGCACACATTCTTTCTCTCACTCTCCTTTTTCTCCCTCTGTCCCTCTGAATATACCTCTTCCTCATCCTCTGGGTCACCCCCCCCCCCTTTGTCTTTCTTCCCGGACCTCCTGTCCCATGATCCCCTCATATCCCCTTTGCCAATCACATGTCCAGCTCTCGGCTCTATCCCTCCCCCTCCTGTCTTCTCCTATCATTTTGGATCTCCCCCTCCCCCTCCAACTTTCAAATCCCTTACTCTTCCTTCAGTTAGTCCTGACGAAGGATCTCGGCCTGAAACGTCGACTGCACCTCTTCCTACAGATGCTGCTTGGCCTGCTGCGTTCACCAGCAACTTTGATGTATGTTGCTTGAATTTCCAGCACCTGCAGAATTCCTGTTGTTTGCGTTAAAATTACAACGGTTCTTGTTTCAGTCGAAGCAAGCAACTAAAGAAGGGAGTGGAAGAAATCGGGTAGAAAAAAGTTGTGCTTATTTTTAAACACTGCTCGGGGAGAGGGGTCTGCACTGCGTAGTCGCGTGACGTAGCGCGCCAAGGTTTAAAAAGAGAACATTTCAACGGTTCTTGTTTCAGTCGAAGCAAGCAGCTGAAGAAGGGAGTGGAAGAAATCGGGTAGAAAAAGTCGTGTCTGTTTTAAACACTGCTCGGGGAGAAGGGTCTGCACTGCGCAGGTGCGTGACGTAGCGGACCAAGGTTTAAAAGCAGACCACCATATACAGCGGTCATCTCAAGTGCACATCCCGGAGCAGAGGGTGGCGGTAATGCACCATTAAGCTGGATGCCAACCGCCGTAAAACAAGATACAGACAGACAGACAGACAGCGGCCATCGTCGGAGTGGATGAGTCAGAGTGGAACAGCTTTGGCTCAACAGGCAGAGGCCAGGGTAGGTTCCGGTAAGTTTTTTTTTCTGTTCAGATTCTTTAGAGTAGAGAGTATGCCAGGCAGGATGTTGGAATGCTCCTCTTGCATGATGTGGGAAGTCAGGGAGCCCTCCGGTGTCCCTGACAACGACACCTGCAAGAAGTGCATCCAGCTGCAGCTCCTGACAAGGAGACGAGGGAGATGTCCTCCTTTTTTAAAAGAAGGGCCTTCCATTCCTCCACTATCAACTCTGCTCTCAAACGCATTTCCCCCATTTCACGTACATCTGCTCTCACTCCATCCTCCCACCTACCCACTAGGAATAGGGTCCTCCTGGTCCTCACCTACCACCCCACCAGCCTCCGTGTCCAACATATTATTCTCCGTACCTTCCACCACCTCCAACGGGATCCCACCACTAAGCACATCTTTCCCTCCCCGCTCTCTCTCTGCTTTCCCCAGGGAGCGCTCCCTACGCGACTCCCTTGTCCATTCGTCCCCCCTATCCCTCCCTACTGATCTCCCTCCTGGCAGTCATCCTTGTAAGCGGAACAAGTGCTACACATGCCCTTACACTTCCTCCCTTACCAACATTCAGGGCCCCAGACAGTCCTTCCAGGTGAGGCGACACTTCACCTGTCAGTCGGCTGGGGTGATATACGGCGTCCGGTGCTCCCGATGTGGCCTTCTATATATTGGCGAGACCCGACGCAGACATGAGACCGCTTTGCTGAACACCTACGCTCTGTCCGCCAGAGAAAGCAGGATCTCCCAGTGGCCACACCTTTTAATTCCACATCCCATTCCCATTCTGATATGTCTATCCACGGACTCCTCTACTGTAAAGATGAAGCCACACTCAGGTTGGAGGAGCAACACCTTCTATTCCGTCTGGGTAGCCTCCAACCTGATGGCATGAACATCGACTTCTCTAACTTCCGCTAATACCCCATCTCCCCCTCGTACCCCATCCGATATTTAATTTTATGCACACATTATTTCTCTCACTCTCCTTCTCCCTCTGTCCCTCTGACTATACTCCTTGTCCATCCTCTTGGCATCCCCCCCCCCCACCCCCGCTTGTCTTTCTCCACAGACCTCCTGTCCCATGATCCTCTCATGTCCCCTTTGCCTATCACCTGTCCAGCTCTTGGCTCCATCCCTCCCCCTCCTGTCTTCTCCTATCATTTCGGATCTCCCCCTCCCCCTCCAGCTTTCAAATCCCTTACTCACTCTTCCTTCAGTTAGTCCTGACGAAGGGTCTCGGCCTGAAACGTCGACTGCACCTCTTCCTAGAGATGCTGCCTGGCCTGCTGCGTTCACTAGCAACTTTGATGCGTGTTGCTTGAACTTCCAGCATCTGCAGAATTCCTGTTGTTTGCAGCTCCTAACAAACCGCGTTAGGGAACTGGAGCAGGAGCTGGATGACCTGCGGATCATTTGGGAGAATGAGGAGATTATAGATAGCAGCTACAGGGAGGTAGTTACGCCAAAGGAGCAGAGGGCAGGAAATTGAGTCACTGTCAGGCGAGGGAAGAGGAAAGGGCAGGCAGAGCAGGGTTCCCCTGTGGCCATTCCCCTCAACAACAAGTATACCGCATTGGATACTGTTGGGGGGGATGACTTACCTGGGACAAGCTGCAGTAGCCGGAACTCTGACACTGAGTCTGGCTCTGCAGTGCAGAAGGGAGGGTGGAAAAGAGGAGAGCGGTAGTGATAGGGGACTCGATAGTTAGAGGTGCAGATAGGAGGTTCTGTGGTCGTGACAGAGAATCCAGGATGGCTTATTCCTTCCCGGGTGCCAGGGTCAAGGATGTCTCTGATCGATTGCATGACATTCTGAAGTGGGAGGGTGATCAGTCAGATGTCGTGGTGCACATCGGTACCAATGACATAGCGAGGAAGAGTTAGGAGGTCCTGGACAGTGAGTATACAGAGCTTCGTAGGAAGTTGAAAAGCAGGACCTCGAGGTTGGTAATCTCAGGATTGTTACCTGTGCTACATGCCAGTGAGTGTAGGAATAGGATGCTCTGGAGGATGAACTGGTGTAGGGGGCAGGGTTTCAGATTTCAGGATAATTGGGACCTCTTCTGGGGCAGGTGGGACCTGTACAAGAGAGACGGGTTACACTTGAACTACAGGGGGACCAATATCCTTTCAGGGAGGTTTGTTAGTGCTGTTGGGGAGGCTTAAACTAGATTTGCAGGGGAATGGGAACCAGAGTGCCAGAGCTGACAGTGTGGCTGGGGTGAAAATGTTAAAAGTTCAAGCAAATCCACTAATAGAAAGGTTGTGAGTGGTGGTAAAAATCTTTTGAGGTGTATATATTTCAATGCTAGGAGTATTGCGGGGAAGGCAGATGAGTTGAGGGCGTGGATTGACAAGTGGAATTATGAAGTTATAGCAATTAGTGAACAGGAGGGGCAGGACTGGCAGCTTAATATTCCAGGGTTCCGATGTTTCAGATGTGATCGAGGCAGAGGAATGAAAGGTGGGGGAGTAGCATTGCTTGTTAGGGAAAATATTACAGCATTGCTCAGGCAGGACAGATTAGAGGGCTTGTCTACTGAGTCCTTATGGGTGGAGTTGAGAAACAGGAAAGGTATGGCCACATAAGTGGGATTGTATTACAGACCACCCAATAATCAACGAGAATTGGAAGAGCAAATCTGCAGAGAGATAGCAAGCAACTGCAGGAAACATAAAGTTGTGGTGGTAAGCGATTTTAATTTTTCCATATATTGATTGGGACTCCCATACTGTTAGGGGTCTAGATGGTTTAGAGTTTGTAAAATCTGTTCAGGAAAGTTTTCTAAATGAATATATAGAGGGACCAACTAGAGGGGATGCAATATTGGATCTCCTGTCAGGAAACGAGTTAGGACAAGTGACGGAGGTCTGTGTAGGGGAGCACTTTGGTTCCAGTGATCATAACACCATTAGTTTCAATTTTATCATGGACAAGGATAGATCTGGTCCTAGCGTTGAAATTCTTAACTGGAAGAAGGCAAATTTGAAGAAATGAGAAAGGATCTAAAAAGCGTCGATTGGGACAGGTTGTTCTCTGGCAAGGATGTGATCGGTAGGTGGGAAGACATTTAAAGGAGAAATTTTGAGAGTGCAGAATTTGTATGTTCCTGTCAGGATTAAAGGCAAAGTGAATAGGAATAAGGAAACTTCGTTCTCAAGGGATATTGCAACTCTGTTAAAGAAGAAGAGGGAGTTAGATGACATGTATAGGAAGCAGGGAGTAAATAAGGTGCTTGAGGAGTATAAGAAGTGCAAGAAAATACTTAAGAAAGAAATCAGGAGGACTAAAAGAGGACATGAGGTTGCCTTGGCAGTCAAAGTGAAGGATAATCCAAAGAGCTTTTACAGGTATATTAAGAGCAAAAGGATTGTAAGGGATAAAATTGGTCCTCTTGAAGATCAGAGTGGTCGGCTATGTGCGGAACCAAAGGAAATGGGGGAGATCTTAAATAGTTTTTTTTTGCGTCTGCATTTACTAAGGAAACTGGTATGAAGTCTATGGAATTAAGGGAAACAAGTAGTGAGATCATGGAAACTGTACAGATCGAAAAGGAAGAGGTCTTTGCTGTCTTGAGGGAAATTAAAGTGGATAAATCCCCGGGACCTGACAAGGTGTTCCCTCAGATCTTGAAGAAGACTAGTGTTGAAATTGCAGGGGCCCTGGCAGAAATATTTAAAATGTCGCTGTCTACAGGTGAGGTGCTGGAGGATTGGAGGGTGGCTCATGTTGTTCCGTTGGTTAAAAAAAGGATCGAAAAGTAATCTAGGAAATTATAGGCCAGTAAGTTTAACGTCAGTAGTAGGTAAGTTACTGGAGGGAGTACTAAGAGACAGAATCTACAAGCATTTGGATAGACAGGGAATTATGAGGGAGAGTCAACATGTCTTTGTGCGTGGTAGGTCATGTTTGACTAATCTATCGAAGTTTTTCGAGGTTACCAGGAAAGTGGATGGAGGGAAGGCAGTGGATATTGTCTACATGGACTTCGGTAAGGCCTTTGACAAGGTCCCGCATGGGAGGTTAGTTAGGAAATTTCAGTTGCTACAGATACATGGAGAGGTGGTAAATTGGATTAGACATTGGCTCAATGGAAGAAGCCAAGGAGTGGTATTAATAAGGTTGATAGAGTGCAGAGAAGGTTTACAAGGATTTTGCCGGGACTTGAGAAACTCAGTTACAGAGAAAGGTTGAATAGGTTAGGACTTTATTCCCTGGAGCGTAGAAGAATGAGGGGAGATTTGATGGAGGTAGATACAATTATGATGGGTATAGATAGAGTGAATGCAAGCAGGCTTTTCCCACTGAGGCAACGGGGAAAAAAAACAGAGGACATGTTGGACATGGGGAGGGGGGCGGGGAAGCTTAAAGGGAACATTAACGGGGGCTTCTTCACACAGAGTGGTGGGAGTATGGAATGAGCTGCCAGAGGAGGTGGTAAATGCGGGTTCTTTTTTAACACTTAAGAATAAATTAGAGAGATACATGGATGGGAGGTGTATGGAGGGATATGGTCTGTGTGCAGGTCAGTGGGACTCGGCAGAAAATGGTTCGGCACAGCCAAGAAGGGCCAACAGGCCTGTTTCTGTGCTGTAGTTTCTATGGTTTCTATGGCAGCAGTAAGGAAATTGTAGATCAGTTAGCTGGACAGTAGTGGCTGCTAATATTTTGGAGTCATTTGTTAAGGATGAGGTAATGAAGTCCTTGGACACACAAAACAAGATAGGGAAAATGAGGCTGCTTAGCAGGTTAAGGTCCGATTATACTATAGGAAAGTTACTGGCATGTTTCAGCATTAACTGATTTGTAGGAGGCAGCGAGTGCGCGTTCAACAGGGGCTGGGGTTGGGACCTTTTTTATGTTGTATCTCAATGATTGAGACGGTAGATGATACAGAGATCGGTGGAGGGAAGGGTAGTGTTCAGGAACCCGGTAGGCTGCAGAGGCACTCAGACAGATTAGGAGGATGGGCACTCGCTGCCTTCCACAAATTCATTGTGTCACCTTTAGGTACCGAATGCTTAATATCCTCAACAAATTCCAACAGGTTCGACGGGCAAGATTTTCCCTAAAGGAAACCATGCCGACTTTGTCCTACCTTGCACTGTGTGTCTAAGTACTCCATAATCTCATGTTAACAATTGACACCGAGATCTTCCCAAATACTAATGAAGCCTAACTGATCTATAAGTTTCTCTCTGCTGAACGTTACTAATGCCTACACAATCTCCAGCGCTTCATTTTTCAGAACCCTGAGGTGGGGTTCATCTGGTCCAGTAGAGTTATGTACCCTTAGGTCTTTCAGCTTCCTGTGCACACCCTCCCATGTTATCTTAACTGTACTCACTTCCCTCACCTCACACCCTTGAACATCCGGCGCACTGCTGGTGTTTTGACAGTGAAGGCTAGTGCAAAATGCTCATTTAGTGCATCTGCCATCGCCTTGCCCCTTATCATTTTATCCTCATTTTCTTGCGTTCCTGTATCCAATATCATCTCGATTTTATTTTCTGACATGCTTGAAAAAATGTTTTGCTATCCACATTGATGCAGTTTGCAGCCTGAGTTTTTCCCACCTTTTTTTTTTACTTGCTCTCTGTAGGGTTTTTATAGCTTCTCATTCATCTTTCTTCGTACTAATTGGCGCTTTGTTTTGCCCCTCGCTTTTACATTTGCTCAAGTTGGATTTCTCGACTCTTACTACTCTGTGTTCGGAACAATGAAGAAAAACTTCCCACAGATGCCCTTTGCAATTGTGTCTAACTGTGTTACAACTTCTGTCCGTTGATCACTCAGTACATCAATGCTGTTCAAAGTCATATCAAATTGCAAAACCTCACACTTGCCGGAATGAAATTTCACTTTCTTCATCAAATCTTCTGGCAAACAATCAAACCGTTTCCAACCTTTCCACTTCAGATGCAGAGCACTGCGGGGATGATGACTTGCTATAATAACTTAATCTGTGTGCTTCCATTTGTAAACACCAATCAGTAACCATCCAGGTCTCCAGCATCACACTGATATGTCAGAGCCGGTATCTTTCTCAAGACAGAAAATAAAGGGCATGCAGTGAAGGTGAGAGGGGAAAACGTACCAACGACATGTGTAGGAAGTTACTAAAAACAAAATAAAAAAAAACAATGGGTTAAGGGCGTCTGAAATGTATTTCTGGGGTGGTGCTGCAGGTGGATAAAACAGTGGCATTCATGAGGCCCTTAGACAGGCAAAGAAGCACACAGGGAATGGGAGTGTGGGGCGGGGGGGGGGGGTTGCAGACAACATGTAGGCAGATGGATTAGTTTAATTGGCACCACTATCTTGATTATGTCAGCCCAACATCACAGACCAAAGGGTGTCTTCCTGTCCTGCACTGTTATAGCTTCTAACTAGAGAAAGAATCACTGAATAAAGAAATTCTCTTTTCCTCTCCGTCCTGAATATATGTTCCTCCATTCTGAGGCGATGACACGACGTAGCAGAATCGTTATTCAGGAAAATCCGGCATTATTTTCACCAAATGAGTTACTGCTGACGTAGTGCTCAAGAAATTTGCTATATTTCTCTGAAAATGGCCTAATATTTACATCAGAGGCATTGGTGTTGAATTAAAGTGTTTGTTCAGGTAATTGTGACTAATGATGTTGTTCAGGGGTATAACCGCATCCCTGGAGAGTGATTCGTCGTATACATCAAGGACATTTTGAATGCAACAGCTCAAAGTTTCTGGAGGAGCTGTGAATTCCCGTGCAGCAGGAATGAGACTGTCACTCAAATGGGGTATCCTGTCATCTTACGGATAGGGGAAATTTACTATCCTTTTATTTCAGCCTTTGGAATTCCCGGTAAGCCGCCGTATCAGCTGCTGTAGGTGGGAACTAAAGTTGAATTCCAATGCTGTAATTCTTTCTGTCGCTGGATTCCGCCGCCACATGTGCAGTCCAAGTCTGCCGCATTTCTGGAATGGAATGGAAACAGAGGAAATGTGGATTTTGCGATCTGGATCTATAAACAAACCGCTGCTGGAATTCAGCGGTTCCGCTAATATCTATGGAATTCACGGGTCAGGCAGAGTTTTCTCAGCTGCTTTTGTTCAACAGTGTTACTGTTCGCGTTTCTATGCTTTTGGTTTGGTAGCGGTTACAGTAATATTGCAAATATTGTGTTTGTAACAACCGCAGGAGGTTAAAAAGATCGATTGTGTGCATTTGTATGTGAGCGGTTGCGTGAGGTATAATAATTAAACCATCGACTGGTTGTAACACTTGCGAGCAGTTCCATGTTGTAGCTTCAAACTTATGGATTTTTAATTAAAGTGTGCGCTGTGACTGAATGTGAAACAGTTGATGGACAACACTATGAAGTCGTTGCTGACCCATTTACCATAACCGACTTGTCTCTTCATAGTTATTAATTCTGCGAAATGTATTCTGTTATATCTACAGCGTCAGTTACTTGACGATGAATTCCTTTCCCCTGTTCTCTGTGCTGGTTTCAATCGGAGGTTTCACATCTGTCTTTTAGGTTCTTTCAGATCGCGCTGTAATTATGGCATCAGCCAATGTTTTGTTGTGAAGTCAGGGAGGTGGCAGATGCTGGAATAGGAAATACGGAGAAAGCTGGAAGCACTAAGCCTCATTCAGCTGGAATGGAAAGAGATAACTTAACAGAGGTGTCAGTGGCCTCTCTCAGAGCATTTCTGAGACGAGACACTTTTTGCGGTTTTCCACATATTCTGTTCTTCCTGGTTGAGTATTTCTAGCATTTCCAGATTGTTTCTGTCCTTCAGCTGTCCTGTCGCTGGCAGGGAGAGCCATGGAAGTTGATGATTGTCTAATGGAAGAATCCCGCAATCAGAGTCCGGATTTATTCATTTCATGCTAATGAGATGAGGAGAAAATTCTCCATCCAGTGTGGACTCTGTGGAGATAATTGAACAGCTTTAGTTTTCCGTTGCCACTTCACATTTCGGTCATCAGTAAGGGATCCGTAAACAGATAACAGTGGTTTTATTTTACTGTGTGAAATCCTTCTCTGCTCCTATAGATCTGTGCCCTCTTTAGACCGTTCCACCAATAAATGCAACAATGAAATAGAAATATTACAGGATCCCCTCCCACTGCTGCATTGGCTTCTGCTCAGTATTTTTCAAACTTGCTGTTCTGTGTCTCTCTTCCAGCGAACCTGCTGGCGGTTGTGATAGTGTCCCGGGGAAAGTGCGGTCTGTCCAAATGTGTCACTCGCTACCTGGTGGGAATGGCCGCGGCCGATCTCCTGGTCGTTATCTCGCAACCGCTGCTGACGTGGACTACTTGGATTTATTTTCCCCGATCATTCCTGTTCATCACTCCCGTGTGCAGACTCGGTGCATGGTTAATTTTCTCGAGCACTGCGACCTCTGTCTGGCTGACTGTAGCCTTCACCGTCGATCGATTTGTGGCTATTTGCTATGAGAAGCTGAAAACAAAATATTGCACCGACAGAACTGCGGCTGTGGTTATCGGGACAGTGAGTGTGCTGGCCTGTTTGGAGTGTGTTCCCTGGGGCTTTACATACGAGCCTTTGGTAATAATTGATGGTGTTCCCTGGTATTGTGTTTATACATCGAGCTACAAAAAGTCTCCCTCATGGGCGGCATTTGCTATGATTTACCATTTTTTAACTCCTTGTGTTCCTTTTTTTCTGATTTTGCTGTTCAATATTCAGACTGTCAGGCGGATTCTAGCGGCCGGTCGAGCCCGCAGGAGGCTCCGGGAACGAAAGTGTGCAGAGAATGACAAGGACCAGGAGATGGAGAACCGACGCAAATCCATCATTTTGCTCTTTAGTATAACCGGTAGTTTTATATTCTTATGGGTAACACGAGTGGTATTTTACATCTATCAACGGGTTTCAAAGAGGTTTGTTTATTATTCTGTCACTGACCCCCGTTACATCACAGACGAGATATCGGGAATGCTGCAGATTATGAGTTCCTGCACCAACACTTTTATTTACGCCTTAACGCAGAGCAAGTTTCGAAAGGAGCTCAGGAATATTCTGAAATACCCATTGATTCCGATTATGAAACTCATTAGACGTTAGAAATAAATGTTGCCTTCATGTTTCTTATTCTGTACCGCCACTTGTGGGTAAATTTAAACCATGTTATGCATTGTGCTATAAAACTAAAACACGAGAAAACCTGCAGATGCTTGAAATAGAAAACAACACACACAATCAGAGTTTACTCTTTTCTACATTTGCTCTCTGGTGTGCTGAGCTCCATTAAGATCTTTGTGTGTTGCCTTAGAGTAACAACCCAACTGTTTACTGCTGATTTCGACGGCATCACTGGCTTCAGCGTCCCAGAGGGATCCACTTTGCACCTTACCTCACGCCCCGATTGCATTGAATGTCGTGGCGAATCATTTACCCCTGTTTCCTGGTTCAAACAGAACTGCCTCATCATGGAGTATACTTTCGTCGATAATAACCACCATTGCACCCCTCATTACCCGTCCTTTCTTTGACCCTCGTTTTCTCCTCCTTCTCAACTTGTAGGTTCTCCTATCTGACATCATGAACTATTTCCAGTAGCATAATTTTACTGATTTACATAAAAAGACACAATTCCATTGACTTTACTTCAGAGACTGAGAGAGACAGAGAGAGAGAGAGAGAGAGAGAGAGAGAGAGGAAGATGCTGTGGACATCTGAAATTATGAAAAGCTGATGTTACGTCTCGAAGGAACATAGGGAACCAACAATACAATCACTCTGTGATTCGGGAGATTGAATAGTGACGAGGAAATGACTAGAGTGAGGAGGATTAACGGAAATCCCAAGGCATTTTATGCATACTCTGTAATTAACATTATACTGGAGAGAGCGCAGGACCACTCAATGATAAAAATGGGAGTTTATGCCCGGAGCCAGAATTGGCGTGCGAGGCACCAAATAAATACTTTTCATTCATTCGACTTCATGAAGAAGAAGGACATGGAGGAAGAAGTGTGCATGGTGATATTCTCAAAGGGATGATAGTTAGGGAATGAGATCAACGAGCATTAAGGTCGTAAATCACTCGTTGGGTTTTGTTCACTGGATGTCACAGACCACATGCAGGGAAAGATGTAGTTTAACTTGTCATCACGCTCGGAGAGATTCGGCGGGTGCGGGCGCCCGGCGCTCGGCCAGGGGCCGTGGTCGAGTTGTCGGCGACTTGGCTGGCTCCACCACCGGACTTAGTCTGGTGAGAAGGGTGTGCGAACACTCAGCAGGACTGAAAAAAACAAGACCTTACAAAGAGCGGATGAGCTCTTTGAGAGCCAACGGCCATCTTCCCTGGAAGAGATTAAAGCCTCACCACGTATCTATTTTTTTGTCGTTGTGCTCAGAGAAAGAAATTGTTTTTTTTTAATTTTTTGGAGGATCGATCAGGCGGATCGATTGGTGGCTCTTACAGTGTGAAAAGGGAGTGACTGGTGGGGAGTTGTCCATGTGGCCAACTCTTTCCTGGGTTGATGATTCCACCACAGAAGAACGGCCCCCTTTGTTGCGGTCACAGTCGATGACTTTTAAAGGATTTCGGAGGACAACGGGAAGATCGACGGCGTCAGCTCGCCTGACAATTCAAATCTCTCCCTGTTTCTCTCTCTCTCTCCATCACTACTCAACTCAATACCTCGAACTGAACTGAACTTTACTCATTATCGTAAGACTATTTATTTACCACTAGACTTGAAGAAGCTTTGTTTTCATATACATTGCACACTTACTTATATGTAATCATTGCTAACCTGTTTGATTTATCTGCATTTATATTACAGTATTGCGTAGTTATTAACAAACATCATTAGTTAATAGCAATACCGGACTCCAAAGTGTTTTCTATTTCTGCTGGTTCTTTAACCCGTCACGGGGTACGTGACAATAAAGATAGTCCATCACAGGTAAAGTCCTCCCCACCACTAAGAACACCTACAAGGAGAGATGTCACAGGAAAGCAGCATTCATCATGAAAGACGCCCATTGTCCAGGTGATGCTTGTTTAGGGACGCTGTCTTCAGGAAGGAGTTTCAGGGACGTCAATTCCCACAGCACCGGGTTTAGGAATAGCTTTTCCTCCTAAATGATCAGGCTTTTGAATTAGAGGGGAATAATTGCACTCACCCGAACCATGAGCTCACATCAAAGGTCTCCACAACTCAAGTGATTGATATTTACTTCATATTAATTGTTATCTTATTTCTTATTTACATAATTTGTTTTGTTCTTTGTCGTTTGCACATCGGCGTTTTATCCGACTTTGATGTGTGCTGTTCCTCATTGATTCAGTTGTGTTTCCTTGTTTTAATGTGCATGCCCGCAAGAAAATGAATCTCGGTAGTAAACGTTGACACACATGTACTTTGACAATAAACTTACCTGGAACATTGAACTTCATAAAGCATGCCTTGTGAGGTTAGGGTGAGTAAGATCAGGACTTTATTTTGGTGGGAAAGCAGGTTGTAATTCAGCAAAGCCGCTGATAAGTATGCTGCAATGTGCAAATTAGACAGAGATTCAGCAGTGCTGAATGATGGCGGAGTGAGGGGAAATTATTTTGCTGATTGAGACCTGAAGGAGTACCGAAGTACTTTGTAGAAACTTTTAAAATAAGGGGCACCACAGAGAACGTAGGAAGATAGGACAACAGAAGGACAGAGGAGGGAACGTATGTCTGGAGACAGAGGAAGTGGGGAAAGCACCAAGTGAACAATTCCCGTCAGTATTCATTAAGAAGACTGTCACCGAGGATAGAGAGATCAGGAAGCATATGTTGATATCTCATGGCAAGTTGCTAACAAGGTAATGGGAGTGATGAGACACTCAAAGAATAATAAGATGGACGGATCACCAGGAGTAGATGGGATATATCCCAGGTTATTGAGTGAGTGTGCCAAGAAATCAGAGAGCTGGCGCCTTCACAGAGACCTCGTTAGTCTTATTTAATTACACATGATGTTGCAGAGGACTGGGAATGAGCCAATATTGCTCTCCTGTTATCAAAGTGCTCTCGAGACCAAAAACAGTTAAGTACTGCGCTGAGACAAAAATTTGGTGCAGTTGTGAATAGCGAAGAAGGTTCCAAAGGATTCAGCAGAACACAGACTAACTGGAAATGTGGGCAGTGAAATAGGAAATAATGTGTTGTACTCTGGAATGTCGAATTTCAGAGGTTTCCTTCAGAATCCCTCTCCCTATTGGAGTAACTGTAAGGTCAGTCACGGCAGTAACATACTCTGCCTCAGAATATAGGACATCAGAGAGTTGGTCCGTGTTCCCAATAACCTCACATGAAGGAATTGCACCTGCTGCCGCTCCTGACTGACTGTGTGAAAGAAATGGAGGTGGAGGTTAACACAAGGCAGATTACCCAGGACGCTTCAGCCAGATAAGGTGCAGGGGGTGATACGGTTGGTGAGCACCAGGAGCGACCAGGGGAGAGTCAGACAGTGCACGGCCCCTCAGTGGCCGCTCCCCTCACAAAAATTACACTTTTACAAAACTGCTGGGGACGCAGAAGCAACAGATGTAATATCGTGCAAGAAGTGTATGATCAAGTATTAATACATAAGCAGTAATGGCGCGAGCTATTCTCGAAGTAAGGTGAAAATTCAAAAAAAAGGCAAAGTTACAAAGTGACTTTACAGTCTTCCTCTTGCAGAATTTCTAAATGTTAGCTTGCAAGTTCAGTCGGAGGTAACGATGGCAAACCAATGTTAGCCGCCTTAAGTATTAGGGGAATTAATAGAGAGTTCGGGAGTACTTCAGAAGTATTGGTAGTGTTTCAATTTGTTCTGTATTTCATTTAAATACATAATTGTTGCTCAGTTTGTCTTTTCAATACCTTTTTAACTATTTTGATAAATCTTCGACGACTTGGAACAGCTGCGTTACTGGAGAAGTGTACTCTGAAAGGTAATCAGAAGGGCATAAAAGGGAATGATATTGATTTGGCAGAAGAAATTAAGGAAAATCTAAGGAAGTTGTATATCAAGAGAAAATATTAAACAAAGAAGGGGATTTCTGGCTACTGTACCTTTTCCCTTGTGGCAGTAATGAGAAGAGGGCATGACCCGGATGCTGAGGGTCATTAATGACGGATGTGCTTTCTTGATTCATCACCTTTTGAAGATGTCCTCACTGGTTGGGGTGGGGGAGGCAAGGCTTGATGGAAATGGTTGTATCTACAACCCACTGGAGGCTACGATCTGAGTATTGGCCCGTCCATACCAGGCGATGGTGCAAACAGTCAGAATGATCTCACCGTAAATTTGTCGAAATTTGCTCATCTTTTGTAACCATGAAATTCCGTCGAACTCACAATGAAAGATTGCCGTCGGAGTGGCTCCGTCGAGATTGGCTCAATATTGCGGGCCCATGATAGATCCTTTGAAATGTTGACGCCCAGGGACTTGAACCAGCCCCTCTCCCTTCCCACCGCCAACAACTCAATGAGGATTGGTGTCTGTTTCCCCTTCACCTTCATGAAATCCAGAAAAAATTCTTTGGACATGGTCGTTCTGACGTGGAGTATCAGGTTTTCGTGACTCCTCTCGACCTGCTAAACTATTTCAGTCCTGTATGCTTCTTCGTCACCATCTGAAATTCTGCCAACAACAGGGGTATCATTGGCTATTTCACAGAGAAGGAAATTTTGCAGGGAAGTGCTACTGGATATCTTAAAGTGTATGAACGCCGTTGCATCTCCCGGACCCAATTATCTATATCCAATAATACACTGGAAAGCCAGAGGAAAAAATATGGGAGTTCTCTATGAGATAAAGGCACCATGATTGTGACTGGCGAAGTGCCGGAGGACAGGAGGGTTGCTAATGTTGTGCAATTATTTGTGGAGGGCTGCCAATTAAAATCTGACCAACATAGACCAGTAACCATAAAATCAAATATTACTAGAGGGGTTTCTGAGGGATTATATGCACACGTATTTGGAAAGCCACAGTCTAACTGAGGATTGTCCATATGGCTTTGTGCATGGAAGATCAAGTCTCAGCAACTTACTAGTCTGGTGATGAATTAAACAAGATTGTGGCTGAAAGCAGTGCGGCGGACGTAGTCTACAGAGACTTCAGTAACGTCTTTGATAAGGTTCCACATGGAAAGTTGGATCACATGGAATGCAAAGAGAGCTCGCTGACTGTAAGCACAGTTGGCTTCATGGCAGCAAACCGTGGGTTCTGGTGAAATGTTAGGTTTCCGATTGAAAGCCCATGAATAGTTGTGTGCCTCTGGAGTCTATTCTGGGTCAAGTAATATTTGCTCCCTATATCGGTGATTTCAAAGAGAATGTGCATATTTGTAAATTTGAAGATGGCACTGAAACAGGTGCTGCCATTGACAATCAGTGCAACTATCATGATTGACAGAGCAATTTGGATCAGTTTTTTATAAGAGTGATGAGGGATGGCAAATCAAGTTTATTTCGGAGAAATGCTGGTGTTCTCTTTTGGGAAGAAAAGTGTGGGCAGGACTTTCACAAGCGAAGGTGAGGCGCTGGCGAGTGTTATAGAAGAGAAGCAGCTTGAACTACAGGAAGACGATATCCTGAAAGAGTCGTCACATGTCGAGAGGTGGTGAGGAAGCTTTTGCATCACTGAATAATCAACAGCCAGGGAACAGGGTACAAATCTTGGACGTCGTGCTGCAGTTGTACAAGATGTTGGTGAGGCCGAATTTGAAATGTTGCCATAGATAATATACTGTCACTCTGTAAAGTTGGAGAGGACATTGGGGAGAATTTTGGCAGGATCCAAGGGACTGTGTTATGGGGAAAGTTCATGCAGCTTGAAACTTTATTCACTGGATCACAACTGAGTGAGCTGTGATTTTATAGAGGTGTATAAAATAATGAGGCGCACGGACAGGATCGATGCACACTATATTTTTTTCTCAGGGTTGAGAAATCAGGAACTAGAGGGCATCGGTTTGAGGTGGATGGGTCAGGGGTGGGGGTAGGTAGAGATTAGTAAGAACCATTGGGGTGCCCTTTCAACCAGAGGGTGATCAGGGTATGGACTGAGCTGTCGTAGGAAACAGTTGAGACTAGTATATCAGTAACATGAGTGGGCAAGGGTCAGAGGAGAATTAGAGAAGCTTTATCAAATTGGACGAGATTGGTTGGGAACCTTTTTCTGTTTCAGCTAGCTGGGTCCAGCAGGGCCGTTTTCGTGATGCTTGACTTCACGACTCTGTGATTGTATAACGTTGATTCGATGTGCGTGTTGCTCTCGGAACCCTAATAAATATTTGATTCTACTGGACTAGACACAATGGCGCACACAAAATGCTGGAGGAACTCAGCAGGCCAGGCAGCATCTATGGAAAAGCGTACAGTTGATGTTTCGGGCCAAGACCCTTCAGTGTGACTGGAATAGAGTTAAAAGAAGCGCGGGGGGGGGAGGGATAATGAAAAGAGCTGGGAAGTTGATACATGAGAGATACTGGGCTGGAGAAGGGGGAATCTGGTAGGAGAGGACAGAAGGTCATGAAATAAAGAAAAGAGAGAAGAGCACCAGAAGCAGTTGAAGGAGATAATGTGAGAAAGAGAAAAGGGGATGAGGAATAGTGAAGAAGAGGAGGGCGGCGTTACTGGAAGTTTGAGAAATTGATGCTCATGCCATCAGGTTGGAGGTTACCTAGATGGAATACAAGATGTTGTTCCTCCAACTTGAGTGTGGCCTCATTGCGACAGTAAAGGAGGCCACGGCTTGACATATCGGAATGGGAATAGGAAGTAGAATTGAAATGGGTGGCCACCAGGAGGTCCCGCTTTTTTCTGGCAGACAAAGCGCAAGTAATCTGCGAAGTGGTCTCCCAATCTACACCAGGTCTCGCGGATATACAGGAGGCCTCACTGGGTACACCGGACACAGTAAATGACCCCAAACGACTCAGAGGTGAAGTGTCGCCTCTTCCGACGTGACCTTACTAGCGCACCCACTCTCCAATAGCCGTTCCTAATGACGCTTCAGACTATGCTGTGGATGCTGTGCATGAACAGCTGCTCTGGGGCGTGTAACAGTCACTTGCCTTTCAGCAGACAGCTCTACCCCCCGAAAGGAAGCAGAGCACGTTTGACCGTGAACTTATCGGTCTCTATCTGGCTGTGCACCCCTTTCATTATTTTCTAGATGGTCGCCATTTCAAAGCGTTCGTTGACCACAAACCCCTCGTGCACACAATGTCCAAAATTTCTGACCCTTGGTCTGCACAGCAGCTACGCCAGCTGGCCGACATATCAGAGTTCACAACTGATATGCAACATTCAAGGGGAAAGTAATGTTGTGGCTGAATGCCTCTCACGGCCAGCCAGTGAGACTGTACACATAGGGTTTGACTCTCCTCCATCACATTCCTTCTTTTTCAACCCCCTTCACCTCTTCCATATATCAGCTCCCAGCTTCTCTCTTCATTCTCCATCACCTGGTCTCAGCCATCTTCCACCTGCCCACACACCCACCCAACCTTCTTATTCTGGCCTCTTTCCCCTTCCATCCCAGTCCTGATGAAGTGTCTCAACCCAAACCATTGACAGTTCATTCCCCTCTAATGATGCTGCCTGGCATGATGTTGTGTGTGTATGTGTGTGTGTGCGTGTGTGTGTGTGTGTGTGTGTGTGCGTGTGTGTGTGTGTGTGTGTGTGTGTGTGAGAGAGGGAGAGAGAGAGAGAGAGAGAGAGAGACAGAGAGTCTTTCTGCCTTACTCTGAATTTCCGGCATCTGTAGAATCTCTTGTCCATAACTCTGCTGCATCCTACCGTCCTGTGTCTATCAGGAAGTACTCTAAAGGGACGGGTAAACTCCACTGCCAGATTACCGATGCAAAAAAAAAATGCATCTGAAAACAAATAAATAAAGAGAAGAGGTAGTGAAACGAGACTGAGAGATGTTGTGGGGTGGTGTAGAGGAAAAATATGAAGAATGAGAGATGGACCATCCGCAGGGTAAATCCTCCGGGCACCAGCAATGTGTATACAGGAATATAATGGACAGAGTTTGAGAGAGGGACAGTTCACAGGATAAATCCCCCCACAGCAGCAATGCGTCAATGTTAAACACTGGGTTGAGATTGCAGCTCAGTTAATCTACCCGCCGCGCGAGCCGAACCTTCCGCCCTCCAACAGGTCACTTTGACTGCTCGCCGCAAGAAAACTTCGGAGTAGTGGGAGACAGAGTAGGAAGGCTTTGGCTCGACAGGCTTCGGCGAGCAGAGGCTGAGGACGAACCGTCCCCCAGTGAGGTAAGGCCGTGTAAGTTTCTTTAATTACTCTAATTAACTTAGCACATAGGTAATGGAGGCAGCATTTAGAGAAGTCGAGCTCTCCGTTTGCAGTATGTGGGAAGTCAGGGCGAGCACAATTGTCCCTGATGACTACACCTGTAAAAGGTGCATCCAGCTGCAGCTCCTGACAAACCGAGTTAGGGAATTGGAGCTGGAGCTGGATGAACTTCGGATCATTCGTGAGGCATAGGCAGAAAGAAACAAGAGTTACAGGCAGATAGTCACCCCTAAAAGTCAGGAAGCAGGCAGCTAGGTGACTGTCAGGAGAGGGAAGGGGAGTAGACAGAAAGAGCAGAGGTCCCCTGTGGCCGTTTCCATCAATAATAAGTATACCGTTTTGGATACTGTTGGTGGTGACGCCCTACCATGGAAAAGTTGTAGTGGTCGTGTCTCTGGCACAGAGAATGGACCCTCAGCTCAGAAGCCAAGGAGAGAAACGAGGAGAGCAACAGGAATTCTGCAGATGCTGGAAATTCAAGCAACACAATCAAAGTTGTCGGTGAGGGTCTCGGCCTGAAACGTCGCCCTTGGCCACCCTCAGGGTCGCTCGGCTCGCGGTCAGATGACCGGATTTCCAAAAGGCATAGAGTTAAAGATGACAAATTTCTTTAGTATTTTAAGCAAGATTATTATTTTTTTTTTTAATTTCTATCTTCTTACAGTTTGGGCACCTGCATGGTCAGTACTTAGTAACACCGCCTTTGGCAAGTATCACAGCTTGCAAACGCTTTCTGTAGCCAGCAAAGAGTCTTTCAATTCTTGCTTGGGGGATTTTCCGTCATTCTTCCTTGCAAAAGGCTTCTAGTTCTGAGAGATTCTTGGGCCGTCTTGCATGTACTGCTCTTTTGATGTCGATTCACAGATTTTCGATGACGTTTAGGTCGAGGGACTGTGAGGACCATGGCGCAACCTTCAGTTTGCGCCTCTTGAGGTAGTCCATTATGGATTTGAGGCTTGGGATCATTATCCTGTTGTAGAAGCCATCCTATTTTCATCGTCAGTTTCTTTACAGACGGTGTGATGTTTGGTTCCAGAATATGCTGGTATTTAATTGAATTCATTCTTCCCTCCACCAGTGAAACGTTCCCCGTGCCACTGGCTGCAACACAAGCTCAAAGCATGATCGATCCACCCCCGTGCTTAACAGTTGAAGAGGTGTACTTTTCATGAAATTCTGTCCCCTTTTTCCTCTAAACATACCTTTGCGCATTGCGACCAAAAACTTCTATTTTAACTGCTTCATTCCACAGGACATATTTCCAAAATGCATCAGCCTTGTTTAAATATTACTTTGCAAACTTCTGACGCTCAATTTTGTGGACGCAGAAAAGGTTTTCTTCTGATGACTCTTCCATGGAGGTCATATTTGTGCAGGTGTCGCTGCACAGTAGAACAGAGCACCACCACTCCAGACTGCTAAACCTTCCTGACGGTCTTTTGCAGTCAAACGGAGATGTTGATTTGCCTTTCTAGTAATCCTACGAGCAGTTCTGTCGGAAAGTTTTCTTGGTCTTCCAGACCTCAGCTTGACGGCCACCGTGCCTGTTAACTGCCATTTCTTAATTACATTACGAACTCAGGAAACGGCTACCTGTAAATGCTTTGCTATCTTCTTATAGCCTTCCCCTGCTTTGTGGCATCAGCTATTTTAATTTTCAGATTGCTAGACAGCTGCTTATAAAACCCATGGCTGCTGACTATTGGGACAAGTTTTGAGGAGTCAGAGTATTTATAAAGCTTTGAAATTTCACCTGGCTTTTTCCTAACGATGACTGTGAGCAGGCCATAGCCTTAACAAGCTAATTAAGGTCTGAGACCTTGGTGGAAGTTATGTGAGTGCTCAAATCTCTTTGGGTGCCCACACTTTTGCGTGGTGCTCTTTTCTTTTTTTTCACTCTAAAATTGTACAAAACAATAATAATCCACTATTCTTGCTTAGAATGTTGAAAATAATGTTTCATCTTTAACTTAATAACTTTTGGAAATCAGTTCATCTTCTATTCACTTAACTATTCACAGTAACAGAAATTCTGACCAGGGGTGTCAAACTTTTGCATGCCAATTCGCGTTCTACCCTCCAATGTCGTCTTCATCCCTCCCAAAGGAACTCATATCAGACAAAGAACCGTGCTGGAGATGTTGGTGAGATTAAAGGCTGGGGCTTAGTTAACTGTCACAGAACAAACTAAATCACTGTGGGATTCGCAGGCTGTGAGTACCGGGAAGTCACTGTCAGTGGCTCTCATGTCCCAGCGATGGCTGCCTAAAAGCTGAAGGGTGTCACAGGTCATATTGAAAAAAATACTGTCCACACTCACCACGGTGTGCCTGTGAGTGCCGAACAGGCCTTGGCACGCTGAAGCGGGATATAAAGAGGTTGAATGAGTTTATAGAAAAGTAGCAATGGAATATTGTATGGAGAAATGTGGGGACATCTACTTTGGTGCAGAATATAGAGGCACTATTAAATGAAGGGAGATATGTTGGTGGTGATGTTCTGATTGAAGAGCTGTGCCAACACACCAGAGACTGAAGACCACCCTGAATAATCTGTCACTGACTCACTGTACAGATGGTGTTGGTCTTTCCTCCCTGCAACTTGTCTACAGAAGTGTGAAAGGTTTATTCCGATTATGCGCGGCGTTTTGGAAAGTACACCGCATTATTTCGGACATCTTTGTTCTCCAAGTGTGCAAGCAAAATTCCCTGTGGAGAATCACTGTTCATCCACTTGAAGAGGAATTAAAAATCAGAATCAAAACCAGGATTACTATTTTAGGGATACAATATCAGGAGAAATTTGTGATTTCGTGGACAAAAACTCGCAGGCTGGAGACCGGGAGAATGTTGTCCTAGCCTCACGTGTTTTGGATCATGGTTATGCTTTGTCATCTGGAGGTGACGTTGCGAAATATACTCAGAAAGAGATATATAATCACTGACATATGAGGTGATATAAATGCTTCATTGCAACAGTCTATTGTAAAGACAGAAAGTCTGTAAATTAGAATATATAAATAATAACATCAGACTGAATTTGCGAGAAAAGGAAGTGCTGACAATTTAGATCCAGAACCTTCAATCGAACTGAGCAGAGACGGAAACGCAGTTAGTTTGGGCAGTGGAAAACGTGGGAGGGCTTTGAAGGAACGAAAGTAATTTAGCCTTTCCGATGAGATTTGATTATCACTCTCATCACCGTGGTTTGTGCTGGGAAGTGTGCATTGTGACCTGCTATGGGACCGCCAATGCCTTATAGTAGAAAAACCTACACAAGTTGGTGGATACGTGCCAGTTAATTACAGGTAATTAAAATCGTCAAAACCATTGAGCACATCTGCATGAAACACTTCTGTAGAAAAGCAGCATCCATCCTCAAAGATCCTCACCACCCAGACCATTATCTAACAATGAGGCCAAGCATGAAGTGCTGTCCAGACAGGAATGTCGAGCGAACAATGAGGTGAAGACCCTGGAGTGGCTACGTCAGAGTCGAAATCACAATCTAACTGAGAATATTTGGCTGGACGTGAAGAAGGCTGTTACCTCACACTGCCTATGAAATCTGACAGAGCTTGACCATTTCTGTAAAGTAGAATGCGGAAAACAAATCAGAGCCCAGATGTGCAAATCTGATGGACACCTATCCACACACACTGAGGGCTGTAATTAGATTAGATTCAGCAGGGTCACAGCCTCAGGGAAGAAGCTCTTCCTGTGCCTGCTGGTGCGGGAGCGGAGGATCCTGTGGCACCTACAGGATGGTAGGAAAGTAAAAAGTCCATAGTTAGGGTGAGATGCATCTCTGATAATGCTTTTCGCCCTGGCCAGGCAGCGTTTATGGTAGATGTTCTCATTGGTGGGCAATTGGATGCCGATAATCCGCTGGACAGTTTTCACCACACGCTGGAGTGCTTTGCGTTCCTATACGGGAAAATTGCCATACCACAGTGAGATGCAGTTGGTGAGTATGCTCTCGATTGTACAGCGGTAAAAGTCCGTTAGTATCCTGGGACAAAGGTGAGCTTTCTTAATTCTCCGCAGGAAATAAAGGAGCTGTTGCGCCTTTCTGATCAGGATGCAGGAGTTCCGGGACCAGGTGAGATCCACGGAAATGTGAACACCAAGGAATTTGAAGCTTGATACACGGTCCACTGCAGTTCCGTTGATGTAGATGGGGACGTGAGTGTGAATCCTGGCATGTCTGAAGTCCATAACGATCTCCTTGGTCTTCTGGGTCTTAAGGGCCAGGTTGTTGTCGGCACACCACGCAGCCAGGCACTGGACTTCGTCCCTGTAGGCCGTCTCGTCATCCCCTTTGATCAAACCAACCACTGTAGTGTCGTCAATGACTGCCAAAGGCGCATCTACTAAATACTGACTAGAAGGTGTGAGTAATTATGCAATCAAATTTGTAGAAATTGGGTTTTCACTTTGACATTTAAAAATCTTTTTTTCTGTTGATCTGCCTATTAAAAGCCAAATTAAACCCACTGTGATTCAATGTTGTAAAACATTCATGCATGATAACTTCTAAGGAGGTTGAATACATGTTTATATGCACTGTACACCCTCCTTCGCAGTCCAAACGCCCATATCGTCTCATCCCACCAACAGGAACTCGGCATCCGACTTAACAGCGTAGTCTGGGTGTTGTTGAAGTTTACGGCTAGACTTAATTCATGATTAAGAAGGCATACGGTGCACAGATCTTTATCGACAGTGCTTTAAGTTTAAGAGCCGAGAAGTAAAGTTGAAGCTATATCGGACCCTGAACAGACCACATTTGGATTATTCTGCTTTGTTCTGGTCACGTCACTACCGGAAGAATGTGGAAATTACAGAAAGGGTGCAGAGGAGAATTAGAAAACTATTGTCTGGACTGGGGAGCATGTCCAATGAGAATGGGTTGAGTGAACTTGGCCTTTCTCCCTGAAGCGCCGGAGGATGAGAGGTGACCTGATAGAGGTGCATAAGATGATGAGGAGCATTGATCGTGTGCATACTCGGAGGATTTTCCCCAGGGCTGAAATGACTAACACGAGAGGGCACAGATTTAAGTTGCTGGGAGCAGTTACAGAGGAGATGTCAGGGGTAAGTTTTTTTTTTTGCGCAGAGAGTGGAGAGTGCGTGACATGGGCTGCAGGCGACGGTGGTGGAGGCGGATACAATAGGGTATCTTAAGAGACTGCTGGATAGGTACATGGAGCTTAGAAAAATAGATGACTATGGGTAACCCTGGGTAATTTCTAAAGTGCATGTTTGGTACAGCATCCTGGGACAAAGGGCCTGTATTTTACTGTGGGTATTCTATTGTTCTTTGTTCCTATGAAACCGATCGGCAGAGAGCAGTCGGCTGTACCGTTTTCCAAGGTGCTGCCTAGCCTGCTAAGTGACTCCAGCATCTTGTGTGTGCTGTTCTTATCTCCACATTTTCTCTTGTTTGTGATAGAGTAAGAATGCGGCTTATTATCACGGACACGCAATATGGGATGAAAGCAGTGTTTTTGTGACAGCAAAATCTGTAAGTCACAATAAAAAAAAATATATGGAGATGTAGGTAGAAAGATAGCTAGATTGGTAGATGATAGATAGACAGAGAGATAGATGAATGGAGATATCGAACTGTAGCGAATGGACAAGTTATTCAGCGGGCTGCAGACAGGGAGCATGTTTCTGCTTTCTCAGGTGCTTTGGATCAGGAGTCTGCTCTGTCATCTGGACATGACATTGACAATAAAACTCAGACTGAGGAGCTTCATCACTGACTTACGAGGTAAATTGTATTTGCAACGTTACAGCGTGAAATTAAAAAAAAAGCCTTTAAATTAAAATAATTAAATATTGATGTCAGCCAGCAGCTATGGGAAGAGGAAGGGGAGACATTGTAGATCCAGTAACCCTTAATAAAACAGCGGTGGGGGGGGGGGCGCATAGCCACAACCATTGTGAATATTTTCCCGTATATAGAGACCTGTAGAAACACACATCCAGTGCAGCAAGTCTACGCTGATTAAGGCGCTCCACTCGCCGCCTCTGCACTCACTGGGTGTAAGAGACAAGGGATTATATTGCATGTAACGTCCTCCTCATCTACCACTCCGTGTAACCTCGGATATTTGATGGCGATCAAACCAGAACTGTAACGGTGCAGATGCCGTCCTTCATTTCCATAAGTGCTTCAGGATGAGTTGGAACCTTTTTCGCGAATAGTGAGGCCACTGTACTCCCAGCAAGCAAAGTAGGTGGCGGGATCATCTGCTGTTTTGCATCCGCACATATTTGTGACATTGATCTGGTGTCCTAGTTCAATAATGAGCTTCGGTTTGCACAATGTAGCTCTATTAGATGATGTAACCCTTGTGGTTGGAGTCATTAAAATCAAGAGCTGTTTTCCTTCTCCTGCACTGGATGTTCGGGACACCCAGTACAGCAAGTCAGTACTGACGTCAGCGGAGCAGTCATCGTCTCTGCAGTGGGCTTCAGTCACTGGACGTTGGAGACAAGGGATAATAGACCTCCTTCTCTCTCGCCTCTTCCTCCCTCGCTCGCTCTCTTGCTTCATTTCAGCTCACTCTGTTTCTCGCTTCTCTCTCTCTCTCTCTCTCTCCCTTTTCCCATTCGTTATCTCCAAACCCACCGCTTTGTCTCTGTCTCGAATACCTATAAATTATAAACACACACACACATATATATAGTTTCGTGCGGAGCAGGTCATCAGGTAGTACGCAGCTATGGCTAAGCACCTTTCCTATAGGTGCCCATTATCTCCCCGTCCGACTATTCATAAATTCTATTCCCAACTCCCCGCCGTTTGTGAGGAGCTTACAGATGATGCATGTCGCTCACTTGGACAGGTCAGTGACGTAGACTGCGAGCAGCAGTTTCCAAAGTCCCGATTCCTCCACCGGCACAAGACTAAATATCTGCCAACTAGAAGAAATACAAACCCTTTGTCTGCTTTCTGTCTTTCAATAGCTTCTCAGCTCATGTCAGCAAATTCACCCCTATCAGATGTCATTTAATTTTCGAATGGAAAGGAACATATTAAATTACGTCTTCTGTACATGCCATCTATATTATTTCTATTGAGCTATATACATGTCTATATTTATCGTGTATGATTTTGTTGTTGTTACTTGACATTCTGGCAACACACATAGAAGTTGCTGGTGAACGCAGCAGGCCAGGCAGCATCTCTAGTCGACGTTTCGCGCCGAGACTGATATTTACCTCCTGGATCGCCATTTTGTTTATATACGTTACCCCATACACTGCAGCTGTGTATTATTTGCAACACTTTATAGACAGTTTGACAAATCCCCTTAAGGCTTTACACATGTTTGTGATTGCACCTTATTTCCCAGATTCTAGCATTGTTTCCGCTCTGTGTGTTCTGTAACGTCAAGTTTATTCTTTCTCTTGTTTCCATAAATACTGGCGTTTAACTTGATACCTCTTGGTTTTCCTGTGTTTTCCACATCTAAGGAATTTGGGAAGATGGACAGCGATGTTATCCAACTGTCTACCAACAGCATTTAATATTTTTACTATCTTAATTGTTGTGTTACCAGTGAGGTTGTGGTCATTTTCAGCATCCAAACTCGTATTATAGTCCGGGATTGAAGATAATTTCAGTGTTCAGAGCGTAGCCCCCTGGCCACCCTCAGGGTCGCTCGGCTCTCTGTCGTCTGGGGAAACAGCCTCGGCCCCGCCAAACTAGGTAATTAGTTTGTGTGGATGCTGTGTGAGGTACCCCACCCCGCCCAAATAACAGACAATACACCAGATGCAATTAAATGATATACAGTTTATAGATATTACTGGAACTATATAATTAAAAGAGAATAAAATATAAAAGGAAAATAAAAGGCGCCACACTTATCAAAGTTCAATCTCTTCGTACACAAAAACCGTTGGAGCTCAAGGACCTTCTTCTTCACCCTGCGACCCCCGCGGACCACCTCGACCAGCCGCTGGGACCAACAACGATGGTCAACCAGACGCTCCACACGAGTCCATCTCCGTCTCCTTGCCGAACGTCCCGCTCGGGGTCCGACCCCGTTAGCGGACATCACAGCACCTCGTCCATCCTCTGTCTCGCTCTCCCGCCTTCTGCCTCAAAACCCCGCACATACAGTATCTTCAAATAAACCAAAACCATAACAACTATCCCAATTGGTTAATAACGTATTTCTTATCACGCTAAACCACAACAAGCTGCTAGCGCAAACTTTCTCAGCGTTTTAGACAACAAAGCCGCATTCCCCAGATTAACATAACAAAGACGCCATTTTAATTAGCCTCCGCTGTAACATAAAAATCGAAACCCCCTTACACTCTCCCCCCACCAAATAAAGTCATGTCCTCATGACTTCTAAATAACTCGCCACCCAGTCCTACAGACACACAACACACACATACACAGATACACACAGTGACAGTGCTCCCCAAACAGTGGACCTTACTCCCGTCCCATGGGCGCTAAATAGGCCAACCTATCTGGGAACTTCTTAACCCTCTGAGACCTCCGTACCCCCTCACCTAAACCCAAAAGGCTCAGACACTACTAGGGATATCTCGGGCCTGCTTGCCAACTCCTCTCTCACTCAGGCCACCACTACAGCTCGGAGCCCCCAGTCCCGTGTCCAGGGCCCCGCCTCTCCTCCTTCCCAATCCTCCCGCAACTCAGACTGCCCACAGATAGCCCTCCCCACTACACCTGACTCAGTGGGAGAAGGGCCAAAGGTCTCTTCCTCAATCACCGGGAGGTTAGCGAAAGGCAGCATGTACCACATGTGCAGCACATCATCCTTCGAACTCGTATCCTTCCTCATTCCCTCGATCGGTAGCTGCTGTTTGAGGTTCTCCAAACTGAAACATTTAGCCGGGGCTACCCCTTCAGCCTCCTGCAGTCGAGACGTCAGCTTCTTCGAGGACTCCTTCAACTCTCGCCACAGCCTCCGCAGTTCCAACTCAGGGTTCCTGGCCATCTCAATCTGGGACGCAGTTACCCCACCAGCTTCTTCCTCCCTGACCTGAAAAGCAGCAGTTAAAGAATGTTCAGCCTCTGGTTGTTTCTTCATGAGGACGTCTTCCAGGTCAACTTTCAGTTTTTCCACTTCATTTAAACTCGCAATAGTCATCTTCAGGTTCCTTTCAAGCGTCCGCCTCCCTTTTCCGAGATCTGTCCTCCATTTCTTCACCTCCTCGGGAGTGCAGTCAAACTCCCCTCCCTGGGCTCTCGGTTTTCTGTTGACCTTAGTCAGAACACTTCCTTGATCTTCCCCAACTTGCAAGTCTTCCAATCTGTTCTGAATCAACGTCTTGAGTTTCTGCTGATCCCTTCGAAGGTGGGTCATTGTTTCTCCTCGCTGGATTAATTCATCAGTACATGACTGCAGTGCGGTGCAAATCCCCTCTCTTCCCTGTGTCTCATTCAGATTGACGACCTGGGTTTCCACCCCCCGGTCCACCACCGTCTGTCCCAACACCAGGAAGTTCAACTGGTATGTCGGGTCATTTTCCTCACATTGCACGAAACTCCTCCGGCCAAAAACTCCTCCACATTTGACACTTCGCTTCCGTCGCCCGGGATCAGCCACTCGCCTCGCCTCATAGTCCCCTCAGGCGAATCCAAGCTCTAGGCTGTCATCCACATACGTCAAAACTCCACACACCTGCACTTCCCCCATGGTTTTCCTCATGCCCCGCGGGAAGGATGCAGGGGCTCCGGATATGCCCTTGGGCATCTTTTCGGATCGGAAGAATCCTAGGGAACTAGTAAAGGCCATCCTCAGCTCAACGGCCGCACGCCTCAGGATCTGGCAACATCCACCCCTCAGATGCAGCACATTAAACCACATCGCATAATCCACACACACGCTGCCTCCATCTCCCATGCCGCCAGGGTCCAGTTGCCGCGACCTCTCTCTCACTGAGTTGTCTTCAGCGGTCAACTCCCCTCCCTCGTGGTAGTTCGGAGCATCTACTAAGAGGGTCTCACCCTCAGATACTTTCCCCAAGCCGTGCCACCGTCGGGTCTCGTGTAAAATCGGTACCGGCTCAAAGCTGCTACACACGTCCTCAGAAGCAATTCGACACACTGGGTGCCCAGAAAATGCCTCCATGAACTCCAGGGTCATTAACCAATCATCGTCTTCTGGATAACTACTGCCACTAGTACCCAAAGTCTCCGGTGCCCTTGTGGTTGTCAAGGATAAATGCTTCAGACACCGGTTGTAAACCGAACTGTACAACAACTTGATCTGTGCCCCGGGATCAAGGATAGCTTTAGCATCGCTTCCCTCTATCCATAGCGACACCCTGGGGCATGGCCCCTCTAAGCCTTCAGGAATAGGGTCTTTTCCTTTCGGAAGTTCAGTGGTACATTGCTGGGAAAGTACTTCCCCAGAGACCCTAAGCCGTTCCCCCACTGGGCCTCCACTAAGTTTCCCGACGGCTCTCTGATCAGCTGAACAACTGATCCCCTGAAATGATTCCCCTGGCACTGCAAGCAATTTAGCCCCCCTCCTAGCCAGAGAAGACACACTGAAAACTCCCCCCCCCTTTCAAATAACTGACAGCTGTCACTACGGTGTAAGTGAACCTGACAGCTCTAACACCGTCACCAGCCCGCCTACTCAAACTTTCAACCAATCCCTGTCGCTCTCCCTCAACTGAGCACTGCCACTCATCTAACAACTGAGAGATCCGCTCCGCCCACGTCTCGCACGCCTCCCCCCCCCCCCCCCCTTGGGGTGGACACTATTCCAAGTGCCAGGCGGAGCCTGCCAGAGCTAGAACATTTACTCGCAGACTCTACCTCCAAATCAGACCTCTCTTCCCTCTCTCTCCCAACCGCATGGACAGCCCCTAGTGCCACCTCCAACTCATCAATGCCAGCCTGAACTCGAACAAAGACCTCACCCACCACGCATACAGCAATCACCAGCAAATAACCCACAGAGACACACATTACAGATTTAAACAGGGCACCCACACAGCATACCAGCAGATCCAATCCCGGACAAAGCCCACACAATGTAGCCCCCCCCCCCCCGGCCACCCTCAGGGTCGCTCGGTTCGCTGTCATCTAGGGAAACAGCCTCGGCCCCGGCAAATTGGGTATTAGTTTGTGTGGATGCTCTGTGATGTACCCCAACCCGCCCAAATAACAGACAATACACCAGATGCAATTAAATGATTTACAGCTTATAGATATTACTGGAACTATGTAATTAAGAGAGAATAAAATATAAAAGGAAAATAAAAGGCACCACACTTATCAAAGTTCAATCTCTTCGTGCACAAAACAGTTGGAATTCAAAGACCTTCTTCTTCACCCTGTGACCCCTCGGACCACCTCGACCGGCCGCCTGGGACCAACAACGGTGGTCGACCAGACGCTCCACACGAGTCCGTCTCCGTCTCCTCGCCAAACGCCCTCCTCGGGGTCCGACCCCTTTAGCGGACATCACAGCACATCGTCCATCCTCTGTCTCGATCTCCCGCCTTCTGCCCCAAAACCCCGCGCATACAGTATCTTCAAATACACCAAAACCATAACAACTATCCCAATTGGTTAATAACATATTTCTTATCACACTCTAAAGGAAAACAAGGTGCTAGCGCAAACTTTCTCAGCGTTTAACACAACAAAGCCGCATTCCCCAGATTAACATTACAAAGAGGCCATTTTAATTAGCCTCCGCAGTAACATAAAAGTCGAAACCCCCTTACACATATATCCGGTTCCCACACATATGTTGCAATAACTTTCCCTCTACTGATGTATTATTCCCTAATTTATTTTTAGAGCCTTTCTTGAACAGCGGAACAACATTGGCTGTCCTCCAATCCTCCAGTACCTCACCTGTCACTAAGGGTAATTTAAATATCTGTTCTTGGGCCCCAACAATTTCTGCACTTCTCTTCCGCAGGGTCCTAGGTAACAACTTGTCAAGCCCTGGGGATTTATCCATGGTAATTTTTCTTATGACAGCAAACACCCCCACCTCTGTAATCTGTACAGGGTCGATGAAGTTGATGCTGCTTTGCCTCACTTTTATAGACCCTGTGACCATCTCCTGTGTAAATACGGATGAAAAACAAATATTTAAAATCTCACCCCATCTATTTTGTCTCCTCGTATGGATTATCATTCTGATCTTCCAAGGAACAATTTTGCTCCCTGTAATCTTTTTGCTCATATCTGCAGAATCCCTGAGGATTCTCCTTCACCTTGTCTGCTGGGAAAACCTCATGCCTTCTTTTGTTTTTTCATAAATGTTCACTTGAATTTCCTGCACTTCATAACTACCCCATTTTTCCCTACCTGCCTGTACCTGCTATGCACCTCCTTGTTTGTGAAAAGGGTTGTAAATTTAGTCAGCTCCATCTTGGGTACTAGCCTACAAAGTAGCCTGGACATCTTCAAGGAGTGTTGTCTCAGAAAAGCAGCGTCGATTATTAAGGACCTCCAGCACCCAGGGCATGCCCTTTTCCCACTGTTACCATCAGGTAGGAGATACAGAAGCCTGAAGGCACACACTCAGCGATTCAGGAACAGCTTCTTCCCCTCTGCCATCCCATTTCAAAATGGTCATTGAACCCGTGAACACTATTTCACTTTTTTAATATAAATTATTTTTGTTTTTACACATTTTTAATCTATTCAATATATGTATACTGTATAAAGTATACTGAATAAGATTTACTTATTTTTTATTATTATTATTTTTCTATATTATGTATTGGATTGAACTGCTGCTGCTAAGTTAACAAATTTCACGATACATGCCGGTGATAATAAACTTGATTCTGACTCTGATTGTTTTTTGTTCTGGGAGAGGAAAGCCAAAGGGTGATATAGAGGATTCGTTAGTTTGGGGATCAAAACAACAGTATGTCTAATATCCCAGGGGTAAGGTTTCCTAGTGCTGCATGGTGGGGGTGGGTGAGTGTTAAACTAAAGTTGCAGGGGGAATGGGAGCCTGACTAACAGAACAGGGAGTGGAGAGGCTGTGGAGACAGACAGGCGGATGTGTTCAGGGCATAGATCAACACCTGGAAACTATGACACTAGGATCTGGTAACTGTGGACTGGGACAGGCTGCTTTATGGCAAAGGTGTGCTTGGTAAGCAGGAGACCATCAAAGTGAAATTTTGAAAGTACAAAGTGTGTATGTGCTTGTCAGAATAAAAGGTTTAATCATTTCATTCCAAGAACAGAGTGATGTTATGTACCCCTAGGGTTCATATTTTCTGTGGACTGTCACTTTAAAACGTCAGCAGAATGAGACTGACTTTTGGACACTGTTTGAGCTGATTTAGAGAGAGAGAGAGAGAGAAACACTGAGCAGCTCGTGAGTCGCCATGGTGACAGAGGGTGGAGTTATTTGATGGACAATCGATGTTATGGTTTCTCTGCAGCTTGTTTTGAATATACAAGGACACTCAGACACACACAGTTAGACTCAAGATGGATTTGGTCAATGGAAGACACCAGTGAGTCAGTTGCCGGTTTAAACTTTCAGTAGCCCAAAGGGCTGAGTTGAGATCAATGCTCAGTATTGATAAATGACTCTCACAAGTTTTCTGCAACTAGAAATTTGGAGGAAGAGAAGAGAGGGGAGATAGGTTTGAAACAGAAGAAACCTAGTGACGAAGAGATCACTGTTTGGACTCTCTCCCTAAGTAGCCCATGAGGGTGAGTTTGAGTTCCATTCGAATACGAAAATGTGATTGTCACGTAGTTAGTCCACAGGAGTGGGTTCTCTGGTGAGGGGAGTACCTTTGTGAATACCACGTGTGTGTTACCCTTTGTCTGGGTGTGGTAGTTCACTGAAGAAAGACACGCCTGTGGCAAATCACTGTTGGAGTTATTTCGTATGTCTTGGAAATGGATAAGTGGCTATCACGTTGTGTGTTTTTAGCTTATGAAGACACATAGTCCTCTTTTATTGTCATTTAGTAATGCATGCATTAAGAAATGATACATTATTTCCTCCAGTGTGATATCACAAAACTCAGGACAAACCAAGACTGAAAAAACTGACAAAACCACATAATTATACATATAGTTACAACAGTGGAACAATACCATAACTTGATGAAGAAGTCCATGAGCACAGTAAAAGTTCAAAGTTTCTCAAATGTCCCACATCTCACGCAGACGGCAGAGGGAAGAAAAACTCTCCCTGCCATACCTGACCACAATCCGACTCTGAGTCATCTGAAAAATTCGAGCCTCCTATCAGATCTCCAACACCAAGTACTGAGCGCCATCTCTGTCCGAGCGATTCGACCTCTTTCTTGGTCTCCAAAAGAAGGCAAGGCCGGGGATTTTGAGGCCTACCCTCCGAAAGATTTCCGACCACACAGTAACGACAGCAGCGGGCGGACATTTCAGAAATTTCTCCAGATGCTCCTCTGTGCTTTCACGTCTGTCTCCATCAAATCAGAAATTGTTTGGGTTAACCTTGTGGAATCTACCGGTGTGTTGACCCTTGCCTGGGTGGTGGTTCCCTTGAAGAGTGTCCCCTTTGTGATAAGCTACTGTTGGTGATAAACCATATGTGGATTCTGTTGGAGTACCCTGTGGCCACCACTTTGAGATGTCCCATAGCTGAATTTGGGTGTGGTACCACTTGTGTTGAAAGGATATTTGTTGAAGATCACTGTCAGTGATATTTCTTGTGTGGAGTGGAACAACTTCGGAGGTGAAACCTACTACTATTGTTATTTTGTATTGCTGTCATGGAATCTGTGGAATATCGATGTAATTGCCTTCGCACAACATTCGCCTTTGGATTGCCAGCATCTCGCATTAATTAACCTGTGCATCTGAACTGAACTTTTTTTTTTACCTACCATTGTAAGACTGTATCACTTCTCACCTGAGCTTGAAGAAGCTTGTTTTTTTTTATATTTCCACACTTATATATGCATAATATTTGCTAACCCGTTTGATTTATCTGTTTTCATGTTACTTTATTACATAGTTACTAATAAAATAGCATTTTGTTAACAGCAAAACCAGACTCCAGGTGTGTCCCATTTCTGCTGGTTCTTTAACCAGTTACGGGGTACGTGACAATAGAAACTAGCAGACCTTGGTTTTCAGGAGATATTGTTGAACCAGCAGAAATGGAAAACAGCTGGAGTCTGGTATTGCTGTTAACTAATCCTATTTTTCATTAGTAACTATGCAAAATAGTAATATATAACCAGATAAATCAAACAGGTTAGCAGAACTTATGCATATACAGGTGTGTAAGTATAGCTCACAAACTATTGAGCTCGGGGGAAACAAGGCTTAGAGACTTGAGATGTTAAAGTATGAAAGTTCAGTTCATCCATGGAATAGGTGATGAGAGAGATATTTGTAATCCAGGCTAAATGTCGAGAGAAGGCAATTACATCGGTATTCCACAGATTCCACGACGGCAATACAAAATAACAATTGTAGTAGGTTTTATCTCCAAAGTTGTTCCACTCCACACATGAAATATCACCAACAGTGATCTTCAACGAAAACACCAGGAATTCTGCAGATGCTGGAAATTCAAGCAACACACATCAAAGTTGCTGGTGAATGCAGCAGGCCAGGCAGCATCTCTAGGAAGAGGTACAGTCGATGTTTCAGGCCGAGACCCTAGTCCTGATGAAGGGTCTCGGCCCAAAATGTCAACTATACCTCTTCCTAGAGATGCTGCCTGGCCTGCTGCATTCACCAGCAACTTTGATGTGTGATCTTCAACGAATATCCTTTCAACACAAGGGGTACCACACCCGAATTCAGCTACAGGACATCTCAAAGTGGTGGCCACAGGATACTCAAACAGAATTCACATATGGATTATCACCAACAGTAGCTTATCACTGATAAGTCCTCAAGTGGTATAACTAGCAACCCAGGCAAGGATTATCACACACAGGTAGTTTCCACACAAGATTACCCCAAACACACAACTGTAATAGCCACTTCTCTAGTTCCACGACATATGAAATAACTCCAACAGTGATTTACCACAGGGGTGCCTTTCTCCAGTGAACTACCACACCCAAACAAGGGTAACACACAAGTGGTATTCACAAAGGTACTCCCCTCACCAGAGAACCCACTCCTGTGGATTAACTACGTGACAATCACACCTTCGTAGTCGAATGGAACTCAAACTCACCCCTACGGGCTACTTAGGAGAGAAAGTCCAAACAGTGACCTCTTTGTCACTGGGTTTCTTCTGATTCAGAACTTCCTCTCACTTCTTATCTTCCTTCAAAGTGACCGAATGTGACCACAAAAAGGAGACCGTCTTCTGTGGTAAAGTTATCAACCCAGGCGACAGCTGGACACATGAATAACTCCCCACCGGTCACCCCTTTTCCACACTGCAAGAGCCACTGATCGATCCTCCAAAAACCCACCTTTCTGTGGGCACATCAAAGCTCATCCAGTGTCCAAAGCCATGTGTCTATCTAACAACCAGCTGATCTTGTGTTTATCTCAGCATGCTGAACACCAGCTGTCCATCATATAACGCCAGGAAGAACAGTAAGGCAGATTATTATCTAAATGGAGTCAAGTTAGGAAAAGGGGAAGTACAACGAGATCTAGGTGTTCTTGTGCATCAGTCACTGAAAGCAGGCATGCAAGTACAGCAGGCAGTGAAGAAAGCTAATGGCATGCTGGCCTTCATAACAAGGGGAATTGAGTGTAAGAGCAAAGAGGTCCTTCTGCAACTGTACAGGGCCCTGGTGAGACCACACCTGGAGTAGTGTTTGCAGTTTTGGTCTCCAATTTGAGGAAGGACATTCTTGCTATTGAGGGAGTGCAGCGTAGGTTCACAAGGGTAATTCCCGGGATGGTGGGACTGTCATATGTCGAAAGATTGGAGCGACTGGGCTTGTATACTCTGGAATTTAGAAGGCTGAGAGGGGATCTTATTGAAACATATAAGATTATTAAGGGATTGGACACGCTGCAGGCAGGAAGCATGTTCCCGCTGATGGGTGAGTCCAGAATCAGAGGCCGCAGTTTAAGAATAAGGGGTAGGCCATTTAGAACGGAGTTGAGGAAAAACTTTTTCACCCAGAGAGTGGTGGATATATGGAATGCTCTGCCCCAGAAGGCTGCAGAGGCCAAGTGTCTGGATGCTTTCAAGAAAGAGATGGATAGAGCTCTTAAAGATAGTGGAATCAAAGGTTATGGGGATAACAGGAACTGGATACTGATTGTGGATGATCAGCCATGATCACAGTGAAAGGCAGTGCTGGCTCGAAGGGTCGAATGGCCTACTCCTGCACCTATTGTCTATTGTCCATAACGCCGCCCTCGGTCACCATGGCAACCCACCAGCTGCTGGTTGCTGTCCCTCTCCCTTTCCATGACAACCCAGAAACTGACAGCAGTAGTCAGTGTCCTTGTAAAAGTGTCAACACGAGCTGAAAGGCAGACTGCACCCCTCCCTCTCTCTCAGCAGAAATCCAAAAGTTAGTCTCAGTTCTCTCTTGCACCTTAAAGTGACAGTCCACAACAAAAAGGAACCCTAGGGGTACACAACAATATTGAGACCCTGGTGAAGGGCAAAATGGAATTGCATAACAGGCATAGGCAGGTAGGTTCTTATGGAGTATAAGAAATGCAAGAGAACACATAAGAAATAAATCAGGACGGCTAAAAGAAGGCGTGAGGTTGCTGTCGCAGAAAAGATGAGGGATAATCCTCAGGAACTCTATAGATTAAGAGCAAAAGGATTGCAGGGGACAAAGTTGGTCCTCTGGAAGACCAGCATCGCAATCAATGTGTGAAACCAAAGCAGATGGGGGAGACCTTAAATATTTTTTCATCTCTATTTACTCAGAAGATGCACAGAGAGTCTATGGAAGTGTGGAAAACTAGCAGTAACATTGTGGACCCTGTACAGATTAAAGAAGAGGAGGTGTTTGCTATCCTGAGGCAGATTAGGGTGGATAAATCTCCAGGGCATGACAAGGTGCTCCCTCGGACCCTATGGGAGGCAAGTGCAGAAATTGTCGGGGCCCTAGCAGAGATAATTGAATCATCCTTGGTGACAGAGGGAGGTAGCAGAGGATTGGAGAACAGCCAGAGTTGTTTTGCTGCTTAAAATAGAACACAAAACATAGAAATCCACAGCATATTCCAGGCCATTCAGCCCACAAAGTTGTGCCGACCATGTAACTTACTCTAGAAACTGCCTAGAATTTCCCTAGCGCATAGCCCTCCATCTTTCTAAGCTCCGTGTACCTATCTAAGAGGCTGTTAAAAGACCTGATTGTATCCGCCTTTACCACCACAGCTGGCAGTGCGTTCCACCCACCCACCTCTCTTCATGTCATATCCATCACCCCTTCCGACTCCCGGATGACCCGGAATTCGTCTATTTCCAGCTCCAACTCCTTAAAGTGCAGCTGGATGCACATCTTGTAGGTGAGGGCGTCAGGCCACTGGAGGTCTCCACACCTTCCCACCAATGCCTCCTCTAATTCGAAATATGTGCGCAAAAATCTTGTGCTATGCAATTTTTACCCAGTGACAACAACATGTGCACAGTTAATTTTATATTTCGAGGTAATCATTTCAACAGCTAGCAAATCACTTTCAATAAGAACTATGATCTCCTCTGGGTTTGATCGAGTTCATCTGCAGTCTCACACAACCTATGTAGCAGGCCTGTAGCGGGTAATGAAGGATTTTCTCACCAGAGGAGGGAGAACAAGGACCACACAAAAAATGCTGGAGGAAATCAGCAGGCCAGGCAGCATCTATGGAAAAGAGTACTAATGTTGAATTCCTCCAGCGTTTCATGTCTGTTGCTTGGATTTCCAACATCTACAATTTTTCTCTGGTTTGTGATTGGAGGTAGAACAAAGGTGATTTTCTCAACGGGTGATGTTAAAGATTTTGTTCCCTTTCTCCGAGTTCCTAATCCTTGCATTTAGACAGCTGGAGCTCAGCTCTGTCTGAGAGATCCATTGGTTCCCATTCCCTCACCAGCCGGAATCTCCCCGGGGCCCGTGTACGGATCGTGGAGCTGAGAGAGAGGGAAGAGAGAGCTGGACTGTCCCGGGATTGCGGGTCACAGCGATTGTCCCTCCCGCAAACCCGCTCTAAACTTCACCGAATAATCGGAGGCCTTTTGTATACTTCGCGCAAGCGTGATATTCGCTAACAGCAACAACCCTGATGCCTGCGCATTTGATCAGTGGTTCGGCGACGGCGACATTTTTATCGCAAGGATTTATGGGTAGTCATGGTGCCATTAAAAGTTTCTGCAAGCCCTGGTTCGATATCCACAGCTCAGTCTTTTTTTGTGTTGGCGGCTCCCACAAACAATATACTCAATATCAACAGGTATTCCATGTATTTAACGCCAAGGTATAATCCTCTTACAAATGCAGATATGAAACACAAAAGTTGCTGGAAATACAGAGACGCCCACACACAAAATGCTGGCAGCAACAAAGCAGAGGAGTACACAGTCTCGGCCTAAACGTTCTCCATTTATTCCTCTCCACATTTGCTGCCTGATATGTTGATTTCCTCCAGTAATTTGCAGAAATTAACCACCTTTTTTTTTTCAATCAAACATTTTCAAAATGTTTCTGATCTTTCACTTGTAGCCACATCCTGCTAGTCTGATTTCTCTTCCTCCTCCTCCTCCTTGTAAACTCTAGGGGCCATTTCTTCTTGGAGCCCAAAAGCCCTGATTCAGGCTGGAAATTATTTGGTTTCTGACTCTGCTCCATCGAAGATTCACTCGCTGGTCTGCTGTCAGACTTGAGAGGTGCATTGCAACAACCCAGCTGTCAGAGGCACAGTCCTTTGAAATGAGTGAGAGTGACACAAAACATTGAAAAGATCAGGGAAGAAGAAGCTTAAACACCTTAGACCAGAGCCCTGAAGAACATTAAAACCACATTGAGCTCATCGTGTTATTCAGCCTGGAGAGAAGCATGCAGGAAATTCATGAAGATGTGTAGGATGATGAGAGGCATTGGCCGTGTGGCTAGCCAGAGGCTTTTTCCCAGGCCTGAAACAGCTAACACGAGGGGGCATAGGTTTAAACTGCTTGGAAGTAGGTACAGAGGAGATGTCAGAGCTAAGTTTTTTAAACAAAGTGTGGTGTGTGTGTGTGTGGAATGCACTGCCTGTGACAGTGGTAGAGGCGGATACAATAGGGTCTTTTAAGAGACTCTTAGATAGGTACATGGAGCTTAGGAAAATAGAGGGCTATGCGGTAGGGTAATTCTATGCAGTTTCTAGAGTAAGTTACATGGTTGTCACAATATTGTGGGCCAAAGGGTCTGTAATGTGCTGTAGATTTCTATGATTCTATGAAATTCAAGGGAAATCTCCTATCCCACGGAGTGGTGACTAGTTGCAACTTGTCATCACAGGGAGAGTGAGAGGGGAACAGCAGGGATAGATTTTGATATACTGATATGGAACAGAAACATGGGCAGGGACCAGATGGGCCGAGTGGCCTCTCTAGTGTACATTGTGAGTGTGGTAGAGACAGGAAGTACCTGAGACATGGGATTTGATGCAGAACTGATTGATCTTTCACAGATCCACAATATTAAACACCAGTCTAGTTTAAGGCTAACATCAGCAGAACAGACTCGTCCAATGCTCAGTGACCAGGGTTCAGTCCTGGGTGCGATAAGCAGCCACAAGAACTGCAGAACCTGACAGTAACAGTCTCTCATGAACCTGCAGCTGCCTTCTGTCACCATGTTGGTTAAACATTTAACACAGAGCATTCATATGAGAATTTAGCTTTTCCTATTTTTCTGAGCTTCTCATAAACGTGTACAGTTTAGTTAAGCTTTGCTCCAGAATTTCCACACAATTAAAAGAGATTATTACATTTTTTTTATTTTTAGTTTTGGACCACTGAAGTAATTTAACTATTTAATATATATTATTATAATTCAAATTGTTAAAATCTATTGTTATGAGTTAGGTTCTACTGCTGCCGCAGAGGCAACGAATGTCATGACATATGCCGGTGCTATTAAACCTGATTCTGATAATTGGTATGGGAGACCCACCACCAGTCACCTGATCCCAATTACTGCAGATCGTAATGCGAGATTGAAGCCTTTTCGATTTATCTGCATTCCTCAGAAATGACAACAGTTCAGTGAAGTTTCCTTCTGAGGTCGCACAGCAGAATCTCAGTCTGTCTAATATTTCCACACAATTAAAATGGGGAATTTGTTTATCTTTATCACTTACCAAGCTACAGTGAAAATCTTGCCTGACGTACCAGCCACACAGATCAATACATTACAACAGTACATTGAGCTGATATACAACAAAACAATAGATGTGACAAAGCATTATGGCTGCAGAGAAAGTGCAGTGCAGATAGACATATGGTGCATGGTCTTGTCGAGTTACATTGTGAGGTCCAATCTATTTTATCGTACTGGAGACCATTCATTTGGCTTATAGCCACAGACAGGAAACCATCTTCAAGCCTGGTGTTACGCGCTTTAGGGCTTTTGTATCTCTTCCCCGATGGGGGAGAGGGTTTGCAGCAAGAATGTGCAGGTTGTGAGGATCCTTGAGTACATGGCCTGCTTTTCTAACACAGGGGAAGTGTAGGAAGAGTCCATATAGGGAGGTCTTGTTTATCTCATGTTCTCTGATCTCCAAAGTTCTCTGCAGTTCCTTGCAGTCATGGGCAGAGCAGTAGCCATACGAAGGCGTGAAGTATCGACAAGAAGCTCAGAGACCTCGGCCTTCACTCTGCCTTGTGTAGCTGGATCCTGGACTTCCTGTCAGATCGCCGGCAGGTGGTAAGAGTGGGCTCCCTCACCTCTGTCTCCCTGACCTTCAGCACACATACCCCACAGGGTTGTCTCCTTGGCCCCCTCCTTTACTCTCTGTATACCCATGACTTGTGTCGCCACCCACAGCTCCAATCTGCTAATTAAATTTGCTGACCACACTACATTGATTAGCCTAATCTCAAATAATAACTTTCAATCGATGAAATGCCTCCAAACAAGGCTCGGTCCAAACAAACTTTTCACCCTTCTTCAGGAGATTAGTCAGAGGAAGAGCGATATCAGCAAAGTTCTAACAAAACATATGATAATATCCAACCATTTCCAGAAACCTTCTAAGAGGCTTCTTACCAGTTGGAATAGGAACTTCAGAAATTGCCTGAACAGGAGCCAACTTGCCTCGACCTACTACATAGCCAAGATAGGTCACAGTGGCATGGCCAAATTCACTCTAAGCTATAAGTTAACTATAAGGTTGACCTGGGAAAGCCTGTCAAACAGCTTTTCTGCTGCAGAGATATGCTCTTCCCAAGTGTCACTCCCTGTGACTAACTCATCAATATAGGCAACTGTGTGTTCTCACCCTCGAATTACAGAATCAATCAGTCTCTAGAATGTTCCCGGAGCATTTTTCATTCCAAACGGCAAAACATTGTATTCATACAACCCAGAAGGTGTCACAAATGCAGAAATTTCTCTACCTCTGCCATCAATGGAACACACCAATTCCCTTTCAACAGCTCAATCTTTGTAAGAAATTTACCTTTTCCAACCTTATCGATGCAATCATCTACCCTAGGGATAGAATAGGCATCCGTTTTTGTTACTGCATTTACCTTCCTATAATCAGTGCAAAATCTAACACTACCATCAGGTTTGGGCACTATAACACAGGGTGAGCTCCAATCTGATTCTGAAGGCCTAAAAATACCATTTTTCAGCATATATTCAATGTGTTGCTCAGCCAATTTACACTTTTCTACGTTCATGTGATATGGGTGTTGTTTAGTCGGTTTGGCTTGACCAATATCTACGTCATATACTGCGACCATGGTTTGCTTGGGAACATCGGGAAATAAATCTATAAACTTCAGAATTAATTCCTTCGGCTGTTGTTCTTGCTTTGGCTGCAGATGAGCCAACTTGTTATCAATGTTTTCCAGAACAACTGAGTTCATTAGCCTAACTGGGACCATGTTTGGCTTGTAAAAAGTCTCAGGCTACGTCCACACTAGACTGGATAATTTTGAAAACGTCGGTTTGGCATAAAAACAATAGACGTCCACACCAGGCGATTTTCAAAATACCTCCGTCCACATTAGAATAGATATTTGGGTGAATCTCCTCCTTCTGGGCATGCGCAAGACACACGGAAAACAAGAGGAGAGGAAAAGGTGTACTTGGTGTGCATTTGTCCAGAAACATTTTCTGCAGCCATAGTCTCTTCACCGATGTAAGGGACGACAGCTACAACTAAATGCAATAAGGCTTGTTACCGGGCAAATGTGAAATTTGCTGTTACCTCATTTGTTTGCCTTTACCTTGGCCATGTCTTTGTGTATTATTTTTTCTGTATTTAACATGTGCAATAGAACAAGTTACTGGGCAAAGGTGATAATTGCATCTATTGACTGTTTGCACAAGCAATACATTAATCACGTTACACAAGTGTGGCGGTGGACGAACCCAAATGCAGAACACGGGCACAGGAGCAGTCGGAAGGCATTATCGCCATAGCGAGCATGGAATCGGTTTCCAGGACAGTCTTTACTTGAAGTCTTGGGTTTGGAGAGAATCCAGGAGCGATGCTGGACTTAGAACTAATGGCCCTAAGAACCATGAAATGCGGTTACTCACACCAGAGTCGACCAATGAACTGGCAGCTCCTTGTTGTGATCACAGGGTCTTTAGAACATAGAACATTTTAATAGTACAGCACAGTACAGGCCCTTCGGCCCACAATGTTGTGCCGACCCTCAAACCCTGCCTCCCATATAAGCCCCCACCTTAAATTCCTCCATATACCTGTCTAGTAGTCTCTTAAACTTCACTAGTGTATCTGCCTCCACCACTGACTCAGGCAGTGCATTCCACGCACCAATGACTCTCTGAGTAAAAAACCTTCCTCTAATATCCCCCTTGAACTTCCCACCCCTTACCTTAAAGCCATGTCCTCTTGTATTGAGCAGTGGTGCCCTGGGGAAGAGGCGCTGGCTATCCTCTCTATCTATTCCTCTTATTATCTTGTACACCTCTATCATGTCTCCACTCATCCTCCTTCTCTCCAAAGAGTAAAGTCCTAGCTCCCTTAATCTCTGACCATAATGCATACTTTCAAAACCAGGCAGCATCCTGGTAAATCTCCTCTGTACTCTTTCCAATGCTTCCACATCCTTCCTTTATCCTGCATTTTCTGATAGAAAGCAGGTATGTGTAGGTAGTGGAACCTGGGAATGATTAGAAATTAAATGAGGGGATTGAAGCCCAATTCCTGAGGTAAATAGTAAGGTGGGGGATTGCCAGAAGGGTCCGTGACAAATAAAGCGCCTTGTTAAATGTATACAACATGTCTGCATCAGTGTTATCTTGTATTTCCATACAATGTTACATTGGGCCATTACACATCTATTGTCAAAGAAGTACTTGCATAAATAGCTAAACTACCTTCACACAAGCAAGGACAGAAAACAGGGCAAAGTTAGTATACTTATTTATTCAGTAAGCAATAGGTCAAAGTATTTGGTAAGTACATTTCTAACTCTTCTGGCTTCAGTATTGTTTCTGTCTGTTCTGAAATTGTTAGGTTGTGTGGGGAGTTGCGTTCAAGAAAACAATGAAATGCCGTGCTGCCGCCATCTGTTCCGGCACGTCATGACAGCGTTTTTAAAAATATCTGTTTCGCCCGTCCACACTGCACTGCACAATCGGCGTTTTCAACTTTACATGCTCAGGAGGGCGTTATACAAAATCTCTGTTTTTGAGGGAGGAAAACACTGTTTCAGTGTGGACAGAGGGTCAAAACGAAGAGAAAATGCTTTGGTTACGGATTTATCCAGTCTAGTGTGGACGTAGCCTTAGACGAGTCAATTGTTTCATTATCAGGGTTGCCAGATTCATATATTTTGACAACACTCACAGATGGTGCCTGCTTGTCAAAATAAGGCTTTATCATACTTATGTGTACCACCTGTGTTAGTTGACGTCGGTCGGGTGTTTTAGTAACATAATTCGCATCATTACTTTGAGAGACTATTTCATACGGTCCATTGAATTTCCCCTGAAGTGGATTCGTCAACATTGGAAATAGGACAAGCACGTTATCCCCCACCTGGTATTTTCTGTCGCAAGCCCACTCATCAAACCGACACTTCATCTTGTTTTGAGAAATCATTAAGTTTTGTCTTGCTAGACTACAAGCTTGGTGTAGTTTATTTTTGAACTTCAAAAACATAGTGTAACAAGTTAACATGTACATCCCCATCAAACCACTGTTCCTATAACAAGGCCAAAGTTCCCCTCATTCTATGACCAAATACAAGTTCAAAAGGACTAAAGCCCAGTAATTCCAGTACCGACTCTCTTACTGCGAACAAAAGCAAATGTTTCTTTCATCCCAGTCTTTTCCATTTTCAACACGGTATGTCTTAATCATTGTTTAGAGGGTAGAATGAAATCTTTCTAAAGCCTCTTGTGATTCCAGGTGGTATTCAGACAATGTCATTTGTTTAGCTCCCAGTTCATAAACTACCTGCTGGAACAATCCAGATGTAAAATTACTTCCTTGATCAGACTGGATTTCTTTAGGTAAACCAAATAAGGTAAAAAAACTTGGTAAGAGCCTTTGCCACACTTTTAGCTTTAATATTTCTGAGAGGTATTGCCTCTGGGAATCCGGACGCAGTACACATAATAGTTAGCAAATACTGATGGCCAGATTCAGTCTTTGGCAATGGGCCAACACAATCCACTATAACTTTAGAAAAGGGTTTACCGAATACAGGTATAGGCCGGAGTGGGGCCACTGGGGTGACCTGATTAGGTTTACCGACAAATTGATAAGTGTGACAGGTTCTGCAAAAGGTCACAACCTCTTTCCTCAAATTAGGCCAGTAAAATTGTTTCATAATCCTGTTTACAGTTTTATTCACTCCAAAATAGCCACCTCAGGGCATACTGTGGGTCAAAGCTAAAATTTTAATCCTATAAACTCTAGGGACTACAACTTGGTGAACAATTGCCCATTCCTCACTCGCAGGTATAGCAGGTGGCCTCCACTTCCTCATTAATACTCCACCCTTGAGATAATAGCCAACTGGCACTTTCTTACTCTCATTATCTGAGAGAACTGTTTCTTTTAAAGCTTCAATCTCAGGGTCTTGGTTCTGTTCTGCTATAAACTCCTTCTTTTCCATCAGACTTACTACCTGAATCCTGTTGAAACAATGAAAGTAGAAAAGTCCCTGACAAGTCATCATAACTTGAATCCCGATTTTGGCTATCATGGGTATCAGAATCATGCTGCACAGAACCATCTGTGTTGGTAGACTTTTTAGACATACTTCGAGTTACTGCGCAGGAAGGATAAATGTAAAAATCCATCTGTGGGTCGTCACTGGTTGGCTTAGTTGTCAACTGCACTGCAGGAACAACTTTACCATCTGCCAGGTCATTCCCTAACAGCAAAGTAACAACTTCCACCTGTAAACTGGAGCATAATCCAATCTTAACAGGTCCCGAAACCAACTCTGACTGTAAAGTTACCCTGTGCAATGGCACAGAAACCATGCCACCCGCAATGCCTTTAATAAGATTCATCTCACCAATGTTAGTCTCATCACCAAACTTTAGAACACTGTCTAATATAAGTAACTGAGAAGCCCCAGTATCTCGAAGAATTTTCACTGGTACTGGGGTTGACCCTTTCTTTACTAATACAAACCCATCTGACATAAAATGATCAAATACCTTCTTAACTCGGTCAGACCTCTCAGTCCTTAACTAAGCCTCAACAGAGTGTTCAGAACCCTGTGGGTTTATATGTGCTTCAACATATTGATCACAGGCATTTGGGACTGTCTCCTTTTCCTTTTTCTTCTTCAGGATGGAATAATTAGCCATCATATGACGAGCTTTCTTACAATAGTAACAAGTAAGAACAGAATATTTCTCCTTCAACTGCTGCCCTTCATCCTTACACTTGTTACTAATCCCAGCTTTAATTTCTGGTTATCCCTGCTACTCTTCTGGAAGCTCTTATTCGGCGTAAAATTAACCTTATGAGTTAAAACAAACTCATCTGCTAATCTGGCAGACACCTGCAAAGTGGCAGCATCCTTTTCATCTAAGTACATCTTTATATCACCAGGGATACACCTTTTGAATTCTTCAATTAAAACCAACTCTTTCAAGCTGTTAAAATCATCATTTACATTTTTATGTGTGTACCAGTGGTCAAAACACACAAATTTCTCATAAGTAAATTCCATATAACAGATTTCCTCAAATTTCTAAACTTTTGCTTCTGGGACCAACCCGTAAGCCTTGAGCACAGCCTGTTTCACTATGTCCCAATCAGCTGCTTCATCAACTGTCAGAGTAGAACAGTCTTGCTGAGCTTTCCCCTTAATTACACTTTGTAAGAGAATAGGCCAACCCTCTTTTGGCCACTTTAAACTCTGAGCAAACTTCTCAAAATGCTGGAAGTATTTATCAATATCCGCCTCATCAAATGGAGGAACCAATTTAACTTCCCGACTGGCCTCAAACTTATCACCAGAGTCTAATGCCAGATGCCTTTGCTGCAATCTCTCTATCTTTTCCAGCTCAAACAGCCCGTCTTTGTGCTTCCTCCCTCTGGTTTTCTGCCTCTTCTCTGTTTTTCTGCTTCTCTGTGCCCTCCTCATTGTCAATTTCACCTTAGCAAATTTTAACCTTTTAGCAATACTCAACAACCCAATCCTTCTGGCATCCTCTCATGCCCGAGAGACTAGCGCTTCCAGAAATCTATCAACATCCATTGCTGCTGATTTTCCACACACAAATAAATCAAAAGGGATTTCCCCAATGAAATCGATAATTAATCAATAATACGCCCCCAAATTTGTTCATATCCCGAACACAGGCCCCAATTTTGTTATGAACAGTAACGCTTTAGAAATGAACCAGCAGCAATAGGCTACACCTGGAGTCTGGTTTTGATGTTAAAACCACTGTCATTACGAGTATCTACTTATAATATAGTAACTTAAGCAAGATAAACAAAAGTGAACAGTATTATGTGTATATATGTGTTTAAATATAACTCCCAAAATATTGAGCTCTGGGAAAACAAGACTTAGAGTCTTGAGATGGTAAAGTATGAAAGTTCAGTTCATCCATGGAATAGGTGATGAGAGAGATATTTGTAATCCAGGGTAAATGTCAAGAGAAGGCAATTATATCGAATTGCACAGGTCCCATGGTGGTAAAACAACAGAATAGTCACTGTAGATTTTATTCGTCGTCGTTCTAAATCCACATACGAATTATCACCAAAAGTGACTTGTCACAAGGTGTATCGTCTTCAAGTGAATAACCACACCCAAACCCAGGCAATGGTTAACACATAAGTGGTCTTCACAGGATATCCCAAATCTGTTCCACTCCAATGGAACAAACAAGGTGACAACCACACATTCGATGAATGCTGAATCGATAATTAACCCACCCTTGTGGGCAAAGTATAATTCTAAACAGTGACCCTTGCCACTAGTTCCCTGGTTTCGATCCTTCCATTTTTCTTCCTTTGTCTCCATTTGACTCTTAGTGTTTGTGCCCTCAGTTAAAAGTGAACAAGCTGTGAGCGATGTAAACAAACTGCAAATCAGACTGATTAGCCTTCTTAATCTCTCTCTCTCTCTTAAAATGACAGTCCACAGCAAACGAAACCAAGGGATTCATGACAATGGTAACTCCCCACTGTGAACTGACTGGTGTACCAGTAGTTGGGATGACTGAGTGAATCCTTTCCCACATTCTGAGCAGGTGAACAGCTTCTCCGTAGTGTGAACTCGCTGGTGTCTCTGTAGGGTGGATGAATCAGTGAATCTCTTCCCACATTCTGAGCAGGTGAACGGCTTTTCCCCAGTGTGAACTCGCCGATGATTCTGTAGGTAGGATGACCGAGTGAATTCCTTCCCACAAACTGAGCAGGTGAACAGCTACTCCCCAGTGTGAACTGACTGATGTACCAGTAGGTTGGATGACTGAGTGAATCTCTTCCCACAGACTGAGCATGTGAACGGCCTCTCTCCAGTGTGAACTGACTGGTGTTTCTGTAGGGTGGATGAATGAGTGAATCTCTTCCCACAGACTGAGCAGGTGAATGGCTTCTCCCCAGTGTGAACTCGCTGATGACTCTGTAGGGTGGATGAATGAGTGAATCTCTTCCCACAGTCTGAGCAGGTGAATGGCTTCTCCCCAGTGTGAACTCGCTGATGACTCTGTAAGGTGGATGAATGAGTGAATCTCTTCCCACAGTCTGAGCAGGTGAACGGCCTCTCCCCAGTGTGAACTCGCTGATGTACCTTCAGTTGAGATGACTGAGTGAATCCTTTCCCGCAGTCTGAGCAGGTGAATGGCCTCTCCCCAGTGTGAACTCGCTGATGTACCTTCAGTTCAGATGAGCAAGTGAATCCCTTCCCACAGTCTGAGCAGGTGAATGGCCACTCCCCAGTGTGAACTGACTTGTGTACCAGTAGGTCGGATGACCGAGTGAATCCCCTCCCGCAGTCTGAGCAGGTGAACGGCCTCTCTCCAGTGTGAACTCGCTGATGTAACTTCAGTCTAGATGAGTAAGTGAATCCTTTCCCACAGTCCGAGCATGTGAATGGTCGCTCCCCGGTGTGAACTGGCTGGTGAGCCATTAGGTCAGATGACTGAGTGAATTCTTCCCCAGAAATTCAGCAGATGAACAGCCTCTGCCCAGTGTGAACTGACTGGTGTGTCCACAGGTGATAAGACCGACTGAATCCCTTCTCACACACAGAAGAGGTGAATGGCCTTGCCCAGTGTGAACTAGCTGATGTACCTTCAGTTGAGATGACCGACTGAATCCATTCCCACTGTCTGAGCAGATGAACGGGTTCCCCCCTGTGTAAAATGATGGGTGTGGCAGTCGGTCAGATGATCGAGTGAATCCCTCCCCACAGTCTGAGCACGAAGGATGATCGAGTGAATCCCTTGCTCCACTTCTTAAATATCTGGACAGAGACAGCAAAACTAGCGTGTTGTGTTTGAGATTCCCATAGACAAATTCCTTGCCATTCTTAACCTGAAAAAAGATTTACAAAATCCATCAATGGGTGTAGGACAACATTTCAGATGAGATCACTTGAGTTGTCAAGGTGAGATCTGACATCACCCTGTTACAGTGAAGTTCAACCCAAGTTGGAGAGAGAAATCATCTTCTAACTGGGCACAGTGCTGGTATCTGGAATGACCATCAAATTCTCTGATGCTCTTCCTGTCTCTATAAGAATGGGGCATTTCTGCCATCTCCAATCTGTGACCTGGCTCAGTTTGACTCTCTCCTTTGGTATTATTCCCTGTTCTCAGTGATCTGAATGGGTGTCTGGCCCCACAGTAACTGAAACACTCTCACTCAAATAGCCGGCAGTGTATTCCACACACCCACCACTCTCTGTGTAAAAAAACTTACCGCTGACACCCACTCGGTTTCTATTTCCAAGCACCTCAAAACTCTGCCCCTTCGTGTTAGCCATTTCAGCCCTGGGAAAAAACCTCTGGCTATCCACACCATCAATGCCCCTCATCATCTTATACACCTAAAAAGGCTCTAAACATAAACAAGGAAATTATACATTGCTTCGTGGATTTGTTAGAAGTATACAAAATTATGCCGGTACAGATATGGTAAATGCAAGCAGCTTTTTCCACAGAGGTTGGGTGGGATGACAACCAGATGTCATGGGTAAATGGGAAAGGTGAAAATTTAATGCAAACATGTGGAAAAGCTCTTTATTGAAATGGTCGTGAGAGTGTGGAATGAGATGTCAGCACAAGTGGTGAATATGAGCTCAGTTTTACCATTTAGAAGAAGTTTGATAGGTACCTGGATGGTAGGGGTATGGAGGGCGATGGTCCCAGTGCAGGTAGTTGCATTAGACAGCTTAAATGTTTTTTCAGCATTGACTAGATGGGCCAAATGGCCTGTTTCCATCCTGAAATTCTCCATGTTTCTATGACAGAGAAGCTAGCCAAACTTGTTTGGAAGGGAAAAGGTAGGAGTGACGATGGAGCAGCAATGGCTGGAGTTTCTGGGAGCAATTCGGGAACTGAGTGATCGATCCATCCCAAAGAAGCGGAAGCATTGGAAAGGCAGTAGGACACAACCGTGGCTGAAATGAGAAGCCAAAGCCAACATAGAAGCCAAAGAGAGGGCAAACAAAAGAGCAAATACTATTTGGAAGCTTTTAGAAAAAAACAGAAGACGACTGAAATAAAAGTCAGATGAGCTCAGAGCATGGAATTATGATATTGTAGTCATTAATGAGTCTTGGTAGCACCCAACAGTCTGAGGCATTTAGAAGAACAAAATATTTGGGGGGCTCAATATCTCTTGAAAACCAAGGTACCCTGCACCAGTTACCTTTCAACTTTTATTTTGGCAGGCTCATACAAAATAGACACCCTCAAAATTTCACTTCTGAAGAACTCCCAAATACCAAGTACTCTTTTGCCAAAAAGCAGCCTGTCCCAAACCACACTTGTCAGATCCTTTGATACCATCAAAATTGACCTTTCTCCAATTTAGAATTTCAACCTGTGGTCCAGACCTCTCTTTTTCCATATTTGCTTTGAATCTCATGGCATTATGATCACTAATTTCTGTCACCAGCACTGAATCATTTACTTACAGCTTATTGCACACTTCTACGTCGGGTATTCTACGTACTGATTAAGGGCACATTTGACAAACTCTACCCCATCTAGTCCTTTTACAGTATGGGAGTCCCAGTCAAAATATGGAAAGTTAAAATAACTTACTGAATCAACCTTTGTTTCTTGGCATGGTCTGCGATCTCTCTACAAATTTGTTCCTCTCAATCCCTCAGACTGTTGGGTGCAACCAAATCCCAATAATGGCTACAACATCATAATTCCCTGCCCTGAGCTCATCTGGCTTTCCTACGATGCTTCTTGCATTGTGATATATTCAGCTCAGCACATTCATCACACCATGCTCAACCATTTCATCGCTCACTCTATCTGAGGTCTGAACAACATCTGACAGATGGCAAGAAAACAACCTCTCCCTGAGTGTCACAAGAACAAAGGAGCTGATTGTGGACGACAAGAGGACTGGAGACAGGCTAACCCCTATTGACATCAATGGATCTGGGGTTGAGAGTGTGAACAGCTTTAAGTTCCTTGGCATAAACATCACCGAGGATCTCACATGGTTGTGTTTTGATAAGAGCACAGCAGCACCTCCTTCACATCATATAGTTGAAGAAGTCTGGGATGGGGCCCCAAATCCTAAGAACCTTCTAAAGGGATACAGCTGAGAGCATCCTGTCTGGCTGCATAACTGCGTGGAATGGGAACTGTACTTCCCTTCATCGTAGGACCCTGCAGAGAGTGGTGCGGATAGCCCAGCGAATCTGTAGGTGTGAACTTTCCACTATTCAGGACATTTACATAGACAGGTGTGTAAAAAGGATATTGGGGACCCAATTCACCACCACTACAAACTGTTCCTGCTGCTACCATCCAGGAAACGGTACCACAGCAAAAGGACCAACAGGCTCTGGGACATCATCTTCTACCAGGCCATCAGTCTGATTAATTCATGGTGATACAATTGATTTCTATGTCTTATGTACAAACTATTTATTATAAATGACTCTAAGTTACACATTACACATTTAGACGGAGACGTAAAGATTTCTACTCCTCATGTATATGAAGGATGTATGTAATAAAGTCAATTGAATTCACCCTCTCCACTATCTGTTCTGTCATTCTGGCTCCCATTCCCCCCACAACTATTTTAACCACATCACCCTCTCCCCCACACTAGCACTAGCAAGCCTTACCACTAGGATATTAGTCCCCTCTCATTCTATTCCCCTAAGTAACGAATCCCCTGTCATCCCTTTGAATTTTTTCTGCTAGGTAATCTCCCCAACAGCTTCGAAAGTGGTCCACCTGTTGTTGTGTGGGATAGCAACAAGAGTACTCTGCGATGGCTATTTAACCTCATTCCCCTTCCTGACTCTCACCCAGTTTCCTATGTCCTGCACCTTGGGTGCAACTCACCTCTCTTCATGTCATATCTATCACCCCCTCCAACCTCTGGATGATCTAGAATTCATCCATTTCAAGTTCCAACTCCTTAAAGTGCAGGGTTACAAGCTCCAGCTGGATGCACATCCTGTAGGTGAGGGTATCAGGGACACTGGAGGTCTCCCCACCTTCCCACCAATGTCCCCTCTAGTTTGTAATGACCAGCGTATACATAAATCTTGTATTGTGCATTTCTATTTTTACCCAGTGACAACATGTGCACAGTGAATTTTATATAGAGAAAAGTATTCATTTTAACAGCTAGCAAATCACTGTCGATAGGAACTTTGATCTCCTCTGGGTTTGATCAAGTTCATCTGCACTCTCACACAACCTATGTAGCAGGCCTGTAACGGGTAATGAAGTATTTTCTCACCAGAGCTTTTGCACATTGTCCATCTGTGGTTTGCTTGCTAAATTACACTTTAAAAAGTCAGATTTCCAAATATCACTCCACTTCATCCCACTTGCGAATTCTCCAGCAACTTTTGTATCACCACAATACACACAGGTAACACCAGTTTCTGTATTGGACATAAATATTTTCCCTGAACCCTCCTGAGGAATTGAGGATATATTCAAAAATCATTTCGAACCTATGTAACCTCTGGCTAAAAGAATAATAGGGACTGAATAGGAATGTTTGAACTGAAGTAAACTCTGTCGTCAGCGGTTAGCTAAGACATGTTCATTACCAGTTCTCTGCGGCTTGCAGAGAGACACACTGAGAGCTGATAAAATTATACATTGTACCTTCGTTAGTTGATAACATTATACATTGTACCCTCGTTTGAGTAAAGGGAGGAGGCCTCACTGATAAGGACAGGAACAAATATCTGTTTGTAATTAAGTCAGGGCCTTGCAAAGGGAACAACGGATAAAGACTGGATAGTACATCCATCTGTAACTAAAACCTTGATTTAATGAACTCTCTTATCTAAGTAATTAAGTTTTGCAATAACAGACATGGTGGCTGTACCAGTTCAAATAACATCTACCAATAGTAATGTATGGGGCTTACTATGTATAAATATACGGCTGTAACCTGACTAACTCATTCCACTCGTCAGATGGTGGCAGTGCTTACGTGCCTTCCCTTTGACAACTGGGTCTTAAACTCCTGCAGCAGAATGCGCAATAAACTGTGCTGATGATAAGAAGCTGGTCTCCCGAGTTTTATTCAGATTCAACTTTAACATTTGGTGTCACAAACTGGATCCCAATATCGGGAGTGCCAAGCAGACTGTGGTAGGATATTACCTCACGAGAAAAAGCAGTAAATTTGATATGGAAAAAGAACTGTGGAAAGAAGTGGAAATTGTTGAAAAGGGAATGGAAGGAAAAGGCAGATGTAAAGTGGAACAGTATATTATTAGCAAGTTGGAGGAATAATGCATGTGACAAAGGGACAGAGGTATGTACTGCAGAAGGAATGCCAAAGGCTGGGAGACGCTAAAAACGGAGTGTGAACGGTGGATGGGCGTGTGAAAACGAGAGCAGGAAAAACAACGTAAGCAAACCAAGGCTGGCCTAGATAGGAGAGAAGGGCAGGAACGTCACACTAAACTTCGAACTGATCGGGAAACAAGGGATCCCGAACACATGTTTGGCATACTGACCCGTGCACCCAGTGCTCCCGAACCCCAATCCTCCCAATGCTCAGATACGGTGGTGGCTCAGGTAAAATAGCAGCATCAGGGAAGGGGAGGTCCCTATACCCTGAGATCCAGAAAGGGAAAACCGAGGATTATTCCGAGACAGTGAGGGAAGAATCCAATAAAACCCCAGAGTTAATGGCTTCACAAAGACAATTGCCCACCCAAATGCTGCCCAATCCACAAGCAGGACTGCCCTCAGTGATGCCTCGGTATGCACCCTGGAAGCCTTAAGAAATGATAATGATCACGAATCAGGCCCCAGACAGAAAAGGAAGACCAGCACAGTTTGCTCAGTATGTCCGCAGTACTATACAGGTGTTCAATGCCACCCCGCTAGATTTATTCCGTCTCTGCTGCATGATTATCTCAGCTGATGAGGGGCGGAAATGGAAGGCAGAATTGAGATACCAAACCTATCAGGAGTTTCAGGCGGGAAACCATAATGAGAATGAACAGACAGACCAGATTATTCAGGCCTTGGAAAGGGCTCTCCAGAACTCGTAAACATCACTAAAGTACTTGAATGCAAACCTCAGCCTGGGGAATCGGGACCAGACTATTGGGAGTGATTTGTGGCCTGCCAAGGCACTTTCACAGGAGACCAAGGCTTTAATGTGGGAATCCGTTCCCCCAGTTTAATGCCTTACTGCTCCAATGCTTACCAATTAAGTTAGCCAACATGATTAACACAAATAATATAGATTGGCCCGACAATGACCGAAATCGATTGCAACGAGCTTTGACATATTATCGGGACCCAGCTTTCGAACCCGTTCAACCCTGAAGGGAACTAATATTAAAGGTGAATATGTTTAGTGGGAAGCAGGACACGAGTGGACTATATCTGGGGATCAGAAATGGGAACAAAAACCTACCAAGGGACAGGTGGGGACAACAACCCGTTTAGAAATTGACAAGCAAGGATGCTTCCTACCGTGATTACCACCCCTCAGGAAGAGCCCAATGTGATATTGCAAGTTGCTAGAATTCCAGTTCTGTTTATGATTGATATCGGGGCAACCACAACCACTCTCGGTCAGGAAATAGTATCGGAAAAGGGATTCCAGCTATCAGACGCTACAATCACTTTGTCTGGGTTTGAAGGCACGGAACGTACATATTCACGTACCCAGCCACTGCAGGTAGATTTCCATGGGAACCAGTGTGGGGTTTCATTTACACTCACCACCAGTCAGGGTGTAATCTTTCAGGGAGAGACTTTCTCTGTCCGTTGGAAGTCGAGATTCTATACACAGGCAAGGATATCACCCTGGGACTAGCGAACAACCAACAGCTTTACCAGTTACTGATCCCCCGGCCCCCTGCCACAGAGGTGGGCACTTAATTTGGACCCCACTTCGTTTGAAGCCCCTCTGCCAGTGGTTCATCCCCATGTGACTCTCTGTTATGACCCTACGGGGTGCTCAACTGAGGAAAGCCAATATTATGCACCCTTCGAGGGACAGAGTTTCCCACTCACAGTGTTTAGAGAGGTTAAAGGAAGAGAGGGCAGTGAATTACTGGCTGAAGTTCGGGATTTCCTTTGGCGACAGACAGGACTGGTGGTTCCCCATACAACCATTAGGGTTTGCCCTGGGTTGAAGCCAAAGAGCCGAGGGAAGAGCCTGGGGTTCCTTACCTACACCCTGACGAAACAAGCATCCAGCACCAAGGGAGACTGGCAAGACTTGGCTGCAACTGCCACGTCTGGGTCACCGTGTAAGAAGGACAGACTCTCCCACACGTTCTGCAATATCCCCTCAATCCCGAGGCAATATTTTATGAGGATGGAAGCTCTTTTGTGGATCCAGCAGGATATTCTGGCTATGCGATAGTGACGGACAGTGAGATGGTTGTGCAGGCCTCTTTTGAAGCAGCTGCCTCCGCCCAGAAGGCTGAGCTCATTGCTCTGACTCGTGCCTGTATCCCAGCAACAGACTAATGTGCAAACGTTTACACAGACTCCTGTTATGCATTTGGAATTGTACATGACTACGGGCCAACTGACCAAAATTCTCCAAGCATTACATTCACAGTATATTACATTACATTATATTCACAGAACCTATGCTATTATTGACACAGAATGCTGCACCTATATCCCTGATAAGTCTAAAATTACATCCCTCTCCGAGCACACCGCCAAGGAAACTGACAGCATCAAGAGAGTAGGGCAGGATTTACACGGGTTCACCAAAGGCTCGAAATGGTGGTCTTTGAAGGCCTGTTCGGTAATATGTGGGGCATGATATTGCATTATGGCCTAATAGTTGTACATATCATTGTTATAATTACTGATGTACACTGCTTTTACCCACTGATAAGCCTGTGCTGTACTCAGTTGTGTTCTCTGTAAAGAATTACTACTTTGTTGATCATGTAATGATCAAATGGAAGGAATGATAAAGAATGTAAAAGGGTTAACACTTTGTTAAACAATAGCAGCCTGTTTTCATGAAAGAAACTGCTGATGATCAACAGATTTGCTAAGCCATGCTGAGCCATATTTCTTCTTGAGGGTAGCTAGCTAGGGTTTCAGGATGCTTATCTCCTTGTGCACTCATGCATAGAGATAAGACAGCTTCAGTCTGTTCTGTGTGTGAAAGCCATTATGACTATTTTGTAATTTGTCTTTAGGGGCTGTCATGTAGTAAATAACTTTGGCTCCAGCCTGTCTCATGTGGGGGGTATCTGGATGGATATATCTGTGGTGTAAGGGGAATTGTTAGTCAGTTAGTGGATTGGGTGGGAACAGTCATAGACTGTTCCTGTATGTGTGACTAACTGAGTAAGCCCCGGGTGCTTGGAATAAAGAATTTGTACTTCCACGGTCTGTGAATGACTTTATCGGGATTCGACTTCCACAGAATGGGAGTGGTTTTAAAGGGCTGGGCTGCTGGAAGCACAATATCAGACCTGGAGTGATTGCAACTGGGTCTGACAGAGGCATAACTTCTGGGCACATTCAGTCTCACTCCAACTATTTCCTACCTTCCTTTGTACAGGTATGTAATGTCTAAAGGACCAGTGTTTGAGTAAATGAGACTCACCAAACTTTCCCCTGACTGAATCACTGGAATCTCCGAGTCAGATGGGTTCTCTCCAGTTGATGCTCTCAATCCTCGGGCTGGTTCACTTGTTGCTGTTCCCTCGTCTGCAGTCGTGGTTTGCTTCCAGTTGGGGTTTTTCTTCCAATAAATCTCTCACCGCAGGTCTAACTTTAACACGAAAGATAATGAAGCACATTAACAATAGAAAGGAGAACCAAACACTTCTGCTTCATGTTTCTAAGAACAAAACTCGCTGAAATTTAAACATTGAAAGTAAGTATAATGATCTCAGTGAACAATCTTTTATTGTCTCTCACATGTCACAAAACGATATGGGATAAGAACGAGCCATCATTCTGTCATGGTAAGACATAAGATACAGGTACAGAATTAAGTGATTCGATCCATCTGGTTTGCCCCAACACTCAACCATGGTTGAGTTTTATTCCAACACCATATTCCTGCCTCCCTCCTGTAACACTGAAGCTACTCATCCTTTCCTCAGATTAGCAGTCATTGCTTCCAAAGGAACTCCAGAAACAAACATCTGATCCCAGACCAGAAAAACTTGCTCAACACCTCATAAGCCTGGGCAGCTCGGTCCCTGGGTCCAATTTACCTGGATCAAAAACTGTGATATCCCAGGACTCAACCTCACAGAGTCACACAGCTGAAACTGCCAATCACCGACCCTGAGAGACTCACACATCGTCCCCACATCTCACACTGGGTAGTGCAATCCTGGATTTCCCCACAACCAATGTCCAGCAGCTCGAAATTTCTGCTTCATTGCAGAAGGACGACCATCCATCCCCATCTGTAGAAGCATTAACCAAAGTCAAAACCAAAACACCAACAGTTCCATATCCCTGGAATGTAGATCACAGGATTATAGCCCAAGCACCAACTCTCCCAGTACTCTTTGTTGCCAGTAAAATGCTGCAGTGTGTCAGCCAGTCACTGTTCAAAAACTAGCACTCCCACATCAATGCATAACAAAACTGGTACCTGATGACCCTCTGGCATTCCAGCTAACAAAAAACAATTCTGGAAATAACTCAGTGAGGCCAAAAGTGCAAAAGAACACTTCACAATGAACAGAAAGGTTAGAAGATTGGTGATATATAACATTGAGGTGGTGGGATACAGGGTAGACTGAGGTTTACCCAGGTTGTTGATATACACCATTGAAGCAGGAGTAGGGGGCGGGGGGTGAGGAGACTGGACAGAGTTTGAACAAGATGGGCAGAGATGAGCAGATGGAACCAAGTGGGAGAAGGGATCAAGGACAATCACTGATCGTCCTCCAGCAATACACAGATACTGAATGAATAGCACATACCACTGCATAAAATATCCTAAAATGACAAAATTAGAACAAACAACAAGAACTTTGGCATATGCCCTTTGACCCTCACCAAATTTTTATCAACACAACGTAGAAAGTTTCCCATCTGGACACTTCATGCTTTGCATGGTAACTACTCTGCCCGTGACTGCGCGGAATGGCAGAAAAATTTGGATAAGGGGTAGGCCATTTAGAACAGAGCTGAGGAAAAACATTTTCACCCAGACAGTGGTGGATATATGGAATGCTCTGCCCTAGAAGGCTGTGGAGGCCAAGTCTCTGGATGCTTTCAAGAAAGAGATGGATTGAGCTCTTAAAGATAGTGGAATCAAAGGTTGTGGGGATAAGGCAGGAACTGGATACTGATTGTGGATGATCAGCCATGATCACAGTGAATGGCGGTGCTGGCTCGAAGGGCCGAATGGCCTACTCCTGCACCTACTGTCTATTGGCTATTGGATACAGATCCGCACATCACAGAAACCATTCCCCGCGCCCCCCCCCCAGACTTCCCAGACCCTCGGTAAAGCAGGCAGTGAAATCAAAGATCCCCACAACCTGGGATGTTCTCCTTTTTCATCCATCCAAATCAGGGAGAAGACACAACAGCCATAAGCTCAAAGGACAAATGCGAGGAGCCTCAGGAAGCGAGGCAAGTTGGGGGAAGTTAACGGGACTCAGTGGCCAACGTCTGATTCCCCAAAACATGGAGGAAGCATCACCACCAACCAAACACCACGTGATCTTGCGTCACAATGCAGAGGGCGGGGCAGAGCTGCGGTAAACAACCTCACGTGATCTGTTGGCGGGAGTTCCATTTCAATTCTGCCGAAATAGACAGCCTGGGCTCCCGGTTTGGATCGTTCAATGCAGATTAAGTGAAGTCTACACATTATTGACAAGCCCAGATAACTGGGTACTAAGTATGTAATTGATAGATAGATAGATGTACTTTATTAATCCCGAGGGAAATTTGGTTTCGTTACAGCCGCACCAAACAAGAATAGAGCGTAAATATAGCATTACAAAAAATCCCAACAATCAAACAACAAAATGCAAACTATGCCAGATGGAAAATAAGTCGAGGACCAGTCTAATGGCTCAGGGTGTCTGACCCTCCACGGGAGGAGCTGCACGTTCGATGGCCACAGGCAGGAACGACCTCCCGTGCCGCCAAGTGTTGTATCACGGTGGAATGTGGCCGAAGTCCAACAGTAAAAAGTTCAGTATCCAGTCTGCAAACACGTTCCTCGATCGTAATATACTTCGGATTGCACCGTCCGTTGTTAGCCAGAACAGTAAGCACCCAATTCCTTTCCGCCGCTTACCGCTCTCAGTGCACTTCCAGTCAACCGGAACGGTATTACCCACCGAAACTCCTCGTCTCCAAAAGTCTCTGTTGTCTCGACCCGGTCCTCTTTCCTCGGCTTTGTGATCCCCCTCTGTGTTTTCCTCAGGATTTCGGCAGGGGTGTCCACCGCTCTGTTCGCTAAGCCGGCCGGGGTTTGCTGGTCCGTGGAATACACAATGCGACCTTGCTTCTGTCCCGCGTGTCGGGATGTAACCATTTCCAGCGCTAAAGAAAACCCAAATAAAACTCTCTCTACCAGCATGTTAGAGAGGGTGCAGCTTCGACGTGTTACCGTGAGAGAAAAATACAAAAATAACGTAAATTAGAAAGTAAGAAGAAGAAAGTAAAAGAATACTTCAGAGCGGCTGTACCAGGCTGCATGCAGGACCGGCGCATGCGCACTAATTGGCCCTCAGTTCGGGGCTCACGGACAACATCAGATCTCCCCGCTCGGGATCGGTCTCAATACTCACCGATGGGAAAGTGATATGTTCGGCCCGCGGACAGTGATCCCGACCCAGGAGGCGAGGAGACCATTCCCGAACCCGCCGATGAGCGGCTTCAGCACTGAGCGAAAAGGAAGCCCACCCGGACACTGTGAGCATGCGCGAAGTGAGTGTTACATCAACCGGAGGGCGGGGCCTCGGAAACAGTCGCGCAGATGCTGCCCATCTGCGGTTAAACGGGGGGTGGGGGGGGGTAAACAGGATCACGTGACCGGTGGGGTCTACCACCCCAGACCGGGACTCCAGCTACCAACTACTCACCTTAAATGTATTCGACACTTTAATAACCCCAGCGAAAATATATCATCTGTCAACTCTACCAGTCCTCTCGTAATCTTATAAACGTCCATCAAGTCTCACCCCAGCCTGCGCCGCTCTGGAAAAAACAACCCAAATTTGTCCAACCTCCCGTTATAGTTTATGCTCTCTAATCCATGCAGTATCCTGGTAAACCTCTTCTGCGCCCTCTCCAAAGCCCCGACATCCTTCCGAGAATGGGGATGACCAGAACTGTATGAAACACTATAGATGTGGTCTAACTACTTTTATCGAGCTGTGTTACGAACTGTAACGTTTTAGAAATGAACCAGCAGCAATGGAGTTCACACTGGAGTCTGGTTTTGATCTTAAAACCAGTATCCTTACTAGTATCTACTTATACTGTAGTAACTTAACGAAATAAATGAAAGTTAACAGTGTTATGTGTATATATGTGTAAATATAACTCCCAAACTATCGAGCCTGAGGGAACAAAGCTTAGAGTCTTGAGACGGTAAAGTAGGAAAGTTCAGTAATCCACGGAATAAATGATGGGACAGAGATATTTGTAATCCAGGGTGAAACCTGGAGAAAAGGCTGTTACATCAAAATAACCGTCGTCGAAGTTCTTATCCGTTGAATCCGTCCACATACAAGTTATCAGCGAAAGTGACGTGTCACAGGAATACCGTTTTACAGGTGTTACCACACAACACACCCAGGCAAGGGTTAACACAAGCGGTCCCCCAAGATATTCCAAAATCCACTCCTGTGGATATTATGAAGTGACAGCCACACACATTCGTTGTGGTTCCGTGTACCGATGATCAACTCACTCTTGTGGGCACAGAAGAGTTCCAAGCCTCAGCTGCGTCAAACTGAAGCTATCAGCTTTTCCAGTCTCTCTCTCTCTCTCTAGACTGGCCGACTGCCTGTCTGCAGATATCTATCTATCTATCTATCTATCTCTCTCTCTCTCTCTCTCTCTCTCTTTAGACTGGCCGACTGCCTGTCTGCAGATCGCTCTCTCTCTCTTATGGTTAAATCCACAGTCAGCGCCGTCAGCCTGTGACTGACGTCATAGTCCCGCCTCCTCACTCCGGCGCTCTTAAAGACACAGTCACAGTCCGACCGCAGGCTCGCAACAGCCGCAACACAACTTCCCGACTTTTCAATTCAGTGCTTCAACTGATAAAGACAACCACGCCATTTGCCTTCTTAACCACCCGATCAATCTGTGCAGTCTCTTTCAAGGAGCATTGAACTTGGAGTCTAAGATCCCTCTGATCATCAACACTGTTCAGGGTTTTGCATTTAACAGTGTACTGTCTCATACATTCGACCTACCGAGCTGCCAAGATGATCATCACTAATCAAATCTCACTGTGATTTCTCAGGTCCTGTTGAATTTATTGCCAAGTGCACAAGTACGGGAAGGTGCAGGTACAGAGAAACACCGACTTGTGGCAGCATCACAGGCAAGTACATTCAGATAACACACGGAACACAAATTATACGATTCTCTGTCAGTAACAATCTATAAATATGTTTTATGTCATTAACAATATATAAAATACATTGTGTCATGATCAATATTAAAATGTGCATTTTGTGTCAATAACAGACTTCGAAATGTTGAATTCGGTTCCTGTCTCCATTCCTCCTGTAGTCCACAACCAGCTCCTTTGTTTTTGTCACCATGAGGGAGAGGTTGTTTTCTTGACACCAGTGTGTCGGGGTGATGATTTCTTCTCTGTCGGCTGCCTCGTTATTATTTGAGATTAGGCCAATCAATGTAGTGTCGTCAGCGAATTTGTTTAGCAGATTGGAGCTGTGGGTGGCGACACAAGTCATGGGAATACAGAGAGTAAAGGAGGGGGCCAAGGTGACAACCCTGCTCGTATGAGTGCTGAGGGTCAGAGAGACAGAGGTGAGGGAGCCCACTCTTACCACCTGCCGGCGATCTGACAGGAAGTCCAGGATCCAGCTACACGAGGCGGGGTGAAGGCCGAGGTCTCTGTGCTTCTTGTCGATACTTCACGCCTTCGTATGGCTACTGCTCTGCCCATGACTGCAAGGAACCGCAGAGAACTTTGGAGAGCAGAGAACATCAGAGAAACGAGCCTCCCCTCCATGGACTCTTCCTACACTTCCCCTGCGTCGGAAAAGCCGGCCATGTACTCAAAGATCCCCACAACCCGGACATTCTTGCTGCAAACCCGTTCCCCCATCGGGGAAGAGATACAAAAGCCTTAAAGTCCGTACCACCAGGCTCAAGGACGGCTTCCTGTCTGCGGCTATAACAAATGAATGGTCTCCAGTCCAATAAAATGGACTCAACCTCACAATGTAACTCGACGTGACCCTGCACCATATGTCTATCTGCACTGCACTTTCTCTGCAGTCACAATGCTTTGTTACAGTTATTGTTTTGTCGTATATCAGCTCAATGTACTGTTGCAATGCATAGATCTGGTGACTGAAGGCAGCTGCAGGTTCATGAGGGACTGTTACTGTCAGATTCTGCAGTTCTTGCGGTAGCTCATCGCACCCAGGACTGAACCCTGGTCACTGAGCGTTGGAGGGTTCCGTTCTGCTGATGTTAGCCTTAAACTCGACTGGTGTTTAGTATTGTGGATCTGTGAAAGATAAATCAGTTCTGTATCAAAAACCCGTGTCTCAGGTACTTACTGTCTTTACCAGACTCACAATGTACACTAGAGAGGCCACTCGGCCCATCCGGTCTCTGCCCAGGTTTCTGTTCCATATAAGTATATCAAAATCTATCCCTGCCGTTCCCCTCTCACTCTCCGTGTGATGACAGGTTGCAACTGGTCACTATTCCGTGGGACAGGAGATTCCCCTTGAATTTCATGCAATCATAGAAATATACAGCACATTACAGACCCTTCGGCCCACAATGTTGTGCCGACCATGTAACTTACTCTAGAAACTGTCTAGAATTACCCTACCGCATCGCCCTCTATTTTCCTAATCTCCGTGTACCTCTAAGAGTCTCTTAAAATACCCTATTGTATCCACCTCTACCACTGTCGCTGGCAGTACATTCCACACACACACACCACATTTTGTTTTTAAAAATTAGCTCTGACAACTCCTCTGTACCGACTACCAAGGAGCTTCAACCTATGCCCCCTCGTGTTAGCCGTTTCAGCCCTGGGAAAAAGCCTCTCCACACGACCAATGCCTCTCATCATCCTATACACCTGCATGAATTTCCTGCAGACGAAGACCGCCCCTGTCTGCAAATGGAGCAGCAGTAATTTTGTGCTGCTCTTAGTTTTCTTTCTCTTCGCCTAGTTTAAACTTTGAATTTAAAATGTTTATTTGCTGATTCTTGAGGGGGAAACAATATGTCTATGTCTACAAAAAGTGGGAAGAATTTACCTGAACCTAGTGATAAATGTAATGGGAAAGGAAAGGTGCAAAAGGAAAGATCTGATTAAATGCCATCGTGGGCTGAAGATATCGTTCAGACTTTGAATTCCATTAAGAATCAGAATGGATCATTTAAAGATCAACTGGAAAAGAATAATAATGAAATGAAGTCATTTCTGGGAAAACTTAAAGACCTGGAAACTCAAGTTATTACACATGAAGAGGAATTGAAGATAACTAAGCAGAAGTTGCCTGAAGCTACAACTCGTTTGGAAAGATATCAAAATAAGATTATAGACCTGGAAACTAGGGCTTGCCGAAAGAATATACGAACTGTTGGGCTGCAGGAAGGAGCTGAAGATGGAGATCTAACGGCTTACTTTGGTAAGCTTTTCCACACTTTATTTCCTACCATTCTATCAAAGCCGCTGCTATAGAAAGGGCACACAGGCCGTTTATCTCGACATCGAAGGATTCTCGTAAACCAAGATCTGTTCTGGTTTGCTTTCATCACTTTAAAATTAAAGATCAAATAATGCGACAGGCAAGAAAACAGAGAGTTTTTAGATTTATGGAAACTGATCTCCGCTTTTACGAAGATTACCCAAGAGAGATAATGGAGCAAAGATCAAAATTTGCACTGGTAATGAAACAGACATATGATAAAAAAAAACTCTTTCCCTCTCTGAGGTATCAGACAAGAATTAAAGTTTTTCCTGCTAATTCTCCTCCTCGTACTTTTTTTGATCCAAAAGCTGCACGGGACTTTGTTCAGGCAATACTCGCCGCAGTTACTGACGCCGCCGCTGAATGAACTATCTGAAAAGCTGTTTGGCTATCTGTATATTATTCGCATTTTGGAAAGAAGATTTATGAAGGTCATTTGTATATTTCATTGCGAGACTAATTAAAGAAGACAAAGGGAGTTGTTCATTATTACATATTGTTGGTTTTCCTTTGGAAAGAAGATTTACGGCTCAAGTATGACTGTCTAAATGATCATCTGAGCATTCGACTGTGAGAAGAAGATAAGGGGATTTGTTCCTTTAATTTAATATTTGGTTTGTTTCTTTTTTTAATCAGCTAATCGGTAGTTTTTTTCCCCTACTAATAAGGCTTTATATATATATATATATTTGGGAGGGTTTAATTACTTATGATATTATTAATCAGTCTTTTAAAAAAAATTCAGCTGGGTAAAATACACTATTAATTTTCCTTTCTGTTTTATTATAACATTTTATAATTGAATTGAAAGCTTTTTTAGGGAATTAATATGAATCTTAAAGATGGTGCTGGTTTTTCTCGCTAAGAGATAACATTATTTTGGTTCTTTCTTGTTTATTAGTTGATGAAATGTAAACAACTTTCTTTGATGAGACTTTATTGTTTTTTTTTACAAGGTCACTCTACTTTTTTACTAACTGGGGGGAGGGAAAGAAAACACAGACAGAGCGGTCAGTAGCTTTGAACTGTATTGCAGATCGCTTGCCTTTTTCGGGCTTCCGGGTGTGAGTGGCTGGGTTTAGATTTAGTAGTTTTTTTTCCCATTGGGCGGTTCCGGAGCATGCGTGTTTCTATGTGGTGGCATTCTTCATCACCGCCATTTTTGATCATCCTGCATTGGTATGTGCTCTGCGCATGTACAAAGTAGAATAAAATTATAGCATGGTATTTAAACGGATTAATATAATAAGTTGGAATGTACGTGGTTGGAATCATCCTATTAAACGAAAAAAGACATTTAAAATTACTAACCGATTCCAACCTGATAAAATTTTTGCTCAAGAGACACAGATCAGGGAGGGCGTTCAAAATAGATTTTTTGGATGGTGGATTGGTTTGCAATTCCACTCTACTTCTCAGAGAAAAACAAAAGGCGTGTCTATTTTCATTAAACCTGATATATTTATTCAAGGGGATGTTGAATCAGATTCTAATTGTAGATTTGTAATTGTTAAAGGATCGATCTGTAACAGAAAAGTTGTTTTGGTTAATTTGTATGGTCTTAACTTAGATGATCCTTTTTTTAAAAAAGGTATTAGCTTTACTGCCTGATTCAAATGAATACATGCTGATAATCGGTGGAGATTTTAACTGCTGCTTAAATCCTATGATTGATAAGAGCTAAAACATCAGCGACTTCCAAATCTATCCGCTTCATTTATTAATTTCTTTTTGATTGATTTTGGATTGATTGCATTGTGGAGATATCTCCATTCCGATAACAGTGAATATTCTTTCTTCTCACATGTTTATAAAAAATATTCGAGGATCGAGTATGTTATAATCGATCCCTGCTTCTCGCCTAGTGTTAAAACTTGCGAATATGACGCTACTGCTATATCTGATCATGCGTCTCTGAGTTTGTCTTTTGAATTTGATGATGTCACTCTTGCCCGCCCACCCTGGCGCAGGTCTCAGACATTATTGCAAATCTCTGACTTTGTCAGTTTCATTGAAACCCAGATAAAATATTTTCTTTTTTTCTTTTTAATGGTATGGGGGTGTGTCTAAATTAATTATACGGGATACATTTAAAGCATTTTTACGTGGTCAGATCATTTCTTATTCAGCTAAACTTAAAAAAAAAAACAGACCAAAGCAGAATAAGATAGAACTTCAAAACAAATTAAAGATTTAAATAATATCTAAGCAATTTCCCCCAATACTGATTTACTTAAACAAAGGGCGGAACTTCAATCACAATATAACCTGTTATTAACTTATCCCATTGAAGGATATTTGCTTAAGTTAAAGAGCCAATTTTATATGTTTGGAGATAAAAATAATAAACTGCTCACATCTCAAATAAAAATGGCTGCAGCCAAAAGGCAAATCATGAGAATTTGTAGGACAGATGGTACTTTGGCTCCGGAATATGAAGAAATTAATAAGATTTTTCAAGATTTTTATGCTGAACTTTATAAATGTCAATGTCCGTTAGATACCTCTGAAATGAATACTTTTTTACGAAAGATTGTTTTTCCTAAATTCTCGGCTGAGGATCTAAAAACTCTTGATGCTCAAATCACTGAAGCCGAAATTTATAAAGCTATCTTTTCAATGCAGTCTGGTAAGTCCCCGGGACTTGATGGCTATCCTGTAGAATTTTATAAAAAATTGGGAAAGTTGCTTTCTCTGTATATGTTGGAAATGTTTAAGGATTCTTTTGTGAAAGGTGACTTACCCTCTACTTTCTATGAGGCTTCTATTTCTTTAATTCTTCAAAAAGATAAAGATCCCACTGACTGTGCTTCATATAGACCTATTTCATTACTAAATGTCGACGCTAAGATTTTGTCAAAGACAATGGCCAATCGGTTGGACAATATTTTGAGTAAAATTATTTTTAAAGATCAAACAGGCTTTATAAAGGGTCGCTATTCTTTTTTCAAATGTTCAGAGACTATTTAACATTATATATTCGTCCTCTTTTAAAACTCCACAGTGTGTTGTATTTTTGGATGCTGAAAAAGCGTTCGATCGAGTCGGATGGAAATATTTATTCAATGTTTTAGAGAAATTTGGTTTTGGTGTTAATTTTAATAATTGGATTAAAATGATATATAAAGCCTCTATTGCTACCGTTGTCACTAACAATTGTAGGTCTCCTTTTTTTCAGCTTTCACGGGGGACAAGGCAAGGCTGTCCATTAAGTCCTTTGTTGTTTAATTTAATATTAGAACCCTTTGCTATTGCTCTTCGTGAGGCTAAAAATATCCATGGAATTTTTGTGAATGAAACCATGCATAAGATCTCTCTTTACGTTGATGCTTTATTGGTTTATATATCTAATCCTAACAAATCTATTCCTGCCTTGCTAAAATTATTTAATGAATTTGGAGGTTTTTCAGGATATAAAATAAATTTTAGTAAAAGTGAATTGTTTCCTTTAAATGATTCTGTCTCTATATATGATAATACTCCGCTTGGAATCACAGATTCTTTTGGACATTTAGGTATTATAATTACTAAAAAATATAAGGATCTCTATAAAGCCAATTTCGTTCCTTTAGTAGACTCTATGAAGTATTTATTTAGTAGATGGAGTCCACTTACAATTTCACTTGTTTGTCATATTCATATAGTTAAAATGATGATTTTACAAAAATTTTTAGATTTATTTCAGAATATTCCTGTATTTTTGACTAGGAAGTTTTTTGATCGGATTGATTCTATTATTTTATCTTTTATTTGGAATAATAAAAGACCAAGAATTAGTAAATGTCACTTACAAAAATTGAAAAGGGATGGAGGTCTTGCTTTGCCTAACCTAAGAATGTATTATTGGACTGTTAATGTGCGATACATGTCTTTTTGGTTATATTGGGTTGATAAGATGTAGGCCTGGAACTGAAAGTTGTAAAACAGTTTTATTTAACCTCGTTATTAGGAGCTGCTTTACCTACGCAATTAGCCAAAGTTGTTAATTTAAACCTATATCCTGTGATTAAGTATTCTTTACAAATTTGGCTCCAGTTCCGCAATTTTTTTAATTTAAAAAAAATTAAACTTTGTAGATTAATTTATCGAAATTACTTTTTTAAGCCTTCTTTGAGTGATCCTTTTTTTTACTTTGGGAAAATAAAGGTATTAATTCTTTTTTTGGATTTATTTAAAGAAGATATATTGATGTCTTTTGAACAATTAATTGATAAATATTCTCTTTCATACTCACACTTTCTGCAATACCTTCAAGTTAGACATTTTTACAAAAATATTTAAGTAATTTTCCGGTGGTGTTTATGCCGAGGAATTTAAAGCTGTTCACCCTCTCAACCCCAGATCCATTGATGTCAATAGTGATCAGCCTGTCTCCATTCCTTCTGTAGTACAGCGGTCCCCAACCATGGGGCCGCAAAGCTTGTGCTAGCGGGCCAGGAGGAACCGATACGAGTCAGCTGCACCTTTCCTCATTCCCTGTCACGCACTGTTGAACTTGAACACAGGGTTGTTAACTGTCCCTTATTTGCTGGGACATCCCGTATATTGGGCTAAATTGGTTTGTCCCATACGGATTGTCCTGTATTTCCCCCGCTAAGGTAGAGTGTTCCTATGAAACCATTCATGCCGAAATGGCGTGAAGCGAAGAAGCAATTAGCATTAATGGGAAAAATTTATGAGCATTCCCAGACCCAAAAAATAACCTACCAAATCATACCAAGTAACATATAAAACCTAAAATAACACTAACATATACAAACGTAGTAAAAGCAGGAATGATATGATAAATACACAGCCTATATAAGGTAGAAATAATGTATGTACAGTGTCGTCGGGAAGATTAAGCCAAAGCCGATTTGCGGGAAAAAAAATCGGCACGTACGCGCATGCACACACAGTGCCCACGCAAGGCTTCATGGTCATTGTAGTCTTTCTCGGGGTAAACGCAAGTGTCCCGTATTTGACTGCTACTTTTGTCCCTTATTTGGGAGTGAGAGAGTCGGCAACCCTAACTGTAAAAGACATGTTGAGGTGAGTTTAACCCTACTTGAACACTGCCCACCCCCCCCCCCCACAAGAATATTGTCAATTTTTAACCGGTCCGCGGTGCAGAAAAGGTCGGGGACCCCTGCTGTAGTCCACAACCAGTTCCTTTGTTTTTGTGACATTGAGGGAGAGGTTGCTTTCTTGACACCCAGACAGATGTTGCTCAGACAAAGTCAGCAATCAAAAGGTTGAGCATGGTGCGATGAATGTGCTGAGCTGTGTATATCACAATGCAGGAAGCATCATTGGAAAGACAGATGAGCTCAGGGCATGGAATCATGATATTGTCGCCATTTCTGGGACTTGGTTGCGCCCAACAGTCTGAGGGATTTTAAGGAACAAATTTGTAGAGAGATCGCAGATCATGCCAAGAAACAAAGGTTGATTCAGTCAGTGATTATAACTTTCCATATATTGACTGGGGCTCCCATACTTAAAAGGACTAGATGGGATAGAGTTTGTGAAATGTGCCCTTAATCGGTACATAGAACTCCTGATGTCGAAGTATGCAATAAGCTGTTAGGGAATGATCCAGGGCTGGTGACAGAAATTAGTGATCATAATGCTATGAGATTCAAAGTAAATATGGAAAAAGAGAGGTTTGGACCATGAGTTGAGATTCTAAATTGGAGAAAGGTTAATTTTGATGGTATCAGAAAGGATCTAGAGGAACAGATTTGTAGAGAGATTGCAGACTATGTTAAGAAACAAATGTTGATGTAGTAAGTGATTATAATTTTCCAAATATTGACTGTGTCTCCCATACTGTAAAAGGTCTAGCTGGGGTAGAGTTTTTCAAATGTGTCCTTAATCAGCATGTAGAATTCCCAATGTAGAAGTGTGCAATAAGATATTGGGAAATGATCCAGGGCTAGTGATGGAAATTAGTGTGTGGGAACACCGTGTATCAACTGATCATAATGCCATGAGATTCCAAGTAAATATGGAAAAGAGAGACCTGGACCACGGGTTGAGATTCTAAATTGGAGAAAGGTCAATTTTGATGGTATCAGAAAGGATCTGACAAGTGTGGATTGGGACAGGCTGTTTTCTGGCAAAGGAGTACTTGGTAAGTGGGCATCCTTCAGAAGTGGAATTTTGATGTGTAGAGTTTGTATGAGCCTGCCAAATTAAAAGTTGAAAGGTAACTGGTGCAGGGAACCTTGGTATTCAAGAGATATTGAGGCCCCAGATATCTTGTGCCTCTGAATGCCTCAGACTGTTGGGTGCTACCAAGCCTCATTAATGACTGCAAATCATAATTCAATGCCCTGAGCATATCTGATTTTTTTGTAGTTGTCTTCTGTTAGTTTTAAAAACTTTACAATAGTTGTGTTCTATTACTTGCCGTCTCTTTGGCTTTTATGTTGGCTTTGGCTTCTCGTTTCAGCCATGGTTGTGTCCTCCTGCCTTTCCAATGCTTCCACTTCTTTGGAATGTATCTATCACTCACCTCCTGAAATTCTCCCAGAATCTCCAGAAATTGCTGCTCCATCATTAATCCTACCAGTCTCTCCTTCCAATCAAGTTTGGCCGGCTCCTCTGTCATAGGAACATGGAGAAGTTCTGTTAAACAGGTCATTCAGCCCATCGAGACAATGCCTAAAATATTTAAACTCTCTGATGCAACGTCCCACACTGGGACCACAGCCGTCCATACCCCCACCATCCAGGTACCCATCCAAATTCAGCTGGCATGAGGCACTTGTGCTGGCATCTCATTCCACACTCTCACAACCATTTCAGTGAAGAGTTTTTCCACATGTTCCTCTTAAATTTTCACCTTCCCCATTTACCCATGACCTCTGGTTGTCATCGCACCCAACCTCAGTGGAAAAAGCCTGCTTGCATTTACCCTGTCTAAACCCTCATAATTGTGTATACTTCCTACAGTTTCTATCTTTAACTTTTATTCTGACAAGCACATATCCAAATTTTTTCAAAATTTTGCTTTGAAGGCCTCCCATTTACCATAAAACAGCCTGTCCCAGTCCACAGTTGCCAGATCCGACTGTCATAATTCCAGGTGTTGATCCGTGCCCTGAACAGATCCGCCTTTCCTACGATGCTCCTGGTATTGAAATATACAGGGTTCAGCATATTCACTGCACCATGCTCAACTTTTTCATTTCTGGGTCTGAGATCTGAACAACATCTGTCTCCACAACCCCTCCACTCTCTGCTCTGTTATTCAGGCTCCCATTCCACCTTCAAATTTAATTTAACACCCCGCCACATCCCACCTCCCACCACTATCACTCCTTTGGCTTTCATCTCCCAGATCAATGAAAAGCAGGTGCATACCAGGTACAGACAGATAGGAACAAATGAGGTTCTTATGAAGTACAGGAAATTCAAGTGAACACTTATGAAAGAAATAAAAGAAGGCATGAGGTTGTCCCAGCAGACAAGGTGAAGGAGAATCTTCATGGATTCTGCAGATATGCTAAAGCAAAAAGATTGCAAGGGAAATAATTAATCTTCAGCAAGATCAAAATGATAATCCATATGAGGAGACAAAATAGATGTGGGAGATATTTTTTGCATCCGTATTTACTCAGGAGATGGACACAGAGTCTATGGAAGTGAGGCAAAGCAGCATCAACTTCATGGACCTGTACAGATTACAGAGGTGGAGGTGTTTGCTGTCTTATGCCAAATTAGCGTCGATAAATCCCCAGGGCTTGACAAGTTGTTCCCTGGGACCCTGCAGAAGACAGGTGCAGAAATTGTCGAGGCCCAAGCATAGATAAATAATTCACTCTTCGTGACAGGTGACGGACTGGAGGATTGGAGGACAGCCAATGTTGTTCTGCTGTTCAAGAAAATCTCTAAAAATATATGAGGAAATCTTATGTTGGTGAGCTTGACATCAGTAGGGGGAAAGTTATTGCAACACATGTGCAGGAACCAGATGTATAAGTATTTGGATAGATGTGGACTGATTAAGCATAGGCAGCATGGCTTTGTGCATGGCAGGTCATGTCTAGCCAATCTTACAGATTTTCTCGAGGAAGTTATAAGGAAAGTGGATTAAGGCAAAGCAGTGGATGTAGTCTACATGGACTTTTGCAAAGCACTTGACAAGGTCTCATATGGGTGGTTGGTCAAGAAGGTTCAGTCACTCAGCACTTAAGATTAGACATTAAATTGGATGACGCACTGAAGCCAGAGTGTGGTAGCAGATGTTTGTCCCTCTGACTGCAACCTGTGACTGGTGGTGTGCCATAGAGATCAGTGCTGGGTCTGTTATTGTTTGTCATCTATATCAGTAATCTGCAGTGAGGAAGGTTTTCAAAGCTTGCAGAGGGATTTGGACCAGCTGGAAAAATGGGCTGAAAAATGGCAGATGGAGTTTAATACAGACAAGTGTGAGGTATTGCATTTTGGAAGGACAAACGAAGGTAGAACATACAGGGTAAATGATAAGGCACTGAGGAGTGCAGTGGAACAGAGTGATCTGTGAATACAGATACAAAATTCCCTAAAAGTGTCATCACAGGTAGATAGGGTCATAAAGAGAGCTTTTGGTACATCGGCCTTTATTAATCAAAGTATTGAGTATAAGAGTTGGAATGTTATGATGAGGTTGTATAAGGCATTGACGAGGCTGAATTTGGAGTATTGTGTACAGTTTTGGTCACCAAATTACAGAAAGAAAATTAATAAGGTTCAAAGAGTGCAGAGTAGGTTTACAAGGATTTTGCCGGGACTTGAGAAACTGAGTTACATGGAAAGGTTGAATAGGTTAGGACTTTATTCCCTGAAGCGTAGAAGGATGAGGGGAGATATGATAGAGGTATGTACAATTATAGAAACATAGAAACATAGAAAATAGGTGCAGGAGTAGGCCATTCGGCCCTTCGAGCCTGCACCGCCATTTATTATGATCATGGCTGATCATCCAACTCAGAACCCTGCCCCAGCCTTCCCTCCATACCCCCTGACCCCCGTAGCCACAAGGGCCATATCTAACTCCCTCTTAAATATAGCCAATGAACTGGCCTCAATTGTTTCCTGTGGCAGAGAATTCCACAGATTCACCACTCTCTGTGTGAAGAAGTTTTTTCCTAATCTCGGTCCTAAAAGGCTTCCCCTCTATCCTCAAACTGTGGCCCCTCGTTCTGGACTTCCCCAACACCGGGAACAATCTTCCTGCATCTAGCCTGTCCAATCCCTTTAGGATCTTATACGTTTCAATCAGATCCCCCCTCAATCTTCTAAATTCCAACGAGTACAAGCCCAGTTCATCCAGTCTTTCTTCATATGAAAGTCCTGCCATCCCAGGAATCAATCTGGTGAACCTTCTTTGTACTCTCTTTGTACTTTCTTTGTTTATGATGGATATAGATAGAGTGAATGCGATCAGGCATTTTCCACTGAGGCTAGGGGAGAAAAAAAAAAACATGGGTTATAGATGATGGGGGGAAGTTTAAAGGGAACATTTGGGGGGCTTCTTCACACAGAGAGTGGTGGGAGTATGGAATGAGCTGCCAGATGAGGTGGTAAATGCGGGTTCTTTTTTAACATTTAAGAATAAATTGGACAGATACATGGATGAGAGGTGTATGGAGGGATATGGTCCAGGTGCAGGGCAGTGGGACTAGGCAGAAAATGGTTTGGCACAGCCAAGAAGGGTCAAAAGGCCTGTTTCTGTGCTCTAATGTTCTATGATAACATGGTTAGCTGGAGCAGCAAATTTGTGGATGAAACCGAGACTCGGGGTTTAAGAGACTGTGCGAGGTCTATCATGGCTTGCAGTGCAAACTGGAGCAGCTGGAAAAGTGGCCTGAGAATTGGAAAATAGAATTTAATGCAGACAAATGTGATGTGTTGAACTTTGGTAGGACCTACAAATGTAGATCTTTCTCAGTGGCTGGTAGGGCATAGAGGAGTGTTGTTGAAGAAAGGGATCTGGGAATACAGGTGTATATTTTATTGGAAGTGGTGTCACAGTTAGATAGGGACAGAAGGAAAGATTTTGGCACATCGGCCTTCATAAATTGAAGTACTGAGTACAGGAGATGGATGTTATGTTGACTTTGTACAAGACATTGGTGAGGCCTAATTTGGAGTATTGTGTGCAGTTTTGGTGACCTACTTACAGGAAAGATGTTAAAGAGGTTGAAAGAGTTCAGAGAAAATTTGCAAGGACTTTGCCAGGTCTGGTGGACTTAGGTTATGAGGAGAGATTGAACAGGCCAGGGCTTTATTCCTTGGAATGTAGAAGATTACGGGGAGGTTTGATGGAGGTGTACCAAAATTATGAGGGTTATAGATAGGGTAAATGTAAGCTGGGATTGGGTGGGACTACAACCAGAGGCCATGAGTTAAGGGTGAAAGGTGAAATGTTAAGGGGAACATGAGGGGAAACTTCCTCACACAGAGGGTCATCCAGGTGTGGAATGAGCATCCAGCACAACTGGTGTATGTAAGCTCAATTTCAACATTTATGAAGTTTGTATAGGTACTGGGATTGTAGGGGTATTGGAGTGGAAAGTTTAAATAGTTCAACACCAACTATATGGGCCAAAGGGCCTGTTTCTGTGTTGTACTTTTCTATGACTGTGACAAGAACCTTCAGTAATACTAATATTCACTCAAATTCCTTTTAACAGCTGTGCAGACCAACCATACATCTGAGTAGGAGATATTTACATGGCATTAAAACTGTGGCACTTTCAGTTAACAGTACATAAAGAAAATCCGAGCTGCACATTAGCAAAGGCTATTTGTGTGAGAGTGCTTCAGTTACTGTGAGGCCAGGCAATGCCGCTCAGGCAGAACAGGGAATAACACCAATGGAGAGAGTCAAACCGAACCAGGTCACAGATTGGAGATGGCAGAAATGCCCCATTCTTATAGAGACAGGAAGAGCATCAGAGAATTTGGTGGTCATTCCGGTCACCAGCACTGTGACCAGCTAGAAGATGATTTCTCTCTCCAACTTGGGTTGAACCTCACTATAACAGTGCGATGTCGGATCACACCTTGGCAACTAAAGTGATCTTATCTGAACTGTTATCCTTCACCCATTGATGGATTTTGTAAATCTTTTTTCAGGTTTAAAAAGGACAGGGAATTTGTCTTTGGGAATCTCGAACACGGCACGCCAATTTTGCTGTCTCTGTCTCGATATTTAAGAAGTGGAGCAAGGGATTCACTCGATCATCCTTCCTGCTCAGACTGTGGGGAAGGATTCACTCGATCATCTGAACGACTGACATGCCCGTCATTTTACACAGGGGGGAACCCATTCATCTGCTCAGACAGTGGGAATGGATTCACTCGGTCATCTCAACTGAAGGTACATCAGCAAGTTCACACCAGGACAAGGACATTCACCTCTTCTGTGTGTGGGAAGGGATTCAGTCGGTCTTCCCACCTGTGGACACACTGGTCAGTTCACACTGGGCAGAGGCTGATCATCTGCTGAATTTGTGGGGAAGGATTCACTCGGTCATCTGACCTAATGGCTCACCAGTCAGTTCACACCGGGGAGTGGCCGTTCTCTTGCTCGGACTGTGGGAAGAGATTCACTTGCTCATCTAAACTGAAGGTACATCAGAGAGTTCACACTGGAGAGAGGCCGTTCACGTGCTCAGTCTGTGGGAAGAGATTCACTCAGTCATCCAACCTACAGAGTCACCAACGAGTTCACACTGGGGAGAAGTCATTCACCTGCAAAGACTGTGGAAAGGGATTCACTAAGTCATCCAACCTATTGGCACACCAGTACGTTCATACTGGGGAGTGGCCATTCACCTGCTCAGAATGTGGGAAAGGATGCACTCAGTCATCTGATCTGCTGGTACACCAGCGAGTTCATACTGGGGAGAGGCCATTCACCTGCTCAGACTGTGGGAAGGGATTCAATCAGTCATCTCACCTACTGACACACCAGTCAGTTCACACTGGGGAGAGGCCATTCACCTGCTCAGAATGTGGGAAAGGATGCACTCGGTCATCCAACCTAATGGTGCACCAGCGAGTTCACACTGGAGACAGGCCATTCACCTGCTCAGACTGTGGAAAGGGATTCACTCGGGCATCTCACCTACTGACACACCAGCAAGTTCACACTGGGGAGAGGCCGTTCACCTGCTCAGACTGTGGGCAGGGATTCACTCGGGCATCTCACCTACTGAGACACCAGTCAGTTCACACTGGGGAGAGGCTGTTTACCTGCTCAGTCTGTGGGAAGGGATTCACTCGGGCATCTAATCTGCTGGCACACCAGCGAGTTCACACTGGGGAGAGGCTGTTTACCTGCTCATTCTGTGGGAAGAGATTCACTCGGTCATCCAACCTAATGGTGCACCAGCGAGTTCATACTGGAGACAGGCCATTCACCTGCTCAGACTGTGGGAAGGCATTCACACATTCATCCAACCTACAGAGACACCAGCATGTTCACAGTGGGGAGAGGCCATTCACCTGCTCAGACTGTGGGAAGGGATTCACTCGGGCATCTCACCTACTGAGACACCAGTCAGTTCACACTGGGTAGAGGCCAGTCACCTGCTCAGACTTTGGGAAGAGATTCTCTCAGTCACCTCAACTGTATGTGCATCATTCAGTTCATACTGGGGAGAGGCCGGTCAAGTGCTGTGAATGTGGGAAGAGATTCACTTAGTAATCTAACCTTGTGACATATTACCGGGTTCACACTTGGGAGAAAGTTTCAATAAGCTGTATGCTGGATATTTGTCCATCACCATTGCTGAATGCAATTTCGAGAGTGACTGTCGGTGCTGAACTCTGCAATTATTGCTGCTGCTCACCACACCCATTTCTGCACCCTGGTCACTGGGCATGGGAGGAATTTCTTCTGCTGCATATTCACCTTTAATGGGACTGGAGTTTAATATTCTGTGTAGTGTTCTCAGTAATATTAGTTGGACTGTTAACTGTTAATTGCTAATTACAAAATGGCTTCTCTGAAGTGTTATACTAAAAGGGCTTCCCGTACTGTTTACTGCTGAGTAAGGGGTTCTCTGTAACAGCATGTTTGGGTTATAATTAGTGATAATGGGAATTGTATTCATTTGCCAGCCAATGGAAGTCATGCTGTGCTATCTTGCATGTGTGTGCTGAGCTGAGGATCGGGGGCTTTTTCAGGTGGCAAGTGGAGAGGACGGATGTGTGGGGAGCGGACAGCGGTTCCAGGGCGGCAGATACCAGACCTCGGGGGTTCGGATGGTGGCCGGAGTCTTGGAAGGACATTGTGAATGGAATTGGAGGCGTGAGCTCCAACGTATTAAAATATTAGGTGCACAAGACTGATAAGTTACTTATGTGGCACCTTTTCTTTTAGTTGTTTCTACTAACCCATCATTACGAATTGCTATAAAGTATGTTCTGGTGGGATGAAAGACGTTACATTGTGGGGGCTCGTCCAGGATTTGAATTCTGTCAGATACAGAGTAAGTTACCGGGTTTAAACTAGGGGAGATGGACTCGGATAAGATTGAACTTTGGTGTGAGATCGATGATGTCCCAGTTAATCATGCCTGTGTACTAAGGGGGTGGACATACGTACTCCGGACGATGTGTTAATTCGATGTTTGACTGTGGTCAGAGCTATCGGTAAGGTTGAGATTGTAAGCAGAAATATTGGTAAAATGTGGGACTCAGCCTTTCTGCTGGTACAGACGGGTGCTGACGTCAAGGAATTGGGACTGCAGCCGTGTGTCAGTGACGTAGATGAGGCGGGTCTATGGGGCGTGCACACTGTCATGGAGGAAGTGTTTGAAGGGACACCAATAGCGTTGCCCGCGGCTTGGGGCGCAGATTTTAGAGAGCGGGTCAGTCGTTTTTGAAGGATGAAAGAAGGGAGTGGTCAAATTTTGAGAATGTAATTGATTCTCATTCCCCACCGAAGGGGGAAGGCTCTGAGTTGGCTTCAGCCATTACCTCCCTGGTGAACAGGGCGGTGGGTCCGCGTCAGAAGTTAAGAATTTTCTCAGGGAGGACTCCCATTCCCGAAGGGAAAGATGATGATGAAACCTGGGCAGAACATACCCCTCAGCTGCTGGGTGAGTGGCAGTCTTCTGAGGAGGAGAAGCGGCAAAGATTGGGAGAAAGTTTGAGAAGGGTGGCAGCTGAGGTGGTAAAAGGCATGGAAGTTAACCAGCCCTTGGCTTCCTGGAAGGAGTATCTGGAAGCATTCGTCGTCTGAACCCTCAGTGCCTAGGTGGCACATGGGGCCACCACAAGGGTCTAGAAGCATTAGAGGAGGCTTTTGGGCTAACTGGGGGCAGGGTGGAGCTTTTAGGGGAAATTCAGAATTTGTGTCAGGAGAAAGGGGAAAAGCTTTCTGAGTATCTTTTCCGGCTGGAGCGAAGGCTAAATTGCTTGAGACGCCGGGGATCATTTCAGGAAATGAGGTGGATCGGATAAGGATCGACCAGGTAGCCAGAGGCACGCAGAGACATGATGCGGTCGCTACGAGCCTCCGGCAGCCCCATAGAATGCGTCCGTCACCCCCGTCTTTTGTTCGGTTGCTCAGAGAGGTAAGGGAGGAGGAGGACACATTGGAAGTGGAAGAGGGCCTCGTTAGTACGGTGCTGTCCTTGGTAGCAGCTCCTTGTGGTGAAATGACCGGGGCCAGATCCACGCGGGAGATAGCAAAAGAGATCGTGGCAGGCGGAGTCTATCCGCGTGGGGGGACTAGTGGAAAAGGCCCCTCCCTGAAGGGACGGACAGCACTGAGGCCAGGCAGAGGCTGGGGTCTCGCGAGACGAGGCGTGTGCCATAACTGTGGGGAAGAGGGGAACTTCAGGTGGGAATGTGAACGGCAGGGAGCCCCTTGGAGGGAGAGCCCCCGGGTGTCCCAGCCGGAGAGGAGGGGGGTGTTGGGAAACTTAGAAGAGACTCAGAGAGAGTACGGACTGGAGTCTTCGGGAAAAATATGTTCCCAACAATGTGCCACGGGGCCCTCGAGAGGAAAAGACCCTATCCCAGAAGTATTGGTGGGACCCCGAGAGAGGGGACAGATGCAAAAGCCATACTGGACACGGGGTCGCAGGTCACATTACTGTACCAGTCAGTGTACGATCAGTATCTGGCGCATTTACCCCTGACACCTTTCAGTGCACTGGAAATTTGGGGTATCAGTAATGGTGATTACCCATACAATAGCTATTTGTCCGTGAAACTGGAGTTCCTGGAAGCTGAGGTGGGGGTGTCTGAGGCACATGAGGCCCTGGTACTGGTTTACCCGGACACCGGTGAGACTGGGAGTGTGTCCATTCTGGTGGGGATCAACACCCCTATTGTGCAGAGACTCTTCGGAGCCTGTAAGGAAAAGCCGAGAAAGACATTGGAGGCCCTGTCAGTGCACCCAGTGTTCTGAGCTGCTTTTGAGGAAACGTGGGGTCGCCCGGGGCTGGATGCGGCGTGTGAACGAGTCACTGTGTGGTGTGCCCAGTCGAAACCCAGGGCGGTATGGCCCGGTGAAGTAGCAAGGTGATGGGGATCCCTAGATTCCCGGGAGTGCCTGAGGGTGAAGCACTTTTAGTGGACACCTCGGAAGACCTTGAGGGGGCGTCGAGATTCCCTGCTGGGGTGCTGGTGAGACCCGAGTTGCAGAAGCCTTCGGTGGTACAGGCACGCAGGCCGGTGGTGACCGTCAGGAACACGACTGCACGGGAGGTCACCTTTAAGCAAGGAATGCCTCTGGCACATTTGTTCCCGGTGACGGTGATGCATAGCGCCCCCGTGAGGCCAGTTGGGGGAGAGCTGTTGGAAAAAAGCCGAAGTTGACAGCTGAAGCTTTTAACTTTGGAGAAGATGTTGACGATGACAGATATTTCTTCCATTGATGAATTTGATGTGCATTGTTCCAGGAGCACTCGCCACACCATACAGGTGACTGAGGATACTCCGTTTAGTGAAAGATCACGGTGACTTGCCCCTGCAGATGTGGAAGACGTGTGGCAGCATTTGGGCAAGTTGAAGGAGGCTGGGATCATCACAGAGTCCCGAAGCCCTTATGCGTCTCCTATCATAGTGGCCCGGAAGAAGGATGGGAAGGTTTGTATGTGTGTGGACTACAGAACACTGAACAGGCACACGGTCCCGGATCAGTACACAGTTCCCCGGGTCGAAGACGCTCTGGCCCGACTGAGTGGAGCGAAGTGGATTTGAGGACTGTATATTACCAGATCCCGATGAGTGAGGCCGATAAGGAGAATACAGTCTTCATTTGCCCTCTGGGATTTTACCAGTTCGGAAGGATGCCCCATGGCATATCGGTGGCCCTTGCCACTTTCCATAGGGTCATGGTGAAGACGGTGGGGGATATGAACCTGCTCGATTTTCTGGTATATTTGGACGACCTCATAGTATTTGGATGCACCTTGGAAGAACACGAAGCGAGGCTAATGAAGGTGCTCTACCGGTTGAAGCAGGTAGGGTTGAAGCTTTCCCTGGACAAGTGCCAGTTCTGTCAGACGACTGTTAGCTATGTTGGACACATTGTCTCGCGGAATGGTGTAGCGACAGACACGGCTAAGATCGAAGCAGTGACCACCTGGCCAAGGCCCCAGACCGTGAGTGCTCTGCGCTCGTGCCTAGGCTTCTGTGGGTGCTATCGGAGATTCGTGAAAGGTTACGCCGGGGTGAGTCATCCCTTGAACCAGCTTCTGCATGGCTACCCTCCCCTGGGACAGAGGGGGAAGGGGAGGAAAGGACGGGAGGTGGGAGAATATTTGAACCCGTCAGATCCCTTCGGACAGAGATGGGATGACAAATGTGAAGCGGATTTCCATTCGCTGAAGGAGATACTGACTCAGGCGCCGCTGCTGGATTTTGCAGACCCCCGATTGCCCTATCTGCTACACACTGACGCTAGTCGTGAGGGGTTAGGGGCCGTTCTATATCAGGATCAGAGCGCTGGCCTGAGGCCTGTGGCATTTGTCAGCCGGAGTTTGTCACCTTCGGAGAGGAACTATCCCACTCACAAGTTGGAGTTCCTGGTGTTGAAATGGGCGGTGGTGGATAAGCTGAGTGACTATCTCTACGGGGCCAAGTTTGAGGTGCGGACAGACAACAACCCGCTCACCTACATCCTGACCTCGGCGAAACTGGATGCCACAGGCCATCGGTGGCTGGCAGCTTTGTCTTCATATGATTTCAGCCTGAAGTACCGGCCGGGGAGCCAGAATGTCGACGCGGATGCGCTGTCCCGACGGGGCCATGAGGAGCTGGGGAAGGACGAGGAGTGGCAGAGTGTTCCTGCATCCGGGGTGAAGGTGATGTGCGAGTTTGCTATCATCGTGCAGGCTGAGGAGAAGGAGAGGCCGTATCGAACAGTCGACTCATTGGGGACATCCAGTGATGCTCTGCCTCTAGTGTACTCTGACATGACTGCTCTGAAGAGCACGCAGTTGCCGGGGTTACGCCCTGGCGAAGTGGCCACTGCTCAGCGAGATGACCCAGACACAGGCCCGGTCTGGCATGCCGTGGAAGAGGGGGATGTTGCACGGACGGAGAAGGCCAAGCACGGTCCCGTGTCCCTGTTCTGAAGGAATGGCTTCGGTTGAGGTTGAAGACCCAAATGTTATAACGGGGAACGTCACCCCCGGACCGACCGCGGTGTTGGCAGCTGGTCCTGCCTGAGAAGTATCGGAAGGTTGTGTTGAAGTCTCTCCATGATGACTCTGGGCATTTGGGGGTTGAAAATACCTATGGATTGCTCAAGGATCGGTTTTACTGGCCCCGGATTAGGTCGGAGGTTGAAGAATACTGCACGTCCTTCATTCGTTGCATACAAGGGAAGACGGTGCCCGGGCAGGCTGCCCCTTTGTCCCACTAGCAGAGTGCGGGGCCTTTGGTCCTGGCGTGTATGGATTTACCGTCCATAGAACCCGATGCCATCAACACAGCAAATGTCCTGGTCATCACGGACCCCTACACCAGGTATCCTCAAGCTTTCCCTACCAAGGATCAGAGGGTGACTACAGTGGTGAATGTGCTATGGGAGAAGTATTTTGTGCATTATGGTCTACCCCGGCGGATCCATAGTGGCCAGGGACGGGACTTTGAGAGTAAGATCATCTATGAGTTGCTGGGCGTGCTGGGGGTTGAGAAATCGAGGACCACACCCTATCATCCGCAGGGCGATCCCCAGCCGGGAAGGTTCAATCGGACGCTACCAGACATGCTCGGGACTCTGGAGATCAGCAAAAAGAATTGTTGGAGTCGACATATTGGGTATCTTGTTCACTGTTACAACTGTACACGCAATGAAGCTACTGGTTACTCGCCCTATTATGTCGTGTTTGGGCGCGAGGCCAGTCTGCCGATTGACCTTCGGTTCGGGGCTGATGCGGCTGAGGTGTCGCCAAAGCCTGACCTGGAGTATGTGTCTGATATGAGGAAAGAGCTCAAAAGAGGTTAGGAGATTGAGGAGGATGCGGCCGCCCGACAGAATCAGGGAAATAAGAGGAGGTACGACCAGAAAGTAAAGTTCACTTAACTCCTGCCGGGAGACCGAGTTCTCATCAGGAGTCTGGGATTACCGGGAAAACACAAACTGGCTGATCGCTGGGCAGCCACGCCCTATGTGGTGGAGAGTCAGATGCCAAACCTGCCGGTTTTCCGGGTATGGCCGGAGGATGGAAAGGGGCCTGTCTCCATCGGAATCACCTGTTGCCGCTGGGGCAAGATGCGCAGGCAGAGCGGGAGCCTGAAGAGGTGGTTGCACCCCATGCCAGGACTCTGCGTCCCCGCAGGGTGGAGGACGTGCCCACCCCTGGAGAGACGGGCCCAGGCCCAGCCCCTGTGAGGGATACTGATTCAGACGATGATGACTGGGATGGTTGGTACATTCTGCCGTTCGCTGATGCTCCCAGGACGGAGAAAGAGACTCCTGGCCTTTCCCCCACTGGGTTAGCAGGGGCTAGTGAGGGGCAGTCCGTGGTGCCGCAGGGCGCTGAAGGAGTGGATGTAGGGCCTGACACAGAGATAGAGGGTTCCGAGGTGCAGAAGGGCTTGGGGCACCGCTCGGGGGAGGATTTGCCTCGTAGTTTAAAAGGGTCCCCTGTAGTGTCCGAGGCAGAAAGGGTAGACGAGGGCGTGCGTAAGCCTTAGAGGAGGTTGGCTTATGTAGCACCCGGGCAACAAGGTCTGATCTCCACTGTGTTGGGGAGTCAGATCACTGCTTTCTGCACGTGGATTGGGCTGTGCGTTCTGCAGGAAGGGATGGCGAATTATCTGAATATCATGAGGGCATGACTTATTTCGGTGGGGCGGGGTGGAATGTTGGGCTCTCAATATGCTAGGTGGACGGTTAACTGTTGATCACTTATTACCAATATGGCTTCTCTGAAGTGTCATATCAAAATGGTTTCTCGTAATGTTAACTGCTGAGCAAGGGGTTCTCTGTAACAGCAATGTTTGGTTTATACAGGGAGATAATGGAAATTGTATTCATTTGTTAGCCAATGGAAGTCATTTTCTGTCATCTTATATATGTGTGCTGAGTTGAGGAGCGCGGGCTTTTCGAGAGGCGAGCGGAGAGGAACGACGTGTGTGGAACGGACAGCGGTTCCAGGGCGGTGGACACCGGACCTCGGGGGTTCGGAGGGTGGCCGAAGTCTCGGAAGGACGTGTGGAGGGAATCGGAGGCGTGAGCTCCAACGTATTAAAATCCTATGTGCACAAGACTGATAAGTTACTTATGTGGCGCCTATTCTTTTATTTTGTAGTTATTTCTACACAGAGGAGCTGAGAGACACCAAGAGGGTTCAAGAGACAGGAGAACAGATCAGCAGAGGTCTGATGTCTGTTGACAAGTGTGGCTTGCCTGGCAAGTTGAAGTTGTGGTGCTTGCAGTACGGACTGATGCCACGGATAATGTGGCCACTAACTGTCTATGAAGTGGCAATGTCCCATGTTGAGGCAATGGAGCAGAAGATCAACAAGTATGTGAAGAAGTGGCTTGGAGTACCGAGCAACCTCACCAATGTTGCAATCCACAGTAGCCAGACAAAGCTGACCATCCCAGTGCAATCCCTTGTGGAAGAGGTCAAGGTAGTCAAGGTAAGATCATTCTTCATGCTTCGAGACTCAAAAGACCCTGTCATCAAGAACACCCAGCCGGATGTGCGATCAGGCAGGAAGTTGTCAGCCCGTGTAGCAGTTGATGAGGCAGAGTCTAGACTGAAGGACAAGGAGACGGTTGGGGCTATCCAGCTAGGCTGCCAGGGACTTGGATGGAGAACCCACAAGTGGTGGTCATCTTCTACAGGTGAGGAGCGCCGTGAGCTTGTAACACAAGAAATACGAGAGGTAGAAGAGGAGAAGAAGTTAACTAAAACAGCTGGCCTGGCCAAACAGGGGGCTTGGACCTGATGGGAAAGCGTTGAACAACGACATCTATCTTGGAATGTTCTGTGGCAGATGGAACCGCTCCGCATTCCTGTTCTATGCAGAGCAGCGTACGATCTGCTCCCAACACCTGCCAACCTCAGCACCTGGTATGAAGATAAGACAGACTTTTTAAAAAATATAACTTTTATTGAGTTTTCGAAGTGATTTCATAGAATGATAATATATACCCTCCCCCATCCCCTTAACCCTTCTCCCCGATATATACCCCTACCTGAAAAAAAAAGAAAGAAGAACTGCCTGGATAGTGGAAGGTTTCCACATGCTCCATGGGATTGAAAATAAATTTAGTATATTTATTTATTACTTTCCCCAAGGGACCAACATCTTTATCATCAGAGCAACTAAATATGCCATCCTATCTTTTATAAATAAGGGCGCCAAATATCCAAAAATGTATCATATTTATCTCTTAAATTATAAGTAATTTTTTTCGAGAATACAACTAGAAATTTCATTATTCCAACGATTCATACTTAAATACGAATCCGATTTCCAAGTAACTGCTATAGCCTTCTTGGCTATTGCCAATGCAATTTTTATAAATTCTCTCTGATATTTATTCAGTTTAAGTTCGGTTTTATCCCTTCAATATCACCTAATAGAAACAATATAGGGTTATGTGGAAGTTGAGTTCCAGTAATTTGTTCCAATAAAAATCTTAAATTTATCCAAAAAAGTTTGAATTTTGGAACAAGACCAAGTAGAATGTAAGAAAGTACCAATTTCTTGATTACACCGAAAGCATCGATCAGATAAGTTTGAATTTAATCTATTTATGCACCCGAAAATACATCCGAAGATTTTATATATAAATGAGAATCTAAATGGATACGGGAAAAGAAAGAATCTCCTATATTAAAACATTTGATTGATCTATGGAATAAGATAAACGTTGATAATGAAATAAAGAAATCTTTATTAGCAAGGAGTGCTTTCATCCAAAACAGACTTATTCCTTCTACAATGGATAATCAACTTTTATATAATTGGTACAAAAAAGGGCTTAGATCTATAGGAGACTGTTATGAACGAGGTATATTGATGGCATTTGAATAACTAAAGAATACATATAAAATATCAAATAACACTTTCTTTTGTTACCTTCAATTAAGGGCTTATTTAAAAGGAAAACTGGGTCAAACAATGTTTTTGCCAAAACCCAATGAAATTGAAATTTTAACTCAAAAAGGAAAAATTAAAAAAAATATATTTCTTTTATGTATAACTTGATTTAAAAACAGACAATTAAACAACGAATCCACAAGTCAAAACAAAAATGGGAAAGGATCTGAATATTAATATTGATGAAACAAATTGGTCAAGACTGTCTTGACAATATGACAAATACAATAAATGTTCGACTTAGATTAGTACAATAATTTTTTACACCAATTATATATTACACCGCAAAAAAAAAATAGATTACAGGTGTGTTGCTTGTGGCGAGAAGGGAACACTTCAACATATTTTGATTGCATGCAGAGTCAATCTCTCCAGCGGCATGTACACCTGGAGACATAACAACATTCTCAAAGTTGTGACAGAAGCGGTTGAGCAGAGAGTACTGCAGCACAACTTATCCCATGTCCCATGCTGCACAGAAAATCGCATATCATTTGTGAAAGGAGGCTCCAAGTCCAGGGTGTGCAGTGCAGGCTCACGATCAAGCATACTTTATTCAGCCAATGACTGGTGTGTCAAGGCCCACCTGGACGGGAAAGGCAGTTTCCCGGAGCAAATAGCCTTCACCAGATTGCGCCCAGATATAATAGTATGGTCCGACACCAGTAGAGATGTGGTTATTGGTGAACTCACATTCCCTTGGGAAGACAACATCGATGAAGCCCATGAGCGCAAGTTAACCAAGCATGCAGAATTAAGATCAGAGTGCAGAGGCAGAGGGTGGAAGCTCTCACGCTATCCATTCGAAGTACGCTGCAGTGGGTTTATTGCGTTCATTTTCCAGAAGTGGCTGCGTGACCTCGGCTTCACTAGAAGGGAGATCAAGTCAACCGGCAGGGCTGCAGCTGAGGCAGCAGAGAAAGGATCAGCATGGGTGTTGACAAAGTATGTCCAGAGGGGCAGATAGTCAGACAGTGTATCCATATCTTGCAAACCCTTCATTAGTTGCATAGACACCTGAAGAGCAGACTATCTGTTGGATGGAAGTGACCAACAACTCTGATAGACGCAGATGCCAAGTTTTTAAGCTCACCAGTGGGAGGTGATGCTTTAGCACTGCTGGCCCACCACCTCGAGGGAGTCTTGATCATAAGCGGGCCGAAACTCCTGAAGACAGGTGGCAAATCAACTGATGAACCCACTGGTGACAGCACAGGACAGTTAACATCTTCGTCCACATGTATTTTTAGCTCTACTAACCCATCACCAAATATTTGCTAGAACGTATAATTCTTTACTCGCACTTGGTATATTGCTTCATATTTGTGTTCTGGCTGTTCACTGGGCGACTCACACCTTACCCGCACCAAAGCAATTGCACTGTTTGGCGGAGTCAACGGCTATTCACCCTAGGCAACGGTGGGTCGGTGGGGAAAAGATCGTTACATGTGAAAAACTTACCTCTGGTTTCCCCTCTGTACCTATTTCCCAGCACTTTAAAAGCTATCCCCCTTGTGTTAGCCATTTCGGTCCTGGGAGGAAAAATCTCTGACTATCAGCACAATCAATGACTCTCTTCATCTTATAAACCCCTATCAAGTCACATGTCAGTAAGATTTTTTTTTAACGCAGAGAGGGGTGAGTGCGTGGAATGGGCTGCAGGCGGTGGTGCTGGAGGAGGATACAATAGGGTCTTTTAAGAGACTCCTGGATGGGTACATTGGAGCTTAGAAAAATAGAGGGCTATGGGTAAGCCTAGGTAGTTTGATAGTAAGGAGGTGTTCGGCACAGCTTTGTGGGCCGAAGGGCCTGTATTGTGCTGTAGGTTTTCTATGTTTCTATGTCATTCTCCGTCACTACAAGAGAAAAAGCACAAGTCCACTCAAGCTGTTCTCCTAAGCTACGGCCTCCATTCCAGCCAACACCCTTGTAAATCTCCTCTGCACTCTCTGTCTAGTATCCACGCACCCTCTCTATAGTCTCTACAGTATACACGCAGGATGGGGAAATTCTGCGTGCATTCACCCTGTTCATTTCCCCAACTCTTCCTTTCAAATTATCGCTGGATATTTTGAAGCTTATTGATATTTCAAAACTGTAAGTATGTGGCCAGAACCGATAAACGATATTCTATCTAAGGCCTCACCAAGCGTGTTGTACAGCTTCAACAAAACGTCCCAACTCCTGTACTCCGTGATCTGATTGTGAAGGTCAATGTGATCAGAGCTCAATACGACCAGATCTGCCCGTGACGCCACTTGCCTGGAATTATCGATCTGTATCGCCAGGTCTCTTTTTAAATACTGCGCACTGAAGTCCACATATTCAATATGTGCACCGAAACCTGCTGTATCTTTTCTCCCAACGCAGACCATCTCACACCTGTCTGTATTAAATGCCATACACCATGTTTCAGCCCATTTCCTAGCCAGTCAACAACAAGCTACAAGCTTGGATAGAGTTTCTGGCTGGAACAACGCCCCTAACTTCGGAGTCGTCCGCAATTCTTCGAATTCTGTTATCTACATCGACATCTGATTCATTAACTACGTGATAAATAGCAACGGGCCTAACACTAATCCCTGAACTGCACTTGTGTGAATCATGTTACTGCTCATCCTGCAGAGACCAGTTCATTCTGTTCCTTGCAATGTTTTATCTTATTCGAGCAATATTTTCAAATTATTTCAAAATCTTTAAAAACTGTCTCAATTTTACTGTACACAAGCATATAACTGAACGTATCTCGTAATTCTGCAATTGACGAACTATAATGGGTTAACTACTTCTCACCTTGACTGTAATTAATTTGACTAGTGATGTAGAATAATTCTCTCGCGTTGTTTGTTCTACACCATCTGCTTGAAACTACAGAAAGTTTACACATTTATTCGCAGCGTACAGCACAATTTTTTTTAAAGGTTACGAATACCTCACATATGCTTACACGTACACAGGGTATTTTAAAAATTATATTCATTATTTTATTGCAGGTATGAGACATCAGAGGAAATCATATCGGTTGTGTAAAGGTGATGAATGCTCGGCATTGTCATGTTCCCCCGTGGTTTCCATTATCTGAACCTACTGAACACAAGCTGCACCTATTTTCGTCATTCATAGTCATAGTCATAGTCATTGTCATTGTCATTGTCATTGTCATAGTCATAGTCATACTTTATTGATCTCAGGGGGAAATTGGTTTTCGTTACAGTTGCACCATAAATAATAAATAGTAATAGAACCATAAATAGTTAAATAGTAATATGTAAATTATGCCAGTAAATTATGAAATAAGTCCAGGACTAGCCTATCGGCACAGGGTGTCTGACCCTCCAAGGGAGGAGTTGTAAAGTTTGATGGCCACAGGCAGGAATAACTTCCTATGACGCTCTGTGTTGCATCTTGGTGGAATGAGTCTCTGGCTGAATGTACTCCTGTGCCCACCCAGTACATTATATAGTGGATGGGAGACATTGTCCAAGATGGCATGCAACTTAGACAGCATCCTCTTTTCAGACACCACCGTGAGAGAGTCCAGTTCCATCCCCACAACATCACTGGCCTTACGAATAAGTTTGTTGGTGTCTGCTACCCTCAGCCTGATGCCCCAGCACACAACAGCAAACATGATAGCACTGGCCACCACAGACTCGTAGAACATCCTTAGCATCGTCCGGCAGATGTTAAAGGACCTCAGTCTCCTCAGGAAATAGAGACGGCTCTGACCCTTCTTGTAGACAGCCTCAGTGTTCTTTCACCAGTGCAGTTTATTGTCAATTCGTATCCCCAGGTATTTGTAATCCTTCACCATGTCCACACTGACCCCCTGGATGGAAACACTTGAAATAATGAGAAAAATATCGTTCCAATATTTTTCCAACAAAGGACATGACCAAAACATGTGAGTTAAAGAAGCTATCTCGGAATGACATCTATCACATATTGGGTTAATGTAAGAGTAGTAACGACATAGTTTATCTTTGGACATATGGGCCCTGTGCACTACTTTAAACTGTAACAACACATGTTTGGCACATATAGAGGATGAATTAACCAATTGAAGAATTTTTTCCCCATTTTTCAGTCGGTATAACAACCTTAAGTTCTCTTTCCCAATCAGTTTTAATTTTATTAGAAACATCAGGGGATAAATTCATAATTATATTATATATAATTGCTACAATACTTTTCTGAGAGAGATTTAAACCTAATTTTTTTTCCAAAGTGTCCATTGGGTATGGATGTCGAAAATTTCTATATGTATTTCAATCGGTTCCAATTTTTATCCCAAAATCTTTTTTCGATAACGTAGATTCCAAAATTTCCTCATATACATGGCAGAACAAAAATCCTAGGTTAAGTAAAAAGTATTTACAGAAGTCTAAAATGGAGGGGAGGCTTGCCTTTCCGAATTTTAGATTTTATTATTGGGCAATTAATATCCGATATTTAAAATTTTGGTTACGAGATTTGGAGGTGCCTTTAAATCCACACTGGGTAAATCCTAAATGTAATTCTTTACAAGGGTTCTCCTTGGACTCGATTTTAGGAACTTCGCTTCCTTTCACTTTTTCTAAATTGTATAAACAAATCAATAATCCAATAGTTAAGCGCACTTTACGTATATGGTTTCAATTTCGAAGATTTTTGGGTTTAATCAATTTATTTTAGCAAGTCCTATCCTATCTAATTTCCTTTTTCAACCTTCTACTATAGATAAAGCTTACTGTGATTGGAAAACCAAAGGTATAATATCTTTTCGTGATTTATTTTTGGATAATTGTTTCATGTCTTTTGATCAACTTTCTAATAAATATAACTTACCCAGATCTCACTTTTTTTTAGATATTTACACAGTCAAAGAATCAACCATCCACTCTCTGCTAATCCAGAAAAGAACGTTCATCAATCCGTCCACAAGACGCTTCCAAATTTGCGTGGGTGTGTAACTTTTTTTTTATTATCAAAGGTCCCTGGAATATTGGTCTCGATCTCTTTTATATGCTCAGAACATAAGTATAACGTGTTTTATTGTGATACATGTCATCAGGTGATACTGTGACATTCGTCATTCAAATGACTCGAACTGACTGGAACAAGCGATAGAAAAAAATGAACCTATCTTCCCCCTCAATAAACTGTACTCTATTTCACCTGTCGAGCCAATGTCCCTCCCTCAATGTCAGAAGCGAACGTGCTCCGCTGAATGGGACAAAATAAATCTGTTTGAAGTTGATTGTCCATATTAATTGCTCAGGATGATTGTCTATGTCAGAAAGAATGTTGATCAGAAAATGTCCCACTTCAGCAGCTGACGTCAGATACCTTGGAAAGTACAATGGCAACGTTCATATTATCTTCTGTTTAAAAGTTAATAACTTGTGACATCCCTTCAGGATACGAATTCATGGCACGGTGATAGAGTAAGAAAAACACCTTAATGTAAGTGTTTGTGTAGTTGGTCGTCCCTAATGCGAAGATGTGATAACCACACTAATTGCCTCAGTGGAATTGCTCTCCCTTGTATATAACTCTGTAAAACCAGTCACCAGTTCATATGAGCAGTTGGATCGTTCTGTGCAACTGAACGCTGCCTCTGAAGGAATATGGGCTATGCAGCGATTTACCACATCGTGGGAGTTTTCTATCCTGCAATTGTAGCGATCGGTATCCCTGGTAAGGTACTGGAGCTGCTCACTCTGTGCATGGTGCTGTCGTCATCTTGCTTTCGTTCCGCTGCACAGTTTAGACTTTTACTGGGCACAGATGCTACCTTCGTCTGAAATCTGCTTCCAGAATTGAAAATTCAAGCAGATGATCGTTTCTTTATTCAAAATCCATATCATTTCTATGTAATTTTTAAAATTTCTTTTGTCAACTGCGTTGATGCCGATATTGCCGTATTTCCATAGTTTCTCCTTGGTTGGCTTTCTGAACCGACAGTGGTTGCTTTTCCAGATGGGAAGCTGTTTCAACTGACCGGCCAGTCAAATATCGACACTCAGGTCTGCTCTTCCATAAAACGTTAAATTATAACTTATGCATTTAATCTCATGATGTCACCACAAATAAACCCTTCAGCTATTTCAACTCAACAATGGAAATGGTGTTTACAGAGCCATCGACCGTCACCGGGACGCGACGTGGAAATTAGATTCCAGGCTCTAATCTGCCGGAAAGCTTCCAACCCAATGCTAATTTTGTCCATTATTGTCTAGTAGGAGCGCACGGACAGAGTCCGCACAAATAGAATTTCTGCTTTTCACTTCCATTGGAAAAAACATACCATTGGAAAAATGGTGGGACTTCAGACATTTGCAGCTAACGGTAATTCTGTGTCGTGTTTTTTTTTTCATTCTCCAAATTTCTTGTAGTTAACTTAACAGCGATTGTCATCCTACCACGGGGAAGGTGCGGACTCTCCAAATGCATCACCCGTTACCTGGTTGGAATGGCAACAGCGGATCTGATGGTGGTTATCGTTCATTCTTTATTGGAACAGACCAACAATATCCACATTTATTCTAAATCCCTGCTCATCACTCTTGTATGCGCTCTGACACTTGTATTATTTGTTGTGACGAGGGACTGTTCTGTTTTGTTTACGGTCAGTTTTACCTTCGATCGCTTCATCGCAATATGTTACTGAAAGCTGCTGGAGCGATACTGCACTGAGAGAACAGCAACGGTGGTTATGTTGACCGTGGTTATAGTGAGCTGCGGGACATGTGCCCCGTTTTACTTTGCCTTTGAACCTTACGTCATCATTGCCAACATCCCGTGGCGTTGCGCCTTCTCACAGGAATACGCTACTTTACCTGTGTGGAAAGGATTAGAATTACTGGATAGCATTTTAACACAGTTGCTACCAATCGGCTTAATTCTAGTGTTCAGTGGGTTAACGGTAAGACATATCATTGCGGCAAATAGAGTCCGCAGAGGGCTTCGGAAGAGCGGCGATAAACGGAAAGACACCGAGGTAGAAAACCGCAGAAAATCGATGATATTATTTTTTGCAATTTCTGCTAATTTCGTATTACTTTGGATGCCCTATGTAGCTCATTCCCTGAAATGGCAACTGGAAAATTACTTCTATCAGGACAGATATTTGAGTTCCCCGGTATATATACTACAGCAATTTGGGTTCATGTTGCAAACTCTCAGTGTGTGCACCAATACTTGTATCTATACACTGACACAGAGGAAATTCAGACAAGAGCTGAAGGATGGAATGAAGTTAAATGGCCGTCTGTGTAGATAATGCCCACTCCAATTGGTATTCAGCGCAGTTTTAGATTACATGATTAAGTTTGGCATAATGTCATAAATTCAAACAGTCATGTGCCTGGTTATTCTGAAGTGAATGATTTCCAAACTATCGCAGAGACTTGACAATCATCCGTGAAAAGGTACCGCAGAATAAAAGCCGGGACCGGCAGGCTCCTGGATAACTTCATCAACCAGGCCATCAAACTGATTAACTCACGCAGATTTGAGTGTTTCTCTATGTTACATTGACTGTTCTATTTACAATAAATTACTGTGATTGCACATTACACATTTAGACGGAGACGTAACCTAAAGATTTTATTTCTCATGTATGTGAAGGACGTAGGAAATAAAGTCTATTCAATCACTAGGGGAGGGATGACTTCCGGACTCTTCGGGGTGCGATGTTTCCAAATGCTCATAGTCGGGTAAAAGAGAATAAAGAGAACGTGTTTTAAATACAGGAAAAGTGCGATAGTATCACAGCTGTGGAAAGGGAGGACACAGTGATGGGTTTGTTTGTTAATAGACTGTGAGTAGAACTCATAAGTAGGAAGGGAACAAACACTCGTCTGAAATTATTCCGTACAGAGCTCCCATCACCAAAACGAAAACAACACAGAGAGACAGTGACAGATCGGGAGATAGATTTTGCCCAGGTGCCATATTAACGCGCAGTTGTCACAGGCAACTTCACTAATATTCATGTGCACTTCCTCTGGTTAAAAGTTTAGACGTGACAGATTTTCTCCGTTGTATCCAGGAAGGAGTGCTGGCACAATAAACGGAGAGGCGGTCCAGCGAACAATCCAGCCTAGAACTAGTACTGGAAAGTGAAATGGATCAGTCAACAGATCTCTCCGCAGGTCAGCATTTCACGACAATAGAGCACAGCTGTTCGACATTGACTAATACCTTATACTAGGATAGGAGAAGATAGTATGGAATGTGTGTAATTGATGTTATTAGGTAAGAACTTAGTAGCCGAATTTGGGAAGTGGTTTCTTCCCTCAAATGCACAACAGAAATGTGGAGCTTGTTAATGGAGACCTAGACTGGGGTTCAGTATAGGCTTGCTTCACTGAGGCGGAGAACCGATCGCCATGTACAGTAACCCTGGCTGATAAGAGAGATGGAGCACTTGTTGAAGAAGAAGAAATAAACATACTTAAGGTTTTGAAGAAAGGATCAGGCAGGGCTGTGGAAAGTCACAATGTAGCCAGGAGGGAATTAACAATGGACGTAGAAGTGTTAGAAAGGGACCTGAGAAGGCCTGGTGGAGCCACATGACGGTAGGTGAGAAACAGAAGGATGACGAAAGAGAGAGTGGGAGAGATCAGTGATAAAAGAGTGAGCGTGTGTCTGCAGTGCAAGGAGGCATCGCAGCCCCTTAATGATACTCTGCTTCGATATTCACCAGTGAGTTTGACATTGATCAACGTGGATACAGCGAAAAAAGCGCAGTTGTACTGGGACATGCCGACGCTTAGAATTACGAGCTAGAAACTGGCAAAACATTAAAATAAATCTTTCCCCGGTGCTAGACGGGATATTCTCCTGGTAATTAGAGAAAACGAGCGAAGGTATTGCTGGGCTTTTGGACATGACATTTGCGTCATCACTGGCCACAGAGAATGGCAAATGTTATTTCTTTAATGAAGGAATGTAAGGTAGTCCTGAGAATTACAGGCCAGTGAGTCTTTGGTCAGTAGTGGGCAAGCTATTGAAAAGGTTTCTTAGAGACAGAATTTATGAGTATCTGGAGAAACCTATCCTGGTTGGGGCGAGTCAGCGTAGCTTTCTGAGGGAGGTCGTCCCTTATGAACCAGAATGAATTCTATGAAAAATTGAAAGGTAGGCAGATGAGTTCAGAACAGTCGATCTGAGGTATATTAATTGTTATGGTGTTTGACTGGGTTCCGTATTGTGTAGGCATCCAGAACGTCATTTGGCCTGGGATCCAGTGAAACCTGGCTGCATAGATTCAGATCTGGCTAACCAAGGGAAGGCCGATTTGTTAGTGGTTAACGTTCCGCAAGGAAGGTATAATCTTTAGTCCAGTCTACAACTATATCTAGACTCTACTGTTACAGTGCTCTGACAGACCGACATTAATTTGACCGTCCTGCAGCACTTGGATAACTTACTGAGTTAGGGCTGATGATGAAAGCAAAATACTGCATCCGGACTGAAACTGCCCGCTATCTAAACTGAAATCCCGTTTATTTATTACGGGGTAGATGCTACGATTTCATCAAAACAATCTTTTCCAATGGAACCCTGCAACTCATAATCGTCATTTCAAATAGTTCAGCAGCATCCTTTTGTGCTCCCGAAATGAACCAGCCTCCCAGAATGCGAATTTCAAATTCCTAATTCAAGTACACACGAATTTGTCTTAATATGAATTTACCATTTAACAGTGGGTTTGTCGTACCCGGAATAGAGACACTCATATCTCGATCCCTTTAACCTCGATTTCACATGGCCAGTGTTGAATAGGTCTCCCTCTGAAATCAATATCAAAGCAAACAAACGTAAGAACACAATCTAAATACGCAGGTAAGGCAAAACAAAAATCTAAGCTCCAACGTTTCTTCCTTCAAAACTGTCGCCTGTAGCTTGCGTGTATAGAATAAACAGTTAATTCCTAGAGTGAAATTCCTTCTCAAATATGATAAAGAACAAAGAGAAACCAGATGTGTGTGATTGCAGCCCCCATATACCAAGACTTTATACAATTTCGGAAAACGAAGCAGTCTGGTAGTCACATTTCGTGCAAAATCATTTCAACCAATGAAGCAAACATTTGTAGGCAGTGAGAACTTATTGTGAAAGAAAGGATTAATTTAAACATCTTTTCAATGCAATCCTAAAAATCACACGACACGCTTTCCCTTGATTCAGAGTTGTTTTACCTCTGTTTCTCATTCAACTGAACTCACAAATGTCCAGTCCTTGTGCAATATTTTACATTCTCAATGCGTTCACGCCTAAAACTATCGCAGAGTATGACATACTCTTAAGTGTTGAACAGTTAACAAATAATCTATAATTAGTATCATACAACATTTAGGAAAAACTTTTGAGTCGAAAGCAGACGAACGCTGATAGGCACGCAAGTTAATATTCAACATATTGAAATCATGGCGTCACCACGTGATCAAATCTCCCAGGAATTAAGCGTGCTCTCACCTCCAATCACTGACGGAAGATAGGATTGAGATTAAATGACCGATTTGTTGTATAGTATCAGGTTTAATAATCCCCATTACCACCGCTGAAGTAACAGATTTGGACGCCTTACTGGGACCTTTACCACACCGACCTCCAATCCGGAAGTATGGTCTTTAACGCCTTAGTGATGGAGTGAATGTATATTTCTTATAATCAGAGGGAACAGCTTAGAATGATGGCGCCTTATGGAGAATACTTTGCTCGCATCATCGGAAACAGCTCTATTTCTATCTTTAATATCTTTTTCTTCTGTTTTCAGGGCTCCTTTGAATACCCTTCCCTGGAGCTACACGCTTTAGAAACACATAAAACTATGAAAGCGATAGATAAGATAGAAGCAGGAAAGTTGTTTCCACTGGTGGCTGAGACTAGAAACTGGGGACATAGCCTTAGGATTCGGCGATGTAGAATTTGAACAGAGATGAGGATGACCTCTTTTTAGAGAGTCTAAAATTTGCGGATTTCCCTGCCGAATGAAGCAGTACAGGCTACCCCAGTAAATATATTTAGGTCAATGTTGGATAATATATTCCAGAGTAGGGAAGGGTTATGGGGAAAAGACAAGTAGGTGGAGATGAGTCCATAGTGAGATTGGCCATTATTTTATTAAATGGCGGAGAAGGCTTGATGGGCCAAATTGCCTACCCCTGCTCCTATGCCTGACATTATTCTGTTTGTATGCTGCCGCTCATATGATTGCATATTGTTAGCACCTCTAGCGGTATCCGCTTCTAATACACAAAAGTAACATAGCAGAATCGTTAATTCTTCACGTGTTCCTTGTATTTTCGGAAAAGTCGAATGTTAATAAGGTAAATCTGAGGCTTCATAAAGCTGCTATGTGTTATGGCATTTTGATACGCTCGCATAGGAACACATTCCAATCCATTTCCTTTCCTCTGCAGTATCTAGACATAACACTGCTCTCCGCTGATCAGTTGCCTGTAACAGCTCATTATGGTTATCCACGGCCAGTAATATCTCAAGATCACGATCAATATCTCTCAAAAGCTGAGGCAGAGGCACGTAATACAAGTTATATTGTTCGTTCAGATTCCTGTCTTTTTGCCTTCCATTGCGACTTTCCCGCTCTTCGTAAATGGGGAAGGGGATCAGACTTGTGACAAAGTACTGGGTTCTTTGGTTGTATGCAAATTGTCCCTGCATTACAGACAGGATTGTCAGAGTGGCGGGGGCATTGAAAGCAAGGGTGGACCCAAATGCAAGACACATCTTGTGAGGTTACTTAAATTTAGTTTATTGTTCGAAACCAGGAGAGCAAGGCAGGAGTAGGAATAGCGGACTGGACAAGGACTGAGGACTACGACTAGGCTGGGACCAAGGGTCTAGACTCGGTCTCGGAATCGGCTTCCAGAACTAGAGGAGACATGAAGAGGCTAGGGTATGGACTCCGAGCCAGAGACTAGGCAAGGACCCAATATCTGGGTCTTGCCTCGGGCTCGGACCCCAGAACCAGGCAAGGACATGACATGGGCTCGGGAAAGGACGAACATGGGAACACAGAGCCTCGGTCTAGGGGAGCAGGTACATGGACCGATGGACACATACACAGAACACAGAGTCAGGACCCCTTCTTGGGTATAGGACATAGGGCCGGAACTCATGACCTTCCGCGGGGCAACGGCAAGATGGCCTGACTTATCCCACGGAGGCGAGGACAAGACAAGACAAACATTAAACAACAACACAGTTCCTATCTAGCTCCAGCGATAGAACTAGTCCGAGGTGCAGACGAGGGCTACAGACGAGGGCTGGAGGCGAGAGGGACAGAGAAGGGATTCAGACAGGAATCACAGACCACCAGGGCCAGGACTTGACTTGGTACTTGAATGCCGCCAGGACCAGGACTTGGCTTGGTACTTCAATGCCGCCAGGACCAGGACTTGGCTTGGTACTTCAATGCCGCCAGGACCAGGACTTGGCTTGGTACTTCAATGCCGCCAGGACCAGGACTTGACCACGTGCTTGAATGCCGCCAGGAAAAGGACTCGACTTGGTGCTTGAACGCTGCCAGGGAAAGGATTTGACTTACCATAGAAACCATAGAAACTACAGCACAGAAACAGTCCTTTTGGCCCTTCTTGGCTGTGCCGAACCATTTTCTGCCTAGTCCCACTGACCTGCACACGGACCATATCCCTCCATACACCTCCCATCCATGTATCTGTCCAATTTATTCTTAAATATCAAAAAAGAACCCGCATTTACCACCTCGTCTGGCAGCTCATTCCATACTCCCACCACTCTCTGTGTGAAGAAGCCCCCCCCCCCCTAATGTTCCCTTTAAACTCCCCCCCCCACCCTAAACCCATGTCCTCTGTTTTTTTTTCCTCCCCTTGCCTCAGTGGAAAAAGCCTGCTTGCATTCACTCTATCTATACCCACCATAATTTTATATACCTCTATCAAATCTCCCCTCATTCTTCTGCGCTCCAGGGAATAAAGTCCTAACCTATTCAACCTTTCTCTGTAACTGAGTTTCTCAAGTCCTGGCAACATCCTTGTAAACCTTCTCTGCACTCTTTCAACCTTATTTATATCGTTCCTGTAATTTGGTGACTAAAACTGAACACAATACTCCACATTCGGCCTCACCAATGCCTTATACAACCTCATCATAACATTCCAGCTCTTATACTCAATACTTTGATTAATAAAGGCCAACGTACCAAAAGCTCTCTTTACGACCCTATCTACCTGTGACGCCACTTTTAGGGAATTTTGTATCTGTATTCCCAGATCCCTCTGTTCCACTGCACTCCTCAGTGCCTTACCATTAACCCTGTATGTTCTACGTTGGTTTGTCCTTCCAACGTGCAATACCTCATACTCGTCAGTATTAAACTCCATCTGCCATTTTTAACCCATTTTTCCAGCTGGTCCAAGTCCCTCTGCAGGCTCTGAAAACCTTCCTCACTGTCTACTACACCTCCAGTCTTTGTATCATCAGCAAACTTGCTGATCCAATTTACCATATTATCATCCAGATCATTGATATAGATGACAAATAACAATGGACCCAGCACTGAACCCTGTGGCACACCACTAGTCACAGGCCTCCACTCAGAGAAGCAATTCTCTACCACCACTGTCTGGCTACTTCCATCGAGCCAATGTCTAATCCAATTTACCACCTCTCCATGTATACCGAGCGACTGAATTTTCCTAACTAACCTCCCATGCGGGACCTTGTCAAAGGCCTTACTGAAGTCCATGTAGACAATATCCACTGCCTTCCCTTCATCCACTTTCCTGGCAACCTCCTCGAAAAACTCCAATAGATTGGTCAAACATGACCTACCACGGACAAAGCTATATTGACTCTTCCTAATAAGTCCCAGTCTATCCAAATGCTTGTATATTCTGTCTCTTAGTACTCCCTCCAATAACGTAACTACTACCGACGTTAAACTTACTGGCCTATAATTTCCCGGATTACTTTTCGATCCTCTTTTAAACAACGGAACAACATGAGCCACTCTCCAATCCTCCGGCACCTCACCTGTAGACAGCGATATTTTAAATATTTCTGCCAGGGCCCCTGCAATTTCAACACTAGTCTCCTCCAAGGTCTGAGGGAACACCCTGTCAGGTCCCGGGGATTTATCCACTTTAATTTTCCTCAAGACAGCAAGGACCTCCTCCTTTTCGATCTGCATAGTTTCCATAATCTCACTACTTTTTTCCCTTAATTCCATAGGCTTCATGCCAGTTTCCTTAGTAAACGCAGACGCAAAAAAACTATTTAAGATCTCCCCCATTTCCTTTGGTTCCGCACATAACCGACCACTCTGATCTTCAAGAGGACCAATTTTATCTCTTACAATCCTTTTGCTCTTAATTTCCCTGCAAAAAGCTCTTTGGATTATCCTTCACTTCGACTGCCAAGGCAACCTCACGTCTTCTTTTAGCCCTCCTGATTTCTTTCTTAAGTATTTTCTTGCACTTCTTATACTCCTCAAGAACCTTATTTACTCCCTACTTCCTATACACGTCATACAACTCCCTCTTCTTCTTTATCAGAGTTGCAATATCCCTTGAGAACCAAGGTTCCTTATCCCTATTCACCTTGCCTTTAATCCTGACAGGAACATAAAAATTCTGCACTCTCAAAATTTCTGGTTTGAAGGCTTCCCACCTACCGATCACATCCATGCCAGAGAACAACCTGTCCCAATCCACACTTTTTAGATGCTTTCTCATTTCTTCAAATTTGGCCTTTGTCCAGTTCAGAACCTCAACCCTAGGACCAGATCTATCCTTGTCCATGATCAAGTTGAAGTACTTGGTGCTTGAATGCCGCCAGGGCCAAGACTTGACTTTGTGCTTGAAGGCCGCCAAGGCCAGGACTTGACTTGGAGCCTCCGGGTCGTGGCAAGCTCTCGACTCGGCCCGGGAACACTAGACAGCGGTTCTTGATTTCCTCTGGCGGGCTGACTAACGGACCCATCTCGGTGAGGAAACTCTGCAGGCTCGCTTCGGAGAGGTATCTGGACAGGGTTGTTCCGGTGAGGAAAGGCGAATTACCGGCACTCGCTTCGGGCGGAAACAAGGCTTGCTTCGGCCAGATAACATTAGCATACCGTGACTTTGCAAACGCTCCCGCGCCGAACGGCTAAAAGCCGGAGACTATAAACTACCAGTTCAGCCGAGCATTAATTGCCTCTAATCACCGAAACCGAGGAACACGGGAAACGGGAAATCAATGGTCCGGATCGCAACATAAACAAGGTAAATTTAAAGGGACCCCGATCCGGACCATGACAAGGATTCTCTGCCGCTGCTGTCGCACTTACTCCCAAAGACAGAGTAAAAGAGAATATATTGTGCCTGCGTATGTTTTAAAGCAAAACCACACTGGTAATAATATTAAACATGTTGCAGAGTCACCAGCTTATGCTGAAAGTCGGACCAGAAAATGACGGATTGAGGGAAGGTGATAAAATGTGTATTAAGCTGTTAAATAAAGATGTACTGCGCAGTGGGGCATAAATACACATGCACAGTAAATCATCAGGACATGGTTGTTAACTTCAGGAGGACACCGAACGACCACTCTCCGCTGAACATCGATGACTCCTCCGTAGAGATCGTTAAGAGCACCAAATTTCTTGGTGTTCACCTGGCGGACAATCTCACCTGGTCCCTCAGCACCAGGTGCATAGATAGAAAGCGCAACAGCGTCTCTACTTTCAGCGAAGGCTGAGAAAAGTCCATCTCCCACCCCCCATCCTCACTACATTCTACAGAGGTTGTATTGAGAGCATCCCGAGCAGCTTCATCACTGCCTGGTTCGGGAATTAAAACCGTATCGGATCACAAGACCCTGCACCGGATAGTGAGGTCAGCTGAGAAGATCATCCGGGTCTCGCTTCCCGCCATAGAATATAGAACATAGAATAGTACAGCACCGTACAGGCCTTTCGGCCCACATTGTTGTGCCGACCCTCAAAACCTACCTCCCATATAACCCCCCGCCTTAAATTCCTCCATATCCCTGTCTAGTTGTCTCTTAAATTTCACTAGTGTATCTGCCTCCACCACTGACTCAGGCAGTGTATTCCACGCACCAACTACCCTCTAAGTAAAATAACTTCCTCTAATATCCCCCTTGAGCTTTCGACAAGCAAAGCCGAGGACACGGGGCCTTCCGTTCCGGAGATTCTGGATCACACAGTAGCAGCGGCAGCAAAGCAGGCATTTCAGAAGTTTCACCAGATGTTCTTCCATGCTCTCACGTCTGTCTCCATCAGATCAGAATTGTGCACGGCACCCTACTTGACAGATAACAGATATCACCACGGAGTGGCCACTGCGAGCTGCGTCGCGCCGCCATCTTCTCCTCCCGTAGCTCCCTGAATGTAGACAAAAACAAACGAGCTGACCGTAAATTACAGAAGGAACAGAGACAGGCCAGTCCCTATTGACAAAAGACCATAAGACCATAAGACAAAGGAGCAGAAGTAGGCCCTTCGGCCCATCAAGTCTGCTCCGCCATTTTATCATGAGCTGATCCATTTTCTTCTATTTAGTCCCACTCCCCTGCCTTCTCACCATAACCTTTGAGGCCCTGGATACTCAGATACCTATCAATCTCTGCCTTAAATACACCCAATGACTTCGCCTCCAGTGCTGCCCGTGGCAACAAATTCCATAGATTCACCACCCTCTGGCTAAAAACATTTCTTCGCATTTCTGTTCTGAAAGGGTGCCCTTCAATCCTTAAGTCATGCCCTCTCGTACTAGACTCCCCCATCATGGGAAACAACTTTGCCACATCCACTCTGTCCATGCCTTTTAACATTCGAAATGTTTCTATGAGGTCTCCCCACATTCTTCTAAACTCCAAGGAATACAGTCCAAGAGCGGACAAACGTTCCTCATATGTTAACCCTCTCATTCCCGGAATCATTCTAGTGAATCTTCTCTGTACCCTCTCCAACGTCAGCACATCCTTTCTTAAATAAGGAGACCAAAACTGCCCACAGTACTCCAAGTGAGGTCTCACCAGCGCCTTATAGAGCCTCAACATCACATCCCTGCTGCTATACTCTTTTCCTCCAGAAATGAATACGAACATTGCATTCGCCTTCTTCACTACTGACTCAACCTGGAGGTTAACTTTAAGGGTATCCTGTACGAGGACTCCCAAGTCCCGTTGCATCTCAGAACTTTGAATTCTTTCTCCATTTAAATAATAGTCTGCCCGTTTATTTTTTTTTCTGCCAAAGTGCATAACCATTCACGTTCCAACATTGTACTTCATTCGCCACTTCTCTGCCCATTCTTCCAATCTATCCAAGTCTCTCTGCAGACTCTCCGTTTCCTCAGCACTACCGGCCCCTCCACTTATCTTCGTATCGTCAGCAAACTTCGCCACAAAGCCATCTATTCCATAATCTAAATCGTTGATGTACTATGTGAAAAGAAGCGGTCCCAACACTGATCCCTGCGGAGCACCACTGGTAACCGGCAGCCAACGAGAATAGGATCCCTTTATTCCCACTCTCTGTTTCCTGCCAATCAGCCAACGCTCTATCCACGTATGTAACTTTCCCGTAATTCCATGGGCTCAATCATTGGGACTCCATCAATGTGACTTTAGTTGAGAGGATGAGTAGTTTCCAGTTCCTCCGTTTACACATCACCGAGGATCTCACCTGGACTCTACATAAGGAACATCAGCGCCTCTTTCACCTCAGACGCCTGAAGAGGTTTAACATGAGTCCCCCAGTCTCAGGACTTTCCATCATCGACAGCATGCTGACTGATGGGTCACCGCCTAGTACGTGGGCTGTACTACACACAATCGCATGGTACTGCAGAGAACCTGAGGATGCTAAACACCCTCTCCGCAGGATATCTACTGCAGCAGATGCCTAAAAAAGCCAGAAAGATCAATTGGGACTCAAACCACGACAACCATAAACTGTTTCAATTACTCCAGTCTGGTAAGTGATACCGCAGCATGAAGACCAGGACCAATAGGCTCCGGGAAAGCCTCTTTCACCCAGCCATCATATTTATCAACGCATATTGATCTGATTGCACATCTGACTGCCCATTGTATGCGACTGTACATACATGTAATCAAAACAAATCTGTATACAATCTTAGTGTTTGGGCAATATCCTACCACATGGATGATAAATAACAGCGGACCTAACAACAATCCCTGTAGCAGACTCGTGACATTCAACGAATCAACTATTCGGCTTCTTACGCTAAAAGAGTGTTGGAATCATGTTGTTTGAGTTTGATGTGTCTGAATGGAAAATGGAAGACAACATACGATTTTCAACTGAAGAAGCAAAACGTGATGACTCAGCTGTGTTTTATGAGGGAATAATCGGCACTTTGGAGTTTCAGCACATAATATCAGTGCGAATAAAATGTATTGTATTTTATGGCTTTTAATTCACTTTTCGTGGCAAGTAATAGACCTGCCTGGGAACCTGCTGACAGATCACATATTTCAATTTCTACTTCTGTTCAAACCAAATATGGATGGGGAAATGGTGGTAAAATTGTTGCAGCTCTGGTTAATGTCTTTAAACTTAAATGAACTGCACCACACGTCACGGTTATGGGGTAAAGTGGTCAAGTAGATGTAGATGTCGATATTCTGTGCTTCATAAAGAACGGCCGATGTGATTACTGGAAAAGAACGTTGAACAATCGGACCACAAAACGCAGCTAATGCCATCTGGGCGTGTACCATTTTATTATCAAAGGTCCCTGGAATATTGCTCTCGGTCTCTTTTATTTGCTTAGAAAAACATAACTGCAGCGTGTTTTATTGTGATACATGTCATCAGTTGTTTCTGTGACTTCCAGCATTCAAACCACTCGAAATAAATGGTGCAAGCGAATGAAAAGAATGAAACTATCTTCCCTTTCAATAAAGTCGTGTACTGGATTTCACCACCTGAGCTAAACTCCGGCCCTTATTGTCAGAAGCGAATGTGCTCCGCCCAATGTGACAAAATCAATCTGTTTGGAGCTGATTGTCCATGTTCATTGTTCAGGATGATTGTCTATGTTAGAAACAACACTGATCAGAAAATGTCCCATTTCAGCAGCTGAAGCCAGGAGTCTTGGAAATTGCATTGGTAACGTTCATATTATCTGTTTGCTTGAAAGTAAATAACATGTAACATCCCTTGGGAAGAAAAAAATATTGCACGGTTTCGGAATGAGAAAAAAAACATGTTAATGTCGGTGTTTTGTAGCTGCTTGTCCCTTATGTGACTGATGTGATAACCACACTAATTCCTCAGAGGAATTATTCTGAATTACATATAACTCTGTAAAACCGATCACCGGTCCATATAAGCAGTTGGATCGTTCCGTGCAACTGAACGCTGCCTCAGACGGAATATGGGATATCCAGCGATTTACTACATCGCGAGCATTTACTATCCTGCAATTGTAGCGATCGGTGTCCCTGGTAAGATACTGGAGCCGGTCACTATATATATGGTGCAGTCGTCTTGCTTTTGTTCCACTGCACTGTTCGGAATTTTAGTCAGCACAGATGTTACCCTCGTCTGTAAAGAGTTTCCAGAATTGAGAATTCAAACGTCTGATCAGTTATTTTTAAATTCAGTTTCCATATTTTTTGTTATGATATTTTTGTATCTCTTTTGTCAAATACGTTGTTGCCTATATTGCCATAGTTTAATAGTTTGACCTTGCTTGGCTTTCTGAAGCGTCAGCTGTCCCTTTTGCAGATCGGCAGCTTTTTCAAATAACCGTCCAGTCGAATATCGATATGCATGTCAGTTCTTCCATAGTCATTCAATTTCATCGTATGTTTTCAACCTCATTAATCTTACTAAAAACAATCCCTTCAGCTGTTTCACCTATTATAAAAGAAATGGTGTTGTTCACTGGAGCAATCCACTGCTCGCCGGTACGTGAGTCTTGGAAATCAGATGCCTCGCTCCAAACTGTCGGAAGGTCGCCAACCCACTGCCACTCCAGTCTGTTATTATCCACCAGCCAGAGTGCACCGACGGAGCCGGCACACGTTGAATTTCTGATTTTTACTTCCAAACAAACTATACCCTGCATAGCATTGGAAGAATGGTGGGACTCAAACATTTGCAACCAACGATAATTCTGTGTTATTTTTTTTCCTCCAAATTTCTTGCAGTTAATTTAACGGCGATTGTGATCCTATCTCGGGGAAAGTGCGGACTCTCCAAATGCATCACCCGTTACCTAGTTGGAATGGCAACAGCGGATCTGATGGTGGTTATCGTTGTTGCTTTCGTGGAACAGACCAACAATATCCACATTTATTCCAGATCTCTGCTCATCACTCCTGTATGCGCTCTGACACTTGTATTTAGGATTGTAACGCGGGACTGTTCTGTTTGGTTTACGGTCAGTTTTACCTTCGATCGTTTCATCGCAATATGTTGCCGAAAGCTTCGGGAACGCTACTGCACTGAGAGAACAGCAACGGTGGTTATGGTGACCGTGGTTATCGTGAGCTGCGGGAGAAGTGTCCCGTTTTACTTTGCCGTTGAACCATTCGTCATCATTGATAACACACCGTGGCGTTGCGCCTTCACTCATGAACACGCGACTTTACCCGTGTGGAAAGTAGTAGAATTACTCGATAGCATTTTAACACCGTTGCTGCCAATCGGCTTAATTCTAGTGTTCAATGGGTTAACAGTAAGACATATCATTGCGGCAAATAGAGTCCGCAGAGGGCTTCGGAACAGCAGCGATAATCAGAAGGATACCGAGATGGAAAACCGCAGAAAATCGATGATTTTGTTGTTTGCGATATCAGCTAATTTCATATTATTTTGGATGCCCTATGTAGCTCATTCCCTGAAATGGCAAACGGAAAACTATTTATATCAGGACAGATATTTGAATTCCCCAGTATATATACTACAACAACTTGGGTTCATGTTGCAAATTCTGAGTATGTGCACCAATACTTGTATCTATACACTGACACAGAGGAAATTCAGAAAAGAGCTGAGAAATGGAATGAAGTATGTGTTTACATTAAATGGCCATCTGTGTAGATAACCAGCATGTCAGTTGCAATTCTGAGGAGTTTTCTCATAAAACAATTTGAAAAATGAATAGGTCATGAATTCAAACAATAACTTGTCTGGTCATCCTGAAATTGCAAAAAACCGCAGAAGGTTGCATACTTCATACAGTTAAGGTGGAAAACTGGCTAAACGTTTAAAGGGCTGGCGTGATTGTTACATTGGTTAAATTACTCCACACTAACGCAGAGACTTGACAAACACAAGGGCAAGAATGGCTTTTGGACATACCCCGGTTCAGATGTTTCAAAATGGACAGAGTCGGGTAAATGAGGGTAAAGTGAGTGTCACTGAAACACAGTGAGACTATGATAGTAACACAACTGTTGGAGGCGAAGAGACCGTAGAGTGATTACACATTGATAGACAGTGAGTAGACCGCAGATGGTGAAATAGAGCAATCACTCGTTTGGGAGTGTTCCACACACCCCGAACCTTATTTACAAAAAAAAAGTACGGAGACAGCGAGGAGCTAATCGGGAGATAGATTTTAGACTGGTGACATACTAACATGGTTGTTGTCACAGGAAATTTAAACTACCCTGATATTGATTGGCACTTCCTGAAGTTAAGAGGTTCAGATATGACAGAATTTCTCAATAAGCGAGCAGGCGGACTAGAGTAATGTCCGTCCAGGATCTAGTATCACAAGATGAAACAGATGTAATCGTGGGTCAACTATTCGACATTTAATATAACCATACAGTGGGATAGGAGCTGACAGTATGGAATGTAGTTAAATGCTGTTATTAGGTGGTAACTTGGGAGCCGAATTTAGAAAATGGTGTGGTTCTTGGAATGGCAACAGATGATTGTTAATGGAACACTTGATTGGGGTTCGGTATAGACTTCTCTCATTGACAGAAGGAACGGATGGAACACCTCATCAAGAAGAAGAAGGAAAGATTCTTGAGCTTCAGGAGAAAGGATCAGGCAGGGCTATGGGAAGTCATAAGTTAGCCAGGAAGAAAAATAACGATGAACTTAGCAGGGGACATAGGAAGGTCTTGCAGAGTCGCAATAATGTAAGTGAAGAGCAGAAGGATGGCGAGAGAGAGGGTGGGGCAGATGAGAAACAAAAGAGGAAGCCTGTGTCTTCAGTGCAAGGAAGCAGTAAAAGTCTTTAGTGATATTTTGCTTCTATATTCACCAGTGAGCGCGACTTTTATTAATGTTGATATTACATAAAAAGGCAGATATGCTTGGACATGCCAACGTTACGAATTATGCTCTGGAAACATGTAAAACATTAAAATAAATCATTCCCCGGTGCAGGAAGGGGTATACGCCAGATAATTAGAGAAAGCGGGCGAACATATTACTACGCTTTTAGCCGTGATGCTTGCGTCTTCACCGGCCGCAGGAGTAGCACCATATGACTGGATGATGGCAAGTGTTTTATTTTTGCTCAAGAAATGCAAAAGGGATAGTCCTGAGATTTACAGGCCAGTGGGTCTTCCGTCAGTAATGCGCAATCTATTGGAGAGGATTCTGAGAGACGGAAATTATGAGTAACTGGAGAAACGTATTCTGGTTCGGGATAGTCAGCATGGTTTTGTGAGGGGTATCTTATTGAATTCTTTAAAAAGGTGAAGTCAGAAGAGTCGATGTGGGTTGTATTAATTTTCAAGGGAGTTTGGCCAGTTTATACATGGTTTGCGACTTCAGAAAGTCAGACAGCATTGCATGTAGGGAAAGCTGGCTGCGTGACTCAGATAGAGACATTTAGATTAAATGAACCTTTAGTTGTATGGTATCGGGATTAGTAATCCCCATTACCACCGCTAAATGAACATATTTGGATACTCTACTGGGAACATCTCCCCACCAAATCCAGTCTAAATAGATAGATAGATAGATAGATAGATAGACAGATAGATAAGGGATAGGGTACGAAGGGGAGGTAGGGCATTAACGGAATTTAGAGAAGTTAATATTCATGCCATCAGGTTGGAGGCTACCCAGGCGGAATATAAGGTGTTGTTCCGCCCGCCTGATTGTGGCTTATACTTGACAGTAGAGGAGGCCGTGGATAGACATATCAGAATGGCAATGGGACATGGACCCATCCACCCGACAACCCACTAGGAATAGGGTTCCCCTTGTCCTCACCTACCACCCCCCCCCCCACCCCAACAGCCTCTCGGGCCAACATATCATTCTCCGTAACCGCCGCCACTTTCAACGTTATTCGACCACTAATCACATCTTTCCCTCCCACCCTCTTTCTGCTTTCCGCAGGGATCTATCCCTACGCGACTCCCTTGTCCATTCGTCCCCCACATCCCTTCCCACCGATCTCCCTCCAGGCCATTATAATAGTAATCAGAACAAGTGCCCTTACAATTCCTCCCTCACCACGATTCAGGGCCCCAGACAGTCCTTCCAGGTGAGGCGACTCTTCAGCTGTGAGTCGGCTGGTGTGATATACTGCGTCCGGTGCTCCCGATGCGGCCTTCTATATATTGGCGAGACCCGACGCAGGCTGGGAGACCGTTTTGCTGAATGCCTACGCTCTGTCTGCCAGAGAAAGCAGGATCTCCCAGTGTCCACACATTTAGTTCCACGTCACATTCCCATTCTGATGTGTCTATTCAAGGTCTCCTCTACTGTCAAGATGAAACCACACTCAGGTTCGAGGAACAAAACCTTATATTGTGTCTGGGTAGCCTGATGGCATGAACATCGACTTCTCTAACTTCCGTTAATGCCCCACCTCCCCTTCATACCCCAACCCTTTTTTATTTATCCGTTTATTTGTTTGTTTGTTTATTTATTTATTTTGTTTTCCCCTTTTTTCTCTCTCTCTCTCTCTTTTTATCTCCCTCTGTCTCTCTCCCTATAACACCTAGCCCATCCTCTGGGCTCCCATCCCCCTTTCTTTCTTCCTAGGGCTCCCGTCCCATGATCCTCTCCCTTCTCCAGCCTCGTATCCCTTTTGCCAATCAACTTTCCAGCACTTGGCTCCATCCCTCCCCCTCCTGTATTATCCTATCATTTCGGGTCTCTCCCTCCCCCTCGCACTTTCAAATCTCTTACTATCTCTTATTTCAGTTAGTCCTGACTTAGTGTCTCGGTCCAAAACGTCGACTGTACCTCTTCCTATAGATACTAAATAAGTATCAAATATGATCTTGGGCAGAGCACAATGGCTCTCTGTTAACGACAGGGAGTATTTTAAGCGGGTAAAATGTAGCAGATGTATATGTGTTCCTGAAGGTGGAAAACCCACGTTTCGCTGAGCCTTTAGTAATTCAATGCTGATTGTAGTTGATGATATTTAGCATAATAAAGGTTTATTTGACCAGTGCATAATCAACATTTTCAGGATGACAATGACAGTGATTGTATTCACTGGAGAGACATCATCTGGATTTTTGTCGCAGAGTTGGCAAAACAACACTTTCTAGCATGTCGGCAGGTGTGCTTAGATACCTCCCATTGACGATCCTGAGAAACCATCCTCACATGCTTAACATCTGCTGCAGTTTCCACCATTCTCATTCACTTCAGATAGAAATCATCCTTATTTTGCAGTTTTCATTGTTTGATTTTGGACATTTGTCTGATCTTCGACTCCCTTGTCCACTATCCCTCCCTACTAATCTCCTTCCTGGCGCTTATCACTGCAAGCGTTACAAGTGCCCCCCCGCCCCCCCCCCCCCCCCCCGCTGCATTTACACGTCCTCGCTCATTCCACATTGGTGAGACCCGATAGCGATTCCGGTACCGCATTGTGGAACACGAGCGCTTCGCATTCACCCTCTAAAGTCGATGGCTTTTTGCATTAGCGAATGAAGGTGTAAACATTCCCCGGTGTTCCTATCCAGGAGGATCTGCGGCCGGTCTATGAGAACGGAGCCCAGTGAATCCCAGTAGACTGGCAAAATGAGTTTCAAATTGTCTAGCCGCAGGATGCAAGATTCACGTTGAGGACTTGCTATGTGACTGGCCTCCTAAAGTATCCCACCTTCTGTCCACAGGTGACACGGAACAAGAGTATGATGGAATATTCCACACCTAAGTCTTCAGCAAGTCAATAGGAATGTCGATGCCATCCAGCAAAGGACCGCGCTTCATCACATTTCATTCTGCCGTGTGCACCGTGTTCAGTGCTCGTCCAGGCAGCACCTCCAGCGTCTGGACCAATGACCACAGTTGCAGGGGAACTCGCTATCGCAGAGAACCTATGTGAGTCAGAAACCTGCTTTGCCGAGAAATATATCTCCGCACGCCACTGTTATTCTCTAACTCTTCCCATTCGCCGCTTGACTGGCTGCAGTGCTATAAAAGAGAAGTTAATTATTGTCATCGGAGGAGCAATTGGAGACAGATCATAAATGATACTTGGCAGAAACACGAATATCGCAGAGATCAGCAAAACTAGTCCGATCGTTGATGTATTGATCAATCAACCGGAAGTATTGATTAATGGCGCAGATGACAAGATCACGGCGGAGTAGGAATTGAAATGAATTGCCGTCGCAACAAATGGCAACTGTTTCCGAGTTACTGATAGAAAGCAATTTGCAAGAAAAGGTGAATCGCACGAAGAGACTAGAGCAGTCAGCCTCACAAATCGTGTTCGAAGTGTGAAAGGGAAAAGCGTTTTATACTCGATGAGATATTCTCGAAGAAGCCGAGGGCCATGCATCAGTACGAGTTCCACAATGGATACAGAGTGGTGAGTCAGCCCACGGTGGTGATAACTGTCCCGCACATCGTACATCGATACTCGTTCCACGATAGGTACAGACCTGAGACTCTCTCCAGGCAATCGAGGGCTGCTCATTGGTACAAGTTCCACACTGGATGCAGAATGGCGAGACATTGTTTTTCCAATAAGCTCATCAGTCCGAGTTCCACAACAGGCACAGAGTAGTTTGTATTTCAAGAGCAGAAGGAAGTGAGATGAAAGGTGAGCTTGAGCACACGGTCTGTTCTACACATGCTTATATCGGTGACGAAGTGGAAAATGAGAAGCCACTGAACAGGGAAAGGGGACAGAAATAGTCATGAAATCAAGGATTATTACTACAGAGAAAAATGCTCTTCCGTCCATGAAAGTCACCTGTGATCCTCCGCTTCGCCCCTTTTATCTGCTTCCTTCGTCCCTCTCTCATCCACATGCAGACACAACCTTCACTCTAATGATACAATTGAATCCTCATCTACCACTTACGCTTGCAGTTCATTCCACACTCGAACGAACCTCTGAGTGAATAAGTTCTACTACATATAGTTCTTGAATATTTCGGCTTTCTCCCCAAGCCTATGAACTCTAGTTGTAGATTCAGTCAAAGGTTAGAATATTGGACATATAAATCTACAGCATATTACAGGCCCTTCGGTCCATAATGCTGTGCCGAATATGTAACCTGCTCAAGAAACTCCTTAGACTTACTTGAACGCATAGTCCTCTATGTTTCTGAGCTCCATGTACCTGTCTGAAATACTTTTAAAAATCCCTATTGTATTCACTTCCATCACCGCCGCCGGCATTGCATTCCATGCACACACCACACTCCGAGTGAAAAACTAACTACTGGTATCCTCTCTGTACCTATTTCCAAGCACCTTAAAACTATGTCCCCTTGTGTAAGCCATTTCGGCTCCGGGGGAAACAAGAAAACTCTGACTATTCTCGCGATCAATGACTCTCTTCATCTTATACACATCTATCAGGTCACCTCTCATCCTCCGTCACTACAAGGAGAAAAGGTCAAGTTCACTCAAACTGTTCTCCTAAGGCAACATCCTTGTAAATCTCCTCTGCACTCCCTCTGTAGTATCCACGCAACCTCTCTATAGAGTCTGCAGTATAGACTTTGGATGGGGAAAATCTGCTTGCATTCACCCTGTTTTTTACCGAACTCTTCCTTTCAAATTATCGCTACACTCTTTGAAGCTTATTGATATTTCAAAACTGTAAGGTGGTGGCCAGAACTGCCCACAATATTCTGTCTATGGCCTCAGCAATGTGTTGTAGATCTTCAACATAAGGTCCCAACTCGTGTACTCCGTGATCTGATTGTGACGGACACTGTGATCAGAGCTCAATTGGAGCCGATCTGCCCGTGACGCCGCTTTCCTGGAAGTATTGATCTGTATCGTCAGGTCTCTTCTTAAATACCGCACTCTAAATTCCATATATTCAATATGCGCACCTTAACGTGTTGTATCTTTCCTCACAAGGCAGAACAACACATACTAGAATGTATTAAATTCCATCTGCCATTTTTAACCCATTTCCCTGCCAGACAACATCAAGCTACAAGCATGGATAGAGTTCCAGGCCGGAACAATTCCCCCGACCTAGGAGTCGTCCGTAATTCTTCTGATTCAGTTTTCTACATCGACATCTAAGTCATTATATACATGATAAATAACAACGGGCCTAACACCAATACTTGCAGTAGACTTGTCAGATTCAAAGAATCAACCATCCACTCTCTGCCAATCTAGAAAAGAACCTTCATCAATCCGTCCACAAGCCACATATAAATTCGTCTGTGTGCGTAACATTTTATTATTAAATGTCCCTGGAATATTATTCGCGATGTCTTTTATATGCTCAGAAGAAAATCCGTACAACGTGTTTAATTTTGATACATGTCATCAGGTGATACTGTGACTTTCGTCATTCAAATGACTCGAAATGACTAAAACAAGCGACTGAAAAAATGATCCTATCTTCCTCCTCAATAAATTGTACTCTATTTCACCTGCCGAGCTGATTTCCCTCCCCCAATATCAGAAGCAAATGTGCGCCGCTGAATGGGACAAAATAAATCTATTTGAAGTTGATTGCCCATGTTGATTGCTCAAGATGATTGCCTGTTAGAAACAACACTGATCAGAAAATGTCCCATTTCAGCAGCTGGAGCCAGGAGTCCTGGAAATTACATTGGTAACGTTTATATTATCTGTTTGCTTAAAAGTAAATAGCATTTAACATCCCTTGGGAAGAAAAAAAATATTGCACGGTTTCGGAATGAGCAAAACACGTCAATGTCACTGTTTTGTAGCTGGTTGTCCCTCATGCGACTGATGTCATTACCACACCATTTGCCTCAGTGGAATTACTCTGAATTGCAAACAACTCTGTAAAACCTGCCACCAGTCCACATGAGCAGTCGGAACGTTCCGTGCAACTGAACGCTGCTTTTGACGGAATATGGGATATCCGGCGATTTACGACATCGCGGGCGTTGTCTATCCTGCAATTGTAGCGATCGGTATCCCTGGTAAGATACTGGAGCTGGCCACTCTCTGTACGGTACCGTCGTCATCTTGATTTCGTTCAATTGCTCTGTTTGGACTTTTACTGAGCACAAATGCAGCCTTCGTCTGAAATCTGCTTCCAGAATTGAGGAATTAAGCATCTTATAGTTTTGTTACACACATCAAAGTTGCTGGTGAATACAGCAGGGCTTGACCTGCTGCGTTCACCAGCAACTTTGATGTGTGTTGCTTGAATTTCCAGCATCTGCAGAATTCCTGTTGTTTATAGTTTTGTTATTCAGCTTCCATATTGTTTCTAGGTGATGCTTTTTATTTCTTTTGTCAAGTACGTTGGTGCCGATATTGCCAGAATTCCATAGTCTCACCTTGCTCTGATTTCTGAACCGACAGTGGTCGCATTTCCAGACCAGAAGCTTTTTCAACTGAGCCGTCAGTCGGATATCGACACTCAGGTCTGTTCTTCCATAAAAAGTTAAATTATAACTTATGCATTAAACCTCATGACTTCACTACAAATATACGCTTCAGCTATTTCACCTCACGTAATGGAAATGGTGCTGTTTATGGAACGATCGAAGTACACCAGTACGTGAGTCGTAGAAATCAGACACCCGGTTCTAATCTGCCGGAAAGTCGCCAACCCACTACGAATTCCGTCCATTATTGTCCAGCCGGAGTGCACGGACAGAGTCTGCCCAAATTGAATTACTGTTTTTTTCTTCAAAAAAAAAATCATACCCTGGGTAGCATTGGGAAAATGGTGGGCTTTCAGACATTTGCAGCTAACGACAATTCTGTGTTGATTTTTTTTTTCTCTCTCCAAATTTCTTTTAGTTAATTTAACGGCAGCTGTAATCCTCTCTCGGGGAAAATGCGGACTCTCCAAATGCATCACCCGTTACCTGGTTGGAATGGCAGCAGCGGATCTGATGGTGGTTATAGTTTTCGCTTTAGTGGAACAGACCAACAACATCTACATTTATTCCAGATCCGTGCTCATCACTCCTGTATGCGCTCTGACACGTGTATTTATGGTTGTGACGAGGACGGTTCTGTTCGGATACGGTCAGCTTTACCTTTGATCGTTTCATCGCAATATGTTGTCGAAAGCTCAGAGAACGATACTGCACTGAGAGAACAGCAACAGTTGTAATGGTGATTGTGTTTATAGTGAGTTGCGGGAGAAGTGTCCCGTTTTACTTTGCTGTTGAACCTTACGTCATCATTGACAACGTGCCGTGGCGTTGCATCCTCACACATGAATACACTACTTCACCCGTGTGGAAAAGAATGGAACTACGAGATGGCATTTTAACACCCTTGCTACCAATCGGCTTAATTCTTGTCTTCAATGGGTTAACAGTAAGACATATAATTGCAGCAAATAGAGTCCGCAGAGGGCTTCGGAAGAGCAGTGATAAACAGAAAGATACCGAGGTGGAAACCCGGAGAAAATCGATGATTTTATTGTTTGCAATTTCAGCTAATTTCATATTATTTTGGATGCCCTATGCAGCTCATTCCCTGAAATGGCAAACGGAAAATTACCATTATCTGGAAAAATATTTGAGTTCCCCGGTATATATACTACAGCAATTTGGGTACAAGTTGCAAACTCTCAGTGTGTGCACCAATACTTGTGTCTATACACTGACCCAGAGGAAATTCAGACAAGAGCTGAGGAATGGAATGAAGTATGTTCTTACGTTAAATGGCCATTTTTGTAGATAACGCCCACTCCAAATGTAACTCAGTGGAGATTTACAATAAAACATTTGAAAAATTCAGTAGACTTGGCAAATATGTCATGAATTCAAACAATCGTGTGCCTGGTCATCCTGAAATGAATACATTCCAAACTATCGCAGATTTGAAAATAATCTGGGAAACGGGACGGCAGCATAAAAGCCAGGACCAACAGTCTCCGGAACAGCTTCATCCACCAGGCCGTCAGACTGATTAACTCACGCTGATGTGAGTGTTTTTCTCTGTTACATTGACTGTTCTATTTATTATAAATTATTATAAATTACTAGATTTGCACATTACACATTTAGACGGAGACGTACTCTAAAGATTTTTATTCCTCATGGATGTGAAGGATGTAAGAAATAAAGTCCTTTCAATCACAAGTGGAGGAATGACTTCCGGACTTTTCGGGTTTCAGATGTTTCAAAACGCTCACAGTCGGGTAAAAGAGGGTAAAGGGAAAACCTTTTAAACACAGGGAGAGTGTGATAGTATCACAGCTGCGGAAAGGCAGGACACTGTGGTGGGATTGTATGTTAATAGACTGTGAGTGGAACTCAGAAGTAGGAAGGGAAGAAACACTCGTTTGAGCGTATTTTGTACAAGGCTCTCATCACCAAAACGAAAACAGCACACAGAGACACTGACAGATCGGGAGATAGATTTTGCACAGGTGCTTATATTAACACGGCTGTTGTCACAGGGAACTTAAACTTCACTGATATTCGTCGGCAATTCTTCTGTTTAAAAGGTTTAGATGTGACAGAATTTCTCAGTTGTGTACAGGAAGGAGACCTGGTACAAGCAGCGGGCAGGCGGACTAGTGAACAGTCCATCTTGTGCTAAAACTAGCAAGTGAAATGGGTCAGGTAACTGATCTCTCCGCGTGTCAGCATTTCAGAACGATAGAGCACAGCTATTCGACATACCTTACACTGGGATAGCAGCAGACAATATTAGATTATTAGATTAGGTTATTAGAACACTCAGTCCTTTTTTTAATGCCATTTGGAAATGCATACATGCATTAAGAAATGATACAATGTTTCTCCGGAGTGATATCACAGAAAACAGGACAGACCAAAGACTAACACTGACAGAACCACATAATTATAACGTATAGTTACAGCAGTGCAAAGCGATACCATAATTTGATGAAGAACAGACCATGGGCACGGTAAAAAAAAGAAGTCCCAAAGTCCCGAGTTGATCGACACCCAGGCGGTAAAAAAAGAGAAACTTCCTGCCATAAACCTCCAGGCACTGTCAATTTGCCGGTGCCTTGGAAGCAGCCGACCACAGCCTACAGTGAGTCCATCCGTTCGAGAACTTGGACCTTCCGTCCAGCCTCTCCGATACAGCCTCCTGAACGCCATCCGCTGCCGAGCGCCTTCGACCTCTCCCCGGCCGCTGAAAAACGCAAAGCCGAGGATTTCGGGGCCTTCAGCTCCGGAGATTCCGGTTACCACACAGTAGCAGCGGCAGCGAAGCGGGCATTTCAGAAAATTTCCAGCTCTTCCTCCGTGCTCTCACGTCTGTCTCCATCAAATCAGAATTGTGCACGGTCCCCTACTTGACAGATAACAGATATCATCACCGAAGTGGCCACGCAAGCCGCGTCGCGCCGCCATCTTCTCCCCCCTCCCGGGAGGGATATGGAGTGTGCTTAATTGATACTATTGGGTAGGAACATGGGAGCTGAATTAGCGAAATGATTTGTTCCTCCAAATGCACAGGAGAAATATGGGGATTGCTCATAGAGCATTTGATTGGTGTTCAGCATTGGCTTGTTTCACTGAAGCGGGAATCGGATGGTGCCGTAAAGTAACCCTGGTTGATAAGAGATACGGAACACCTCTTCAAGAGGAAGAAAGAAATATACTTAAGACTTTGGAAGAAAGGATCAGGCAGGGCTATGACAAGTCACATCGTAGCCAGGAGGGATTTAACAATGGACTTAAAAGAATTAAAAGGGGACATGAGAAGGCATCGGAGACCGCATTAAGCTCGGCGAAAAACAGGAGAATGACGAGAGAGAGAGAGAGTGGGAGAGATAAGAGATAAAAGAGGAGACATGTGTTTGTAGTGCAAGGAGGCAGTGATACTTTGATACTTTGCTTCGGGATTCACCAGTGAGTGAGACCTTGATGAAAGTAGAAACAGCGAAAAAAGTCAGTTGTGTTGAGGCATGCAGACGCTTAGAATTACGAGCTGGAAACTGGGAATACATGAATATAGACCATTTCCCGGTGCTAGAAGGTATACAATCCAGGTCATTAGAGAAAGCGAGGGAAGATATTGCTGCTCTTTTGGACATGACATTTGCGGCACCACTGGCCACAGAAGTAGTACGGGAGGATGGGAGAATGGCAAATATGATTTCTTTGTTCAAGAAATCTAATAGGGATAGTCTTGGATAAGACCCTGGTCAGAACCCACTCGGAGTACTGTGCTTAGTTCTGGTCGCCTTACTGCAGGAGGAATGTGGAAGGTATAGAAAGGGTGCAGAGGAGATTGACAAGGATGTTGCGTGGATCAGGAAGCATGCTTTAAGAAAACAGGTTGAGTTAACTCGGCCTTTTCTCCTTGGAGCAACGGAGCATGAGTAGTGACCTGATAGAGGTGTATAAGATGATGAGAGGCATTGATCGTGTGGATAGTCAGAGGCTTTTTCCCAGGGCTGAAATTGTTGCCACTAGAGGACAGAGGTTTAAGGTGCTGGGGAGTAGGTACAGAGATGTCAGGGGTTAGTTTTTTACTCAGAGAGTGGTGAGTGCGTGGAATGGGCTGTCGGCAACGGTAGAGGAGCCGGATACGTTAGGGTCTTTTAAGAGACTTTTGGATAGGTACATGGAACTTAGAAAATTAGAGGGCTATGGGTAACCGTAGTAATTTCTAACGTAGGGACATGTTCTGTACAACTTTGTGGGCTGAAGGGCCTGTATTGTGTTGTGGGTTTTCCATGTTTCTATGTATGTTTCTAACCAGCTCTTTCGTCTTACTGACATTGAGTGCCAGGTTGTTGCTGTGGCACCATTCCACTAGCTGGCATATCTCACTCCTGTACGCCCCCTCGTCACCACCTGAGATTCGACCAACAATGGTTGTATTGTCAGCAAATTTGTAGATGGTATTTGAGCTATGCGTAGCGACACTGTCATGTGTATACAGACAGTAGAGCAGTGGGCTAAGCACACACCCCTGAGGTGCGCCAATGCTGATTGTCAGCGAGGCGGATATGTTATCACTATTCCGCACAGACTGTGGTCTTCCGGTTAGGAAGTCGAAGATCCAATTGCAGAAGGAGGTACAGTTGCCCTAGGTTCTGCAACTTCTCAATCAGAATTGTGGGAATAATGGTATTAAATGTCTAGCTATAGTCGATGAACAGATCATGACGTAACACACATCAAAGTTGCTTCCTGGCCTGCTGCGTTCACCAGCAACTTTGTTGTGTGTTGCTTGAATTTCCAGCATCTGCAGTATTCCTGTTGTTTGAGGATGCTGACGTAGGTGTTTGTGTTGTCTCGATGGTCTAAAGCCATGTGGAGAGCCATGGAGATTGCGTCTGCCGATGACCTATTGCGGAGATATGCAAATTGCAATAGGTTCAGGTCCTTGCTGAAGAAGGAGTTCAGTCTAGTCATATTCAACCTCTCAAAGTATTTCATCGTTGTTAATGTGAGTGCTACCGGGCGATAGTCATTAATGCAGCCCACGTTATTCTTCTTAGGCACTGGTATAATTGTCGCCTTTTTAAAGCAAGTCGGAACATCTGCCCGTAACAGTGATTTCAGAGCCTTACCAGCTACTCCATCGGGACTTTCTGCGTTGCCAGGGTTCACTCTTTAAAGACAGTCTAACATCGGCCTCTGAGACAGAGACCACAGTGTAATCAGTTGCAGCAGGGATCTTCACAGCTGTAGCTGTGTTCTCCATTTCAAAGCGGGCATAGAAGGCGTTAAGTTCATCTGGTAGTGAAGCACCGCTGCCATTCATGCTGTTGGATATCGTTTTGTAGGAAGTAATGTCTTGCAAACCCTGCCAGAGTTGCTACGCATCTGTTGTCCCTCCAACTTCGTTCGAAATTGTCTCTTCGCCCTTGAAGTAGCCCTCCGGAAATCATACCTGATTTTCTGGTGCAGGCCTGGGTTGCCGGACTTGAATGCCACAAATCTAGCCTTCAGCAGACGACGTATCTCCTGGTTTATCAACGGCTTTTGGTTTGGGAATGTACAGTAAGTCTGTGTAGGCACACACTCATCCACACAGGTTTTAATGAAGTCGGTAACAACTGCAGCATACACATCCAGATCCAAAGATGAATCGCTGAATACAGCCCAGTCCACCGATTCAAACCAGTCCTGTACACGTCCCTGTGCTTCTCTTGTCCAAACCTTCTTGGTCCTCACTGATGGTGCTGCAGTCTTCAGTCTCTGCCTATACTCAGGAGTAGAAGTAGGTGGTCAAACCTCCGGAAGTGAGGGAGTGGAACAGCACGGTAGTCATTCTTGTTGATCGTCTAGCAATGGTACAGTGTGTTATTTCCTCTGGTATTGCAAGTGATCTGTTGAAGGTAATTGCTTAGTGACTTTTTTTTTTGAGACTGGCCTTGCTAAAATCTCCCAAAACGATGGTGAAGGCGTTAGGGTGCGCTGTTTCATACATGTTGATCCCATTGCTCAGGTCATCTAAGTCCTGCTTGACGTTCGCCTGAGGTGGAATGTAAATCGCTAAAAGAATGACCCGAGATAACTCCGGTGGTAGATAAAAAGGATGACACTTTACTGCTAGATATTCATTCAAATCCATTCGGTCACAATATGGTGCTGACCCTGCAACCTACACTAGAAACTGCTTAGAATTTTGCTACCGTTTTATTTTTTCTAAGCACCATGTACAGGTATCTTTCCATGAGTTTCTTAAAATACCCTCTTGTATCCGCCTCCATCAGTGAATTCCACGCACTCACCACTGAGTGTGAAAAATCGGCCTCGAACATTTGCATGGATTCACAGCAACTTCCATATATCGAAAAGGACCGTGGTCCCGACTCTATACCGATATACGATAACCAACGTCATCTCGTCTCCAGAGCAAACGGTACCCAGTTTTTCCTGCTCTACATCACCGTCATTGTACAGGAAAGTTTTAATCATTCTTTTCGACATTCTTGCAGAATCAGGATGCTGGCATTTTTATCAGTCCTTCTCCTTGGTCCGTTAATAGCAATGGATGTGCGATACCAATGGTGAGATATTAACTTGTGTCTGCGATGCAATATCACCGGAACATCGCAGAATCAAGTCCTGAAAAATTTAAGTGTCGATGTCTCCAATCGTTTCCACCGCGTCACATACTGTGCGAAGCACAAACATTTGCAACACTGACGGGGAGGTGGGGTAGCTGTGGTGCTGCTAGCGAGAGGGAAAAGAAAGAGAATCACAGAAATTGTGTGCGTGTGAGTGCGTGTGTGAGAGAGAAAGAGAGGTGGGGAGAGATAGAGTGAGAGAGGGTGGAGGAGAATTTGAACAAAGAGTCTATAATAAGAGAATAGGAAGGAGAGAAAACACGGGGAAAGACAAAGAAAGCGTTTTAACATTTTAAAGTAGATTTGAAATTTTGCAGCACACGGTATTTGCTCATGATGTTTGTCTGGATGGGAACATTTGAGATGTCCGCTCCGATGAAACCACAATGCATCCTCCGCTCTGCGACAATAGCTTCGAACAGCTAATTCTCCCGTTGCGCCGTCTACGTCATCCACGAACCTCCTTATGTTTAAATCCGTTTATGTTTTCCTGGAAATTATATATCATTTATACTAATTCTTCTTTCTTTAATTTACCTTTTCAGGTTTGAAATACGACGTGCTGCTGCTAGAAATGCGAATGTTCGTGACATTTCCACCTGGATGCCCATGACAATAAATGTGAACACAAACTGAAAAGTTGAGTCTCAAGTTCATCCCAAACACTGGAGCCCAAACAATGTTTCTGCCCAGGATTGAACTGGGGACCTTTCGCGTGTGAAGCGAACGTGATAACCACTACACCACAGAAACCGTGCAAAGCTCTCAATACTCTGCGCTATTGAGCAATGACCCGAGGCACCCCCTCCCCACCCTGTTCTTCATTATAGCAGTAAGAACAAATCATTATCCACAGATCCTCTTCGCTTTCAATGACAATTATTACATTTATGCGACATATACAGTTACATGCATTAACAATTTCCTGTGGGGTGCTGGTCAGGGCGCGATATGTAACAAGTAACTGAATTATGTTTTTTTATATAAAGCAAGGAATTCAAACAGCAAACACAAGGAAATCTGCAGATGCTGGAATTTCGAACAACACCCATCAAAGTTGCTAGTGGACGCAGCAGGCCAGGCAGCATCTCTAGGAAGAGGTACAATCGACGTTTCGGGCCGAGACCCTTCGTCAGGACTAACTGAAAGAAGAGATAGTTAGAGATTTGAAAATGGCAGGGGAATGGGGGGAACCAAAATGGTAGGAGAAGACAGGAGGGGGAGGGATAATAAATAACGGAGATATATATATTTTTAAAAACGTATTTATTTATTTATTTATTTATTTATATTCTTTTTCTCTCTCTCCTTTTTCTTCCTCTGTCCCTCTCACTACACCCCTTGCCCCATCCTCTGGGCTCCCCCTCCCCCTTTCTTTCTCCCTAGGCCTCCGGTCCAATGATCCTCTCATATCCCTTTTGCCAATCACCTGTCCAGCTCTTGGCTCCATCCTCCCCCTCCTGTCTTCTCCTGTCATTTTGGATCTCCCCCTCCCCCTCCCACATTCAAATCTCTTACTAGCTCTTCTTTCAGTTAGTCCTGACGAAGGGTCTCGGCCCGAAACGTCGACTGTACCTCTTCCTGTAGATGCTGCCTGGCCTGCTGTGTTCACCAGCAACTTTTAAGAATGAAAACAGCTTCGGTACCCTAGCTTTCATCAGGCTCCACGGGGTGGCGCTCCAGCTCACGAGCTAAATTCAACGGCGACTTTAAGGTTTCTCACCCTGTCTCCCTCGTCCTCAGATTACAAGTTAATTGAAAGTGACTGAACAATGTGCCGATACATTTATAGACAACAGGACGCGTTACAAACCGGAGTTACTTGTGAGATGATACCAATTGTAGAGTAATGAATCACGGCCAATCGTCACACCGAATCCGCACTAACACCAGACACACCATCACACTGATATTTCATTAATGACCATGTTCCAATCTGATCCGTCGGATCGCAACCAGACAAAGACATGAACGGCCAATTAAACGACCTATTGTGAAGGAAAATTACATTGGGAACAATAACCTTCAGGCAAGTAGATCACATCAAAGGTCGCAGTGGAGGGATCGCATTGCAGCGAGAGGGATCTGACCATTGGAAACGGAAGCTCAGCACGTCAGTAGAATCGGGGGAGGTGTCCTCTCTTTCACAGAGGCTTGGTGAACACGGGACAAGTGAGAATTATTCTATAAATCGGTTCACAACGAACGCAGCATCATGTTGAGAGAGACGGAGAGAGATATCAGCATCTCGATACAATTTCCGGCCATTGAGGCTACGATTAATATCTCTTTCTTTCGCATGTGCCTGAAACAATTCGCCGGTGCAAGGAAACATTGAGCTTAATCGACGGCACAACGAACCAAGGTGATGTGTAATTAGAGTGCTTCTGAAGCATGGCTTCAGGAAAGGTCGGGTTCGTTGTTTCTCTATTTGGTTAATTGAATTGAGAAGACAGGAATGTGGAGACACGAGATGCCTTGATTCAACAACGAAACCACCTCAGACACGTTCAACAACGGGAAGTGAGGCTGCGCGTTGAACGAAAGAACCAAACAGGGAGAATGCGTGCAGCCATGTGGGCTCATGCCTTTTACTGAATAAGGATGGTTCTCCTGCAACGCTGGTAGGCTCACACTCGTTTTGCTCAGATCAAAATCAAAGGTGCATAGCTTCGAAGTTAAACGCAAGTAATAAGCAGGGTGTCTGACAAACGCAAAAGTAAATATAACATTTCAGCTGAATGCTCAGCTTGAGAAACGGCCAGTCACCTGGTCGTTGCAAGCATTAAAATCACAAGTGCTCTAGGTGAGGCTCGAACTCACAGCCTCGGCATTTCTCCGCCGTGTACTGCCATATAAGTACCGCGCGCTAACCGATTGCGCCACTAGAGCCCAGTGCTGCAAACACTTCGTTTTAAATATCTGGAAAGAAAAATTGGAAGAAATGCCTATATCGTGGAGCAAAGAGCATAGAAATATACCTGAAAGGCCGTTCAGCCCACAGTGTATTGCCGTAGGATCTAAACAGCAAATCAAAGATACTCAAACTCTAATCCCTCCTTCGTACCATGTCCATATCCCTCGATCTTCCTGACATCCATGTGCATATCGAGTAATCAAATGTGCGCATCAAATGCCACCTATAAATTTGCTGATGATGCAAACATTGTAGGTAGAATCTCAGATGGAGAAGAGAGGGCCTACAGGAGTGAGATATGCCAACTAGTGGAGTGGTGTCGCAACAACAACCTGGCACTGAACATCAACAAGACGAAAGAGCCGCGTGTGGACTTCAGGAAGGGTAAGACGAAGGAATACATTCCAATCCTCATAGAGGGATCAGAAGTGGAGACAGTGAGCAGTTTCAATTCCTAGGTGTCAAGATCTCTGAGGACTTATCCTGGTCGTCATAGATCGATGCAGTTATAAAGAGGCAAGAAAACATCTATACTTCATCAGGAGTTTGAAGAGATTCGGTATGTCAACCAATGCACTGAAAAGCTTCTATAGATGTACATTGGGAAGCATTCTGACAGGCTGCATCGCTGTCTGGTATGGGCGGGGGGGGGGGGGGGGGGGGCGGATACTGCACAGAACCGAAAGAAGCTGCAGAGGTTTGTAAAATTTGTTCTTCTCCATCGTGGATACTAGCCTACGAAGACCCAGGACATCTTCAAGGAGCGGTGCCTCAGAAAGTTTCCACTATGACGGACCTCCAGTAGCCAGGACATGCCCTTTGCCCACTGTTACCATCAGATAGGAGGCACAGAAGCCTGAAGGTACACACTCAGCGATTCAGAAACAGGTTCTTCTGCTCCGCCATCCGATTTCTAAATGGACATTGAACCCATAAGCACGACCTCAATTTTCAAATATATATTATTTCTGCTTTTTTTTACACGATTTCTAATCTATTCGATATACGTATACTATCATTGATTTGCTTATTTATTATTATTTATTTTCTTGTTCGATATTATGTATTACTTTGAACTACTGCTGCTAAGTTACAACATTTCACAACACATGCTGGCGATAATAAACGCTATTCTTTGTTTTCTGAATTTTGGATCTGATCTCTTTAAAGCTTCTAATGTTTTTGTTTCTACCACCGTACTGGGCAGTGCACTCCAGGCATCCACCACTCTGTTCAAAAAAAACTTGACCTTGATATCTCCCCAGAATCTACCTCCTCTCACCTTCAATGCATGCCATCTGATATTAGTTACTTCAACCCTGGGAAACCGACACACCCTGTCTACTCTAACTCTTCCCCTCATAATCTTCTAAACCTCTACTAGATCCCCTTCAGCTCCCGGTGCTCCAGAGAAAACAAACCATGTTAATCCAACCTTTCATATACGCACATTTCCTTTAATCCGGCAGCATCCAGGTAAACCTCCTCTTCAACTTCTTCAAAGCCTGAACTTCCTTCCTACAGTAGGGCGAGCAGAATTGTATGCAATACTCCAGAAATAGCCTAATCAGACTTTTATAAATTTGCAACATAACCTCTTCACTTTTGAACTTAAGGCTTCGACTAATAAGAGCAAGTTTCATCTTATAAAAGCAAGGTTGATCGATAAACCTCCTTATTGATCTTCGCTTTCAGCTCAAGCGGGTACAACTTCAGGTTAAAAGGTAAATTTATGATGAAATTATACAAATCTTCTTCTAATTCGGGAGGAAATGAAACCAAGAAGGAAACAAAAGGCAGCAGGATCATCAACACACATATCCCCCACCGCAGACGGAGATTAAATTCCTGATATCAGTGGATTCAGCATTAATCGGGAACTCGGGATCAAATGCGTGGACAAGTATTCCGTAGATTGAGCAGCCCAACTCAGTGTGTTTATTGTTACAATGTTTCTCGTTGTGAACAATGAAAGCGCAGTAGCCTCGGCCGGCAAATGTTCAATTAAATCGTCGCGTCATTGTATTACGTCAGAATGGAACAAAGAACGTCAACACATTACGCGACATCCTCTAAAACCTACACTTCCACTGAACCTGTGTACATCGTGTTAGATGCAGCTGATATGGAGAAATGGTGACCATAGTGAACACAAGTACCTCTGCAATACTTATTAAGCTTCTGTATGAAGCATCTCATCTTCCCCCGCTTCAAGGAGGGAATGAAGGATCCCGCACTGATATCTGAAATGTTCCAAATTCCCGGTGAAACCGCTCTGCATCGGTTCCATTGCATTCACAGCAGGAAAGTTAAGATCTCTAATCAGACAAATATTATATACGCAATTTTATGTGTGTTTCTTGGATTTCCATCATCTGCAGATTTTCTCTTCTTTGTGAAGAACTATATATTCTTATGTCTTGACCTTTCTGGTCAGTGAAGGCAGATATTCGGAATGTGTTCAGCACCAAGTTATCGACCGGCGTCTGAAAACGTTATTGGTGTTTGAACATCTGTTTTCTTGTCCTTCTCTACATCACGAGAACGCCGTCACTCTTTGTGAATCTCCCAGCCCTTGTCATCCATGGACGGTATTTATCTTTGCCTGCCCTTCTCCGACCAGCAGACAAACTGACCAATATCATCGCATATCTGACGACCCGTTGACTTTTGACTGCAACCAGCATCAAGACGTGGTGAAAGGCTGTTTTTATGTGCCGTTCAGTTCAGACCATTCAACACATCCAGTTAACACATCAGGAAAAATAAACAGGACATATATTGTTCTGTTGTATTTACAGCAAAAGGACGACTAAGATTGTCAAATAAGTAAATACGAATATCTACCTCACTGTTCGCAACGCTACCAATTTCGAGCATCTGAAAAGCACATTTCATTGTTGGTACAAATGCGATGAATGTAGATGCTCTGTCGGTTTAAGTATTTGCACCAATTTCAGAGATATGTGTGCAGTGACTGAATTACTTTGCTTCATAGTGGTGTGAATTTGATGGCAGCCGGTTTACTCTACGAGGGACTGCATCAATACGCAGCGCAGACAAAATTCTGGAGGACCTCCGAAGGTCAGGCACCAATAGAAATGAATAAACGCTCGACATTTCGGGTCGCGGCTTTCAACAGGACTGGAAAGGAAAGTGGAAGATGCCCAAATACGAAGTCTGCGGCAGGAGAGGAGGACAAACTAGAAGGTGTTAGGTGGCGCTGGGTGGATGGAATAGAGGAGCGAAATAAATGACCTGGGATGATAAGCGGAAAGTACCAATAGGAAAGTGTCCAATAGGAGAGATGTCACAGTGGGGGGCATTGGGAGCAAGGGTGGACCCAAATGATAGACACATCTTGTGAGGTTACTTAGATTTAGTTTATTGTTTGATACCAGGAGAGCAAGGCAGAAGCAGGAATAGCGAATTGGACAAGGACTCAGGACTATGACTAGGCTGGGACCAAGGGTCTGGGCTTGGACTCGGAATCGGTCCCAGAACCGGAGGCGACATGAAGAGGCTAGGGTATGGACTCCGAGCCCGAGACTGGGCAAGGACCAAGTACCTGGGTCTTGCCTCGGGCTCGGACCCCAGAACCAGGCATGGACATGACATGGGCTCGGGAGAGCAGGTACATGGAACCATGGACACATACACAGAACACAGTCGGGACCCCTCCTTGGGTACAGGACATAGGGCCGGGACCCACACACAGAACAGAGAGCCGAGACCCCTCCTTGGGTACAGGACATAGGGCCGGGACTCATGACCCCCCGCGGGGCAACGGCAAGACGGCCTGACTTACCCCACGGAGGCGAGAACGAGACAAGACCAACACGAAAGAACACCAGACAGTACCTATCTAGCTCCAGCGATAGAACTAGACCAAGATGCTGACGAGGGCTGCAGACGAAGGCCAGAGGCGAGAGGGGCAGAAAAGGGATTCAGACGGGGCGGGGGGGGGGGGGGCGGTGGTAGGACGGGAGCCAGAGACCGCCAGGGAAGGGACTTGACTCGGAACTTGGATGCGCCAGGAACAGGACTGGACTTGGTACTTGAATGCCCCCGGAGCCAGGACTAGACTTGGAGCCTCCGGGTAGTGACGAGCTCTCGACTCGGCCCGGGAACAGTAGACAGCGGTTCTTGATTCCCTCCGGCTGGTTAACCGACGGACCCACCTCGGTGAGGAATCTTTGCAGGCTCGATTTGGCGAGGTAACTTGACAGGAGTGCTCCGGTGAGGAAAGGCGAATTACCGGCACTCGCTTCGGGCGGAGACAAGGCTTGCTCCGGCCAGATGACATTGGCACGCCGTACCTTTAGTGACTTTGCAGACTCTCCCGCGCCGAACAGCTGAAAGCCGGAGACGACGAACTACCGGTTCAGCCGAGAGTAAATTGCCTCTAATCACCAAGGCCGACGGAGACGGGAAAACAGGAAACCAAAGGGAAACAGGCAGTCAACGGTCCGGATCGTAACGAAGTAAATTTAAATAGACCCCGATCGGGACCATGACAAGGTGTGGTCTCACCAAGGCCCTGTACAGCTGCAGAAGGACCTCTTTGCTCTTATACTCAATTGCCCTTGTTATGAAGTCCATCATGCCATTAGCCTTCTTCACTGCCGACTGTACTTGCATGCTTGCTTCCAGTGACTGATCTACAAGAACACCTAGATCTCGTTGTGCTTCCCCTTTTCCTAACTTGACTCCATTTAGATAATAATCTGCCTTCCTGCTTTTACCACCAAAGTGGATAACCTCACATTTATCCACATTAAACTGCATCTGCCATGCATCTGCCCACTCACTCAACCTGTCCAAGTCACTCTGCATTCTCATAACATCTTCCACACATTTCACACTGCCACCCAGCTTTGTGTCATCGGAAAATTTGCTAATGTTACTTTTAATTCCCTCATCTAAATCATTAATATATATTGTAAACAGCTGCGGTCCCAGCACTGAACCCTGTGGTAGCCCACTGGTCACCGCCTGCCATTCCGAAAGGGACCCGTTAATCGCGACTCTTTTCAGTCAGCCAGCTAATTTTCAATCCATGTCAGTATTCTGCTCCCAATACCATGTTCCCTAATTTTGCCTACTAATTTCGTACGTGGGACTTTATCAAAGGCTTTCTGAAAGTCCAGATGCACTACATCAACTGGCTTTCCCTTGTCCATTTTCATAGTTACATCCTCAAAAAATTCCAGAAGATTAGTCAAGCACGATTTCCCCTCCGTAAATCCATGCTAACTCGGACCAATCCTGTTACTGCTATCCAGATGTGTCGTAATTTCATCTTTTATAATTGACTCCAGCATCTTTCCCACAACCGATGTCAGGCTAACGAGTCTATATTCCCTGTTTCTCTCTTCCTCCCTTCTTGAAAAGAGGGACAACATTAGCCACCCTCCAATCCACAGGAACTGATCCTGAATCTATAGGAGATTGAAAAATGATTACCAATGCGTCTACGATTTTGAAAGCCACCTCCTTAAGTACCATGGGATGCAGACCATCAGGTCCCGGGGACTTATCAGCCTTCAGACCCAACAGCCTATCCAACCCAATTTCCTGCCTAATATAAATTTCCTTCAATTCATCCATTACCCTAGGTCCTTTGGCCACTATTACATCTGGGAGATTGTTTGTGTCTTCCCTAGTGAAGACAGATCCAAAGTACCTGTTCAACTCCTCTGCCATTTCCTTGTTCCCCAAAATAATTTCAGCCGCATCTGTCTTCAAGGACCCAATTTTGGTCTTAACTATTTCCCCCCCCCCCCCCTTTTCATATACCTGAAGAAGCTTTTACTATCCTCCTTTATATCCTTGGCTAGTTTACCTTCGTACCTCATTTTTTTTCTCCGCGTTTTGCCTTTGTAGTTACCTTCTGTTGCTGTTTAAAAGTTTCTCAGTCCTCCGGCTTCCTACTAGTCTTTGCTATGTTATACTTCTTCTCTTTTATTTTTACTCTGTCCATTATTTCCCTTGTCAGCCACGGCTTCCCCTTACTCCCATTAGGATCTTTCCTCCTCATTGGAATGAACCGATCCTTCACCTTCCGCATTATTCCCAGAAACACTTGCCATTGCTGTTCCACTCTCATCCCTGCTAGGGTATTGTTCCATTGAACTTTGGCCAGCTCCTCCCTCATAGCACCACAGTTCCCTTTGTTCAACTGTAATACTGACACTTCCGAGTTTCCCTTCTCCCTCTCAAATTGTAGATGGACACTGGACACATACTTCAAGTGTAGCCTAACCAGAGTTTTATAGAGCTGCATCATTACCTCGGGACTCTTAAACTCCCTCCCTCGGCCTATGAAAGCTAACACCCCATAAGCTTTCTTAATTACCCTACATGAAGTTATGATGCAGTGGCCATAACTGAGATTTGGCTGGCACCAGTGCAGGAATGGATTCACAATATTCCTGGATTTCAGTGTTTTACAAGGGATAGAGAGGGGTGATAAGGGGAGGAGGGGTGGCATTACGGGTCAGGGATACTATTACAGCTACAGAAAGGGGAGGTAATATGTCAGGATCCTCTTCTGAGTCAATATGGGTAGAAGTCAGGAACAGGAAGGGAGCAGTTACTCTTTTGGGAGTATTCTGTCGGCCGCGTGGTAGCAACAGAGATACCGAGGAGCAGATTGGGAGGCAGTTGTTGGAAAGGTGCTAAAATAACAGTGTTGTTATCATGGGTAACTTTTAATTCCCTAATATTAATTGGCACCTGATTAGTTCCAGTGGTTTTGAGGGGACAGAAGAGGTATGAACAGAATAAAACATAAATACTTTACAGAACAGTCATATAAAACTTCTAAGGATGTACTTTCATTAACAGAAATATGACTAACAGCTCCAACGAACATATACTATTGTGATAGGAAGTACACGAAACTGAAATTAACTGAAGGACAAAGATGAAAATGAAGGAAGTATCACTACAGTAGAAACTACCTGTGACGCCACTTTCAATAAATTATGGACTTGCACTCCCAGCTCCCAGCTCCCTTTGTTCTATCGCATTCCCCAGTGCCCTACCGTTCAATCTCCCCGGTTATTTCTACCGAAGGGCAACACCACGCACTTCTCTGCTCTAAATTCCATCAGATATTTTTTTCAGCTCATTTTTCCAGCTGGTGCAGATCCTCGCTGTCCACTACAGCTCCAATCATACTGTCATCCGCAAATATCCAGGAAACAACATTATCATTCAGATGCTTGATATAGCCGAGAAACAAAAATGTGTCCAGCACTGATCCCTGAGGGACTGTAGGAGACACAGGTCTCCAGTCAGAGCTGCAACAATCTACCTCCACTCTCTGGCTTCTGCCACAAAGCCGGTGTCTTATCCTAGTTACTACGTCCTCGTGAATGCCGAGCGACTGAACCCTCGTGACCAACCTCCCACGCGGGAGCTTGTCATCTGGTTACTTACACAGACACAATCACGCGGCAAACTTCATTCAGCAAAATCTTACTTTAAAAGGTGCCATCCATTACTATAAATCCTCGTCATGTTTCAGAGTCAGCGTCCTACAATAACATGACGACCATACAGTATTATGTGTAGGGTAATCCGAAATACATGGGATAGCACACCAGGACACCCAGTCGTAAGCAGGAAGTAAAGGCGATAATGCGTGTGGATTTCAAAGATAGGTATCCGGGTAGTAATAATAATAATAATAATAAGAGGAAGAAGAATCAATAGTAATAATAGTTATATTATTATTAATAATAATAATAAATAGTAATAATAGTAATAATAATAATACTTGATGAACTTAGAGAGAAGAGCGAGAACATACATTTCAGTAAAAATCTAAAAGGTGTGAACCCTACATTCGGTGGCATGAGGAAGGAACAATGGGATCAACATGCAGGAAGCAGCGCACTCTAACGCCTTCAGCAGCGTTTTGGGGGATGTCAGCCAGGCCAGCCTGAAAAAGATCACGATGAATTACTATGAACAGATTACCTGCAATAGCAGAGGAAGCAACACACTGAAACACTGTCACACCACCATCAAGAATGCCGACCGTGCTATTCCACGCCCTCACTTTGGGAAATCTGATCACCTGGCTGTACTTCTACTCCCTGAATATAGGCAGAGACTGAAGACTGCAGCACCAGTAGTGAGGACCAAGAAGGTTTGGACAAGGGAAACGCAGGAGCGCCTACAGAACTGCTTTGAATCGGTGGACTGAACTGTATTCAGGAATTCATCTTCGAATCTGGATGAGTATAGTGTAGTTGTCACCAACTTCATTAAAACTGTGTGGCTGAATGTGTGTCTACAAAGAATTACTGTAATTCCCAAACCAAAGGTCGTGGATCAACCGGAGGATACGTCGTCTGCTCAAGTCCAGATCTGTGGCATTTAAATCTGGCGATCTGGTCCGTAACAGAAAGCCAGGTATGATTTGGGGAGGGCGAAGCTACAATTTCCAACGAGGTTCGAGGTGACATCGGATGTACAACAACTCTGGCAGAGTTTGCAAGACATTACTCCCTATAAAGCAAAACCCAATAGCATGAATGGCAGCGCTGCTTCACCACCAGATATACCCAACTACGGGCGAGTACAACTACAGCTGTGAAGACCCCTGCTGCGCGCGGTGACGCTCTGATCTTCGTCTCAGAGGCCGATGTTAGGCTGTCCTGAATGTGAGTGAATCCTCGCAAGGCGAAAGGTTCGATAAAATTCCTGGAAAGACTCTGAAAACCTGTGCCAACCAACTGACGGGACTTTTTTATACTGTCCATTACTTCCCTTGTCAGCCACGGCCTCCCCTTGCTCCCCTTAGGATCTTTCTTCCTCTTTGGAATGAACTGATCCTGCACCTTTCGCATAATTCCCAGAAACACTTGTCATTTCTGTTGCATTGTCATCCCTGCGAGGGAATCTTTCCATTCAACTTTGGCCAGCTCCTCCCTCATAGCACCACAGTTCCCTTTGTTCAACTGTAATACTGACACTTCCGAGTTTCCCTTCTCCCTCTCAAATTGTAGATTAAAACTTATCACATTATGGTCACTACCTCCTAATGGCTCCTTTACCTCGAGGTCCCTGATCAAATCCGGTTCATTGCACAACACTAAATCTAGAATTGCGTTCTCTCTGGTAGGCTCTAGTACAAGCTGTTTTAAGAATCCATCTCGGAGGGACTCCACAAACTCCCTTTCTTGGGGTCCAGTACCAGCCTGATTCCTCCGTCTACCTGCATGTTGAAGTCCCCCATAACAACTCTAGCATTACCTTTGCGACATGCCAATTACAACTCTTGATTCAGCTAACACCCTACATCCAAACAACTGTTTGGGGGCCTGTAGGTAACTGCCATTAGGGTCTTTCTACCCTTAGAATTTCTCAGTTCTATCCATACTGACTCTATGTCTCCTGATTCTTTGTCCCCCCTCGCAAGGGACTGAATATCATTCCTCACCAACAGAGCCACCCCACCCCCTGTGCCCATCAGTCTGTCCTTTCGATATGACGTATACCCTTGAATATTCATTTCCCAGGCCCTGTCCACTTGAAGCCATGTCTCTGTTATTCCCACAACATCATACTTACCAATTTCCAACTGTGCCTCAACCTCATCCACTTTATTTCTTATACTCCGTGCATCCATATACAATACTTTTAATTCATTACTCCCCTCACCTCCCATATCAATTCCTATTTCACTTGGCCATACTGTACGATCCCTTCTTGAGCTTTCTGCTCTGTTGATTCTGCTGTCTTGCTTAACTTTTCTTATTCTCACTTTCCCTTTATCTCCATCCTTACGTTTCCAGTTTGTCCACTCCCCCCATCCCCCATCTACTTAGTTTAAACACACCCGTGTTGCAGAGGCAAACCTGCCTGCCGGAGTGCAGGTGCCCCGTTTATTAAGGTGCAACCCGTCCCTTTTGTACAATTCATCCTTACCACGAAACATACCCCAGTGGTCCAAGAATGTAGACCCTTGCTTCCTGCACCAGTTCCTCAGCCACACATTCAGATCCATTATCTCCCTGTTCTCGAGCACTCCAGCACGGGGAACTGGAAGCAAACCGGAGATAACCACCCTGGAAGTACGCTTTTCAGCCTGCTTCCGAGCTCTCTGAAGCCGCGCTGTAAAATGTCTTTCCTCTTCTTCCCCACGTCATTTGTGCTGACATGGACCACCACTTCCGGGTGTTCACCTTCACTCTTGAGGATTCCCTGCATCGGTCCGTGACATCCTGGTTCCCAGCACCAGGACACTGTTGTCCTAGAGCACTGTTATTCTAAAATGTTTTAATGCGATTTTCAGTTCAGTGTGTTGTTTTACAAGCCGAGCTCCAAAAAGTCTTTCAGCATTTTGTCCAACATTGTCAGCCCATTCCTCATTTTCACACAGAATTCCCAGATCATTCTCTGGGACTGGAAGACATTCCACACAAACCAGACTGAGGAAAAGCGGGGAATCCTCTGTCGGGGTTCCCTTCACTGGGAGTTCTGTGATTTGTTGTAATCAGTGAACTTGCTGAGTGACAGGCTGAGTGAAAGCGAATGGAGAGGACATACCTGCACAGTGATAGGACGTCCCGGTGTCTATGACCACGGGAATAGTCACTGGGCAACCTCTTCACCCATTAAGGAAATTTCCGAGTGCATTCATAGAAACATAGAAAACATACAGCACGATACAGGCCATTCGGCTCACAGAGCTCTGCCGAACATGATCCCTACCTTCGAACTGCCTCGGCTTTACCCATAGCCCTCTGTTTTTCCGTGCCCCATGTAGCCATGCAGGAGTCTCTTAAAATACCACATCGTTTCCGCGTCCGCCACCATCGCCGGCAGCCCATTCCGCGCACTTACCACTCTCAAAATAAAAAATTACCCCTGTTATCTCCTCTGTACCTACCCCCAGCAGCATAAACCTGTGTCCTCTTGTGGAAACTATCTCAGCCCTGGGAAAAAGCCTCTGACTATCCACACGATCACCGCCTTTCAACATCTTATACACCTCTATCAGGCCACCTCTCATCCTCCGTCACTCCAAGGAGAAAAGGCCGAGTTCACTCAATGCATTCTCATACGGCATGCTCCCCAGTCCAGGCAACATCCTTGTAAATCTCCTCCACACCCCTTCTATGGTTTCTACATCCTTCCTGTAGTGAGGTGACCAGAACTGAGTACAGTATTCCAAGTGGGGTCTGATCAGGGTCTAATATAGCTGCAACATTACCTCTGGCTCTGAAACTCAATCCCTCGATTCAGGAAGGCCAATGCATCGTATGCCTTCTTAACAGCAGAGTCAACCTACGTAGCACCTTTGAGTGTCCTATGGACTCGGAAACCAAGGTCCCTCTGATACTCCACACCGCCAAGAGTCTAACCATTAATGGTATATTCTGACATCATATTTGACCTACCAAAATTAACCACCTCACACTTATCTGACTTGAATTCCATCTGCCACTTCTCACCCCGGTTTTGCATCCTAACAATGTCCCTTTGTAACCTCTGTCAGCCCTCCATACGATCCAGAACACCCCCAACCTTTGTGTCATCAGCAAATTTACTAACCCATCCCTCCACTTCCTCATCCATCTCATTTATAAAAATCACAAAAATAGTAAGGTTCCCAGAACAGATCCCTGAGGCACACCACTGATCACCAACATCCATGCAGAATATTACTCGTCTACAACCACTTTTTGCGTTCTGTGGGCAAGCCAGTTCTGAATCCACAAAGCAATGACCTCCTTACTTTCTCAATAAGCCTTTCATGGGGAACGTTATCAAATGCCATGCTGGAATCCATATACAGTACACTACAACTATAGCTGTACCTTCATCAATGTGTTGAGTCACATCCTCCAAAAAAAAATCAATCTGGCTCGTTAAGCACGACTTGCCTTTGTCAAAGCCATGCTGAACATTCCGAATCATATTACGCCTCTTCAAATGTTCATAAATCCTGCCTCTCAGTATCTTCTCTATCAACTTACCAACCACTGAAGTAATTCTCACTGGCCAATAATTTCCTGGGCTATCCCTACTCTCTTACTTGAATAAGGGAACAACGTCCGCAATCCACAAATGCTCTGGAATCTGTCCCGTCCTTATTGATAATGCAAAGATCATTGCCAGAGGCTCAGCCATCTCATCCCGCGCTTCCCACAGTAGCCGAAACTTCTGAAATGCTACTTCGCAGGGGAATCTCCGGAGGGAAAGGCCCCAAATCCCCGACTTTGCCAGTTGCCTGTAGCCGGGGCCGGGGTCGAAGCGCTCGGCAGAGATGGTGCTAGGTGCTAGGTGTCGAAGGGGTGGGCGGAGGCTCGAAGTTTTCGGGTGGACTCAGAGTCGGACTGTTATCGGGTGCTTCCAGGATGCTGCATCAGCAAGTTTGCGGCACTGGAAGCTTATGGCAGGGAGAGTTTTTCTTCCTTCTACCGTCTGGGTGAGATGATGGGACTTTCGAGAGACCTTGTGTCTTTTTTTAATCGTGCCCATGGTCTGTTCTTCATCAAATTACGGTATTGTTTTGCACTGTTGTAACTATATGTTATAATTATGTGTTTTTTGTCAGTTTTTTTTTAGTCTTGGTTTGTCTTGTGTTTCTGTGATATCATTCTGGACGAATAAATTGTATCATTTCTTAATGCATGCATTACTAAATGACAATAAAAGAGGACTGCGTGTCCTCATAATCTAATCTACTCTAATATTCCAAGCCCCAAGATGGGAATCAGGTGCCTATGCTTAACCCAACCGAAACAAGGGACAGCTGGATGACCCGGTGTCCTGAGTCCACGGATTGGACCGTTAAATGGAATGCGGACTTCACGGACCGGACCATGGCACCTAACAAACTCTACCCCATCTAAACCCCTCACTCTTGGGAGAAGCCAATCAATATTTGGGAAGTTAAAATCTCCCACCACAACAACCCTGTTATTTTTACACCTTTCCAGATTTGTCTCCATATCTGCTCCTCGATGTCCCTGTTACTATTGAGTGGTCTATAAAAAACACCCAGTATAGTTATTGACCCTTTCCTATTCCTACCTTCCACCCACAGAGACTCCGTAGACAACCTCTCCATGAATTCCTCCCTTTCTGCAGCCGTGACACTATCTCTGATCAACATGGCACGCCCCCACTTCTTATTGCTCCCTCCCTGTCCTTCCTGAAACTTCTCAAGCCTGCCACTTGAAGTAGCCATTCCTGCCCCATGCACCCTCCAAGTATCTGTAATGGTCACAACATCATAACTCTAAGTGCTGATCCATGCTCTAAGCTCATCCGCTTTATTCATATTACTCCTCGCATTAAAATGGACTCATCTCAAACAATTGGTCTGAGCGCGTCCCCTCTCTATCATCTGCCTATCCTCCCATTCGCAATCTCTCCAATCTTCTTCTTCACCAATTCCGGAAATTTCTAGGTGCATTTATTAGCAACACAGAACTAACTGTGAAAATTACAAATCAGAATATTATTAACGTCACTGAGCACAAGCGCAAGGGAACAGGGCCTTTGACCTTTCTAGTCAATGGCGAATTAATTTTTCTGCCTAGTCCTATTACCTGCACAACCACCCACCGGACAACGCCTAACCAAATACTTTTCCAATGTTCTCTTCGATGTCGAAATCGAACCCGGATCCACCACTTCCACAGGCAGCCCGTTCCGCACTCTCATCACCTTCAGAGTGAAGAAACTCCCTCTTCAATTCCCCTTAACATATTCACCTTTCACCCATAATCTGGGAGCTCTGAGGTGGGGGCAAAAAATGGGATGAAGAAGGAAGGCGGACAGGAAAGGGGATTCGGGACGAGACCCTTCATCGTTGCGTCTCTTGTGAACATCTGAGAAGTTTAATTAATTATGCATAGTTTTAGAGATGCTTCATTCATTCTTGACGGGGTCATAGGCATTTGGAGTTGCATTGCCGAATACATGTTGCAAGAATGACGTGTCCCCCGCAATGTCAGATTTTCCAGTTGTTTGAATCTCACGATTACATCACCACTAACGAAAATTAGGCTGCCCTGTAGGAATTGTACTCTGCTGTTGCTCGTGGGAAATGTTGAAACACGTCCCCGTGGAGCTCGAAAATGTTATAAAGACTCAGGTAAATTGACATGCCAGTGTTCCACTCGGAAAGACTGCCGAGAAAATCATCGGCAGAAATGTGGCAAACATTTGCAAGTGACAGTGGAATATTGTACGTGATTATGGCAGCCATTGGAGTTCCTGGTAAGGTATATTAATGCTTTAAATTCTGTCACTCCTTGTGCGCGCTGCTGACACTCTCGTAACGGTAATTTTGCCAGCTATGGTATGTGTAAAACAGATACGATCGGGGAATCCTCTTCATGAAGGTAAATACTTGAAGGCAGATCTGCCTTTTAATGAAGCATCAAAGTATTATGATTTGAGCTTTCAGGAGTCGCCGTGCACAAGTTTTGAGAAGTATTTTGGGCTGCCAGGTTGTGCAGTGGTGAGCACAATGCTTTACAGTACGAGCTCAATACCCGCCGCTGCCTGTAAGGAGATTGTACGTTCCTATCGTGACCGTGCAAGTTTCCTCCGGGTGCTCCTGTTTCCTCCCACAGGCCAAAGCCGTACCGGTTGTTAGATTAGTTGTAAATTGTCTCATGATTAGATAGGATTAAAATGGGGGAATGCTAGGCCTACCCTGGGGTGTATCTCAATAAAGTAAAAGAAGTATTATTGATATGAACTGATAGATTAATAGATGTCTAATTGTTAGTTACAGTCCAGCGTGGAGCATATAGCCTAATGATCCTGCATCAATGTGCACTCTGCACTATGGGACCCCATCACTGCCGGCTACTCTGTTCACCACTATTGGGATTGACAGTCACTAGATTTACAATCGGGGTGTTGGGAGCCACCATCACCATTGACAGCAACGGTAAGGAAGTAGGAAGAGGCAGATGATGGGGTCTGCAATAAAAGGGCAAAATGCTGGAGGAAGTCAACGGGTCAAACAGCATCTTTGGAGACAAAGGAAAGTCGACGTTTTGGGTGGGGAATATTGTGTCTGTCGCTATATAGGGCTTCGACCTGGGTCGTAAATCACCCGTTTACTTCACAAATGCTGCCTGAAACCAATGAGCCGGTGTTTTGATCGATCCAACCCAACTTTAACCCAAAAAGGGAGGTTCCCGAGGTGCTGCAGAATGTTTACTTTGGATGACAAGCTCTGACCCAATTCATGTTATTTCGCTAAGAGATTTGATTTCGGCATCAGATCCATAGAACATTCAGTTGATGTCCGTTTTTTTTTGACAACACAGTGAATTTACTGGCGATTATCATCCTGCCCCGGGGTAAATGCGGCCTCTCCACCTCCACCACTCGTTACCTGGTGGCTATGGCGGTGGCGGATCTACTGGTCATTATCACTGAGGTAATCCTGAGTCAAATCAAATATCATTACTTCCCACTGAGTTTCCTGGACATCACTCCTGTGTGCGCTGTTATCCACGTACTCCGTCGAATAACCACAAATTGTTCAGTCTGGTTCACCGTCACATTCACCTTTGATCGATTTGTCGCCATTTGTTGTCAGAAGCTGAAAACTAAATATTGCACCGGGAAAACTGCGGCTGTGGTGCAAATAACAACCGGACTTCTTCTGTGTCTGAAAAATATTCCGTTTTACTTCGCAACGGAACCTGGGAAGATTATTGACAACCTCCCGTGGTTCTGCGGTCCCAAGCCAAGCTACTTCACTGACAAAGGTTGGCTTGGACTTGACTGGTTCGATACTGTTTAAACACCATTGCTCCCATTCGCTATAATTCTGCTGCTCAACGCTCTGACAGTCCGGCACATATTGGTGGCCAGTCGTGTCTGGAGGGGGCTCAGAGGTCAGAGCAAACGGGAGAACAGTAGAGACCCGGAGATGGAGAACAGGAAAAGGTCTGTGATTTTACTCTTCACCCTCTCTGGCAGCTTCATCCTCTTGTGGCTGACGGTTGTCGTAGAATTCGTCTATTACCAGGTCAAAGGGACAGGAGAGGCCAGCATTGGTTCCGAAAATGTTTTGGCACAAGTTGGCTACGCGTTAGCGAACGTAAGTTGCTGCACCAACACCTTTATCTACGCAGTGACTCAGTCCAAGTTCAGGGAGCAGGTAAAGAGCGCAATGAAATATCCAGTCACCTCAGTAGTCCGGTTCTTTAAAAAAGCTGCGAAATGAGCTCAGCCCAACAGCCCAGGACCTGGTCCCTGTTCAGCGCTGCCTCATGTCCAATTGTGGGGATGGAGCTGAACGCCCAGTCATCAGCAAGAGTCGCGATCTCCCAGCGTCCAGCGCTACGTTCATTCCCATATTCCCCAGGTTCAGCGCCACTCAGAGCACGGGAACCACTCTCATATTTTGTGTGTCTGTATTCACAATAATAAAAAGTACATTTCCAAACAGTCAGCCAGCTGGACAGAGTACATGCAAATAAATATTGTTAAACTTTCATGTCGGAAACCTCCCATTCTTTTGTGTTTCTATATGAATAATAATGATGATAATAATACATTTCTGCAATAGGCAGCATGTTCGAAAGAAATTGTGCATCCAAGATGTTTCTACTTTTTAGGAACTGTAATTCGGAATTATGCTTTAGACCAGGCGTCAGTGTTATACATATGTCTTTGTGCTAATGAGGACTGAAGGAGGGTGGGGTGATAGAAATAGACAGAGATGGGAGGAAGTGTGTGTGTGTGTGTGTGTGTGTGTGTGTGTGTGTGTGTGAGTGAGAGAGAGATGAGGGGGAGTTAGAGAAGGAGGGCTGACAGGCTGGCAGACGCGTGATACATGCACAGAAACAGACAGACAACGGAAAAGTCAGACAAGAGTGACAGGCGGGCAAACGGGCGGAAATACCAATATTCCTTTCATGGACCTCACAAGAACTGAGTGTACCGCGCTTGCGGAAGATGAAATGTAATTACACAGTCTCGCTTTTAATGCTGCTGGAACCATGCCTCCGGTCAGAGATCAGAGTGCGTTGAGGATGGAGACCGAATAACACAGACACGCGGGAACTGGGAGTCAAAGCGAGCATGCAGTATTGCTTTGTGTTTTCTTGGAGAAAGACTCCACATTGTGAGCATCGAGCGCAGAAAACCGTTTTGTCACTGCCGATATTTCCGACGTTCTTAATAGTTTTAATTTCCTGCAACATCTCTGACTTGCATTTCACAGCTGGAGTGTATTTCCCTCTTGCCCATAGCCGTCGTCATAAACCACTAAACACGCGGCTTTTTAAATAGCCAAACATCAGTAGAGATCTAATTGCCCAAGCGTTAACCTCCTCTTCCACATTGCAAATAGAATTCGCTTATTTCCTCATATTTCGCGGACAGGAGACATTCCCTCGGTTTTGGTTGTGTAGATCCAACCTGACATACAGACCTCCCTGTTTATTTTAGGTGGACGGGCTCCGCAACAACTCAGCTCCAACTTGTCTCCACTCCGCTCGCTCCAACTTCGCCTCCGACCCCAACTTCTCACGGAGCACCTTCAGAACTCCGGCCTGCGGAGCCTGCATGAAAGTGATTGATGGAAATTACAGAAAGGCGAGGAGCAGCGGGCTTTGACTCACATCCCTAGACATGCCAGTCAGTAAAACAGATACTTACCTCTCTCTCTCCAGTGAATTGGATATATTTCTATTTGCGGAATCTGTATTCGTGCTCATAAACTTGGCTTTCACGTTCCATTGCATAATCTGATGTGCGTCCTAACCTTCGTTCTGGAACTTAAGCCAACTCCTGATACCCGTCCCCTATATCCACACAACATGACGATCCTCGCAGATATCCAAAGATCTCCAATCAATTCCAACTCCTGACACCCGTCCCCTTTATCCACACAACATGACGATCCTCACAGAAATCCGCACAGTTCGAAACTTTGGTTACCCGTCCCTTATACCCACACAAAATGACGGCCCTCACAAAGCTCTAATTAGCTCGAAAAGCATGGCGATTAAATTATCGGTCACGCTATATTTTGACTAAGTCTCACCTTTATGGAAATGGTTACATTTTGTTCATAGGACAAACTTTATGCGCACCACAGAACAGGTGCAATTGTGCATGGCATGGACGTTATTCTGCATCTTCCGACACAAGAGCAGGATCACATTGAGACGCGGAAGGGTAAAAAAAAAATGAGTTGTATTCACAATAGACACAAAAAAGAAACAGTAGAACCTACAACGTCTTGGAAAACTCGGACTAACTCGGCCAGCACTTCACTAGGCAAGGACCAGTCCCACTAACACCGAGGTGTTAGCACTAGCATTTTTAATACATTCCGCGGCACGAAGTAATCCACGCCCAGCTAATTAAAAGCCCCGACTCTCGACAAGCTTCCCAGTAACTATTCTGATAAGAGAGAAAATTCGAAGGACGCTTTCTTGGACACCAGCAAACTCTGGAGGAGAAGTAAGTGGAAATACCCAAAGACAATTGCCACTTAGACATCAGCTAGGTAAGAACAACCTGTAGCACATATAAAAACCCGAAGCGCGACGATGCATTGTAATTATAATTAATAAAAGGCAGAAAATATGAAACATAAATAGCAAACGACAGAGACCACAGAATACTATACCGACGATCTGTGGTTATGACAGAACTCCTCTCCCTAAGGCTGGCACCTGATGGTCCAGGGCTATCTGTAAACGATTTAATTCTGAAATAAGTTTAGGGTCCAAAATATCCCTGGAAGGAACCGAAACTCTTCCTCCTGATCCAGTCACTCGCAGTCTGCCAAGTATTGTATTTGTCCCCTTAACTTCCGTGGATGAAGCCGTCTAGGGACCATGTAGAGAGGCTACAGAGGGGCTACAAAGTAAATGTTTCAATGTACAGTCATGAGAGGTGGAATGAATTCTCGCAGAACGGGGAAGTTGTTATTTGTATGTTACCAGGTTAATTTTCCTAATGACTTTCGTGAGACCGGTAAAGCGAGGGGCTATTTTCCGTGATTCTAGTTTTGAGCGGAAGATCTTTAGGTGAAAAGCAGACCCGCTGACCAATATAGAAATAAAGACCAAGCCGCCTCTTTCTGTGGTCGTTGGCCTGAGTATTTTCTCCTTGAGCCAATTTTGTTTGTGCCTGTGAACACAGTGTACAGCTGAGAGTATCCCAAATTCCGGATCAGGGAAGTGAGGCGGCTGAAATCCAATTGACCTTGAAGCGAGTGATACCAAATGGTAAACGTTGAAGAGGATTGTTACCGAACTCCGACTAGATAATATGGTCACTCCAAGAGGACAGATATCCGGACAAAAGGCAGCGAAGGGTTCGGTCCTGGTCCTGGTTCGTCCTCTTTCTCTGTTCACTAGTTTGAGGATGGAACCTCGAGGAATGCCCCAATCAATGTTCACAATGCTTCCCTAATTTGGAGCTGCATTGGGGACCTCAGTTTGGAACAAAGACAGTAGGATAACCACCTGTACGGAAATTCGGTGCATAAGAATAGCTGCTGTCTCTCACGCTGACGATCGCTTAGTTAGAGAAATGAACTGGAATTCCCGTGGACCACAACTAAAATAGCGGGAAGGAATTGATTGGGGGCAGACAGGTAATATAATCCAGAGAAAGGCGGGGGAAGGGGCATGAAGGAATGGGCAGAGGTTGAAGAAGTCCCTGAGGAAGGGAATTAAGATCTTTGTACTGGACACAGATATCACAGCCCTGGACGAGCAAAGAAATATCCATATATATGCCGGACCACCAGCATTTTTTAATGAACTCCAGAGTCCGGCAGATAGCCAGATGATCTGTTATCTCAAAAGTGTGATCCCATTTAAGAATCACAAAAGTTATCGCAGGTGGGAAAAATAATCGACTAGTCCAAGAACCCCGCTTATTCTCTTCTACGGCTTGCAGATCTTGGGAATATAAACTCGACGAGACGGGATCAATAACGTTTTGCCCGATGTAATGGGCTCCCAACTTCTGCAGCATATCTGAGTCTTAATTGCATCAGGTTTCTGATCTTCAGAACCAAGACGATTTGGTATAATAAAATTAAATAGTTATAAAAATAAAACAGTGACCACCAGGCTTGCGGGGAATTCAATCTTTTCCCGTCCTAAAAACAAGTCAAGTACTTATGGTCCGTCCAGAGACTGAATGGGTGCCTAGTCCCCTCAAACCAATCCCATTATTCCTCTTGTGCGAAATTCACCGCCAGGAGTTCTCTATTTCAGATTTCTTCATTCACCTCAGCGAGTGACAGAAAAAAATAGGCACAGGGATGCAGTTTCTGGTCCGCAGTGAATTTTTGAGATAAATCCACACCCACACCAATATCAGGGGCCCCAACCTCAACAAGGAAGGGTAGCTCGGGAGCAGGTGAACGTAGAACTGGGGCAGTAACAAAACGGCTCTTGAGCTATTTGACAGCTGTGTCAACCCTCAGGGACATCGAGTAGATCACGATGTCTTTTTGGTGAGATTAGTCAGAGGGGTCGCTATTGAGCTAAATGTTTGAATAAACCTCTTGTGCAGGTTTGCGAACCTAAAAACTGTTGAACTTGTTTAACAGAATTGCTTGAAGGACAGACTCGCACTGCACGGGGTTTTTCAAGGTCCATGAGCAGATTTAATTGGGGGATGGCAAATTCAAAAACGAGAATTTCGGGACGGGGCGTTCACTTTTCTCTAATGTCACAAACAAGTGATTCTTTAACACGCATTGAAGAACCTGACTTACCCCCACTTTCTGCGTAAGAGAGTCTGGCTGGGAGCACCCAACAGCTTGAGACATGTAAGGCGTATATAAGTATTAAATGCATTCTCCTCGTTTATAAATCTCAGTATTCCGAGCAACAAAAAATCTTATCATATTCTCTGCCTCCCCTTTCACTGCCTGCTTGCTCTTGGTGCCGTGCGATCAAACAGGGTCACCACCGCATATCCGGCCGGTATTGTATAATCACTGGGTTTGCGTGCAGACCCATCTGTGAATGATATCAGGTTCGGATTAACCAACGACACAGAGAATAAATTTGAAAGGGGCGAGGTAACTAATTCTACAGCTTTGATGCAGACATGTGGTTCGCCTTCCTCTGCTAAAGGCACTAACGCGGCAGAGTTTAGTGCCTACGCTCTTAATGATAAATTAACCTTAGGAGAATTACCTCATGCGCCGTAGGTCTGACGTTTGTAAAGGTGCAAGGTCACCGCCGAAATCAGGAGAAGCATCACTTTAAGGGGCGTTAAGACAGTACAGGCGTAATCTAGCAGTAGCGGCTCAGCTTTTTGAACCAACACTGTTGTGGCGGCTACAGCTCGCAGGCATCCTGGCATTTCCCTTACCACACGGGCGATGAGGTGGAATGGCAAGCCTCCGGTCTCATTAGTCCCCAATGTTCCTGGGTCAATACTGACCCTAACCTAACCCTAACACTAAAACTACCTAACCCTAAACCTAGCTAAAGCTAAACCTACCTAATCCTACCCCGATCTAATCCTAACCCTAAACCTAACCGTATCCTAACCTCACCTTAACCCTACCTAACTCTAATACTAAACCTACCCTAACCCAATACTCTCCTGTATCTTCAATGCCCCATACTCCTGAGTCAGCACTGCACTGCCCTGTGCTCCTTTCAGTTTACGTACACCTCGAAGGGTTTGCTATAGTCAGGCAAACCCAAGTCTGGTGCTTGCTTCAGCGCGTCCTTCGGAACCTCGAAGGCTCCTTGCCTGTCTTCAATCCACAGGACATTATCTCTTTAAAAACCGCTGTTCTGAGGACAGCATCACGGAGACGGTGTTCTGGGTTGCACTATTTGAAATCCCGCACAAAACCCCTTCAAAACCCACAAACCCCACAAAACAGCGACAGGTAACGCTGGAGTATTACACGGACTTTGAGCCGGCCGAAGAACCCCCTTTCTGCAGGCTATTACGTTCCATATTTATTAGCACATTTATATACACCGTCCAGTCTTGTATTTGCCAATTCAAATTTGTTAATTTGAAGGAGTGGGTCACCTCAGGTCCGAGGCAATTTAGCAGCGTCGCACTCGTTATGTTCTAAGGAATTCCTCCATTAGCTTCCCACGTATTGGTAAATCTAGCAATAAAATCGCTAAATGTTTCTCCGTTCATTTGCATACATCTCGTGAGTTCTCCAAAATCACCTACTCACTGCCTTACTCACTCTTCCTTCAGTTAGTCCTGACGAAGGGTCTCGGCCTGAAACGTCGACTGCGCCTCTTCCTATAGATGCTGCTTGGCCTGCTGCGTTCACCAGCAACTTTGATGTATGTTACTTGTTTAGCTATCAGGTTGCTTACAATCCCTTAGCCATCCTATCATGACATCCCTGGATGATGCTGGACCGTCTCCTGTCGAGTCCCCTGATGCATGTATTCTTACTTCAGGGATTTCCTCCGTTGCCGTCTGCTAAGGGACTATAATATTCTCGGTAGGGCCTGTATATCTTCCGGCAAGGGGTGAAAAATTCGCTGGTCTGGATCAACCGCTTCAGCACCGCCACACGTTTCCGATTTGGGTGGGGAGCATAATTCCGAATTGGCTGAGCCGGGCTCAAAGGTTTTAAAATGGCCATATCTCACAAAACCAATATCTGACCCAACCCCTGATCTGCGGAACCGGCTGGCCCTGTTTCCGTCTCTGCCTTGGATCGAGTTCTGCTGACGAGACCAATTCATGTACCCGCCGAAGAATCTGGATTCTCCCTGCCCGTCCCGCGGTCTTGTGATTCCGACCTTTACACCGTTCTAAGCGCCGCCCCACTGGTGGCGGCTGTCGTTGCCTCTGCCGCTGGTGATCACGTTGCTGAGACAAACCCAGAACCATCCCATGTGTTCGGGGAGCTCCGGATAAGGAGGTGGGGCGTTATCTGAGGGTACAGTCCGGTGCCTGAGACAGTCGGAGCAGAGGGTCTCGATGGGTTACCGCTGCCCTCTGAGGGGCCTGGTTTTCTGCTTTCTTGCTGTTAACCTTTGGTGGCTAATGCTTTCTCGCCATCTCTTCCAATTTATTAAAACACCACATCATATATTCTAAGTCCCAGTTTGGATTCCTAACCCCAACTTCTGTTTCGTGTTTCCAGTACTGAATGTTCTTTAAATCGAAAGATCCACCATACAGGCAATCACCGCAAATATATGCATGCACATCTCCGGAGAATGGCACAGAGTACCTCGTGTTCCCTGTTTCCAAATAAACTTTGTCCACATGTTTGGCGGGGTCGGAGGTTGACTTTATGTAGCCGAGGAAACCCGAGTGTTTCATGCATATTGCGTCTGGAATCCTTTCTGACCACACCCAACAAATTCAACCGCATCCAACCCCCTTGTTCTAAGGAGTTGCGAGTCAATATTAGTAAAGTTAAAATCACCCGTCACAAAAACGTTATTATAATTCCAGTGTTGCATAATATGCCTCCCTATCTGCTCCTCGATGTCTCTGTTACCACTAGGGGAAAAACACGCAAGGAGCAAGAACTCACCGCGTAATGTGGTTCTCCACCTGCCTTCCGCTGTCGCCGATGCCACTACAGAGCACCGAGCTACGTGCAGCTGGTTGACAACATGCTTTTAAAGCAAGCAACATTATGAAGTGCAGCTTGTTATTGAAGATTCCTCTTCTGCACTCCCACTTAGTCTTCTTCCCTGCAAACACTGGCGAACAGTGTCAGTGCTTGGACTGGTTTAAAACAGATTGTGGGCCGGTGAAGACAAAACAGCACATGAAACTTATTCGGCCTCTGTGAAGCTTGAAATACTGGCCGTTCCTTTGGATTTTATCGAAGCGGAGAGAGAAAGGAACATAGGTATCACCACGGAAACAGCGAGACAGCTGGTCATCCTGAGTAAGAATGGTTAACACATTTCCTTCCCGATCGTTGCCAGATGAGATGTCGCCCCTCTCATTTATGCTCTGCCTCACGATAGCAGCTGAGAACGCCGCAGACAGGGGAGTAAGTCCGAACAGTGGAATAAGAATTAAAGATTTATGAATCAAGGAAATTAGAATTAAAATTAGATTTACTTCTAATTTAGCGGAGACAACATGTTATGTACCCCTGGGGTTTGTTTTTGCTGTGGACTGTCACTTTAAGGCACAAGAAAGAACTGAGACTATCTTTTGGATTTCTGCTGAGAGAGAGACAGGGGCAAAGTCTGCCTTTCAGCCTGCGCTTACACTTTTACAAGGACACTGACTGCTGCTGTCAGCTTCTGGGTTGCCATGGAAAGAGAGGGGAAGAGAGAGAGAGCAAAGATCAGCACGTAAGTCATCGTGGTAACCGAGGGTGGAGTTATTTGATGGACAATCGATGTTATGGTTTCTCTGCAGCGCTTTTGCCTTTTACAGGGGCAGCTACAGACACAGAGAAACACATGCTCAGAGTCAAGATGGATTCGGTCATTGAAAGACACCAGTGAGTCAGTCGCCGGTTTAAACTTTCAGTGACCCGAAAAGGAGTGAGTTGAGATCGATCCTGAGTATTGATAAATGACTCCCACAACTTGTCTGCAACTAGAACAAGTTTGCAGGAAGAGAACAGAAGAGAGATAGGTTTGAAACAGAAGAAACCGAGTGACAAAGAGGTCACTGTTTGGACTCGCTCTCTAAGTAGCCCGTAAGGGTGAGTTTGATTCTATTCGAATGCGAAGCTGTGATTGTCAATTTGTTAATCTGCAGGAGTGGGTTCTCTGGTGAGGGGAAACCTTTGTGAATACCACTTGTGTGTTACTCTTGTCTGGGTGTGGTAGTTCACTGATGAAAGGCACCCCTGTGGCAAATCACGGTTGGCGTTATTTCGTATGTCGTGGAACTGGATAGGTGGCCATCATGTTGTGTGTTTGGGGTAACCTTGTGTGGAAACTACCTGTGTCTGATAATCCTCGCCTGGATTGGTAGTTTTACCACTTGAAGACGGTACCACAGTGATAGAATACTGTTGGTGATGATCCATACGTGGATTCTGTTGGAGTACCCTGTGGCCACCACTTTGGGATGGCCCGTAGCTGAATTCGGGTGCGGTACCAGTTGTGTTGGAAGGATATTCGTTGACGATCACTGTCGGTGATATTTCGTGTGTGGAGTGGAAAAACTTCGGGGATAAAACCTACTATTGCTATTTTGTATTGTTGTCGTGGAATCTGTGAAATATCGACGTAATTGTCTTCTCTCGGCATTTACCCTGGAGTATAAATATCTCTCTCCATCACTGCTCAACTCAACACCACGAAATGAACTGGACTCTACTCATCACTGTAAGACTGTGTCCATTTACCTCCAGGCTTGAAGAAGCTTGTTTATATATATATATTTCCACACCTTGAAGAAGCTTGTTTATATATATATATATATATTTCCACACTTATATACATATAATGTTTACTAACCTGTTTAATGTATCTGAATTTATATGACTGTATGGCGTAGTTATTAACAAACAGCATTAGTTAATAGCAATACCAGACTCCAAAGTGTTTTCTATTTCTGCTGGCACTTTAACCCGTCACGGGGTAAGTGACGACTCTGAAAGTGCAGTAAATCGCTTATATCGGAATGAAAAGAAGAGAGTCAACACCTTACGCTAACTTGGGGCAAAACTCTACCTATGAACTTTGTATTGGAGACATCATTTGCAACACGGAACATATATATGACTCTAATAATGTTTAAATATCTGTGTGAAGCGCCTCTTCCTCTGCTTCAAGGAGAGAATGACACATTCTCCGCTGCAATCTGAAATGTTCCAGTTTCTGCTGAAATCTCTCTGCAGAAGCTCCACTGCCATCACACCCGTTACTTGTGAAGAGCAGAAAGGTTACGATACTCTAATCGGACCAATCTTATATATTATTGCATCATGACCTTTCCTGTCAGTGGAGGCGGGTATTCGGAATATATTAAGCACCACATTATCGATCCGCATCCCTACCGTCATTGATGTTTGAACTTCCATTTCTTGTCCGTCTCTACAGCAGCACTCTTTGTGAATATCCCAACCCTACTCACCCATGAAGGTAATCACTGCGTACTTCAATATTGACCTCTCCCTGCACTTCACTGTCCATCTTACAAACTGATCAATTTCATGCAATAACTGATGACTCTTTGGCTTATTACTGCACCGGGTAACTAGACACGTGAAAGGCTCTTCTTCTGCGTCATTCACTTCAGACCAGTCAATACATAAGTACATCGAGGTAGCAGATCAGAATAGAAAAACAGAATATACAATCAGCACTACAATATGCAGGAGGAACCCAGCAGGCCCGACAGCATCTAGGAAAAGAGGACAGTCGATGTTTCGGGCCAAAATCCGTCGGCAGGACTGAAGAGTATACTGATGGGACTTGAAAGGAGACGGGTGAAGAACAGAGCTGTGAAACAAATTGGTGAAAGAAACAGAAAGGCAGGGAAGAAAGAAAAGAGGGTAGTGGAAGGAGCACGAGAGGGAGGCGATGGGCTGGCAAGGACATGTGAGAGAGGGAATAGGAAATGGTGAAGTTGGGGGGTGTGAGTCATTGCCGAAAGTTCGAGAAATCAATGTTCATGCCATCGGTTTGGAAGCTACCCAAATGGAGCATAACGTGTTGTTCCTCCAACACAAGTGTGGTCTCAACACTCGAGTGGAGCAGGACATGGATAACATATCGGAATGGGAATGGGAAGCAGAATTAGGATGGGTGGCCACTGTGGGCACTGGGAGATCCCACTTTTTCATACAAACGGAACATAGTTCCTCGGCGAAGCAGTCCCCCAATCTACGATTGAGCTCACCGATATACGGGAGGCCACGTCGGAAGCACCAAACACAGTATATGATCCCAACAGGCTCACCAGGAAGGACTGTTTAGGTCCCTGAATAGTAGAGAGGGAGGAGGTGTAGGGGCAGCTGCAGCAGTTGTTCTTGCAAGGATAAGTGCCAGGAAGGATATCAGTGGGGAGTAACGAATGGATAAAGGAGTCGCGTAGGGAGAGATGTCTGTGGGAAGCAGAAAGTGGGAGAGGTGTTGTTCCTCCAACCTGAGTGTGGCTTCATCTTTACAGTAGAGGAGGCCGTTGATAGACATATCAGAATGGGAATGGGATATGGAATTAAAATGTGTGGTCACTGGGAGATCCTGCTTTCTCTGGCGGACAGAGTGTAGATGTTCAGCAAAACAGTCTCCCAGTCTGCGTCGGGTCTCGCCAATATATAAAAGGCCACATCGGGAGCACCGGACGCACTATATCACCCCAGCCGACTCACAGGTGAAGTGTCGCCTCACCTGGAAGGACTGTCTGCGGCCCTGAATGGTAGTGAGGGAGGAAGTGTAAGGGCATGTGTAGCACTTGTTCCGCTTACACGGATAAGTGCCAGAGGGAGATCAGTGGGAAGGGATGGGGGATGGGACGAATGGACAAGGGAGTCGAGTAGGGAGCGATCCCTGCAGAAAGCAGAGAGAGCGGGGAGAGAAAGATGTGCTTGGTGGTGTCATCCCGCTGGAGGTGGTGGAAGTTTCGGAGAATGCCGTACTGGATCCGGAGGCTGGTGGTGAGGACCAGAGGGACCCTATCCCTAGTAGGGTGGCGAGAGCATGGTGTTAGAGCAGATGTGCGTGAAATGGAAGAGATGCGGTTCAGGGTCGTGTTGATGGTGGCGGAAGGGAAGCCCCTTAATTTGAGGAAAGAGGACATCTCCTTCGTTCCTAAACAATGCTGTGTTATATTTGCAGAGAAAGTGCAATTCAGATTGCTAAACAAATAAATACGACTATTGACCTAATTCTCGACAACGCTACCAATTTAGTTCATCTGCAAATCAATTGTCACTGTTGGAACATATGTAACGAATGCAGATGCTCTGTCGGTTTAAGCATTTGCATCATTTCGAAGGTCATATGTAGATTATTGAATTCCTTTGCTTCATACTGGCTCCAAACTTCGTGACAGCTGTTTCAACAATAACGATAATAAAACCGAGAGTGTTTTACAACAACATTCATTGACTTCTGAAGCGTCATTTCTTCGTCGTTGAGATTTTGAAATTTTGCATCAAGCTCCCAGCTGTTGGGAGACACGTCAGCCTTGTTTAGTATTGAATATTCGGTGTGCTGGAGCGAGTATAAATGAATGAGCGTGGAGACTCATCAGCTCAGTATTTCTTCAGCGAGATCGCGGGCAGCTGGAAGACAGACTGAATCTCACACAACATGCTTGAAACATTGTACAGTGTGAGAAAGATATATTACATGATCATTGCCGTTATTGGTGTTCCTGGTAAGAACATCGGCGAACAAACATTTGCTTGTCTGTGTACGCGGTCTTTGGACTCGTTCAGTTACCGACAGCGTTGTGATGCCGGTGTATCGGTGAGTGCGGTACCGACATTGTAACACAACAATCTGTGCATTCAGAGGTTCCCTTACAGTTTAATCCACGGCTTCGACTGAAAATAAACCGGCAGCTGAAACTAATGTAGAATGGCAGATTGGGGAGTTGGAGTCATTTTGCGGATTCATGGCAGAGAGTTTTGATTTACCAATGTAAAGCCGCTGTCCGATAATCCAACCCCCTCGGCACCTTTACGGGCTACTTTGTGATATTCCGTATCAATATACGGAAAAATATACGGGAGAAATTCAGAGTTCAGCAGAGGAGGACAAAGGGCTTAATTAGGAAGGGGAAAAAAGATTATGAGAGAAAACTGGCAGAGAACATAAAAACGGACTGTAAAAGCTTTTATAGATATGTAAAAAGGAAAAGACTGATAAAGACAAATGTAGGTCCCCTGCAAACAGAAACAGGTGATTGATTATGGGGAGCAAGGACATGGCAGACCAATTGAATAATTACTTTGGTTCTGTCTTCACTAAGGAGGACATAAATAATCTTCCAGAAATAGTAAGGGACAGAGGGTCCAGTGAGATGGAGGAACTGAGCGAAATACATGTTAGTAGGGAAGTGGTGTTAGGTAAATTGAAGGGATTGAAGGCAGATAAATCCCCAGGGCCAGATGGTCTGCATCCCAGAGTGCTTAAGGAAGTGGCCCAAGAAATAGTGGATGCATTAGTGATAATTTTTCAAAACTCGTTAGATTCTGGACTAGTTCCTGAGGATTGGAGGGTGGCTAATGTAACCCCACTTTTTAAAAAAGGAGGGAGAGAGAAACCGGGGAATTATAGGCCGGTTAGCCTAACGTCGGTGGTGGGGAAACTGCTGGAGTCAGTTATCAAGGATGTGATAACAGCACATTTGGAAAGCGGTGAAATGATCGGACAAAGTCAGCATGGATTTGTGAAAGGAAAATCATGTCTGACGAATCTCATAGAATTTTTTGAGGATGTAACTAGTAGAGTGGATAGGGGAGAACCAGTGGATGTGGTATATTTGGATTTTCAAAAGGCTTTTGACAAGGTCCCACATAGGAGATTAGTGTGCAAACTTAAAGCACACGGTATTGGGGGTAAGGTATTGGTGTGGGTGGAGAATTGGTTAGCAGACAGGAAGCAAAGAGTGGGAATAAACGGGACCTTTTCAGAATGGCAGGCGGTGACTAGTGGGGTACCGCAAGGCTCAGTGCTGGGACCCCAGTTGTTTACAATATATAGTATACAATATACAATATATACAATATACTTGGATGAGGGAATTAAATGCAGCATCTCCAAGTTTGCGGATGAGACAAAGCTGGGTGGCAGTGTTAGCAGTGAGGAGGATGCTAAGAGGATGCAGGGTGACTTGGATAGGTTGGGTGAGTGGGCAAACTCATGGCAGATGCAATTTAATGTGGATAAATGTGAAGTTATCCACTTTGGTGGCAAAAATAGGAAAACAGATTATTATCTGAATGGTGGCCGATTAGGAAAAGGGGAGGTGCAACGAGACCTGGGTGTCATTATACACCAGTCATTGAAAGTGGGCATGCAGGTACAGCAGGCGGTGAAAAAGGCGAACGGTATGCTGGCATTTATAGCGAGAGGATTCGAGTACAGGAGCAGGGAGGTACTACTGCAGTTGTACAAGGCCTTGGTGAGACCACACCTGGAGTATTGTGTGCAGTTTTGGTCCCCTAATCTGAGGAAAGACATCTTTGCCATAGAGGGAGTACAAAGAAGGTTCACCAGATTGATTCCTGGGATGGCAGGTCTTTCATATGAAGAAAGACTGGATGAACTGGGCTTGTACTCGTTGGAATTTAGAAGATTGAGGGGGGATCTGATTGAAACGTATAAGATCCTAAAGGGATTGGACAGGCTAGATGCGGGAAGATTGTTCCCGATGTTGGGGAGGTCTAGAACGAGGGTTCACAGTTTGAGGATAGAGGGGAAGCCTTTTAGGACCGAGGTTAGGAAAAACTTCTTCACACAGAGAGTGGTGAATCTGTGGAATTCTCTGCCACAGCAAACTGTTGAGGCCAGTTCATTAGCTATGTTTAAAAGGAAGTTAGATATGGCCCTTGTGGCTACAGGGGTCAGGGGGTATGGAGGGAAGGCTGGGTTCTGAGTTGGATGATCAGCCATGATCATAATAAATGGCGGTGCAGGCTCGAAGGGCCGAATGGCCTACTCCTGCACCTATTTTCTATGTTTCTATGTTTCTAATATTGTAATATGCTTTAAACTTAAATATAAATGTATTGCGCTGTGTTTAAATAAATTGCTGCAAGTTTGAAGGGAACGCGGGAAGAGGATCGTCGTGATATTTCGGGGAGAGCGGTAGACATCACTTGTGACTCAGATTCGGAACCATTGGGAGTTTTCGAAAATTCAAATCAGGGTCTGTGCGCGCTTTAGTGTACCAGAGTTTGTTTCCACACCCTGTTGTCCGTGGCGAAGCGGGAGTTAAGAGCCAACACTGCGGTTTCCGTAAGCGGCTGGAGGGATAAGGTCCGTGCGATACTCCGCTCCGGAACAATAACCATTGAATCATTTAGAATAATGCTGCAGTAGTTTGGAGCAACTCCTAAAAGAGGCAGATGTTTTGAAGTACTTATATTGTCTTTGCTTTAGAAATTGAATGTTTTAAGCACAAACGTGCAAAATATCTGCAACGTTAATCGGGTCAGAGGGAATATTTAAAAGCGAGAATTGGAACTTTCAATCCGATCCCTTGCTATAGTGTGAAGGAACCCGAGTAGTTGCGGAATTTGAATAAGCGAATCCTGTGAAACCCTGTCGGCGAGTGACAAACGGGAGCCTAGAAGGAGACGAAGACAATGCAACGGGAGAACTAAATTTGCTTTGAAATTTGTAAATGGACAGAGCTCGGGTTTCGTGGTATGCAGAGAATGCCAGAACATAGGTGACTGGAACGCGGCAATCACCGTCGCTGAGAAAAAAATTCCAATTCTTCAGGCTTTACCATGAGTCAAAACCCAATACTGGGAGATTTACGTTGATTTCTCCAAAGTCCCCCAGCGATCAGTTGACAATGCCTCTTTCCGTGACACTGCTCCTCTACCAGTAACAAGCACCGCACCGTTTTACACCTTTTTCAAATTCCAGAAACGAGTTGTCCACAAGGTTTTATTGTTCTCAATGTCCAGCATATCTCTGCACTGAAACACATGGACCGCGAGAGAGTAAATCCCTCATACTTCTGACGAAGGGTCTCGGCCTGAAACGTCGACTGTACCTCTTCCTGGAGATGCTGCCTGGCCTGCTGCGTTCACCAGCAACTTTGATGTGTGTCCCTCATACTTCTTGCTGTTTCCCCAGTGAATTTCGTGACGATGGTGATCCTGAGCCGGGGAAAGTGCGGCCTCTCCACCTGCACCACTCGCTACCTGGTGATCATGGCAACGGCGGATCTACTTATCATCATCTTTCAAGTCATTCTATGGCGGGTCAGTTATTATTATTTCCCAGGGACTTTCCTGGATATCACCCCCGTATGCAGTGTGATCTATGCCCTGGAACTATGTTCTGGCTGGTTTACCGTCACTTCTACGTTTGATCGGTTTGTCGCCATCTGTTACCAGAAGTTGAAAACGAAATATTGCACCGGGAAACTGCGGCTGTGGTTTTGACAACAACCGGCGTTCTGCTCTGTTTTACCAACGCGCCCTACTTCTTCATATATCGTCCTGCGAAAGTGATTGACTGTATTCCATGGGACTGTATTCGAAAGCCGAGATACTCTACGGATCACGGGTGGGTGGGATTTAGATGGTTTTCTGCAGTTGTAACGCCGTTAATCCCGTTGGTGTTAATACTATGTTCAACTCTCTGACAGTCAGACACATTTTAGTGACTAGTCGCGTCCGTGAGGGGCTGAGCGGTCAGAGCAAGTCAGGGAACCGCAGTGACCCGGAGATGGAGAGCAGGAGGAGGTCTGTGATCTCACTTCTCACCGTCTCCGGAAGCTTCATCATCCTGTGGTCGGTGAATGTTGCCGAGTTTCTTTATAACACCATCGCCGGGTTGGATCAAAATAATTACAACGATTCTGAATACATATTTCAACAAATGGGATACATGCTGGTGATATTAAGTTGCTGCACAAACACGTTTATTTATGGGGTAACTCAGTCCAAGTTCAGAGAGCAGTTCATCAGCGCAGCGAAATATCCACTCACGTCAATTATTGAGCTAATTAATAGACAAAACATTTAAGTTCTTCTCAGATGCGGTCGCAGTGATTTCCATCTTGACGCTACAGTACGGGCGTCATCGGAGAACGTAGCAGTGAGGAGAATAAAACAGGTTTAGAGCCCAAGATAGACACAGCACAAGAACAAACACTTGCGACCTCCGTATCCCACCAAATCTTAAATTCACCCTACTTTTTGCAGAAGATAAAAGAAAAAGGCAGCCGACGATCGACGCGAACTTACAGTAAACATTGCTCTTGTACTTGTTTTTCTTTGTAAAGATTTTCAGATGGGTTGCGAATCGTGATGACGTATGCAGTTCACACAGTTTATACATATATAACCCGTAATGAATTATTTAAACGCAGCAGAGTGCTTAATCAAGCAATATACACAAGATTTCGAAAATATTACAATTTTAAATCAACAATTATATCCTGTTTATCTGAGTGAGTGGTGATTAATTGCGAAATGCATAATGTTACAATTCTACGTGTAGTTTTGAAACAAGTAAATTATTATGAATATTATTATTGTGGTTGCATTTTTTTTCTTAGCTCAGGTTGGTAAATCCTGAGCTACAGGGATAAGCTTGCACAGCCACTTCTCAGTTACGAGGATAGTCGTGTTGAGTACTGTATTGTGGGTTTCTGAATAGTTACATATGTACTGTTGTTTCACCTAATTGTTTAATGCCCTTATGTACTGACTTTCGGATGGCGTCATTTGTAGATATTGTTATTGAGACAATGCGTTACAAGGATTACCCGTTAGTAATAATGAGCATTTCAGCACAGAAAGAGAATTTGTATTTACTGACAAGTCACTTTATTTTCTCAACTAAAAATAAAGTTCCACAACCAAATACCTGTCTGCGCGCCTACTATTTCGCTGTCATTCCATGAACAGTCAAATAATGGTAAAGGTAATACCCTGGGGGTGGGGGGGGGCGGTGCCTACGTTGGCTAGGTGTTCCCGATCTAATGTCCACGTATCCGACGTGGGGTTATTAACTTCAACTGTCTCCGATTGTTCTTCCTCGGAGAGTTGTCACAGTTTTGCATTCGAAGATCCTTACTATTAAACAGTTTGTATCAGTTCAAACGCTACGTTTCAACCTCGTCTCGAGGTCATCTGCCTGACCTGGGTCACCTTCGTTTGGCCGTTGTCCAAGCCAGCATCTATTTATTGTTCTCCACCATAAGTGCTGACTGGTAATTTACGGCTTTTTGTTCGAAATCAGTTACCAAACTAGTAACCAGCCCGAATCCCTCAGAAAAGACACAGATCGCACCATTCACAAACCTGCGTGTTATATTATACAAAGGAATAACTCTCAAATAACTTATCCTTTGGAAATGATCTCCAGCCCATCAGATTACCAGGAGCACTATTGTGTCCACCTCAAAACACTGACTCAGCCGAGCAAGACCAGTTCAGATAATGAAGGATACAGGTCAGCTTCTCAGAATAGCAGCCTCCATTCCTTCGACCTCTTGGCAAGAACAAAGACAATTGGCTTGTCTACTTCCGTTGTCCTTGATCCAATTAAACGCACTGATTTGTATTTCTGGCTAACAACCGTCTGAACCGAGATAGGCCACCTGGAACAGATGTACTATAAACTAGATTTCGGAAAGGGGAGGCCGAATACACTTAGGGGGTATTCGCACTGCTTTTTCAAGAATAACTGGATTCTGCCGTGTTTCTTGAGAACTGAAAATCTGCAAATGTTATATCACTACGGAAGCAGAAGAAATGAAATTATCCGCCGCTTATCCTAACTTGAGAGGTTGGAAAGGTGTTGGAGTCTATTATTAAAAATGAGTTTTCGGAGAGATTGGAGGCACATGATAAAAATGGACCATAGTTGTCTAAAGGAAAAATCTTGTCTGACAAACCTGTTGCGGAGTTAGTTGAGGAGTTAATGGGCAGGATAGACAAAGGAGGGTCAATGGATGTTGCTTATTTGTATTTTCAGAAGGACTTTGACAAGGTGCCCCACATGCGGCTGTTCAACACGATAATAACCGATGGTATTACACGAAAGGTATTGGCTCGGATTGAGTATTGGCTGACTGACAGAGTGTGGGAATAAAAGGATCCTTTTCTGGTTGATTAGTGGTGTTGCGAAGAGGTCGCTTTTGGGATGACTTATTTTCACGTTATATGTCAGTGACATGGATTATGGAATTGATAGCTTTCTAGCCAAATTTGCAGATTATACCAAGATAAGTGAAGGGTCAGTGTGACGGCAGAAGGAATTACACAGATTGTGGAATGAGCAAAGAGCTGAGAGATGGAATATGCATCAGGGAAGGATATTGTCATATAATTTTTCAGTTTGCAGACTACAGGAAGATAGGTGGAAGGGCAGGGTGTCTGCAGAAGGAATTAGTAAAATTGCGAGAATGGGAAAAGACCTAGGATATGGAAAGTAGTTAGGGAATGCATCGTCATAGAAATTGGCAGAAGAAATTCAGGTGTGGATTATTTTTTAAACGGTGACAACATTCAAATATCAGAGGTCCAAATGAACTATGGAGTCCTCGTGCCGGATTCCCTGCATTTAAACCTGCAGATTGACACGGTGGTAAGGGAAGCAAATGTAATATTTTCATTCATTTTCAGAGGACTAGGATACAAGTACAAGGATGTAATACTGATTCGTTGTCAGCCATTGGTCGGACCTCATTTGGAATATTGTGAGCAATTTGAAGAGAATCTAAGAGAAGATGTGCTTGCTTTGGAGAAGTTAGAGAGAAAGTTCACGCGAATCACCCCAGGAAAGAAAGGGTATACACTATACATCCTGAAATGCATTGTTCTTCGCAAATCCCTGGGGATTACAAAAATACTTGGGGATAGGAATTGACAATAAGCTGGACTGGTCAAAGAACATTGAGGCTGTCTACAAGAAGGGTCAGAGCCGTCTCTATTTCCTGAGGAGACTGAGGTCCTTTAACATCTACCAGACGATGCTGAGGATGTTCTACGAGTATGTGGTGGCCAGTGCTATGATGTTTGCTGTTGTGTGCTGGGGCAGCAGGCTGAGGGTAGCAGACACCAACAGAATCAACAAACTCATTCGTAAGACCAGTGATGTTGTGGGGACGGAACTGGACTCTCTGACGGTGGTGTCTGAAAAGAGGATGATGTCCAAGTTGCATGCCATCTTGGACAATATCTCCCATCCACTACATAATGTACTGGATGGGCACAGGAGTACATTCAGCCAGAGACTCATTCCACCGAGATGCAGCACAGAGCGTCATAAGAAGTCATTCCTGCCTGTGGCCATCAAACTTTACAACTCCTCCCATGGAGGGTCAGACACTCTGAGCCAATAGGCTGGTCCTGGACTTATTTCCTGGCATAATTTACATATTACTATTTAACTATTTATGGTTTTATTACTATTTAATTATTTATGGTGCAACTGTAACGAAAACCAATTTCTCCCGGGATCAATAAAGTATGACTATGACTATGACTATGATTATAAACATTCAGAAAAACAGAAAGGTGCTCCAAAGAATGAAGGACAGCTGAACATAAGAATCCCAAATTCCCCGCTCCCCAGCTCGCCCCTCCCGTGCGTAAACGGCAGCAAGCAACAATCCCCCCTCCCGCGACCGGCAAAAAAGCATCGGCACCGCCACAGCAAAGGCACAGACTTGCAGTTACCCCAAAGACATCGCGTTTCACCCGGCATTTGACATATCACAGGTTCCCTCTCTCCCTAATATTGGAGAAGGTAGTGTCTCCTTTTTCCCAGCGAGCGGGGAGACACGACAAACAACTCGCCGGTTTACGGTGTTAAAAGTCCTTACGTCGCTTTTTTCGAGCTCCGTGCTGAAGATTGCACAGATCTCGGGTCTTCGGGCCCACAGCAGTATATTTTCCGACTCCCACAACGACACATGGGTCTCCTGCCGAGACACCGACCCTCGATCAGCCCATCTCCAGAGCCCCGAGATCTTGGCTTCCAAATCCGAGCCGGACTGTCAGGCCGAACCCTTGGCGCGCCGAAAAACAGCCAGTCCATAAACCCCAAGAACGGGCCGGCAATTCCTAAGAACCTTCTACAGGGGCACAATTGAGAGCATCCTGACTGGCTGCATCACTGCCTGGTATGGGAACTGTACTTCCCTCAATCGCAGGAACCTGCAGAGAGTGGTGCGGACAGCCCAGCGCATCTGGAGGTGTGAATTTTCTCACTATTCAGGACATTTACAAAGACAAGTGCGTAAAAAGGGTCCAACGTATCACTGGGGACCCGAGTCACCCCAACTACAAACTATTCCAGCTGCTACTATGCGGGAAAAGTTACCGCAGCATAAAAGCCAGGACCAACAGTCTCCGGGTCAACTTCTTCCACCAGACTATCAGACTGATTAATTGATGGTGACGTAACTGTATTTCTATGTTATATTGACTGTCCTGTTGTACATACTATTTATTAAAAAATATTATAAATTGCACCTTACACATTTAGACGGAGGCGTAACGTAAAGATTTTTACTCCGGTATATGAAGGATGTAAACAATAAAGGCAATTCAATTCAATTTTTCTACATGTTTTTTTTTTCGCTGCCTTCATTTGGTTTTTAAAATTCTCGCAATCCTCTAACTTCCCATTAATTTTGATATTTAATACACAAGTATATCCTGCTTTTCTAAATGAGTGGCGATTAATTGAGAGATGCATAACGTGACAATTCTGTGTATAGTTATGAAACAGGCACATTATTATGCATATTATTTTTATTGCATGTTTACTTTGACACCTATTTCTCAATTGCTACGATCTTCCGCACTATTATAATCGTGTATAGTATTGTGAAGTTCAGGAGATCTGCATAAATATTGTTTTGGTCTAATTGTTTAATGCAATAAAGAAATGACTTTCGGATGACGCTATTTGTACATATTACTATTGAGACAATGCGTGACAAGGATTACCCGTTAGTAATAATGATCAGTTCAGCACAAAGAAAGAACTTGTATTTACAGAGAAGTACCTTTAAAATCACGTGAATTTGCACAACCGAATAGCTACCTGCCCTCCCTTTTACAGTTGTTCTATCTTCGACTTCCCTTATCAGCCACGCTTCCCACGCCTGCCCTTTAGAATACTCCTTCACTGTGCTTTCCGATTTACCCGCAGAAACTCCAGCCATTGCTGTTCTGTCGTCAACCCTACTCGTTTCCCCTTGCCAGCAGCTTTGACCAGCTCCTCTCTCATGTCTCTGTTATTATCTTTATTCTACCGTCATACCGATATATCTCAGTTTAATTTCTCCCTCTCAAACTGCAGGGTGAATGCTGTCATATCGACTTCGGTCTTCCTCCCTTCTCCCACCACACACCTTCCATCCGTAGAAGATGCAAAAGCCGAAAAGTACTTTCCCCTCGAGTCAACAACAACAGGATAGCCCTTTAATCTCTCCTCCTCTTTTCACCTTTCTGACTGACTGTCTCTCCCTCTCTCCCCGCTCTTTCACATTCTCTCTCGTTCTCTCCCTTTCCTACTACAATCTCATATCCACTGGGAAGACTGGCCCCTCGTGTCACCACCTTCCCCTCCCCTGTCCCCCCGAGATGACAGATCGTGCTCGAACCAACATTGGCCTTACACTCCCCATCGCCACTGCAGAAGATCATTTCCAAATGAATGATCGGCGACTATCTCTCTCTCTTCGTCTTCCCCGCATTCGTTTCGGTTGCCCGGCCTGCTGAGTCTGTCGAGGATCTACCACCCATATACACCCGTGCTTTATTCGGAACCTGTCAGCAAACGGTCCGCCAGTTATTCTCCCCAACACCTCCCTTTCCCTCCGCGCTCTGCTCTTCCTTTCGTTCTCCCGTCTGTTGGATGAGTGGCTACTCCGATCTCACTGAATCTCACCGATTAGTTTGTTCCGTCGAGCGGCGTCCTGTTCCCTTCATCGGCGTCACTGGACCTTTGTGCTAAGGGTGGAGCCTGCGAAGAACGAAGGTGCTGTCCGAGGGGGTGCAGAGTTAGGTTCCTCTCTCCTTTCTCTATGTCGCCTGCGCAAGCGTCCCTTCTCTCTCCAGTTCTCCACAACTTCTCTTCTTTCTCCTACTCACTCTCTTCTTCACTCCCTTACCCATTCTGCACTCTCCCTCCCCTCCGTTTACCCAAGCCAAGACATCCCCTCGTCACAGCCCCATGCTGTACGCAATCTTGGATTTATCTGAAGTGCAGGTGCGTGGCTGTAGCTCAGAGACTAAGGAGCATTGAAACAGGAAGGCCCGGCACCTCCCTTGGTCCCCAGCGTAGATTTCGGGCGCGGGTACGTATGGCTCTCGAGGGGACTGTGTTCCTGAACCCAGGGGCGACGCCATCCCAAGCTGTACGGTTTGGGTAGTTGTGGTTCTTGGAGGGGACGAAGAAAGGGAAGCGGAAACTTGGTCCACCTGCTCACTGACCTTCCGTACATTCGTGGACAAAGTCCGAAGTATTTCCGTGACCTCCCTAAGTAGTTGGACGTGGGCGCCCAGTAGGTAGCCCTGGCTGGCGAGGGCCTGTTGTACTGGATCCGTGTCCGCTGGATTCATTGTGGCCAGTTCGTTCTGTTACACGGGCGTGGCGGTGGACGAACCCAAGTGCAGAACACGGGCGCGGAGGCGGAGTCGGGAGGCGTTATCGCCGTAGCGAGCGTGGAATCGGTTTTCAGGAGAATCTTTACCCGAAGTGTTGGGTTTGCATAGAATTCAGGAGCGATGCTAGAGTTAGCACTGATAGTCCAAAGAAAGACAGAAGACTGACTCTCACAGCTATCTGGACTATTCCTCTTCTCACCCTGTCGCTTGCAAAAATGCCATCCCCTTCTCGCAATTCCCCCGTATCCGCCGCATCTGCTCTCAGGATGAGGCTTTTCTTTCCAGGACGAGGGAGATGTCCTCCTTTTTTAAAGAAAGGGGCTTCCCTTCCTCCACTATCAACTCTGCTCTCAAACGCATCTTCCCAATTCACGCACATCTTGTTTCACTCCATCCTTCCACTACCCCACTAGGAATAGGGTTCCCCTTGTCCTCACCTACCACCCCACCCGCCTCTGGGTGAAAAAAAATTACACTTCCTCCCTTACCAGCATTCAGGGCCCCAGACAGTCCTTCCAGGTGAGGCGACACTTCACCTGTGAGTCGGCTGGGGTGATATACTGCGTCCGGTGCTCCCGATGTGGCCTTCTATATATTGGTGAGACCCGACGCAGACTGGGAGACCACTTTGCTGAACACCAACGCTCTGTCCGCCAGAGAAAGCAGGATCTCCCAGTGGCAACACATTTTAATTCCACATCCCATTCCCATTCTGACATGTCTATCCACGGCCTCCTCTATTGTAAAGATGAAGCCACAGTCAGGTTGGAGGAATATTTTTGAAATGTTCGTTATTTTTTTTCTCCAACGGCGTTCTGAGAGGCGGGACTGCGCAGGCGTGTGACGTCGGGCTGTGCAGTGCGGCAGATTTAAAAGGAACAAAGCCTCATATAGCGGGCGGCGTGGTTTGCGGGCTGCGGAGTGAGACGGGAGCAGAGTGAAGACTTAAGGGCTTCGGCTCAACGGGCTTAGACGGAAACGGGCGAGGCGAGGAAGGTTTGGCATTTATTTTCTGTTGTTATTTGAGGAGAGGGGCATTATGACTGTGAAGGCAGTTTGCTGTTCTCGGTGCCGGATGTGGGAGGCCCTGGAGTCTCCAAACCTCCCGGACGTCCACATCTGCGCCAAGTGCATCGAGATGCAGCTCCTCAGGGACCGCGTTACGGAACTGGAGCTGCAGCTCGATGACCTTCGTCTGGTCAGGGAGAGTGAGGAGGTGATAGAGAGGAGTTGCAGGCAGGTGGTCACGCCGGGGCCACGGGAGGCAGACAAGTGAGTCACGATTAGGAGGGGGAAGGGGAAAAGTCAGGTAATAGGGAGTACCCCGGTGGCTGTGCCCCTTAACAACAGGTACTCCTGTTTGAGTACTGTTGGGGGGGGACAGCTTACCCAGGGGAAGTGACAGTGGCCGTGCCTCAGGCACAGAGTCTGGCCCTGTAGCTCAGAAGGGTAGGGTAAAGAAGAGGAGGGCAGTTGTGATAGGGGACTCAATAGTAAGGGGGTGAGATAGGCGATTCTGTGGACGCAGTCCAGAGACCCGGATGGTAGTTTGCCTCCCTGGTGCCAGGGTCCGGGATATTTCTGATCGTGTCCAAGATATCCTGAAGTGGGAGGGTGAGAGGCCAGAGGTCGTGGTACATATAGGTACCAATGACATAGGTAGGAAAAGGGATGAGGTCCTGAAAGGAGAATATAGGGAGCTGGAAAGGGAGTTGAGAAAAGGACCGCAAAGGTAGTAATCTCTGGATTACTGCCTGTGCCACGCGACAGTGAGAGCAGGAATGCGATGAGGTGGAGGATAAATACGTGGCTGAGGGATTGGAGCAGGGGGCAGGGACTCAAGTTTTTGGATCATTGGGACCTCTTTTGGCGCAGGCGTGACCTGTACAAAAAGGACGGGTTACACTTGAATCCTAGGGGGACCAATATCCTGGCAGGGAGATTAGCGGGGGCTACTGAGGTGACTTTATACTCGAATGGTTGGGGGGTGGGAATCAAAATAAAGAGGGTAGGTTTGAGCAGGTTAGTTCACAACAGGGGGATGGGAACCAGTGCAGAGAGACAGAGGGGTGTAAAGTGAGGGTAGAAGCAAAAAGTACTAAGGAGAAAAGTAAAAGTGGCAGGCCGACAAATCCAGGGCAAGCATTAAAAAGGGCCACTTTTCAACATAATTGTATAAGGGCTAAGAGAGTTGTAAAACAGCGCCTGAAGGCTTTGTGTGTCAATGCGAGGAGCATTCGTAATAAGGTGGATGAATTGAAATGCAGATTGTTATTAATGATTATGATATAGTTGGGATCACAGAGACATGGCTCCAGGGTGACCAGGGATGGGAGCTCAACGTTCAGGGATATTCAATATTCAGGAGGGATAGACATGAAGGAAGGGGAGGTGGGGTGGCGTTGCTGGTTAAAGAAGAGTTTAACGCAATAGAAAGGAAGGACATAAGCCGGGAAGATGTGGAATCGATATGGGTAGAGCTGCGTAACACTAAGGGGCAGAAGTCGCTGGTGGGAGTTGTGTACAGGCCACCTAACAGTAGTAGTGAGGTTGGAGATGGTATTAAACAGGAAATTAGAAATGTTTGCAATAAAGGAACAGCAGTTAAAATGGGTGACTTCAATCTACATGTTGATTGGGTGAACCGAATTGGTAAAGGTGCTGAGGAAGAGGATATCTTGGAATGTTTGCGGGATGGTTTTTTGAACCAACATATTGAGGAACCAACTGGAGAGCAGGCTATTCTAGACTGGCTATTGAGCAATGAGGAAGGGTTAATTAGCGATCTTGTCGTGAGAGGCCCCTTGGGTAAGAGTGACCATAATATGGTGGAATTCTTCATTAAGATGGAGAGTGACATAGTTAATTCAGAAACAAAGGTTCTGAACTTAAAGGGGGGTAACTTTGAAGGTATGAGACGTGAATTAGCTAAGATAGACTGGCAAATGACACTTAAATGATTGACGGTGGATATGCAATGGCAAGCATTTAAAGGTTGCATGGATGAACTACAACAATTGTTCATCCCAGTTTGGCATAAGAATAAATCAAGGAAGGTAGTGCACCCGTGGCTGACAAGAGGAATTAGGAATAGTATCAATTCCAAAGAAGAAGCATACAAATTAGCCAGAGAAAGTGGCTCACTTGAGGACTGGGAGAAATTCAGAGTTCAGCAGAGGAGAACAAAGGGCTTAATTAGGAAGGGGAAAAAATATTATGAGAGAAAACTGGCAGGGAACATAAAAACGGACTGTAAAGGCTTTTATAGATATATAGAAAGGAAAAGACTGGTAAAGACAAATGTAGGTCCCCTGCAGACAGAAACAGGTGAATTGATTATGGGGAGCAAGGACATGGCAGACCAATTGAATAATTACTTTGGTTCTGTCTTCACTAAGGAGGACTTAAATAATCTTCCAGAAATAGTAGGGGACAGAGGGTCCAGTGAGATGGAGAAACTGAGCGAAATACATGTTAGTAGGGAAGTGGTGTTAGGTAAATTGAAGGGATTGAAGGCAGATAAATCCCCAGGGCCAGATGGTCTGCATCCTAGAGTGCTTAAGGAAGTAGCCCAAGAAATAGTGGATGCATTAGTGATAATTTTTCAAAACTCGTTAGATTCTGGACTAGATCCTGAGGATTGGAGGGTGGCTAATGTAACTCCACTTTTTAAAAAAAGGAGGGAGAGAGAAACTGGGGAATTATAGACCGGTTAGCCTAACGTCGGTGGTGGGGAAACTGCTGGAGTCAGTTATCAAAGATGTGATAACAGCAGATTTGGAAAGCGGTGAAATGATCGGACAAAGTCAGCATGGATTTGTGAAAGGAAAATCATGTCTGACGAATCTCATAGAATTTTTTGAGGATGTAACTAGTAGAGTGGATAGGGGAGAACCAGTGGATGTGGTGTATTTGGATTTTCAAAAGGCTTTTGACAAGGTCCCACACAGGAGATTAGTGTGCAAACTTAAAGAACATGGTATTGGGGGTAAGGTATTGGTGTGGGTGGAGAATTGGTTAGCAGAGAGGAAGCAAAGAGTGGGAATAAACGGGACCTTTTCAGAATGTCAGGCGGTGACTAGTGGGGTACCGCAAGGCTGAGTGCTGGGACCCCAGTTGTTTACAATATATATTAATGACTTGGATGAGGGATTTAAATGCAGCATCTCCAAGTTTGCGGATGACACGAAGCTGGGTGCCAGTGTTAGCTGTGAGGAGGATGCTAAGAGGATGCAGGGTGACTTGGATAGGTTGGGTGAGTGGGCAAATTCATGGCAGATGCAATTTAATGTGGATAAATGTGAAGTTATCCACTTTGGTGGCAAAAATAGGAAAACAGATTATTATCTGAATGGTGGCCGATTAGGAAAAGGGGAGGTGCAACGAGACCTGGGTGTCATTATACACCAGTCATTGAAAGTGGGCATGCAAGTACAGCAGGCGGTGAAAAAGGCGAATGGTATGCTGCCATTTATAGCGAGAGGATTCGAGTACAGGAGCAGGGAGGTACTACTGCAGTTGTACAAGGCCTTGGTGAGACCACACCTGGCGTACTGTCTGCAGTTTTGGTCCTCTGATCTGAGGAAAGACATCCTTGCCATAAAGGAAGTACAAAGAAGGTTCACCAGATTGATTCCTGGGATGGCAGGACTTTCATATGAAGAAAGACTGGATGAACTGGGCTTGTACTCGTTGGAATTTAGAAGATTGAGGGGGGATCTGATTGAAACGTATAAGATCCTAAAGGGATTGGACAGGCTAGATGCAGGAAGATTGTTCCCAATGTTGGGGAAGTCCAGAACGAGGGGCCACAGTTTGAGGATAGAGGGGAAGCCTTTTAGGACCGAGATTAGGAAAAACTTCTTCACACAGAGGGTGGTGAATCTGTGGAATTCTCTGCCACAGGAAACAGTTGAGGCCAGTTCATTGGCTATATTTTAGAGGGATTTAGATATGGCACTTGTGGCTACGGGGGTCAGGGAATATGGAGGGAAGGCTGGGGCGGGGTTCTGAGTTGGATGATCAGCCATGAACATAATAAATGTCGATGCAGGCTCGAAGGGCCGAATGGCCTAGTCCTGCATCTATTTTCTATGTTTCTATGTTTATCACCTTATATTCCGTCTGGTAGCCTCCAACTTAATAGCATGAACATTCACTTCTCAAACTTCCGCTAATGCCCCACCTCCCCCTCGTACCCCATCCGTTATTTATTTATATAAACATATTCTTTTTCTCTCTCTCCTTTTCTCCCTCTGTCCCTCTCACTATACCCCTTGCCCATCCTCTGGGTTCCCACCCCCCACAATTTTCTTTCTCCCTGGTCCTCTTGTCCCATGACGCTCTCATATCCCTTTTGCCAATCAACTGTCCAGCTCTTGGCTCCATCCCTCCCCCTCCTCTCTTCTCCTATCATTTTGCATCTCCCCCTCCCCTTCCACTTTCAAATCTCTTACTAGCTCTTCTTTCAGTTAGTCCTGACGAAGGGTCTCGGCCCGAAACGTCGACTGTACCTCTTCCTAGAGATGCTGCCTGGCCTGCTGCGTTCACCAGCAACTTTGATGTGTGTTGCTTGAATTTCCAGCATCTGCAGAATTCCTCGTGTTTGCTCTTCTTTGTTCCACTGTTAACAAACATCTGTAATTGCTATCATACAACATTTAATAAAGCCTGTCGACTCCAAGACAAAAAGACGCAGAAAGTAATGCATCGTGGACGAGGTAATATTCAACACAATTAAAATATGACGTCTCCACAACTCCAAGCATCCAACGACTTCCGAGATTTCTCACCTCCAATTTCTAACCAAGGATAGGATTCGGATTAAATGACCCCTTTGTTGTATAGTATCGGGGTGAATGATCCCCATTACACCGCGGCAGCAACACATTTGTTCACTGTACTGCGACCACTGACACACCCACCTCCAGCCCGGAACTACTGTCTTTACCGCCTTACTGAAGGAGTGAAGGTATATTGCTGTCGTGTGACACTCCCTTTATCATCTCACTCCTGCGCTTCCATCTTCTCCTGCCATAACCATCCATTTCACTAGGTCTCCATGCTTCAGTGTGTGCAAAGACGGAGGGATTGAACAGCAGCAACGACTTTCCAGATTGGTCGGTGTTGTTGGACACTGAAGTTCTAACCCAGATTTACAGTCAGACAGCCACAGGAAACCACTGCACAGAAACAGGGTCTCCAGCCCGTCAGGTCCGTGAGGAATTATTTAATCTGCCTACTCCCATCGACTGCACCCGGACCGTGGCCATCCATCTCCCTCTCATCCATGTACTTCTCCAATCATCTCTTAAACGTTGACATCAAAATCTCAATTACTGTTTGCGTTGGCAGCACTGTCTACGCTCTGACGACCCTCTGGATGAAGAAGTTTCCGCTCATGTTTCCCTTAAACATTTCACATTTCACCCTTCACCCATGATCTCTAGTTGTATTCTCGCCCGACATCAGTGGAGAATGCCCGCTTGCATTTACAGTCTCCATACGCCTCATAATGTTGTATACCTCTATCAAATCTCCCCTCAGTCTTGTACCCGCTCGGGAATAAAGTGCTGACCTATATAATCTATCCTTCTAATTCAAAACGCCCAGTCCCGGCAATAGCCGTGTAATTTTTTTTTCTTCATTCTTTCAAACCTAAATACATCTGCCTTGCAGGTAATTGAAACAAAACCGTACACAATATGCCAAATTCGGCCTCAATAAGTGCTTAAAAGGAACAGCAACATAACATCTCAACTTCTGTACTCAATATTTTGGTCTACGAAGGCTAATGTGCGAAAAAAAATAACGACCCTGTATAACTGTGCTGCAACTTTCGTTGAATTATTGATCTGCATTCCCAGATTCATTTGTTCTTTCGTATTCCTCAGTGCCCTATTAGTCATTGTGTCAGACCAATCCGGGCTGGTCCCACCAAATGCAACATCTAACACTTGTCTGCGTTAAATCTGATCCGTTATTTTTCAGCTCATATTTCCAGCAGGCCCGGATCCCGTTTCATGCACTGGTAAACTTCCTTTCTGTCAACTACACCCGTAATGCTGTTGTCATCGGCAAATTTGCTGATCAATTAACGTCATTATTATCCAGATCGTTGACAAAGATGACAGATAACAACGGACACATCAACGACCCCTGTGGCAGTCCACACGTCACGGGCCAACAGTCAGACAGACAACCATCTATTACCACAATCGAGACTCCCCAACACAGCCAATGGCTAATCCAGTTTACCACCTCATCGTGAAAGCCAAGCGACTGAACCTTCCCGAGCATCCTCCCATACAGAAACTTGCAAACTCCTTGATTTAGTCCCTGTAGACGGCATCCACTGCCCTTCCTTTCACTCCATTCCTGGTAACTACTCGTAAAGCTCTGTAAGATTGGTTAGACATGACCTACTACGGTCTGGCCCAGACTGACTATCGGTAATGTTCCTGTTTATCCATATACTTCCCTTCATACCCCATGACCAACGCAGTCTGAACACCGAAGGCAATTCCTCATTATGTAAATCTTGACGAGTTCCCTCCGAGAAAAGCTATCAATATCATCCTGTGGCCGTCACTGACATTTATGGCCGATTGTTGTTAAATTCTCCCGCACTTTATTATCAGGCGCATTGAGAGTAGTCTGGAAAAGGAGGGTGTCGTAGATGTAAACAATTAATCGGCTGGGCTTTAATAGCAAGATACGGCACACTAGATATAGCATAGAGCACAGAATATTACAGCACAGTACAACCCGTCATCTCAAGCGGTTCTGTTAGCCTTTCAACTACTGTAATTTAAATTCAATCTAACACAGCCCTCCTGCATCTGAATCAGAACCAGATTTAATATCACAAGCATTTGTCGTGAAATTTGTTAACTTTTCGGTAGCAGTAAAATGAAATACAGAATCGCAGAAGGTATCAATGTTCCAGTTCTTAAAGTAAACAATCTTAGTGAACGAAAGCAGGAACGGCGGCCCAACCGGTCCGTACCGGCGAAGCTGTCCTCATTAGCTCGCTTGTGGCTCTTATTCCGTTGAAGCATTCCTGTTGATGGACTGCTCAATTACAGGTTGAATGTTGTGGCAGCGTACACTTCAAACAGATCCACGGGCAGCTCTTTCCATACACTCACTCACTACATTGGTCAAAAGTGGTCCCTCAACTTCCTATTAATTTCTCTCTCGTCACCCTAAATCACTGTACATTAGTTCATGATTGAGTAAACTGTCACTGGTAAGTCTGCAGAAACAACTGTATTTTTAGTGTGGTCAGTGATGGTCCCAGATTACCAAGGCCGTTATCATCATGGTCAGCGGTGACATTGTCAGTGTATGCATCAATTATCCTGGAAAAGCAGCGGTGACATTAGTATTGTCACTGACGTTCTTATAAAATAAAACAAACCATTCTCTGTGTTAAGCTGAGGTATCCCTTTCAGCGACGCAGTTTCTCCTGTGTTCGTTTTCGTACTGCAATTTGTTTGTGTCTTTCGTGCCTGCTTGACTTCGTTTTTCCAGCTGTGGCAGAGATAGGGGTCCGTGTGCTCAGTGGAGAACTGGCGGAAGTGCAAAACCCTCATTCACATACTATTTCAAATTCTTTCGAAACCTGGTCAGCGCGTTGACTAAATATCTTCTCGATTACAGAATTATTAGTCACATCTTTGATGCACAGCGAGCTTTTCTTGTCTCTACACCGCCATGTCGAAATAACGAAGCAGACTCATTCTTCACGATATATTCAGAAAAGGTGTTTTAATCAGTTAAATGTCTGTTTCGTAGGATACAGAATATATTACAGCTTATTTAAAATTTTCTTATAACTCGAAAGCCCAGTAAAGTTCAGTTCTACAGTATAACGCTTTACAAACCGTTGCACAGTGAGTGATTCAGTGAAAATACTTTCCGATTCCCAGATCGGGACTATGACTTCCAGTCACTGAATACAAGTGACACATGTTTTGCAACTTCAGATCATGTTTCCACTGATCTGTACACGAGTCCAGATTTAAATTTGGACGAATAGGTCACCAAAATAAATGTGAGAGGACTTCAATGTAAATGTACTAAATTCCGTTTAGTCTTAAAAATGAAGATTTGCATCCGGAAGTTGGGAATTGAGAGAGAGCTGGACAAGAAGGATAACTCCTCCTCCTTCTGGTTTCAACTTTCAGCTTCCAGAGTATGTGCATATTCATCCCGTTGTGTTTCACAATACTGCCCGTCTGCAGAGACCTGACCGCTTTATTCTGCTGCTTGTCATGTTTTGTCTCATTCGAGCATTATTTACAAATTATTTAAAAATCATTTAAAAAACTGTCTCATTTTTATTGTACACAAACATATCACTGAGCATATTCCGTAATTCTGCAAGTGCCGAACTGTAACTGATTAACTACATCTCATTTTGACGGTAATTAATCTGACCAGTGATGTGTAATAATTTTTTAATGGTATTCTACAACGTCTGCCTGAAACAATAAAGACATGCAGATTTATTTGAAATACATTTTTATTCAAGTTAAGTATACTTAATGCATGTTTACATGCATACGGGGTATTTTGACAATTATATTTACTATTTTATTCCTAGTACGAGGCATCAGAGGAAAACAACTCGGCTGTGTAAAGCTGTTGGTGATGATGGTTTGCCAATCTGATGTTCCCCGGTGGTTTCCATGATCTGAACCTGTTGAATACAAGCTGCACCTATTTTCCTCATTCAGGTTCTTTTTCCACGAACCCACTGAACTTGAACTTGATCAGATTTCTCTTCGTGCGGACTGACTAAATAAAAGCGAGTAATAAGACTTACAAGTAAATAACACCGAATTTTATTTAGACATTCGAAAATAGAAATGTGCCTGTGCCTCGAAATATAAACACGGCCCAATGTCATGACGAAAAAAAAACTGAGTGAATAATCTCCTTAATCACCAGGTCACTCTGAAAATCAGTACGAAAATAATACCGATATCCGAGGTTCAATGTCTTTACGTTTCACTGCTGCTCCGTAACTCGTCTAGCGGATTGATCTCGGGGGTGACGACCCCCTACCCGGCCAACCTTCAACAATCTCGTGTGGGTGGATGATTCCTGTGTCCCTTGTTTCAAATCCGTACCCTGTAATGACAAGCCGTACACAGGATGCGGTTAAATAATTAAGGTTTTGTAACTCTTACTTGAACTGTGGGGTTAGTAGCGAACACAAAATATAAAAAAACGGCGCCACTCTATCTTTATTCAGTATGTGCACAAACAATTCGTTGGAGCTCACGCAATATCCCCTTTCCAACTTTCGATCTCCTCTGAACTCCGCCGGGTCCCGAGCCCCCGCTCGGAGTCCGCTCTGCTGGATCACAGCATATTTTCGTGTGCGTCTTCTCTCTTCATCCCCATGGCGCGTTCTGCCTCAAATCCCGTGCAAACAACAGCTTTCGGATACACAAGAAAGAATAACATCTATCCCAAATCGGTTAGCAAATAAATACAAGTCGCATTATCACTAATTATAACCCAAGCATGCTTCCACGGAAAACCCTCAACCTCAGCAGTTAACATTACAGAGATGGCATTTTATCATAACACTACAGCGAAGCCATTTTATTAACCTTAGCAAGTAACATAAAAGAAGGAACCCTTACACTCTCCCCCCACCAAATTTAGTCATGTCCTTATGACGTCTAAATACTTCAGCAACCCCTCCTGTAGACACAAAAACCTAATTCAGGCAAAAAAAAAACAGTGACATCGCTCCCCAAACAGTAGACCTTACGCCCTGTTTCCCAGGTGGTACATAGGCTACTTAGCCGGGAGTTTCCTAATCCTCTGACACCTCCGTACCACCTCATCTAACCCATCAGGCTCGAACAATACTGGGGATATTCCGGTTGCTTACCGAATCCTCTCTCCATCTATCATTCATGCCCCTTGCAACTCGAAACCTCCTGTCCCGTGTTGTAGGCCCCGGTGTCTCTCCTTCTGGGTCCTGCAGTAACTGTGGCTGCCCACAGCTAGCCCCCTATCCCCACCTCACCTGACTCAGTGGGAGAAGGGCCAGGAGCATCTTCCACAATCAAGGTGACGTTAACGAAAGGTACTATGTACCACACCTCCATCTCATCATGCTTCGAATCCTTACTCTTCTCCTTCAGTTCTTCAACCAGGGCCTGATGTTCCTTAATCTTCCTCTGAAGAGTAACAGTTAAAGATTGTTCCTCCTCCAGTTTAGTGTTCACTAAGCTTGTCTCCAGCTCTTTCTTCTTAATGATTTCTTCCAGGTCAACTTTCAGCTTTTCCATTTCACTTAGGCTGTGAATGGTCATCTTCAGGTCTCCTTCAAGCTTCCGCTTCCCCCTTTCGAGATCTGTCCGCAATTGCTTCACCTCCTCTGAATTGTATTCAGACTCCCCTCTTTGTGCTCTCAGTTTGCCTTTGGCCTTAGACAGACAGCGTTCTTTGTTTTCTTCAACTTGCAAGTCTTCCAATCTGTTCTGGATCAATTTCTCCAGAAACTGGCACCGAACACTCACAGGCTGGGATCCTTGGCCGACATGGCACTTGTCCAGGGAAAGCTTTAACTCTTTAGTTCCCAGCCGCATCTGCAACAGCCTCGCTTCATATTCTTCCAAGGCAGATCCAAATAGTAGGTGATCAGCCAAATACACCAAAAACTTCAAATAATTCCACTTCCCCTCTCCCCCCACTGTTTTCTCGAAGGCCCGCTGGAAGGTTGTAAGAGCTCCTGATATGCCCTGGGCAACTTTTAGGATTGAAAGAATCCCAGGGGCCTATAACGGCCGTCTTTTCCTTGTTGGCCTCACTCATCATGATCGGAAAATATCCACTCCTCAGATCCAGCACATTAAACCACTTCGCACTACCCAGACAGACCAGCGCGTCGTCGACCCTCGGGATGGCATACTGGTTAGGGACGGTGCACCTGTTCGGAGTTCCAGAATCCGGATACACGCTGCATACGTCTTCCACGTCTGCAGGGGACAGTCGCCGCGTCTGCTCTCTCACCGACGCTTCTTCAGCGGTCAACTTCCGCCCCCCCCCCCCCCACCGCCCCTTTGTGGTATTTCGGAGCGTCCACTAAGAGGGCTTCATCCTCAGGTACTCCAGAAAATGTTAAAATCCTCATCACTCTCGATACTTCCCCCGGGCCTTACCACCATTGGCTCTCATTGAAATTCTGTACCGGCCCAGCGCTGCCACACACGTCCTCACAAGCAGCTCGAAACACTGGGTGCACAGACAATGACCCCAAACAGCTTTCACCTGCCTTCTTCTGGCAGGCCCGTCTGAACAGTGTCCGGACACATCAGCACGAACGACTCAGCAACTTGACCTGCGCCCCGGTGACGAGGATGGCCTTGGCATAGCTTTCATCTATCTGTAACTACACACTGGAGTGTGGTCCCACTAAGCCTTCAGGAAAGGAGTCTTTTCCTTCCTGGCATTCCTTGGTACATTGCTGGGAACGTGTTCCCCAAGAGAGCCCAAGCCGTTCCGCCACTGGGCCTCCACCTAGTTTCCCGACTCCTCTCTGATCAGCTGAACAACTGAGGAGGAACTGATCCACTTCACTGATCCCCCGGCACCGCAAGCAATTTAATTGCCCCCTTAGCCAGAGAATATACACCGAAAGCTTTCCCCCAAATCTCCTGACACAGGTATGGAAAGCTCCCCAGGTGCTGTATGTTACTTCCAGTCGAGCCAAACGCATAAGATAACTGGCAGCTGTCACTACAGGGTAATTGAACCTTACAGTGCTAACAGCATCAGCAGACCGCCTACTCAACTTTCAACCAATCCCTGTCGCTTTCCTTCAACCGGGCACTGCCACTTATCTAACAACCGAGAGATCCGTTCCGCCCAGTCTACCCCTTCCCTCCTGACAGTATGGACATCCAATGGTCCCACCTCACCTGGGGCACCAACAGACACTGGCAATCCCACCGCCGTGACGTCAAAGCTAGCCCGCGCTAAAGCAAGGTCTGAACCCGCCAGTTTATAAAACTTTTGCATTACAAATTCAACTTCGCCATCAGCTTTAACCATACTCATAAAATAACAATTCGTCCAAGGTACGAATACCCACCCGAGTTAACTAGCACGCATTCTCACAGAGGTACACATTACTAACCGCAATCACACAGAGACAAATCAGCACTGATTTAAACAGTGCGATCAGACAGCACCCCACTGAATCAAATCCACAGACGAAGCCCCCAAATGTAACACTCGTTCTGTCTAGTGGCATGATCTTGGGGGTGACGACCCCTCTACCCAGCAAAATTTTAACACTCTTGCTTGGGTGGATGCTGCGGGTAGTGTCCCCTGTTTCAAAAATCAGTACCCGGTAATGACAAGCCGTACACTGGATGCTGTTAAATAATTAAGATTTTATAACTCTTACTTGAACTATGGGGTTAATAGAAAACCAAAATAAAAAAAAATGTCGCCACTGCATCTTTATTCAGTCTGTGCACAAATAATTCATTGGAGCTCAAGCAATATCCCCTTTCCAACATTCGATCTTCCCCGAACTCCGCCGGGTCCCGAGCCCCTGCTCGGGGTCCGCTCCGCTAGCCAGCTCACGGCATCTCTCCTTGTGCGTTATCTCTCTTTATCCCCATGGCACGTTCTGCCTCAGATCCTGCGCAAACAACAGCTTTCAGATACAACAAAAAGAATGACATCTATATCAGTTGGTTAGCAAATGAATACAAGTCCCGTTATCACTAATGATAACCCGCACATGCTGCCACAGAGCACCCAGTATCTCAGCAGATAAGCCATTTTATTATAACACTACAGAGAAGCCATTTTATTAGTCTGAGCAAGTAACATGAAAGAAGAAATCCTTACAGTACATTGACAGAACATCCCTCTCCTTTGAAGTGTACAGCCGGCAGAAGAAAGTCCATAGCGATAAGTTGCATGAAAGTTCTGTCCACATCACACAGCCGCCTCATGCTGTGCAGGGTGCTATAAATCACATTATTGATTCCATAGTTGAGGTATTGATACTCCAGTTTGTAATTTGCGGCTTTATGAACATTATCTGTGTTGCATGGAAGCGGGCATTGACAATTAAAGACATAACCAATATATTCTACTGTCCAGCCAGAGTGTGGTTGGTGATGACTGGGTATCATCACGAACAGTATGCTTCTGCTAAGGAGCTTTTTAATAAAGAACAATGTTATGATGTTTTTCAGGCCTTATGGTCATAAATCTTGTTTTCGCTGTGTCCATCATGAGACTGCAAGTAAGGAAATTACCAGTATGCTGAGAGGTGGTTTTGAATAAGCGGTGATATTCTCTGTGAGAGAGATCGTGGGACTGAATGAGATGTGATAATAACATTGCAGAACTGAAGGATCTAGACAAGCAGTGACATTATCCATGTGCTTGGTGACATGTTAGAACAATCACTGATAACACCCATATTGTCAGTGATGTTGCTCTCGACCTCTGACAGTGCAATTCTCTGCAATAATGGATCACTTGGAAGGAGGGAAATAATCCCAGTTTCTCCTCACAACCCAGAAAGGGAGTCAAATTATCTGTCTCATAAATGTAATTCTTCCCAATCTATCTACCTAAATATTTATGCACCTGTCTATGTATTTATATGCGCCCATTGGCAATAAACTGAAAATGTTTTTCTATGAAATAGCTGTGGTGACAGTTTCTATGGAATATGAAGAATTACAACTGAAATACGGATGTTATACTTGAAATGATTGTGCAAATCGTGCAAGGCAAATTCCTGGAAAAATATCAAGGTGTTCTGCCCGAGCTGATTTAGTTTGTTGTTTTATTTCTAATTCCTTTTTAATTATTGTTTATCGTTGTTAATTATCCGTCGTTTTCAACGATGGCGTAACTTTTGAAGGAATAATTTCGTAGTGAAAAAGACGTTGTACTGGGGCAACTCCACTCTCTCAACATTACTGTGATATTCTGGTGCTGCTGTTACTTATCTATTTAATACTGTTTTTCTATTACTGTTTTGTTTTTATCTACCGCTTGAGAGGCAGCCAAGCAGAGTTTCATTGTACCTATGTATGATGACAACGAAGGTCATTCAATTCAAATCAATTCAAAAGTCTTGGTCCAATGGCAGGAAGGAACGTGAAGAACAGCGACTTCCTCTGCTTTAGCGGATAACCGTGACGACGTCTGAGTCTTGTTTTGACCTTCGCTCTCCATGAAGCGTTATTGCTCCGGCTTCTTTGGTGTTGGATCTCGTCGTTGATCTCATCCGCCGAGTCCGGGAACTGGCTTCACATGCTGGGGTAGCCAAATCCCTAACTCACGAGGTTTCAAGTTTCCCGACTACCCTCATCTATTACACTCATCTGGTTTAACCCTCAAGTTGAAGCGCCGGACCAGGGTTTGCCACTGTCGGATGTAAACAGCTACTCGGAGACACCGGTAAGAGCTGGCTGTCAGGACGGGACTAAAAGTGGGTAGAGTACGACAAGCCCGCAGCCAGAGGTGCAAATAGTTTACTGTTTATAACATTTTAAAATGAAGGGTCTGGGAGATTTTATTTTTGCACGATACTTGAGCTGTTAACTTGAGAAATATTAATTATTAGTAACTATCACATCATATACAATGTGCGCTAAACAAGCATCAACTCTTATCTTTGGCAGAGCACAATGGCTCTCTGTTAACGACAGGGAGGTTCTAAGTGGGTAAAATGAAGTAATTGTATATCTGATCTTGAAGGTGGAAGACCCACGTTTCACTGAGCCGTTAGATATTCAATGCTGGTTGTAGTTGATGATGTTTAGCATAAAAAATGTTTACGATATTTATTTGACCAGTACAAAATCGGCATTGTCAGGATGACAATGACAGTATTTGTATTCACCGGATAGAAATTTTGCAGCAGATTTGTCAGAACACTTTCTGGCACGGAAATATGTCGTCGGGCCGTGTACTTAGAAACCTCTCATTGAAAATGCTGAACAACCAACCTCACACGCTTGAAATTTGGTGCAGCTTCCTACATTCTTATTTACTTCAGATAGTAATCATCATTATTTGCGGGGTTCATCGTTTGATTTTAACAACATTCACCTGGCCTTCGATTGATTGAACGATATTACACCCTGAAACGGGTGAGTATTTCTCGATATTGAATCTCAACTTCTGCAGAATTTACACTTACACCTTCCTCCAGCGTCATAAGTGAGGGCGTGGCGGGGGGTGCGTGGGAACAGATCTTCATGTTGCTACCTAACACACCTCCAGCATTCCTCCTCGTAACGTCCTCCGTCTTCAACGGGATCTTACGAAGATAAAATTTCCGAACACCTTTGCGGATTCTGCAGGTATCACTAACTCTTTTGTCCAATATCCCTGCTTACTAATCTCCTTCCTGGCACTTTTCACTGCAATCGTTACAAGTGCCCTACCTGCATCTACACGTCATCCCTCATTCCACATTGGTGAGACCCAATACAGATTCCGGTACCGCATTGTGGAACACTATCGCTTCGCATTCACCCACTAAAGTTCATGCTTTTTGCGTTAGCGAATGAACGTGTAAACATTCCCCGGTGTTCCTATCTAGATGGATATACGGCCGGTCTTTAAGAACTGGCAAAATGAGTTTCAAACTGTCTTGCAACAGGATGCATAGAATCACGTTGGAGACTTTCTCTGTAACTCGCCTTTTAAAATATCCTACCTTTAGTCCACAGATGACACGGAACAGGAGTATGTTCTTGTCCACAGATGACACGGAACATTCCACACTTAAATCTTCAGCAAGTTGCACCCAGCAAAGGACCCCGCTTCATCACATTTCATTCTGCGGTGTGCACCGTGTTCAGTGCTCGTCCAAGCAGCACCTCCAGCGTCTGGACCAATGACCACAGCTGCAGAGGAACTCGCCATCTCAGAGTCCCCGTGTGAGTCAGAAACCTGCTTTGCCGAGAAATATATCGCCGTCCATCACAGTTATTCTTTACCTCTTCCCATTCGTCACTTGAAAGGCTGCAGTCCTATAAAAGAGAAGTTAATCATTGCCATCGGAGAAGCAATTGATACTAGTCCCGCATATCTCAAATTGATGCCAGCTCCGCGATGGATACAGAGAGGCGAGTCGCCCTCCAGTGATACCTGATTCGCACATCAATACCAGTTCCAAGATAGATACAGACATGAGACTCTCTCTGGTCAACTGAGGGCTGCATATTGGTACAAGCTCTCCACTGGATGGAGAATGGTAAGACTTCGTTTTTTTTTCCCCAGTAAACCGAGCGCCACTCATCGGTACGAATTCTACAATCGGCACAGAGTAGTTTGCACTACAAAAGCAGAAGGAACTGTGCTTGAAAGGTGATCTTGAACACACCTCTGTTCTTGACATACTTAGATCGGTGACGAAAATGAGAAGACACTGAATGGGGATATGGGACACGGATAGTCGTGAAGTCACAGATTATTACTAAAGAGAAATAGGCTCTTCCGTTCATCTAGGTCATCGCTCTGTGATCATCCGCCCCATATATCCGCACCCTCTGTCCCACTCTCATCCACATACCTACACAACCTTCACAGAAATTATACAATTGAGTCCGCATCTACCAGTTACGTTGCAATTCCTTCCACAATCGCATGAACTTCTGAGTGAATAACTTCTACTATATACACTGATCGCATATTTCAACTTTCTCCCCAAGCCTATGAACACCAGTTGTAGATACTTTCAGAAGATAGAACATAGAAGATAGAAATCTACAGTATATTCCTGGCTCTTCGGTCCACAATGTTTTGCCAAATATGTAACCAACTCTACAAACTCCCTGGACTTCCCCGAGCGCATAACGCTTTATTTTTCTAAGCTCCATGTACCTGTCTAAAAGACTCTTAAAAGACCCTGTTGTATCCGCTTCCACAGCAGCCGCCGACACAACCACTCTCTGTGTGAAAAAAAACTACCCCGGTATCCCCTCTGTCCCAGTTTCCAAGCGCTTTAAAACTATGCCCTCTTGTGTTAGCCATTTTGGCCCTCGGGGAAGAAACCTCTGTTAATACAAGCGATCAATGACTCCCTTCACCTTATACACCTATGTCAGGCCACCTCTCATCCTCCGTCACTGCAACGAGAAAAGGCCCTGTTCTCCTAACGTACGACATCCATTCCAGGCAACACCCTTGTAAATTTGCTCTGCACTCCCTCTCTAGTATCTACGCACCCTCTCTATATGTCTATAGTCTAGACCCTGGATGGGGAAAATCTGCATGCATTCACCCTGTTCATTTCCCGAACTCTTCCTTTCAAATTATCACTAGACATTCTGAAGCTTCTTGATATTTTAAAACTGTAAGTATGTGACCATAACAGCCCACGATATTCTATCTACGGCCTCACCAACATGTTGTATAGCTTCAACATAACGCCCCAAGTCGTGTACTCCGTGATTTGATTGTAAAGGCCAATGTGATCAGAGCTCAATACGAGCCGATCTGCCCGTGACGCCGATTTCCTGGAATTTTCGATCTGTATCGCCAGGTCTCTTTTTAAATACTGTACACTAAAGTCCACATATTCAATATGTGCGTCGGAAACTGTTCTATCTTTCCTCACAACGCAGACCATCTCGCTCTTGTCTGTATTAAATGCCATCTGCCATTTTTCAGCCCATGTCCTGGCCAGTCAACATCAAGCTACAGGCCTGGTAGAGTTCCTGGCCGGAACAACGCCTCCAACCTAGGAGTCATCCGCAATTCTTCTCATTCGGTTTTCTACATCAACATCTGAGTCATTAACATTCATGATCAAAAAAAAAAGAACAGCGGGCCTAACACCTGCACTACACTTGTCAGAGTCAAAGGATCAACCATCCACTCTCTGTTAATCGAGAAAAGAACCTTCATCAATCCGTCCACAAGCCGCAGCTAAATTTGTGTGGGCGCATAACATTTTATTATCAAAGGTCTCTGGAATATTTCTCTCTATCTCTTTTATATACTCAGGAGAACATACGTACAACGTGTTTTATTGTGATACATGTCATCAGCTGTTACTGTGACTTTCGTCATTCAAATGACTTGAAATGACTAAAAGAAGCGACGGAAAAAAATTAACCTATCTTCCCCCTCAATAAATTGTGCCCTATTTCACCTGCCGAGATAATGTCCCGCCCTCAATGTCAGAAGCGAATGTGCTCTGCTGAATGTGACAAAATAAATCTGTTTGAAGTTGATTGTCCATGTTGATCGTTCAGGATGTTTGTCTATCTTAGAAACAACACTGTTCAGAAAATGTCCCGTTTCAGCAGCTGACGTCAGATGTCTGGGAAAGTACATTAGGAACGTTCGTACTATCTTTTGTTTAAAAGTTAACAAGTTGTAACGTACTTGAGGATACGAATTCATGGCACGGTTACAGAGTGAGAAAAACATTTTATTGTAACTGTATAGCTAATTGTCCCTCATGCGACTGATGGCATAACCACGCTAACTGCCTCAGTAGAATTACTCTGAATAGCATATAACTCTGTAACACCTTCCACCGGTCCATATAAGCGGATCGAACGTTCCGTACAACTGAACGCTGCCTCTGCCGGAATATGGGATATCCAGAGATTTACTACATCGCGGGCATTTTCTATCCTGCAATTGTAGCGATTGGTATCCCTGGTAAGGTACTGGAGCTGGTCACTCTGTGTACAGTGCCGTCGTCATCTTGATTTTGTTCCGCTGCACTGTTTGGACTTTTACTGAGCACAGATGCTGCCTTCGTCTGAAATATGTTTCTGGAATTGAGGAAACAAGCATCTGATAGTTTTGTTTTTTAGCTGCCATATTGATTCTATGTGATGCATTTGATTTCGTTTGTCAATTACCTGGTGCCGATATTTCCATAATTCCATAGTTTCATCTTGCTCGGCTTTCTGATCCGACAGTGGTCGCATGTCCAGATCAGAAGCTTTTTCAACTGACCAGCCAGTCGAATTTCGACACTGAGGTCTGTTCTTCCATAAAACGCTAAAATTAACTTATGCATTAAATCTCATGATTTCACTTCAATTAAACCCTTCAGCTATTTCACCTCAAACAATGCAAATGTTGTTGTTTATGGAGCTATCGACCATCACCGGTACAAGACGTGGAAATCAGATACCCGGCTCTAATCTGTCGGAAAGTCGGCAACCCACTGCTAATTCTCTCCATTACTGTCTAGCCGGTGTGCATGGACAGAGCCCGCACAAATTGAATTTCTGTCTTTCACTCAAAAAAAAACATACCATTGAAAAAGTGGTGGGCATTCAGACATTTGCAGCTAACGATAATTCTGTGTTGTTTTTTACTCTCTCTCCAAATTTCTTGTAGTTAATTTAACGGCGATTGTGATCCTATCTCGGGGGAAATGTGGTCTCTCCAAATGCATCACCCGTGACCTGGTTGGAATGGCAACAGCGGATCTGATGGTGGTTATCGTTCATGCGTTAGTGGAACAGACTAACAATATCTACATTTATTCCAGATCCCTGCTCATCACTCCTGTATGCGCTCTGACACTTGTAGTATTTGTTGTAACGAGGGACTGTTCTGTTTGGTTTATGGTCAGCTTTACCTTCGATCGTTTCATCGCAATATGCTGTCGAAAGCTCGGGGAACGATACTGCACTGAGAGAACAGCAACGGTAGTTATGGTGACCGTGGTTTTAGTGAGTTGCGGGAAAAGTGTCCCGTTTTACTTTGTTGTTGAACCTTACGTCATCATTGACAACGTGCCGTGGCGTTACGTCCTCACACATGAATACGCTACTTTACCCGTGTGGAAAGGATACGAATTGCTGGATAGCATTTTAACACCGTTGCTACCAATCTGCATAATTCTTCTCTTCAATGGGTTAACAGTAAGACATACAATTGCGGCAAATAGAGTCCGCAGAGGGCTTCGGAAGAGCAGTGATAATCTGAAAGATACCGAGGTAGAAAACCGCAGAAAGTCGATGATATTACTGTTTGCAATTTCCGCTGATTTCATATTACTTTGGATTCCCTATGTAGCTCATTCCCTGAAATGGCAGCGGAAAATTACTTTTATCAGGACAGATATTTGAGTTCCCCGGTGTATATACTGCAGCAATTTGGGTTCATGTTGCAAACTCTCAGCGTGTGCACCAATACTTGTATCTATACACTGACACAGACGAAATTCAGACAAGAGCTGAAGGATGGAATGAAGTATGTGTTTACGTTAAGTGGCCGTCTGTGTAGACAGCGTCAACTCCAATAGCAATTCAGCGGAGTTTTAGAATAAAATAGTTCGAATAAATCATTAGGTTTGACAAATATGTGATAAACTCAGACAATCATGTGCCCGGTCATCCTGAAATTCCACACTATCGCAGAGACTTGACAATCCTCTGGGAAACGTTACCGCAGCATAAAAGGCAGGACCAGCAGCCTCCCGGCCAGCTTCATCCACCAGACCATCAAACTGCTTAACTCACGTTGATTTGAGTGTTTTTCTATGTTACGTTGACTGTTCTGTTTATTATAAATTATTATAAAGTACTATGATTGCACATTTCACATTTAGACGGAGAAGTAACCTAAAGATTTTTATTCCTCATGTATGTGAAGGATGTAAGAAACAAAGTCCATTCAATCACAAGGGGAGGAATGACATCTGGACTTTTCGGGTTTCAGATGTTTCAAAATGCTCATAGTCTGTTGAAAGAGAGTAAAGGGAGAGCCTTTTAAACACAGGGAGAGTGTGATGGTATCACAGCTGCGGAAAGGGAGGACACTGTGGTGGGATTGTATGTTAATAGACTGTGAATATGGCTCAGAAGTAGGAAGGGAACAAGCACTCGTTTGAGAGTATTCTGTACAGAACTCCCATCACCAAAACAAACACAACAGTGACAGATCGGGAGATCGATTTTGCACAGGTGCTTATAATAACACCGCTGTTGTCACAGGCAACTGAAACTTCACTGATATTCATCGGAAATTCCTCTGTTTAAAAGGTTTAGATGTGACAGAATTTCTCAGTTGTACTCAATTGATACTATTGGGTAGGAACGTTGGAGCCGAATTAGGGAAGCGATTTGTTCCTTCAAATGCACAAGAGAGATATGGAGATTGTTAATGGAGCACTTGATTGGGGTTCAGCATTGGCTTGTTTCATTGAGGCGGGGATCGGATGGCCTCGTAAAGTAACCCTGTTTGTAAAGATATGTGGAACACCTCATCAAGAAGAATGGACTTAGAAAAATTAAAAGGGGACATGAGAAAGCATGGGAGAGCTGCATTAAAGTAGGTGAAAAACAGGATGATGTCGAGAGAGAGAGTGGGAGAGATAAGAGATAAAAGAGGAAATACGTGTCTGGAATGCAATCAGGCAGTGAAAGCCCTTTATGATACATTGCTTCTGTATTTCCCAGTGACTGAGACCTTGATGAATGTGGATACAGCGAAGAAAAAGGCCGGCGTGCTGAGACATGCAGAAGCTTAGAATTACGAGCTGGAAAGTGGGAAAACATGAAAATCAACCATTCCGCGGTGCTAGAAGGGATGCAATCCGGGTAGTTAGAGAAAGTGAGCGAAGATATTGCCGCTCATTTGGACATGACATTTGCGTCATCACTGGCCACAGAAGTAGTAAGGGAGGATTGGAGAATGGTAAATGTTATTTTTTTTTTTGTTCAAGAAATGTAATATGGATAGTCTTGAGAATTACAGGCCAGTGAGTCCTCGGTCATTCGTGGGCAAGATATTGGAGAGACTTCTTAAAGCCGGAATTTACGAAGAAACGTATTCTGTTTGGGGATAGTCAGTATGGTTTGCGTGCCTTATGCGCCAGAATACATTCCATGAAAAAGTGAAAAATAGGGAGATGAAGCAGAAGAGTCGATGTGGGGTATATTAATTGTTTAAGGTATTAGGCTGGGTTCCCTATGGTGCACACTTTCAGAAAGTCAGGTGGCCTGGGATCTAGTGAGACTTAGCTGCATAGATTCAGAACCGGCTAAACAAGGGAAGGCCGATGAGGTAGTGGATCGAGTGTTTTCTACCTGGAGAACGGTGGCTAGTGATTTTCCGCTAGGAAGGTATAATTTTTAGTACACTTTACAACTATATCTAGACTCTGCTGTTATAGTGTCCTGAGAGAGAGGCTTTAGTTTAACCATCCTGCAGGACTTGGAAAATGTACTGATTTCGGGGTGATTTTGAAAGCAAAGTACTGAATTCGGACTGAAACTGCCCGATATCTAAACTGAAATCACGTTCACCTATTGCAGGGCAGATGCTACGATTACATCTAAACATTTTCTTTTCCCCCCAGTGTAATCCTGCAATTGAAGATCAGCATTTCAAAATATTCAGCTGCATTCTTTGTTCCTTTCCAAATGAACCAGCCTCCCAGACGTGAATTTCAAATTCCCAATTCAGACGCAGGGATTTGTCTCATGTCAATTTACCTTTGAACCGCGGGTTTATCGTACCCGGAATAGACACACTCATATCTCAAACACTTTCACCTTGATTTCACATGGCCAGTGTGGAATCCGTGTCTCCCTCTGAAATCAGTGCCAAAGCAAACAAACACAAGAACGCAATCGAAATACGTAGGAAGGCCGACCAAAAATCTAAGCTCCAACGTTTCGTCCTTTAAAACTGTCGCTAGTACCTGGCGTATATAGAATAAACAGTTAAATTCCAGAGTGAAAATCCTTATCAAATATTCCAAAGAACAAGGAAACCAGATGTGGGTGATTGCGGCTCCCTTACACTAAGACTTTATACAATTTCGGTAAAAGAAGCAGTCTCTCATATTCGCACGTTCCAGAAAATTTATTTCAACCAATGAAGCAGACATTTGCAGACAGTGAGATCCTCTTGTGAATGAAAAGATTAATTCAAACATCCTTTCAACACCATGCTAACAATCACACGTCGCCTTCCCTTCATTCTCGCACGCATTATCACTGTTTCTCTTTCAACTAAACTCTAATGTCCAGTCCTCGTGCAATATTTTACACCTCAATGGATACACACTTTAAACTATCGCAGAAATTTTAAGTGTTGAACAGTCAACAAATAATCTATAATTAGAATCATACAACACTTCAGAAATCCTTTCGAGTCTAAAGCAAAGGGACGCTGAAAGTTATGCAAATTATCTTTCAACATTTCTAAAAGATGACGTCACGACGTCACAATATCTCCAACGACTGAAGTGTTTTCTCACTTCCAATCAGTGACCAAAGATTGGGTTGAGATTAAATGAACGATTTGTTGTATATTATCAGGTTTTATAACCGTTAAAGGAACAGATTTGTTGTATATTATCAGGTTTAATAACTGGTAAAGTAACAGATTTGTACCCTGTACTGGCGGCTTTGCTGCACGCCCCCCTCCACCATCCCCCACCGAATTCGAAACTATGGTCTCTACCGCCTTAATGATAGAGTGAAGGGATATTCCTTTAGTGTGTTCCTTCCCTTATTTAAGGGGATTCTTCTTTTATGTTACTGCTAAGGTTAATAAAATGGCTTCTTTGTTACATTGATAATAAAAATGGCTTTTTTGTTATGTTAACTGCTGAGAAAGTGCTTCTCTGTCGCAGCTTATTTGGGTTATAATTACTGATAAGAATTGTATTCATTTGCTAACCAATTGGGATACACGTTATTTTTTCTTCTGTGTCTGTAAGCTATTGTTTTCGCGGGCTTCGGAACAGAGGCGAATGGGTATAGGCAGAGAAGGCGCGATGCGGTAAGCTGGGCGACGGGACGGACCCCGAGCGGGAGTCCGAGGCCCAGGGCTTTTCGGGCGGAGAACCGAAGATGGACGTGCTGGACGCGAACTGGTCGACCACCGTGATTGGTCCCGAGCGGCGCGTCGGAGGGGTCGGAGGAGATCGCATGGTGGAAAGAAGTCCCCGTTAACTGAGCTCCAACGGTTGTGCACGAAGTGGTTGAACTCTGATTAAGTTTGGCGCCTTTTACTTTTTCCTTTTATGTTGTATCTCTATTAACATATTTAATATCTCTATCTACATTGTTCCAGGAAGATCTATAATCTGTAATCATTTAATCGCAAATGGTGTACTGTCTGTTGTTTGGCGTGCGGCGGTACATCACACAGCATCCACACAAACCGATTACCCGGTCTGGCGGGGCCGAAGGCTGCTCACCCGAGACGAAAGCGAGCTGAGCGAGCCTGAGGATTATCAGGGGGCTACATTGTGTGTTATTCGCCCGGGATACGGATTTTTGTAGGAAGCAGTGTGATCGCCCTCTTCAAATTATGCATGCTGCGGGGCGGAAGGTTGGTCTGCCTCTGTCGGATTGCTGGCTTTTTCTGCAGTCGTGTTGGGTGGGGTGGCTGTTGGTGCCCCGGACGTCTCTGTTCGAGTTCAGACTAGGGCTGACGAGTTGGTGGTGGGACTGCCAGTCTCTATTGGTGCCCAGAGTGAGACGGGGCCATCGGCTGTCCATACTGTTAGGAGAGAGAGGAAAGGGAGGTCTGATTCAGAGGTAGTGTCTGCGAATATATGTCCCAGTTATGCCAGGCGCCGCCTGGTTTTTGGGATAATGTCCACCCCTAAAGGGCGGGGTGTACAAGCCATGGACGGAGCGGATCTCTCAGTTGTTGGCTGAGTGGCAGTGCTCGGTTGAGGGAGAGCGACAGGGATTGGTTGGAAGTTTGAGTAGGTGGGCTGGTGACGGTGTTAGAACTGTCAGGGTCAATTACGCCTTAGTGACAGCTGCCAGTTATCTGAAAGTTGGGGAAAAGCTTTCAGTGTATCTTCTCCGGCTAGGGGGCAGCTAAATTGTTTGCAATACCAGGGGGATCATTTAAGGGAATCAGCTCCTCCCTCAGATGTCCAGCTGATCGGATAGGTGTCGGGAAAATTAGCCAAGGCCCAGTGGTAGAACGGCTTGGGATCGCTGGGGGACACGTTCCCAGCAATGTGTCAAGGACTCCCGAAAGGAACAGACCCTATTCCTGAAGGCTTAGAGGGACCACACCCTCGGGTGTCGTTACGTCTAGATGTAAGCTATGCTAAAGCCATTCTCGACACCGGGGCGCAGGTCAAGTTGTTGTACAGTTCGTTTTACAACCGGTTTCTGAAGCATTTATCCTTGACAACATTAAGGGCACTGGAGATTTGGGGTACCAGTGCCAGTGACTATCCAGAAGACTATTATTATTCAACGAAAATAGAGTTCACGGGGGCATTGTTTGTGCACCCAGTGCTTCGAACTGCTTGTGAGGACGTGTGTAACAGCCTTGGGCCGGTACCGAATTTAAACGAGGGCCCATTGTGGTACGGTCTGGGGGAAGTATCCAAGGGTGAGACCCTCTTAGTAGACGCTCCGAAATGCCACGAGGGAGGGGAGTTGACCGCTGAAGACACCTCAGTGAGAGAGAGGTCGCGGTGACTGGACCCTGGAGCCGGGGAAGACGTAGGCAGCGTGTGCGTGGATTATAGAACTCTGAACAGGCGCACTATCATTGACCAGAATACGGTCCTGATGGCCAAAGACGCTGTGGTCTGTTTGTATGGTGCGACGTGGTTTAATGTGCTAGATATGGGGAGTGGATGTTGCCAGATCCCGATGAGTGAGGCCGATGAGGAGAAGACGACCGTTATTGGTTCCCTAGGATTCTTAAGATCCGAAAAGATGCCAAAGGGCATATCCAGAGCCGCTGCAACCTTCCCGCGGGGCATGAGGAAGACCATGGGGGAAGTGAAGGTGTGTGGAGTTTTGGCGTATGTGGATGACCGCCTGGAGCTTGGATTCGCCTGGGGGGACTATGAGGGGAGGCGAGTGGCTAAGCCCGGGCGACAAAATGTTAAAGAATTAAAACTTTCTTTGGACGAGTGTCAGGTCTGGAGAAAGAGGCAGTTCGGGGAAAAGCGACCGAACCGAAGTGTAAAATGTGGAGTAGCTTTTGGCCGGCGGAGTTTGGTGCAAAAGGAGAAAAATGACCTGACACACTAATTGAATTTTTGGTGTTGGAACAGACGGTAGTGGACCTAGGGATGGAAACCCAGGTCATCATTCTGAGTGAGACAGGGGAGAGAGGAGATTTGCACCGCTGAACTGAGTGCTCAGAAATGCCAGCCGAAAACGGAGTGCCGCACATGTGGGACGACCATTGCAGACTTCAGGTCACGCTCGTCAAAGTGGAGACGGAGAAACGGAATTACGAGCCGACACTGCGGTCATGTACTGAGGAATTAATGCAGAGCGACGAAGCAATGACCCACCTTCGAAAGGATCAGCAGAAACTCAGGACAACAATCCAGAAAGGTTTGGAAGACTTACAAGTTGGGGAAGACCAAGGAAGCTGTCTGACTAAGGCCAACAGCAAACCGAGAGCCCAGAGAGGGGAGTTTGACTACACTGCCGTGGAGCTGAAGCAATAGTGGACAGATCTCGGAAAAGGGAAGCGGACGTTTGAAAGGAATCTGAAGATGACTATCGACAGTTTAAATGAAGTGAAAAAACTGAAAGTTATCTTGGAAGAAGTCATAGAACACAGAACATAGAACATAGAACAGTACAGCGCAATACAGGCCCTTCGGCCCACGATGTTGTGCCGACCCTCAAACCTTGCCTCCCATATAAGCTGCCACCTTAACTTCCTCCGTATACCTGTCTAGTAGTCTCTCAAACTTCACGAGTATATCTGCCTCCATCACTGAATCAGGCAGTGCATTCCACGCACCAAGCACTCTGAGTAAAAAAACTTCCTCCAATATCCCCCTTAAACTTCCCACCCCTTAACTTAAAGCCATGTCCTCTTGTATTGAGCAGTGGTGCCCTGGGGAAGTGGCGCTGGCTATACACTCTATCTATTCCTCTTATTATCTTATACACCTCTATCATGTCCCCTCTCATCCTCCTTCTCTCGAAAGAGTAAAGCCCTAGCTCCCTTAATCTCTGATCATAATGCATACTCTCTAAACCAGGCAGCACTCTGGTAAATCTCCTCTGTACCCTTTCCAATGCTTCCACATCCTTCCGATAGTGAGGCGACCAGAGCTGGACACAGTACTCCAAGTGTAGCCTAACCAGAGTTTTATAGAGCTGCATCATTACATCGCGACTCTTAAACACTATCCCTCGACTTATGAAAGCTAACACCCCATAAGCTTTCTTAACTACCCTATCTACCTGTGAGGCAAATTTCAAGGATCCGTGGACATGTACCCCTAGATCCTTCTGCTCTTCCACACTACCAAGTATCCTGACATTTACTTTGCACTCTGCCTTGGAGTTTCTCCTTCCAAAATATACAACCTCAAATTTCTCCGGGTTGAACTCCACCTGCCACTTCTCAGCCCACTTTTGCATCCTATCATTGTCTCTCTGCAATCTTTGACAATCCTCGACACTATCTACAACACAACCAACTTTTGTGTCGTCCGCAAACTTGCCAACACACCCTTCTACCCCAACACCCAGGTCGTTCATAAAAATCACGAAAAGTAGAGGTCCCAGAACAGATCCTTGTGGGACACCACTAGTCACAATGCTCCAATCTGAATGTACTCCTTCCACCACCACACTCTGCCTTCTGCAGGCAAGCCAATTCTGAATCCACCTGGCCAAACTTCCCTGGATCCCATGCCTTCTGACTTTCTGAATAAACCTACCGTGAAGAACCTTGTCAAATGTCTTTCTAAAATCCATATTTATCACATCCACAGCACTACCCTCATCTATATGCCTGATCACCTCCTCAAAGAACATTATCAGGCTTGTTAGACACGATCTTCCCTTGAGAAAGCCATGCTGACTGTCTCTGATCCGACCATGATTCTCTAAATGCCCAGAGATCCTATATCTAAGAAATTTTTCCAACAGCTTTCCCACCACAGACGTAAGGCTCACTGGTCTATAATTACCCGGACTATCCCTAATACCTTTTTTGAACAAGGGGAATACATTCGCCTCCCTCCAATCCTCCGGTACCATTCCCGTGGACAACGAGGATATAAAGACCCTAGCCAGAGGCTCAGCAATCGCTTCCCTCGCCTCGTCGAGCAGCCTGGAGAATATTCCGTCAGGCCCCGGGGACTTATCTGTCCTAATGTATTTTAACAACTCCAGCACCTCCTCTTCCTTCATATCAACATGCTCCAGAACATCAACCTCACTCATATTGTCCTCACCATCATCAAGTTCCCTCTCTTTGGTGAATACCGAAGAGAAGTATTCATTGAGGACCTCGCTCACTTCCACAACCTCCAGGCACATCTTCCCACCTTTATCACTAATCGGTCCTACCTTCACTCCTGTCATCCTTTTTCTCTTCACATAATTGAAGAATGCCTTGGGGTTTTCCTTTACCCTCTCATGCCCCCTTCTTGCTCTTCTCAGCCCCTGCTTAAGCTCGTTTCTTGCTTCCCTACGTTCCTGAATAGTCCCATCTGATCCTTGCTTCCAAAAGCTCATGTATGCTGCCTCCTTCCTCCTGACTAGATTTTCCACCTCACCTGTCACCCATCGTTCCTTCCGCCTACCATTCTTTATCTTCCTCACACGGACAAATTTATCTCTAACATCCTGCAAGAGATCTCTAAACATCGACCACATGTCCATAGTACATTTCCCTGCAAAAACATCATTCCAATGCACACCCGCAAGTTCTAGCCTTATAGCCTCATATTTCGCCCTTCCCGAATTTAAAAAAAAAAAAATCCTGTCCTCTCTGATTCTATCCTTTTCTGTGATAATGCTAAAGGCCAGGGAGCAGAGGTCACTGTCCCCCAGATGCTCACCCACTGAGATATCTGTGACCTGACCCGGTTCATTAGCAAGTACTAGATCTTGTATGGCATTCCCCATAGTCGGCCTGTCCACATACTGTGACAGGAATCCGTCCTGGACACACTTAACAAACCCTGCCCCATCTAAACCCTTGGGACTAATCAGGTGCCAATCAATATTAGGGAAGTTAACGTCACCGGTAAAAACAACGCTGTTATTTTTGCAACTTTCCAAAATCTGCCGCCCAGTCTGCTCCTCTGTATCTCAGCTGCTATCAGGGGGCCTATAGAATACCCCCAGAAGAGTAACTGCTCCCTTCCTGTTCCTGACTTCCACCCATTCTGACTCAAAAGGGGATCCTGCTACATTACCCACCTTTTCTGTAGCTGTAATAGTATCCCTGACCAGTAACGCTACCCCTCCTCCCACCTTTCCGCCCACTCTGTCAATTCCTGCCCTTGTGCCAGCCAAGACTCTGTAATGGCCACTACATCATAATTCCATGTATGCATCCAAGCTCTCAGTTCATCACCTTTGTTCCTGATGCTTCTTGCATTGAGGTACACACATTTCTGCCCTTCTACCTTACTGTCTTTACACCGTTTATTCTGCTTCTCTTTCCTCAAAGCCTCTGTGTATGTTAGATCTGGCTTTACTCCATGCACTTCTTTCACTGCTCTATCGCTCTGGGTCCCATCTCCCCTGCAAATTAGTTTAAACCCTCCCGAGCCATGCTAGCGAACCTGCCTGCAAGGATATTGCTCCCCCTCGAGTTCAGGTGCAACCCATCCAATCTGTACAGGTCCCAGCTTCCCCAGAAGAGATCCCAATGGTCCAAAAATCTAAAACTCTGCCCTCCGCCCTGCACCAACACCTCAGCCACGCATTCAACTGCCATCTCCTCCATTTCTTACCATCACTGTCACGTAGCACTGACTGCAATCCTGAGAACGTCACCCTTGAGATTCATCAGGAAGGAAAAAAATCTGGAAGCTGAACATCGTTTAACTGCTGCTTTTCAGGTCAGGGTGGAAGACGTTAGTGGGGTAACTGCGTCCCAGATTGAGATGGCCTAGAAACGTGAGTCAGAACTGCTGAGACTGCGGCGAGAGTAGGAGAAAATCAAACAACAGCTGTCGATCGACGAAATGATGAAGAATACGGATTCGAAGGATGATGTTCTGGACATGTGGTACATGATGTCTTCCGCTAACTGCCGCTTGATTGAGGAAGAGACCTTTGGCCCTTCTCTCACTGTGTCAGGTGTAGTGTCGGAGGATAACTGTGGGCATCCTGGATTTTAGCAGGAGCAGGAAGGAAAAGAAGTGGGTCCCCGGGCACGGGACGGGGGCTCCGAGTTGCAGTGGAAGCATGAGTGAGAGATTGAGAGAGGAGTTGGTAAACAGACCCGAGGTATCCCCAATAGTGTCCGAGCCTTTAGGGTTTAGGTGCGGGGGTACGGAGGTCTCAGAGGATTAGAAAACTCCCAGATAGTTTGGCCTATGTAGCGCCCGTGGGACTGGGGGTAAGGTCCACTGTTTTGGGAGCAATGCCACTGTGTGTACCCGGATTTGGTTTTTGTGTCTGCAGGACCAGTTGGCGAGTTATTTAGAAGTCATGAGGACATGACTTTACTTGGTGGGGCGTGAGTGTAAGGGGACCCTTCTTTTCGTTACTGCGTAGGCTAATTAAAATGGCTTATTTGTTATGTTATAATTAAAATGGCGCTCTTTGTTATATTAACTCCTGATAAAGTTCTCCCGCTAGCAGCTTGTTTGGATTATGTTGTTGATAAGTGAGTTAACGAACCAATTGGGATAGATGTTATTCTTTCTCGTGTGTCTGTAAGTTATTGTGATGCGCGGGTTTTTGGGCAGAAGGCGCGATGCAGACCGAGAGAACGGACAAGGTGCTGTGAACCGGTTAACGGGTTCGGAGCCCGAGCAGGAGTCCGAGGTCCAGGGTCTTCAGCGAGGAGACAGACTCGTGTGGACCATCTGGTCGACGACCTTGGGTAGTCCCAGACGGCAGGTCGAGGTGGTCAGAGGGGATCGAATGGGGAACAGCGGATCGTTACTAGAGCTCCAACTGTTGTGCACGAAGAGATTGAACTTTGATAAGTGTGGCGCCTTTTATTTCCCTTTTATATTTTATCTCTATTGTTTATATAGTTCCAGTAATATCTATAAACTGTAACCCCTTTATTCGTATACGGTGTATTATCTGTTATTGGGCGGGGTGGGGTACATCACACACCATCCACACAAACTTAATTACCCAGTTTGGCGGGGCCGAGGGCTGTTTCCCTAGACGACAGCGAGTTGAGCGATCCAGAGGTTTGCCGGGGGACTACATTAATATATATTTCTTAATGTAGTTTATATTTATATAACTTTGTATTTTACTGTATTAGTGCTATAAGACAACAGATGTCCTGATATGTGCCAGTGATATTAAACCTGATTCTGACATCCCCACCGTCAAACACACGACGCGCCCTCCCGGGACTCTCGGTAATCAGACTCTCCGAACTCACTCACTCCAACCCGCCCCCCTCCTCAGTCACTTCCACAGTCACGCCCAGCCACAGCCCCTTTTCAGATCCGTTACTGATCTTCGAGCCCTTCACCCTCTCTTCACCCCGATCCTTTCTCTCCCTAAACACTCAATTATAACCCCACAGACCCCACCATCACCCCCACCGGCACCCACGCCACGCCCCTCCCTGGTCCCTCATCGTACGTCCGCTCTCCACTCGCTGTTTCTTAATGTCCCTAGTCCATGATTCTCGCACCTTCCATTCCAGATGTCACTGTCTCTCTGTGTGATTCGGTTATGGGTTCGGTGCCTCGCCCCGAGTAGCCTGACAGCCCTGCGGAATGATGGAGGTGGTTAAGAGGGGGAATGATGTAGGTATGGCGTCTGTCCGGTGATAGCTGGTAAGTCTGGCATTACCTCACGGACAGTTCATCCTCCTGCGCTCTGACTATCAAAGCCATTAATTCAGACATGTCTACCCTCACGGCATGTGATACCAATAGGGTGGAAGAGACCATTTGGGTTGTAGGTCCATGTTAGTAATGTCTCTGCTTGCAATCTCCCTGACGGTGTACCGCTCCGGTTCCACACGCCCCTCCCGCACAACAGGCGGCGTCACTGGCAGCTGGCAGTTTCCCACTAAGCGTTGGGAGGGGAAAAGGGTGAGCTGTTAGTGTGGGGTACGTCAGCACGCTGTTTCCTCTGCCCTGGGATTGGCTACTCCTGATGGGGCTGAACGTACCCTCCCAATGACCAGTCGGAATTGACAGCAGCGAGCTTTTGTCAAGAGATACAGACCAAGTTAATGCAAACAGCGTCGGTTTTATTGATTGATGCAGTTAATATGGGAAATGGATATACCACCGGGGGACAGATGTCAGAACGGCAATGTGGTCAGTAGTGAGCTCCGAGAAGGAGCCGCCACATGCCGTGAACAACGAAATAATAGAACCCTTGCTATTATCAGAGTACAGGATAGTTATTACAGTGACATCGGCACAGGAGGTGGATCATATCAAACATCCGCCGGCTGTTCAGCCCAGTATGTACGCCGCTCTGGCGCCGAAAGACCGTGCGGCCCGGTGAAAGAAGTGGCCCGCGTCTCTTGGCATTCAGCCGTGCTCTCGCAGAGAAGACACAGACATCTCCTCGAACCCCAAACATCAGTCTGGATGTCCTCGCTGATTTTGACGTGTTCCCTATCGTACTGTTACACCGGGAATGAAAGAGATCCTAGGAAACGTCACATCTGTCTGGTAATCGTGACAAGGTGTCCCAGGCCGACAAGCTAATGTCATTTCTGGGGCACATCACTTTACAAAGGTCCGATAGTTCTGTGATAGCTGAAGGACCACGGTTGAAAATCCCAGAACTGGCCTCTAAATCCAGCCACTCTGCGGCCCCTGTGAGAGTGGGCGATGATCCCACACGGGTTGGTCACGGATATTCGATGTCATGCCGGGTGTACAGGCCAGTGCTGTGATTGCCGTGTGCCGGTGTTGGGAGTGAATTAACAGCGGAGAGAATGTAGAAAGCGATGTTTAACAAGAAGCAAGCGGAGGATCCAAAGCGTCCTCGTTGGCCTCACGGGGCCGGGCAGTCGAATCCACCAGTGACAACGAACCATATCTCCGGTCTGAAAGATAAAACAGAGGATGAGGAAAATGCTCCTGAGAGTGGAAGAGCAGTCCCTTTACTGAAGGGATTGTTCTCATCATCAGTAAACCGGTCCCCTTCCAACGAAAAAAACAGTCGGCGGAGTTTAAACGGGCGAGTGTGGAGATTCGGCGTCACAAATGCGAAATGTGACATATCTCTCGAGAATTCAACGCTAGAAACTCCCCTGTCCGTAGTATGACTTCCTATGCCCATGGGATTATTTTCTCCGCCCCCACAAGCAAAAATCAGATCCCTTCAATGTTGTAATAATCAAAAGTCTACACAATCTTGCAGATGAAGTCTAACCAACATGATGAACAGTTGTAAGGTGACCTCCCAACTCTGGGTGCCAATGATCTTACTGCTACAGGACAGCCGACCAGCCATCTTTTTCACTATCTCTCTGTCTGTGTCTCCCTTCCCACCGATCTATCTACCTTTATCCAAAGCTATCCATTATATGTGTAAGTTGTCTCTCGGTTTAACTCCCCAAGTGCACCACACTCTACTTGCCTAAGTTATTCTGTGACCCACTTCCCCAGTTGACTAATTTCCCGATGTAATCTCAGACAATCTTCTCCAGTATCGGCCATAGAGGCAATTTCGGTGTCAACTGCAATCTTACGGATCATTCTACCTACAGGTCTCCTGTCTGACATCACCGTACCATCTCCTTCTGACTCTTGTCAGCGTCCCTTTTCAGAGAGGAGTGGTTCCATTAGACAAACACAGCATGAATTCAAAAAGTTCAGGTTCTGTTTGACAAGCTTACTGGAGTTCTTTGAGGACATTATGACTGCAGTGGATAATGGGTAAAAGGTGGATGTCGTACACTTGGATTTCCAGAAGGCGATCGATAAGATACCGCACAACAGACCTATAAGTAAGATACGGATGCATGGAGTCGGAGGAAGAGCATTGGCATGAATAGTGGGATTGGTTAACCAATAGAAGGCAGAGAGTTGGTATAAATGGGTTTTTCTCCGGTTGGCAGTCAGTGGTGAGTGGGATGCCACAGGGTTCGGCGTAGCAAAATTTGCTGATGACATTAAACTGAGTGGAAGTTCAAATTGTATGGAGGATATGGAGAGTCTGCAAAGGGATATAGATAGGTTAAGTGAGTGGGCCAATTTCTGGCAGATGGAATACAACGTTGGTAAATTCTAGATCATCCACTGTGGAATGAATAATAGAAGAGCAGATTACTGTTTAAGTGGTAAAATATTGCAGCATGCTGCTGTGCAGAGGGACTTGGGAGTGCTTGTTCATGAATCGCAAAAATATTGGCTTGCAGGTACAGCAGGTTATTAAGGCAGGAAATGGAATGTTGACCATCATTGCTGGAGGGATTGAATTAAGAGCAGGGAGGTTATGCTGCAACTCTGCAGGATATTTGTGAGGCCACACCTGGAGTACTGTGTGCATTTCTGGTCTCCATACTTGGGAAGGATATACTGGCTTTGAAGGCAGTGCGGAGAAGGTTCACCAGGTTGATTCCAGGGATGAAGGGGTTAACCTATGACATTAATTTGAGTCGCCTTGGATTATACTCTCTGGAATTCAAAACAATGAAAGAGATTCTTGTAGGAACATAGAAAAAATCGATATGGATTGGTAAGATAGAAGTAGGAAAGTTGTTTCCATTGGTAGTTGAGACTAGAACCAGGGGTCATTGCCTCAAGTTTCAGGGGAGAGGATTTAGACGGAGATGAGGAGAAAATGCATTTCCAAGAGAGTGGTGAATCTGTGGAATTCTCTGCCCCGGGAAGCAGTTGAGGCTTCTTGACTAGATATAATTAAGATACAGTTAGATAGGTTTTTACATAGTAAGGGAATTAAGGGTTATGGGGAAAAGACAGGTAGATGGAGCTGAGTTTGTGGACAGATCAGCCATGATCTTATTTGAAAGGCGAGGCAGTCTAGATGGGCCGTATGGCCTACTCCTGCTCCTGTTTCTTATGTTCTTATGTATGCAATTGTCCAGCTCACCAGGGATCCACGTGATCTCACCTTTAAGCTATCTTACAATTTGTGACCGCCGTCAGACCTCTTGTTTGCCTCATGAAAACATCTGATCAAATTTACGGAACGTGATTTTCCTTCTACAAAGACACCCTGGCTGTGCCTAATCACTCCAACCTTTCCAAATAAATGTGCATCCTGTATCTCAAAACCAACTTCGGTAATTACTTCGCCTCCTGAACTGGAGGGAAAACTTTCAGACAGGTTTGCAAAACATACAAAACTCTGGGGAGACCACACTTAGAGCATTGTGTTCAAGTCCAGATGTTGCCTGGATTGGAAAACAAGTCTTATGAGGCAAGGTTAGCAGAGCTGGGACTTTTCTGTTTAAGCGCAGAAGAATGAGAGGGGACTTGATAGAGGTCCACAAGATTATGAGAGGATTGATAGCCAGTACCTGTTTCCCAGGACACGAAGAGCAAACACCAGAGGGCATACGTACAAAGTTGAGGGAGGGAAGTCTAGGGAAGTAATTAGGGGTAAGTATTTTACACAGAGGGTTGTGGGCGCCTGGAATGACTTGCCATGGATGGTGGTGGAGGCTAAAACATTAGGGGCATTTAAGAGCCTCTTGGAGAGGCACAAGGATGAAAGAAAAATAGAAGGTTACAGGGTAGTGTGAGTCTAGTACTATTTTTTAAGGATTACATTGGTCGGCACAACATCGACGGCCGAAGGGCCTGCACTGTGCTGTAGTGTTCTATGGCTCTATGGTTTGATAGAGGCGGTGGGGGCCGGAAACTTAGTTTAAGAGAGGAATGAGAACCAAAGGGATACGTCAGAGGAAAGAGCAGTAGAACAAAGGGACGTTGTGAGGAAATGAGAAGCAGTGAACCTACAGATAATAGGTCGGATTGTACTGAGCCTATTTTAATGCGAGAATTATTGGGAACAAGGGAGGTGTATTTAGATAAAAGTTCAGTCCGTGGAACTACGGAGTTACGGCCATTAGAGAGACGTTGTTGTCACAAGGGCCGGACTCGCTTCTGGATGCTCCAGTGTTTCTATGTTTCATACGGGACTGCAGGAAACGTGCAATCATTGGATAATCTAACAGCAGCACAAATGGAGGAGTCGTGGTCGGATCGTTCAGTGAGTCAATGTGGATGGGAGTCAGAAACAGGAAGAGTAGCCATGCTATTGGAAGTATGATGTAGACTGACCACTCAAATAGCCAAATAGAGACAGAGGACCATTTCAGGGGACAGATTTTAGAAAGATGTAAGCATAAAGACATTTATTATGGGTGAAATCAACTTCCATTATATTGACTGGAACCTCCTTAGAGAAAATGGTTTAGACTGGCAGAATCTGCTAGATGAATTCTGACACATCAGTGGACAGTACAACTGAAGGAAACGCCATATTAGACCAATGAACCAGGTCACCTGCCATATATCCCGATGCGATACTGCCAGAACTCCTATCCCAGACAGTGACCATAAATCCTATTTTTTTTTTACCCTGGCACTGAATGGCGATAGGAAGAGACAGTATTATATAATAGTTGATTGATGGGAGAGCGAATTACGATGCTATCAGTCAGGAAGCTGGAAACGTAAATTGGGAAGAGATATACGCAGGCTAATGCACAACTGAAATGTCGAACTTTTTATAGGAAGCACTAACATGTTCTTCGAGATCGGTACGTCCCATTGAGACAGGGTCGGCAATGGTGGAGTGAACGAGTCATGGTTGACAAGAGATAGTCAAGAGGGAGAAAGAAGCAGACTTAAGACTTAGGTAGCAGGGATCAGACAGGTTTCTAATGAACTACAAGGTCGCCAGGCAGGAGCTTATAAACCCAAAGGCCTTCTACACCTATGTGAAGAACAGACGGATGACTGCGTAGGACCGATCAAGAATAACACAGGAAATATGCACCTGAGGTCGTCCAGATAGGCAAGGTCCTTGATGGATATTTTCATTCATTGTTCACAATTGAGAGGGAATTATTGAAATGTGAGCATGATGTAGAGCAGGCCGATATACTTGAACATGTAGACGTTAAGAAAGAGGATGAGCTGAAATTTTCGAGAACGTTACGAGACATCAGTTCCTGGTGCCGGAGGGGGTGTACCTCACTTTTCTACTGGAAGGGACGGAAGATACTGCTGTGTCTTCGGTGATGACCTTTCTGTGTCCTCTGGCTACTGCAGTACTATCAGAGGATTGGACGTTGCCAACTGTTATTCGTTTGATCAAGGAAAGAAATAGGGAAAACGCTGGGAATTACAGACCACTAGGCCCAAGGTTCATGCGGTCAAACTGTCGGAGGATATATTTCGACAGTATTTCCGGACAGTTAGAGAACGATAGTCAGATCAGGGATCGTCAGCATGGCCGTGAGAGGGGCAGGACCTGTCTCAGGAATGGAATCCAATTCTTAATTATCAGACAAAGTACACTGATGAAGATTTTAGCAACAACGTTCACAGTTATGGGCGGAAGAGAAACATGGCTGTTGTAGAGAGAACTAGCTTACCCACAGAAAACAGAGTGTGGTAGCAGGTGGAGGGTGTTTCGCTTAGAGTGCGGTGACCAGTGGTGTTCCACAGAGATCAGTTCGGGAAGCGGCTGATTGGGCTGGTCCATTACCAGATGATATTTCCGGATAGTGTGGTTTGTGTTGTAGGTTACAACAGGGCAATGAGCCATGCAAAGTTGGGCGGCGAATTGGCAAAACTGAGCTCAAGGTGCAAACGTGTGAAGTGATATCCTTTGAAAAGTGGAATTTGAATGCAAAATGCAGGGTTCATGACAGGCTCGTTATCAGTGTGGAAGAACAGAGTCACCTTTAGTTTCACGTCCATAGATTCCTCAAAGTTGCGGCGCAAGTTGAACAGGTTGTTAAGGAACTGTATGAGGTGTTGTCGTCAGTTGTCGAGGGATTGATTTCAAAGCCGCGAGGTAATGATGACACACAGTTAAACTTGGGATATTGTGCTCAGTTCTGGTCGCCTCATTACAGAAAGTATGTGACAGCTTTCGAAACAGAACAACGGAGATTTACCAGTATGCTGTCTAGACTGGAGGGATATTCATATGAGGATAGGTTTAGCGAGCCATGGCTTTTCCTTTTAGCGAAGTGGGTGAAAGGCGACTGCACGGGGTTGTACACGTCAAACGGCATAGATCAAGCGGATAGTCAAATACTTTGTCCCAGTGTGGAAATAGTTAATTACGGGATATAATTTTAAAGTGACTGGAGGCTTGTATAGGGGCTGCCAAGCGTATGTATTTACACATATGGTGGGTGTGTGGAACGCGGTGTCAAGAGTCTTGTTAGAGATATATCTATCAGGTACATTTAACAGACCCTTAGTCGCATGGATAATAGAAAAAGAAGACGGCTCTGTAGGAATGAAGGTTTTGAGTCGGCAACAATCAAGGACTAAAGAGCGAACACAGCGGTCTAGTGTTCTATATTTTCTGTTCCTGGCGGACCCTCAGCATGAGCACCCACCTGATATTGCAGCGTCTCTGATTCATTAACTGATCCGATCACAGTCACAACATTCCCCTGACACTTACCTTTGCGCCAGACGACGTAATGTCCCGGATTGCCTAATCGAGGTTGTGGAAAAAAATAATAATTAGTGACCCCACATCATCCAGTTACCTGTGACCATCTCTTCCCTTATCACAGCCACCCAACGCCTGATCCCTTCCAAAGATGCTCAGCGGCAGCGCTTCGATACCAGCCCACCTTCCCTCTGGGCACATTGACCTTTTAGAAGTCAACATCCAGTTCAACAATTCCACCAAATGCCTCCCCTCTATTTGTGCCAGAACCGGAGAGTTCTCTGGAACTCTGACCAAGCTTCTCCCTCATGACACACATTGCAGACTTTCACACCGTCTCACCACTCCGAGGAGCAGTGTGATAAGCCAGCCTTCCATCTGACACCGCCAGAGCGCTCCCACCATTCTGTAGGCACGTACACGCAACCGATACCGGAGCGGCTCTGGTTCATTTCCCGCCCCGCTCGCACATAAAACATCCCACACCCAGTAGCATGCTACAGGACATTCTTATGTCAGAAACTACAGACCTGTTTCAAGGATGAGAAGGTCTAAAATTAGCGAGAGACCCTCAGCTCAACAATACAGGTAGTTTTGAAGAATGAGCTGGAAAACCATGGACCATTGAAGGGCCTGGATAGAGTAGACGGAGAGAGGACGTTTCCTATGGGGGATTGAGGGATTGGAGCAGAGTGCATACTCTAACAGATGATGGAGTATTCCTTTCGCTAGAGGATGGTGAATCTGAGGAATTTATTCCCATGGATGTGGATGCGAATTTATTTAAGATGAGTTTGATAGGCTTCTGATTCGTAAAGGAGACAAAGTACACGGATAAAGCAGGAGAAATGCGGTAAGCAAGATAACAAATGAGGCAAGATTACATGGTGGAGAGTCTCGATGGGCCGAATGGTTCAATAATTCTCCTACATCTCATGGCATTATCCAAAACTAATTATAAATCGTCCGTGTACCGCTGTCTGTTGATGAGATTTATGAGTCATTATTGAGGGTGAAACTTTGGAGTATCTTCGACTAAGTGATAAAAGAGTCGCAAGCCAGCCGTGTTTTGTACAGGGGAGATCTTGACTGAGAAATCTGTCAGGAAAATTTAAAACGATTAAGAATTTATTGCAGGGTTCTGTGATCGCACAGCATTCGCCCATTCACTTTTAAAGCCGAGGACAACCGTTCAAACAGTCCCTTCCCTTTGAAAGAGCAGCGTGAGGAGAGGGGCTTCACCAGGGGAGAGTTTGTACCCCTCTGTCAGCCTGATGACACTAACGATACATCGCCTCACTCACAAAGACAATGTTCCACATGCAGGTACTCACCAATACCGAGCCTTTGGCCGCTAATTGGTTTTAGGCGCCAGAATGTGAAGAAGCCTCAGTAGTGTGCAGCGAGGTGAACCCAGAGACGTGGTTCACATTTAGCTCAGCAGGACGTGCACAATGCAGCCTCGCACAAAACGGAAATTCATGGTGCGTTCATGCGAGGTGTTGTCTTTAGATGGGACAGTGGTAATGTTCTGAATCCGACAGTACACGAAGTACAGCATGGGACACTCTGGGGCCGTCCCGTCCGAGAACTGCAGGGGGCGCCGCACAGGGCAGGTGAGGCGATTTCTGCGGAGTGTCGGAGAGAGAGAGGGAGTGAGGGTGACGTCGGAGAGTTAGGGCGTCACGGAGGTGGAGATTGTGGAGAGAGGAAGGGAGGGTGAAGTCGGCGAAGTATGATTGGGGAGGGAGATCACGATACGTGTTGGAAGGTGTGGATTCAAGGTGACGGGGAGGGAGAGGTCAGTCCGATGGAAAAGGAGTGAATGTTTCACAGGGACTGTACAATGTCAGGTCTGGTGCCTCAAGTTACCGCCCCACCGAGATTCTTGACAGCCCCCTGGTGAGTGTCATTTGCTCCTAAAACCATCTTAGGACTCGTAAGGCCAGTGATGTTGTGGGGATGGAACTAGACTCTCTCACGGTAGTGTCTCAAAAGGGAATGCTGTCTAAGTTGCATGCCATCTTGGACAATGTCTCCCATCCAATACATAATGTACTGGGTGGGCACAAGGGTACATTCAGCCAGAGACTCATTCCACCGAGATGCAGCACTGAGCGTCATAGGAAGTCATTCCTCCCTGTGGCCATCAAACTTTACAACTCCTCCCTTGGATGGTCAGACATCCTGAGCCAATAGGCTGGTCCTGGATTTATTTCATAATTTACTGGCATAATTTACATATTACTATTTAACTATTTATGGTTCTATTACTATTTATTATTTATGAAGCAATTATAACGAAAACCAATTTCCCCCGGGATTAATAAAGTATGACTGAGAACCTAAGACTAAGTAACCGCCCCCAGAGAGAATAACTGTTCTATTGTGATAATTTCTTTATCTTTCTGGGTTGAACTTTCATTTAAGTTCAGAATAGCATTTGCTCACAACGTGTTGAATCCTGTTTTCGTTGATGCAATTACATCCTTAGAAGAGTTACTGTGAGTGGGACAAAGGGAATGGACCTCCCTCAACACTGAGTGTCCTCAACATGTTTCTCCCTCCTCTCTCCATAGTGCACTCACTTTATCTGTCACTCCATTTCTCCCCACTCTTCACCCTCCTCACTCCTCAACTCTCATAATGGAGGCATTGGGAACGGACCCAAATGCAAGAAACAGACACTGAAGTACTAAGAACAGGACAAGGTTCATCAATAAAGCAAGGGGAATCAGGAAGATACGACGCTGGACATGGACACAGGCCCTAGATGAGGCAAGGACACCGAGCCTGGGCTAGGACTAAGACTAGGAAAGCGGGAACTGGACAATGAACTTGGAACTAAGAGCCTGGGCTAGGACTCCGAGCCAGAGACTGGACAGGGAAACGGAACTCGGATTTTGACTCGGGCTCAGAACCCGGATCTAGGCGAGGACCAGACGTGGCTACAGGACTGGACGTGGCTAGGCTACAGGACTGGACGTGGAACAGCTGCACAGGACAAGAACAAAAAGCCTTGATTTTGACAGGACTAGGTTCTTGGACTAGGCTTGGCTCGGCTCTTGGACTCGGCTTGGTTAGGATCTTGGGTACGAAGCCGGGACTCCTCCTTGGAGCGCAGGGCCGGGACGCTTTCTGGGACGCAGGGCTGGGAAGACTGCTGAGGTAAACTGCCGAGGATTCGGATAGGGACGATCCAGCGCAGGACGAGGAATCTCCAGCACAGGGTTGGACGAGGGGCTCCTGGGCTGGGCGAGGAACTCCTGGGCTGGGCGAGGCACATGGACAGGACTAGAACACGAAGCCTTGACTTGGACAGGACTGGAAGACGGCGCCTGGAACTTGGAACGCAAGAACACTGAATACAGAGCCGGACCCCTCCTTGGGAAAAGGACTTAGGTCTGGGACATGACATAGAGTCAGGACCCTTCCTTGGGAACAGGACCTAGGACCCGGACTAATCTTTGACACGGACTCTAAACACGGGGACACAAAGAGGTAGTTCCAAACTCAATAGTAGATAGTTCCTTACCTTGGCGTGGCGAGGCTCCTGTTTCTCTCCGGTGGTTGAACTTGACGGGGATCAGGCGAGGCTTCATGCGGAAGGGGAAGGGAAGAGTCCAGTAGGGAATCCTTGGTTTCAGAGTTATTTATGTGCCAGCCCAAAACTAGAACCAGGTGCCTCAATTAAGGCACTCAATGGAACAAGGGAAAACAGGAAAACCTGGAATACGGAATCGACGGACCGGACTGTGAACCGGAATGCGGACTTCGTGGACCGGACCATGACATCAATTTCCTCTCTATTTATTCCTCCATCTTCTCTTTCTCTCCCTTTCCTCCTCTTCTCCTCTCCACTCTTATCCTCACCTCACTCTGTTAATCAACTCACTCCAACTTTCTCTCACTCTCACTTCTCTTCTCCTATTTCTGTCTAGAAACCACCCCGCCCCCCACGCCGACACTGAATCTCGGCCCGTGTTCATTCCAGGATAGCACCCCATCCCTTTTGATGTGCGATGGTGACATCCGCAAGATAAGTAGCCTTGGTGTTTTGTTTGGACATCTGATCTTACTGGCATTTGGAGTCGGATAAAGCAGAGGAGGGACAGAAAGAGACAGAGGTAGAGGAAGATGGACAAGGAGAGAAGGGGAAGTAGGAGAGGGGAGGGAGAGAGAGAGTGCGGGGAGGGAGAGAGAGACAGAGAGAACAGGCTGAGTGGTGGTAGTGAAAGAGAGGGAGAGAGAAACTGAGTTAGAGAAAGCAAGAAGAGGCTGTTGGAGTGTTAGCGAGACAGACTGAGGAGAGATGGGAGTGAAGCGGCGGAGGTGTGAAACAGAGGGGAGAGAGACGGAGGCGACAACCAGAGAGAGGAGAAAAGGGCCCTGACGAAGGGTCTCGGCCCGAAGCGTCGACTGTGCCTCTTCCTGTGGATGCTGCCTGACCTGCTGCGTTCACCAGCAAATTTGATGTGTGTTGCTTGAGAGGAGAAAATGGCGGGAAATGAGATGGACTTGAGTGAGAAATAAACGGGAGCGAGTGAGGGGGAAGAAAGAGGAGTGGGAGAGAATGACCGAGGAGAGAGATTGGAGGGAATAGGGGAGGGACAATATATGGGGAGTTAAACTGGCATAGAAACCAGGGATTTCGGCGGGAAGATAAACGAGGGTAAGGGACGGGCTCTTTGATGTCTCTGTCGATCAGTGAGAGAGAAACGGACACGGATCGAAAAAGGCAACTTATTTTAAATACTGTAGAGTCGTATGGAAATTTCTGGAATTCTAAATCTTCCATGTAAATTAATTTAGGATCAGTGAAGTGTTAATCTGTCTGTCTAACTGAGTGTACATTTCTTTTTAGATTCGCTGCCCCGAGGGCGTGAAGGCGGATGGATGGATACATTTGACGTGGAGATAGAGGGGGATGAGCACTAAAGCATAGATCAGACACGGACCTGTTGAATAAACATTATATCATAAGATTTCCTCCTCATCTCTCTTCTAAATTGATTTCCCTGTAGTCTGATGGTGTGCCTCCGGTCCTGGGCTCTGCACTGTGGGAAACATCCTCTCCACATCCTCTCTGTCTCGGGTTTTCAGTTTTCGGAAATTCCCCTCCCCACCACATCCCTCCCCTCCACATTATTCTACTCTCCAGCGGGAACAGGCACAGAGACATAAAATACCATGAGCTGTGCTCTTGAGCGCCTTGTTCAAGACCATCTGAAAATCCAAACGAACAACATCCACTGCCTCTCCTTTGTCTATTCTGCCTGTTATTTCATCAAAGAATTCCAACAGATTTGTCAGGCAAGATTTCTCCCGAGGGAAACCATGCTGACTTTGGCCATACTATATCATGCACCTCCAAGTACCCTGAAACTTCATCGTTAATGAACTCCAACATCTTCCCACCTACTGAGGTCAGACTAACGGTCCTATAATTTCCTTTCTTATGCTGCTCTCCTCTCTTAAAGAATGGAGTGGCATTTGCAACTTTCCAGTCCTCCATAAACATTCACAAATCGAGTGATACTTGAAAGAGGATTACTCAAGTGGCAAATATCATACACCAAATTCTTGCTTTAAAATACAAACTCATGAATGACCACCGTAACTTCTTAAAGGCACCATTAAGCCTGATCCAGCTTACAGTCAAGATCTTACAAATTATGTGATAATCAATACATTAGAAAAATTAGAAAAAATATGTTGGCGTGTCACCAAATGGTTAAGGCTTTCGTCTAGTGATTTGAAGGTCGCTAGTTCGATCCTTGGCTGAGGCAGCGTATGTGTCCTTGAGCAAGGCACTTAAACACATATTGCTCTGCGACAACACCGGTGCCAAGCTGTATGGGTCCTAATGCCCCTCCTTTGAACAACATCGGTGGCGTGGAGACAGGAGACTTGCACCATGGGCAACCGCTGGTCTACCATACAACCTTGCCCATGTCTGCGTCCTGGAAACTTTTTAAGGCGCACATCCATAGTCACATGAGACTAACGGATGCCTATATAAAAATACATTACTACTAATAGGACAATCCATAATGACCATCCGGATATAATATTACAGGATAAACAAGCAGGAACATCTCCCTCAACATATATACCTATTCCCAACACAACAGGCATTGATTGTTTGTCATCTGTCAGACAACCGAATTCTTTTCTCTGTCAATCAGCAACCGAATGTCGCTACTCTATCATCCGTTGTCATGCCCCGCTGCTGATTCCCTTCTCCTCATCATACGTTCTTTCCCTGACCACCGTCCAGAGCCCCAAACTCTGCCCTGTGAGGACCCGGCTGTGGTTTCTGACCCAGCTCCGTTGAACATCCAACTAATGGTTTCCCATTCTGCTTTCAGTCTTTAGAGGATAGTGATGTTTTCTTACAACCATTTAGAAGCAGGGAAAATGACCCATAACGTGGAAATGAACCCTGAATAAGGAGGTTAACTACTAATGTCATTCTTCCTCAGCCCAGAGATTTGAGGAGCGAAGAACATGTCAGACAGAACTGCAGTCAGCTCGACTTCTTCTGTCTGCAGTAAATTCAAGGGAAACCTCTTCACCCACAGAGTGGTGACTGTTTGGAACCCATAAGCACAGGGAGAGCGAGAGATGAACAACAGGGGAGGATTGAAAAGGACTGTCGTAGAACAGAATCACTGGCAGGGTCCAGCCGGCCCGAGTTGACTCTCGACTATACACTAAGTGTGTTATAAATTCACTAAGTACTGGAGACAGAGTTTAAAATAGAACTGATTTATTTGTTTCAGATCCATAATATTAAACTCCAGTCCCATTAAAGGTGAATATGCAGCAGAAGAAACTCCTCCCATGCCCAGTGACCAGGGCGCAGAACTGGGTATGGTGAGCAGCAGCAATAATTGCAGAGTTCAGCACCGACAGTCACTCTCGACATTGCATTCAGCAATGGTGATGGACAAATATCCAGCATGCAGCTTATTTAAAATTTCTCCCCAGTGTGAACCCGATAGTGTCATAAGGTTAGTTGTCTGAGTGAATCCCTTCCCACATTCTCAGCAGGTGAACGGCCTCTCCACATTGTCAACTCACTGATGCTCATTCAGTTTATTTGGCTGAGAATCTCTTCCCACTGTTTGAGCAGATGATCGGCCTCCCCCAGTATGAACTGACTGGTGTGCCAGTAGGGTGGCTGACCGAGTGAATCCCTTCCCACAGGCTGAGCAGGTGAACGGCTTCTTCCCAGTGTGAACTCGCTGGTGTGCCAGCAGTTCAGATGACCGAATGAAACCTTTTCCACAGTCTGAGCAAGTGAACGACTTCTCCCCAGTGTGAACTCGCTCGTGTCTTAGTAGGTTGGATGACTGAGTGAATCTCTTCCCACAGACTGAGCAGGTGAACGGCCTCTCACCAGTGTGAACTGACTGGTGTGTCAGTAGGTGAGATGACAAAGTGAATCCTTTCCCACAGACTGAGCAGGTGAATGGCTTCTCCCCAGTGTGAATTCGCTGGTGTCTCCGAAGGTCAGATGATCGATGGAATTCCTTCCCACAGACTGAGCAGCTGAACGGCCTCTCCCCTGTGTGAATTCGCTGGTGCATCTGTAAGTGGTATAATCGATTGAATCCTTTGCCACAGTCGGAACAGGTGAACAGCCTCTCCCCACTGTGAATTAGCTTGTGTCTCTGCAGGTATGATGATTGAGTAAATCCCTTCCCACATTCTGAGCAGGTGAACGGCTTCTCCCCAGTGTGAATTCTCTGATGTTCCTTCAGATGAGATGATCGAGTGAATCCCTTCCCACAGTCTGAGCAGGTAAACGGCCTCTCCCCTGTGTGAACTGACCTGTGTGCTTTTAAGTTAGATAACCGACTGAATCCCTTCCCACACAACAAACAGGTGAATGGTCTCTCCCCGGTGTGAATTCTCTGATGTGCCTTCAGCTGAAAGGACCCAGTGAATCCCTTCCCACAGTCTGAGCAGGTGAATGGCCTCTTTCCAGTGTGAACTGACTGGTGTCTCTGTAGGCTGGAAGAGTGAGTGAATCCCTTCCCACAGTCTGAACAGGTGAACAGCTTCTCCCCAGTGTGAGCTGACTGGTGTTTCAGTAGGTGGGATGACTGAGTGAATTCCTTCCCACAGTCTGAGAAGGTGAACGACTTCTTGGTGTGAACTCTCTGATGTACCGTCAGTTGAGATGATCGAGTGAATCTCTTCCCACAGTCTGAGCAGGTGAATAACTTCTCCTTGATGTGAACTCTCTGATGTACCTTCAGTTGAGATGGTCGAGTGAATCTCTTCCCACAGTCTGAGCAGGTGAATAACTTCTCCTTGGTGTGAACTCTCTGATGTACCTTCAGTTGAGATGATCGAGTGAATCTCTTCCCACAGTCTGAGCAGGTGAATAACTTCTCCTTGGTGTGAACTCTCTGATGTACCTTCAGTTGAGATGATCGAGTGAATCTCTTCCCACAGTCTGAACAGGTGAAAGGCCTCTCCCCAGTGTGAACTGACTTGTGTGCTTTTAGGTTAGATAACCGAGTGAATCCCTTCCCACACAACAAACAGATGAATACCCTCTCCCCAGTGTGAAGTCTCTGATGTGCTTTCAGCTGAAAGAACGAAGTGAATCTCTTCCCACAGTCTGAGCAGGTGGACAACCACATTCCATTGTGAAGTGAATGGTGTCTCTGTAGGCTGGAAGAGTAAGTGAATCTCTTCCCACAATCGGAACAGGTGAGTGGCCTCTCCCCAGTGTGAACTCGCTGATGTGCCATTAGGTCAGATGAGCTGCCCCACAAATTAAGCAGGGTGACCGGACTCTCCTTACTGGTGTGTCCATAAGTGGGATGACCGTGTGAATCCCTTCCCACACACAGAACCGGTGAATGGCCTTGTCCCAGTGTGAACTCGCTCATGTACCTTTAGTTGAGATGACCAAGTGAATACTTTCCCACAGTCGGAGCAGATGAACCCTGTGTAAAATGACGAGTATGCCAGTAGGTCAGATGACCGAGCGTGTCCCTTCCCAGTCTAAACAAGAAGGATCGGCAAATAAATCCCTCCTCACAGTCTGAGCAGGAAGGACAAATGCATGAATACAACGTTCCACTTTTTAAATATCTGGGCAGACACAGCAAAACTGGCGTGTTGTGTTCGAGATTCCCGTAGACAAATTCCTTGTCATTTTTAACCTGAAAAAAAATTACAAAGTCCGTCAATGGGTGAAGGACAACATTTCAGATGCGATCACTTTAATCGCCAAAGTGTGATCTGACATTACACTGTTACAGTGACGGTCAACCCAAGTTGGAGAGAAAAATTATCTTCTAACTGGACACAGTGCTGGTATCTGAAATGCACATCAAATTCTCTGATGCTTTTCCTGTCTCTATAAGAATGGGTGCAGAGGAAGTATCAGGGTTTTTTTTTTAACGCAGAGTGGTGAGTGCGTGGAATGGGCTACCGGTGATATTGGTGGAGGTGTATACGATCGGATATTTTAACAGACTCCTGGGCAGGTATATGGAGCTCAGAAAATTAGACGGCTATGGGTAACCCCAGGTAATTTCTCAGGTAAGAACATGTTTGGCACAGCATTATGGGCCGAGGGGCCTGTTTGTGCTGTAGGATAATTTTCTATGTTTCTGCCGTCTCCAATCTGTGACCTGGCTCAGTTTGACTCTCTCCATTGGTATTATTCCCTGTTCCCACTGAGCTGCATGGGTTCCTGGCCCCACAGTAACTGAAACACTCTCACACAAATAGCCTTTGTTGATCCGCAGCTGGGATTTTCTTTTATATACTGTTCATTTAAAACGCCACATATTAAAGTCATGTAAATATTTCCTGCTGAGATGAATGGTTGTTTTTCACAGCTGTTAAAAGGAAATAGAATGAATATTTCTATTATTTCAGGTTCTTGTCACAGCATTGGACCCGTCTAGTTTGTGCTGAACTATTTAAACTGCCCACTCCCATACCCCTACCATCCAGGTACCTATACATGCCTTTAACATATTCGAAATCGAGCTCGTATGCACTACTTGATCTGGCTGCTCATTCCACACCCGCACGACCGTCTGTGTGATGAGGTTTCCCCTCACGTTCCCTTCAACGTTTCATCTTTCATTCTTAATCTCAGTGGTAAAAGCCAACTTGCATTTACCTCATCTATGACCCTCATAATTTTGGTATACCTCCATCAAATCTCCCCTCAATCTTTCACATCCAAGGAATAAAGCCTAGTTCAATTTCTCCTTATGACTCAAGTCCTCCAGGCGTGACAAAATCATTGCAAAGTTTTTCTGAACTCTTTCAACCTCTTTTGCATCGTTCCTGTAGGCTCGTGACCAAAACTGCACACGATACTCCAAATTAGGCCTCAACAACGTCTTGTACAACGTCAACATAACATCCATCTCCTGCATTCAGTAGTTTGGTTGATGAAGGCCAATGTGCCAAAATCTTTCTCTCCGTCCCTATCGAACTATGATGCCACCTTGAGTGAATTATAGACCTGTATTACCAGATCCCTTTCTTCAACAACACTCCTCAGTGCCTTATCAGTCACTGTGTTAGACTTACACGGGTAGGTCCTAGCAATGTGCAACACCTCAAACATGTCTGCATTAAATTCCACCTTCCATTTCCCAGGCCATTTTTCTGGCTGGTCCAGTTTGCACTGCAAGCCATGATAGTCGTCCTCACTGTCCACTACACCCCCAATCATGGTGTCATCCACAAGCGTGCTTATCCAGTTAACCATGTTATCATCTAGATACCTGACATAGATGACAAACAGCAACAGATCCAGGACCGATCCCTGTGGCGCACCACTATTCACAGGTCTCCAGTCAGAGAGGCAACCGTCGACTTCTCCCAAAGCCTGTGACTCATCCAATTTACTATCTCATCCTGAATGCTGAGTGACTGAACCTTCTTGGTCTCCCATATGAGACTCTGTCAAGTGCCTTGCCAAAGTCCATGTAGACAACATCCACCGTCTTGCCTTCATCCACTTTCCTGATAACATCCTCGTGAGACTCGATAAGTTTGGTTAGACTTGACCTACTACGCACAAACCCATGCTGCCAAGTTAAGCAGTCCACATCTATCTAAATACTTATGTAGGGTTATTAACTGTAATGTTAACGGTTAAGGCTAACAAAATGGCGTTTCTGTAGCGTTATAATGAAATAGCTTCTTTGTAATGTTACCTAATGATGTTATTGGTCACTGCAACTGAAATGTTTGGGTTATAACTGCAGATAAGGTGGATACTAACCAATGGAGTGTTTGTTATGTTATCTTGTATGTGTGAAATGAGCTAGTTCATGGTCTTTTCCGGAGGCGCGCAAAGAGGACGGACGTGTGGGCAGATGGTTCGGATGGTCATTCCTTTACGTTTCTATCTACCTGTGATTTAACTTTCAGTGAATTATAGACCTGTATTCCCAGATCCCTTTCTTCAACAACACTCCTCAGTGCCCTACCAATCACTGTGTAACACCTACACTGGTAGGTCCTAACCAAGTTCAACACCTGGTACTAGTGTGCATTAAATTCCATTGTCCATTTCTCAAGCCATTTTTCCAGCTGGTCCATTTCGCACTGCAAGTTAAGATAGTCTTCTCGCAGTCCGCTAAAACCCCATTCTTGGTTTCATCCACAAATTTGCTGATCCAGTTAACCATGTTATTAACTAGATTACTGACATAGATGACAAACAACAACAGATCCAGCACTGATCCTAATGTCACATCACTAGTCACAGACCTCCAGTCAGAGAGGTAACCATCTGCTACCACACTCTAGCTTCTCCCAAAGACAGTGTCTCACCTAATTTACTATCTCATCTTGAATGCTGAATGACTGAACCTTCTTGACCCATCTCCCATATGAGACTTCGTCAAGTACCTTGCTAAAGTCCATGTAGACAACATCCACTGCCTTGCCTCCATCCACTTTCCTGATAACTTCCTCTAGAAGCTCTAGAAAATTGGTTAGACATGACCTACCATGCACAAAGACATGTTGCCTATCCTTAATCAGTCCACATATATCGAAATACTTATATATTCGGTTCCTGCTCATATGTTCCAATAACTTTCCAACTACTGATGTCAAGCTCAGCGATGTACTATTTCGTAGTTTATTTTTAGAACGTTTCTTGAACAACGGAACAACATTGGCTGTCCTCCAATCCGTCCCCGACCTGTCACTAAGTTTGATTTAAATATTTGTGCTTGGTCCCCGTAAATTTCTGCACTTGTCTTCCGCAGTGTCCCAGGGAACAACTTGTCAGGCCGTGGTGATTTATCCACGCTAATTTGCCCAAAGACAGCAAACACCTCCACCTCTGTAATCTGTACAGGGTCCATGAAGTTGATGCTGCTTTGCCTCACTTCTATAGACCCTGTGACCATCTCCTGAATAAATACAGATGCAAAAGTAATATTTAAAATCTCCCCCATCTACTTTGTCTCCTCGTATAGATTACCAATTTGATCTTCCAGAGTAGGCATGTTTCTGTAATGACCTTCTCCATGTTTCTATGAGATTGGAAGGGGAAACTGGTAGGACTGACAATGGAGCAGTAATGGCTGGAGTTTCTCGGAACAATTCGGGAAGTGAGTGATAGATACATCCAAAAGAGGTGGAAGATTTAGAAAGGCAGAAGGACACAGCCCTGGCTGAAATGAGAAGCCAAAGCCAACATAAAAGCCAAAGAGAGGGCAAATAAAAGAGCAAAATCCATTTGGAAGCATTTCGGAACCAATGGAAGACGACTAAAAAGTGTTGGATGAGCTCAGAGCGTGCAATTATGATATTGCAGTTATTAATCTGTGTTGGTTGCACCCAACAGCCTGAGGCAGTTTGTCATGGCCCGGTCCGTGAAGTCCGTGTTCCGGTTCACGGTTTGGTCTATGGTTCCTTGTTCCGGGGTTTCTGGTTTTCCCCAGTTTCTGTTGTGGGCACATGATTCTCATTTTGGGGCTGAGACATAAATACCTCTGCAAACCAGGGATTACTTGCTGGACTGCTCTGTTCCCTTCCTTGTCTCTCCCTCCTCGCCTGACTCTCTACCTGGATACCTTGCCTGACTCTCTGCCTGGATACCTCGCCTGACTCTCTGCCTGGATACCTCGCCTCTCTGCCTGGATACCTCGCCAGACTCTCTGTCTGCTCACCTAGCCCGGAACCCTCGCCTGTATCGCTGAAGTTTTACCGCCGGAGCAAGACCGGAGCCTTGTTATGTCGTGATGAGGAACTGTCTTTCGTTGTGTGGAATTGTCTCTCTGTGTCCACGCCTTCGCTAGGTAGGTCCGGCCATTTGCCACTACCTAGTCTTAGCAACTGTCTCTGTGTCCTGGCCTTCACTACGTTGGTCCGGCCGTTTGCCGCCACGTTGTGTTGGGATCCGTCTTTTCATGTTCAGCGATCTGTGTATGAGTCCCGGCCCTACGTCCTGTTCCCAAGGAGGGGTCCCGGCTCTGTATTCCGTGCTCCCGTCTCCCCTAGTCTAAGGCTCTGTTTTCCCATCTCTTCTAGTCCAAGGCTCCGTGCTGCTGAAGGCCCTCGTCCAGTCCGTGCCTACCTCAGTCCTATCCGAGTCCTGTCCATGTGCCTTTACCTGTTCTTGTGTCTCGCCCGACCCAGGAGTTCCTCACACAAACCATGTCTAGTCCTGTAGCCTCGTCTTGTCCTCGCCTAGTTCTTGAGTCCGAGCCCGAGTCAAATCCCAAGATCTGGGTCCTTGCCCAGTCTCTGGCTCTGAGTCCACACCCAAGCGTCGAAGTACCCTAGCCTCAAGAACAAGCCCCCAGCCTCAAGCCTCAAGACCCCAAGCCTGTCTCCAAGTTCCCAACTGTGACACATGTAGAGGAACAAAATATCCGGGGCCTCAATATCTCTTGAAAACCAAGGTTCCCTGCACCAGTTACTTTTCAACTTTTGTCTTGGCAGGCACATACAAGCTAGACAGCCTCAAAATTTCACTTCTGAATGCCTCCCACTTACCAAGTACTCCTTTGCCCGAAAACAGCCTGTCCCAAACCATACTTGTCAGATCCTTTCTGATACCATCAAAACTAACCTGTCTCCAATTTAGAATCTCACCCCATGGTCCAGACCTCACTTTTTCCATATTTACTTTTAATCTCATAGAACTATGCACATTTGGATAGCAATAACAGGATGGATCCAAGTCAGCATCGATTTACGAAGGGGAAATCATGCTTAACTAATCTTCTGGAATTTTTGAGAATGTAACTATGATAATGGACAAGGGAGAGGCAGTGGATGTAGTGTACCTGGACTTTCAGAAAGCCTTTGAAAAGGTTCCACATACGAGATTAGTGGACAAAATTAGAGCACATGGTATTGAGGGTAGGGTACTGACATGGAAAGAAAATTGGTTGGCTGACAGAAAACAAAGAATAGGGATTAACGGGTTCTTTTCAGAATGGCAGGTGGTGTCTAGTGGGGTACCGCAAGGCCCGGTGCTGCGACCGCAGCTATTTACAATATATATCAATGACTTAGATGAAGGGATTAAAAGTAACATTAGCAAATTTGCAGATTACACAAAACTGGGTGACAGTGTGGAATGTGCGGAGGATGTTATGATAATGCAGGCAGATGCAGTTTAATGTGGATAAATATCAGATTATCTATTTTGGTGGAAAGAACAGGAAAGCAGATTACTACCTGAATAGAGTCAAGTTAGGAAAAGGGGAATTACGACCAGATCTATGTGTCCTAGTTCATCAGTCACTGAAAGTAAGCATGCAGGTACAACAGGCGGTGAAGAAAGCCAATGGCATGTTGGCCTTCATAACAAGGAGAATTTAGTATAGGAGCAAAGAGGTCCTTCTGCAGTTGTACAGGGCCCTGCTGAGACCACACCTGGAGTACTGTGTACAGTTTTGGTCTCAAAATTTGAGAAAGGACATTCTTGTTACTGAGGAAGTGCAGCGTAGGTTCACGAGGTTAATTTCCGGGATGGCTGGATGTTTCTCCCGTTGGGGACCAGAGGGGCTCATCTGTGGAAATGTCTGAGCTCACGGTGGTGGCGAGCAGAGAGATTCACCACATGGGGGGCAAACACCGGCAGACTTATGAGCTGGAAATGGGATCAATGGTCCGGACAAAGTGGGGATAGGAGTGGTTTTGCGGGGGCAAGGATGGACCAGTCCGGGGTCTTATTAGATACATAGAAACATAGAAAGCCTATAGCACAATACAGGCCCTTCGGCCCACAACATTTTGCCGAACATGTCCCTACCTTAGATATTACAGAAGGTTGCCCATAGCCCTCTATTTTTCTAAGCTCCATGTACCTGTCCAGTATTCTCTTAAAAGACCCTATTGTATCCACCTCCACCACCGTCGCCGGAAGCCCATTCCACGCCCTCACCAGTCTCTACATAAAAAAACTTACCCTGACATCTCCCTGAAACTACTTCCAAACACCTCTCGTGTTACTCATTTCATCCCTGGGAAAAAGTCTCTGACTATCCACACGATCAACGTCTCTCAGCATCTTACACACCTCTATCAGGTCACCTCTCATCCTCCGTCGCTCCAAGGAGAAAAGGCCGAGTTCACTCAACCTATTCTCCACAATCCAGAAAACAACCTTGTAAATCTCCTCTGCACCCTTTCTATGGTTTCCACGTCCTTCCTGCAGTGAGGTGACCAGAACTGAGCACAGTACTCCAAGTGAGGTCTGACCAGGGTCCTATATAGTTGCAACATTACCTTTCGGCTCCTAAACTCAATCTCACAGTTATGAAGACTAATTCATTGTATGCCTTCTTAACCAAAGTCAACCTGCGTAGCAGATTTGAGTGTCCTATGGACTCCGACCCCAAGATCCCTCTGAACCTCCACACTGCCAAAAGTCTTGCCATTAATACTATATTCTGCCATCATATTTCACCTACCAAAATGAAGGATTTCAAACTTATTTGGGTTGAACTCCATCTGCAACTTCTCAGCCCAGTTTTGCAACCAGTCGATGTCCCGCTGAAACCTCTGATGGCCCTCCACACTATCCGTGATATTCCCAACCTTTGTGTCATCAACAAATTTACTGGCTCTAGGCTCTAGGCTCCGAGCTGTCCTGTCCCGGAGCCCAGTTTTAGCTTTGCGACAGAGCCTGAGCTGTGGGATCTGTTACTTGCGGTTCCCAGAGCTGGGTGGTGGTTTGCGGTGAATGGGGATCTGTCTGTGTATGGGTAGAGATTATGGGTGGACGTGTGGGTGTTAGGTAAGTGGGGGGAAGAGTGTGGGACTGTAGACGTTGGTGGGGGGTGGTTATTGGGATAATATGGGATCGTTGGTAGTTCCATCACCTGGGCAAAATTAAGTTGTAAACTAGGGAGGATCTGGTCCATTGGATCAGACAGGATATGTGTCCTTTCAGGAACCAACAATTATCTTTTCATCTTAATTACTGTCACATCCTGTTATTAACATTGTGTTTGTTACAGAGCCCCATAATCTCAGGTTTCGAAACAGCTGTCACTGTCATGGGCTGCAAGTGCAGACTGGGAAACGGGGTGGGGTGTCAGTGACCTCTGCATTAGAGAGGGACAGGAGGTTGTACAGCGTCCTGTGAGATATAAATGCACCCACAGTGGGTTTGGATCTGGTGGCATATCTGGAATTGGCAAAGTGAAATTGAGCAGGGTAGTGTCATGGTCTAGTCTGTGAAGTCCGCATTCCGATTCATGGTCCGGTCCGTTGATTCCTTATTCCGGGTTTTCCTGTTTTCCCTTGTTCCTTTGGGTGCCTTAATTGAGACACCTGATTCTCATTTTGGGCTGGCACATAAATACCTCTCAAACCAAGGATTCCCTGCTGGACTGTTCCCTTCCCCTTCCTTCTGAAGCCTCGCCTGCATGCCTGTCAAGTTCAACCGCCGGAGTGAGACAGGAGCCTTGCCACGCCAAGATAAGGAATTATCTACCGTTGAGTTTGGAACTATTGCTTTGTGTCCCCGTGTTCAGTGTCAAAGAAGAGTCCCAGCTCTAGGTCCTGTTCCCAAGGAGAGACCCTGACTGTTTGTAAAGCCCTGTTCCTAAGTCCTGTTCCCATGGAAGGGTCCCAGCTCTGTGTTCTGTGTTCCTGTGTTCCACGTTCCAGGCGCCATGTTCCAGTCCTGTCCAAGTCAAAGCTTTGTGTTCTCGTCCAGTCCAGGAGTCCCTCGTCCCATCCAGCAGTACCTCGAAAGTTCCCTGGGCAAGTGTCCTGGCTGTCATCCTGGCCTTGCGTCCTAGAAAGGGTCCCAGCCCTGAGTTCCAAGGAGTAGTCCCGACTCTGCACCCAACAAGCCGAGTCCAAGAACCGAGCCAAACCTAGTCCAAGAGCCATGTCCTTCCCTGGAGTACCTCGTCCTCCCCAAAAGTACCTCGTCCAGTCCACGTCCAAGGCTCTGAGCGTCCAGCTTAAGTTCAAGGCTCTGTGTTCCTGTGTTCCAGGACCAAATCCAGGCACCATGTTCCAGCCCCGTGCAAATCTGAACTTCGTGTCCTCATCTAGTTCCGGTTCCTCACCCAGCCCAGGAGTTCCTCGCCCAGCCTGGTGCTGTGGTACCACGTCCTGTGCTGGAGAACCTCGTCCTGTCCTGTAGCCACGTCCTGTCCTTGCCAAGATCCTAGTCCCGAGTCCCAGCCTAGACCCGGGTTCCGGTTCCGAGTCAAGAACCAGGTTCCGAGTCCCAACCAAGACCCAGGTTCAATGTCCTTGTCTATGTTCTGGTTCCGGAGTTCCGTTTTCCTAGTCCAAGCTCCTCGTTCCTAGTTCCCCGTCCAGGTCCCGTGTTTTGAGTCCAAGTCCCAGCCCAGGCCCCGAATCCTAGTCTCGTCCAGGGCCTGTGTCAATGCCCAGTGTCGTTTCTTCCTGGCTCACCTTGCTATATCGATCAACCTCGTCCTGTTCCTAATATTTCATTGTTTGTGTCTTGCATTTGGTTCCGCTTCTGCAATCAACGCCACCCCCCCCCCCCCCGCCCCCATAACAGGTAGGGAATAAGAAGAGAGTGTTTTAACTGGGAAAACATGGTCAGTAGTGCAGGAGCTCTTTAGCAGATCATTTTAGTTGTTTCTTCTATGATCTTGCAAATACTGACTGAAGAAAGAGTGTTGTTCAGGAAGAGCATGAGCCCGGAGGATACCCGGATGTGAGTAAGTCAGACAGGGAGAGCGTCTGTGTTGTGGTTTCCTATGCAATGGTGATAAGCCTTTTTCTCAAGCGAGGAGTTTGTTGCTTAATTTAAAGGTCAGGAGCTCCAGGGTTGTGACCTCGGGATTTCTACCCGTGCCACGTGACAGCGAGGCCAGGAGTAGGAAGATTATACAGTTTAATACATGGCAAAGGAGTTCGTGTAGGAGGGAGGGCATAAGATGATTCGATCATTGGGCTCTCTTGCAGGAAAGGTGGGACCGGTACAGAATATACCCACGTACTTGGCCTCCACCGCAGTAGATTCGCTACTCTCTGGCTCAATAAAAATCCTCCTTACCTCTGCTCTAAAAAGTCACTCCTCAATTTTGCCAGTGTGCCCGCTAGTTCTGGATACCCCACCATAAGAGAGATCCACCCTGTCTAGTCCTTTCAACATCTGGTGGGTTTCAATAAGATTCTCGACGCGTTCCTATAAATTCCAGTGACTACAAGTGCATAGCTGCCAAACGCTGCTTAAATTTTAACACCGTCATTGCAGGAATCATCCTCGTCAACCTCTTCTGGACCCTCTCCAATGACAACACATCCTTTCTAATATATTCGGCCCAAAACTGTTGACATTACTCCAAGTGCGGCCTGACTAGTGTGTTATAAAGGCTCAGTTTTAACTCCTTGCTTTTATATTCTATTTCCCTTGAAATAAATGCCAACATTGCATTTTCCTTCTTTACTCGACCTGGAAATTAATGTTTTGGGAGTCCTGCACGAGTCCGTCTGCTACTCTACTGTTTGAACATATTCCTCCATGTATCGAAGCCTTGAACAGAATCAAAGTCTTTGCTTCTACATGGCATTGATTAGATCAGCTCGATACACCTACAATAAACAGTTTCAAAGAGAATACAACATAAGGTTCTGAACTTAAAGAGGGGTAACTTTGAAGGTATGAGACGTGAATTAGCTAAGATAGACTGGCAAATGATACTTAAAGGATTGACGGTGGATATGCAATGGGAAGCATTTAAAGGTTGCATGGATGAACTACAACAATTGTTCATCCCAGTTTGGCAAAAGAATAAATCAAGGAAGGTAGTGAACCCGTGGCTGACAAGAGAAATTAGGGATAGTATCAATTCCAAAGAAGAAGCATACAAATTAGCCAGAGAAAGTGGCTCACCTGAGGACTGGGAGAAATTCAGAGTTCAGCAGAGGAGGACAAAGGGCTTAATTAGGAAGGGGAAAAAAGATTATGAGAGAAAACTGGCAGGGGACATAAAAATGGACTGTAAAAGCTTTTATAGATATGTAAAAAGGAAAAGACTGGTAAAGACAAATGTAGGTCCCCTGCAGACAGAAACAGGTGAATTGATTATGGGGAGCAAGGACATGGCAGACCAATTGAATAATTACTTTGGTTCTGTCTTCACTAAGGAGGACATAAATAATCTTCCAGAAATAGTAAGGGACAGAGGGTCCAGTGAGATGGAGGAACTGAGCGAAATACATGTTAGTAGGGAAGTGGTGTTAGGTAAATTGAAGGGATTGAAGGCAGATAAATCCCCAGGACCAGATGGTCTGCATCCTAGAGTGCTTAAAGAAGTAGCCCAAGAAATAGTGGATGCATTAGTGATAAGTTTTCAAAACTCGTTAGATTCTGGACTAGTTCCTGAGGATTGGAGGGTGGCTAATGTAACCCCACTTTTTAAAAAAGGAGGGAGAGAGAAACCGGGGAATTATAGACCGGTTAGCCTAACGTCGGTGGTGGGGAAACTGCTGGAGTCAGTTATCAGGGATGTGATAACAGCACATTTGGAAAGCGGTGAAATGATCGGACAAAGTCAGCATGGGTTTGTGAAAGGAAAATCATGTCTGACGAATGTCATAGAATTTTGAGGATGTAACTAGTAGAGTGGATAGGGGAGAACCAGTGGATGTGGTATATTTGGATTTTCAAAAGGCTTTTGACAAGGTCCCACACAGGAGATTAGTGTGCAAACTTAAAGCACACGGTATTGGGGGTAAGGTATTGGTGTGGGTAGAGAATTGGTTAGCAGACAGGAAGCAAAGAGTGGGAATAAACGGGACCTTTTCAGAATGGCAGGCGGTGACTAGTGGGGTACCGCAAGGCTCAGTGCTGGGACCCCAGTTGTTTACAATATATATTAATGACTTGGATGAGGGAATTAAATGCAGCATCTCCAAGTTTGCCAATGACACGAAGCTGGGTGGCAGTGTTAGCTGTGAGGAGAATGCTAAGAGGATGCAGGGTGACTTGGATAGGTTGGGTGAGTGGGCAAATTCATGGTAGATGCAATTTAATGTGGATAAATGTGAAGTTATCCACTTTGGTGGCAAAAATAGGAAAACAGATTATTATCTGAGTGGTGGCCGATTAGGAAAAGGGGAGGTGCAACGAGACCTGGGTGTCATTATACACCAGTCATTGAAAGTGTGCATGCAGGTACAGCAGGCAGTGAAAAAGGCGAATGGTATGCTGGCATTTATAGCGAGAGGATTCGAGTACAGGAGCAGGGAGGTACTACTGCAGTTGTACAAGGCCTTGGTGAGACCACACCTGGAGTATTGTGTGCAGTTTTGGTCCCCTAATCTGAGGAAAGACATCTTTGCCATAGAGGGAGTACAAAGAAGGTTCACCAGATTGATTCCTGGGATGGCAGGACTTTCATATGAAGAAAGACTGGATCACCTAGGCCGATACTTGTTGGAATTTAGAAGATTGAGGGGGGATCTGATTGAAATGTATAAGATCCTAAAGGGATTGGACAGGCTAGATGCAGGAAGATTGTTCCCGATGTTGGGGAAGTCCAGAACGAGGGGTCACAGTTTGAGGATAGAGGGGAAGCCTTTTAGGACCGAGATTAGGAAAAACTTCTTCACACAGAGAGTGGTGAATCTGTGGAATTCTCTGCCACAGGAAACTGTTGAGGCCAGTTCATTGGCTATATTTAAGAGGGAGTTAGATATGGCCCTTGTGGCTACGGGGGTCAGGGGGTATGGAGGGAAGGCTGGGGCAGGGTTCTGAGTTGGATGATCAGCCATGATCATAATAAATGGCGGTGCAGGCTCGAAGGGCCGAATGGCCTACTCCTGCACCTATTTTCTATGTTTCTGTGTTTCTATAAATTCATTTGAAATGACAAGTTTTGGAAACGGAATTCGTGTTGGCTAAACAGCTTTTCACGCGCTTGCTTTGAAATTGTAACCGCTGGTTCCAGAAGAGTTTTTAATCTTGACATAAACTATAGAAAATCTCACACGTACAGACGGAAAACTGCAGGATCACTAACACCACAACCGCCAGAGGAGCGTTACAATGGATCTCATGACTTTTTATTCACTGATCCGAAACACAGATAACGTGCTGATTGGAAATAAAGATCAGAAGCTGAATTAGTCTCACCTCAATTCACCAACAATGTTCTGTCTCGGTCTGGATATATTTTTCTTCCAATTTCTTACCAGAAAACCAAGCGAGGGATATTTAGTAGCTATGGGGGAGGGGCCGGTGTTGCTGTTCTGTGAGACTGACAGCGCGATTTTTCTGTTTGCAAACTGCTCCCTATCCACAGGGCGGATTCCGTCACGCAGACATTCCTCGGAGCAGGGAGCGGCTTCTCTGCTGAAACCAAACAAACCAGTTCTACATTCCACTTCAACTGTTTGAGTATTTCTGTTACAGAAAAAAATAAACTCCCCATGATATAGAAAAGAAAGTTCCCCAATGTCTACAATCTAAATGACTACTTGCTACAACTGCTAGCAGACTTTGTGAGATTCCAGTACTTAATTTTACTTCAAACTCCCATATTTGCAGTTTAAATATCATTTTTGGGATTTAATTAAATAAATCGATCAGCGGCATTCTCCACTGCGACGTCCCGATCAGTAAAACAGTAAAATGTCACGGTCCCTCTGGTATTCTGAGTCCCCTTCAGCTCTTCTGTTGTAGTTGTCATCGGGTCCTACTGTGTGTGTGTGAGTGTGTGAGTGTGTGAGTGTGTGTGTGTGTGAGAGAGAGAGAGAGAGAGAGAGAGAGAGAGAGAGAGAGAGAGAGAGAGAGAAATAGGAGAAGGGATCCTGCCCTGGCCCGTGGGACATTTTAGATATCACTATCCGTGCGCGAGTTTCTTTTAACGCATTTGGTCAACAATTAATTGGCTGAAGGTGTCAGAGCTCCCTTCTCCCCTTGTATTCCCTCCCGCTCCCGACAAAAGCCGAACCCCGCTGTAAACGCTCACTGATTTGCAGAATCGGAGACAACATTTACCTCTGTTGCTGAAACCGGAGGGAGTTCGGTGCGGTCCCGGATGAGAAATGCGCCGACCCTGCGCCGGAATTCAGTCTGCGCTGCTGCTCCCGACCCTATTCGGTTATCGAGCGTCCATCGCTCATTACAGACAGACAGGTCCGGATGAGCCGGGGTTAATGAGGCAGTCCGCAGTTCTGGTCCCACACCTCCTCACCAGCCTGGTACAGGTCGGTCAGCGGGAGGAGAGGGGACTAAGACAAATGCAGCAAACACAGACGGAATTACAGAGGCTGTATGAATGTTCCCTCGCGTTCCCAAGTAGTTTCTGTCTGGACTTCCGTGTTAATGTCACTTTTCCTCCTTATTCTTCTGACGCAACCAGCGGGGCGAAGCTTCTCCGTTTTATTCAGCCAGTCCCAGGCTGTGAATTTGATCCAGCCGGGTTGAGGGCTCCACCCTGTGAATGAACGGGGCTGTCCGGCTCAGGGCGAGTTTCAGCTCAAACACTTTGATCAAGTAAGCTACACCTACTTCGGGATCAAATTATTTAAGACGTAACAGATCGGGAGGGATTAATATAGGAGGGGTAGCGTTACCAGTACGAGAAAATGTCACAGCGGTGCTCCGTCAGGACAGACTGTAGAACTTCACTAGTGAAGCGTTATAAGACCTTAAGACCATAAGACAAAGGAGCAGAAGCCGGCCATTCGGCCCATCGAGTCTGCTCCGCCATTTTGTCATGAGCTGATCCATTCTCCCATTTGGTCCCACTTTTCCGCCTTCTCACCATAACCTTTGATGCCCTGGCTACTCAGATACCTATCAATCTCTGCCTTAAATACATCCAATGACTTGGCCTCCACTGCCGCCTGTGGCAACAAATTCCATAAATTCACCACCCTCTGCCTAAAAGAATTTCTTCGCATTTCTGTTCTGAATGGGCGCCCTTCAATCCTTAAGTCATGCCCTCTCGTACTAGACTCCCCCATCATGGGAAACAACTTTGCCACATCCACTCTGTCCATGCCTTTTAACATTCGAAATGTTTCGATGAGGCCTCCCCTCATTCTTCTAAACTCCAAGGAATACAGTCCAAGAGCGGACAAACGTTCCTCATATGTTAACCCTCTCATTCCCGGAATCATTCTAGTCAATCTTCTCTGTACCCTCTCCAACGTCAGCACATCCTTTCTTAAATAAGGAGACCAAAATTGCCCACAGTACTCCAAGTGAGGTCTCACCAGCGCCTTATAGAGCCTCAAATCACATCCCTGCTCCTATACTCTATTCCTCTAGAAATGAATGCCAACATTGCATTCGCCTTCTTCACTACTGACTCAACCTGGAGGTTATGTGTGGAACTCTGTAATAAGAAAGGTGGTCATGTTAACAGGGCTCTAATACAAACGTCCCAACAGTCTTAGGGATTTAGAGGAACACATTTATAAGATTGCAGACTTTTGCAAGAAACTTAAATTTGTTATAGTAGGTGATTTTAACTTCCAAATAATTACCGGGAATCCCATACTGTAAATGGACTAGGTGGGGTAGAGTTTGTCAAACGCGTCGGAGAACGTTTCCTTCATCAGTACACAGAGGTTCCAATAAGCGAGCGTGCGATATTGAATCTGCTATTAAGGAATAAGGCAGCGCAGGGGACAGAAGATTGTGTATAGGAACACTCTGCAGCCAGTGACAATGATGCCCATAATTTCAAAGTAAGTATGTAAAACGTTAGATCCGACCCGTGGCTTGAGATTCTAAATTGAAAAAAAAAAAATTTTTGATGGTATCGGAAAGGATCTGGCAGGTATGGATTGCGACAGGCGGCTTTCTGGCAAAAATATAATTGGAAGCTGTGAGTCCTTCAAAAACGACATGTTTACACTACAAACATGCAAGTGCAGATCAGAATAAAAGGTAAGGATAACATGTGCAGGAACCCTGATTTTCAAGAGATATTGAGGCGCAGGTTAAAAGAAGAAAGCAGATAGTGGCAAGTAGGATCACATGCGGTCCTTATGTAGTGCAAGAGAAAGCTCGAGAAAGAAATCCGGGAGGCTGCAAGAAGGCAGAAGTTCCTCTAGTAGATAAGATGAAGGAGAATCACTGAGGAATCCACAGGCATGTTCAGAGCAAAAGGATCGCAAGGGATAAAATTGGACCCCTGGAAGACCAGAGTGATAATCCATCTGTGGAGCCAAAGGAGATGTCGAACACCTGAAATGAATTATTTGCATCTGCATTTCATCGGGACACGGAAGCAGAGTCTATGGAAGCGAGGCAAAGCGGTATCAATTTCATGAACCATGAACAGATTACAGAGGAGGAAGCATTTGCCACCTTGAGACAAATCAGAAAGGATAAATCTCCAGGCTCAAACAAGATGTTTCCTCGGACCCTGCGGAAGGCAAGTGCAGAAATTGATGGGGCCCTTGCGGAGATATTCAAAACACCCTTAAGGACAGGTGAGGTCCCAGGAGATTGGAGGATATTGTTCTACTCTTTACAAAGTGCTGTAAACACAAACCAGAAAATTACTGGTCAGTGAGTCTGACATCAGTGTGTGAAAATTATTGGAAGCTATTCTACGGGACTGGATATATATCTATTTGGATAAACTTGCACTGTCCAGTCCTGATGAAGTGTCTCGGCACGAAACGCCGATTGTCCTCTTTTGCACAGATGCTATCCGATATTTTGAGTTTCTCCAGCATTTTGTATGTGTTGTTTGGATTTCCAATATCTGCTGATTGTATCTTCATAAGGATGGCTTCGTGCGTGGTGGGTCATGTCTAACCAATCTTACAGAGTTTTTCCAGGAAGCTACCAGGAAAGTGAATGAAAGCAATGTTGCCGACAAGACTTTGACAAAGTCCAGCATGGGCGGCTGGTCAAGGACGTTCAGTCGCTCGGTATTCAGGATTCCGCTTTGGAAGAGTGCTTGTGGAGGGTTGACTCTCTGCCCGGAGGCCTGTGACTAGTGGTGTGCCTCAGTAATCAGTGCTTGGCATTTGTTGTTTGTCATCTATATCAATGAGTTGGAATGATGTGCTTAACTGATCGGCAGATTTGCGGATAGCCCCAAATTTGAGGGTGTAGTGGACAGCGTGGCCGGCTATCGTGGCTTGTAGAAGAATCTGCATCAGCTGTAAAGATGGGCTGAAAAAATGACCGATCGAATTTAATGCAGACAAGTGCAATGATTTGCACTTCTGTCCAACCAATCAGGAAAGCTCTTAGTGAACGGTAGGGCACTGAGGACTGTCATGGAACAAAGGGATCTGGGAGGTCAGGTCCATGATCTATTGAAAGTTGTGCCACAGGCAGAGAGGATCGTAAAGAAAGCTTTTGGTACGTTGGTATTTAATAAATCGACGTACTGAGTCCAGGAGATGGGATATTATGTTGAAGTTGACTAACACAATGGTGAAGTAAAATTTGGAGAATTGTGTGTAGTTTTGGTCACCTACCCACAGGAAAGCTGTAAACAGGGCTGAAAGAGAACAGAAAAAAAACAAGAATGTTGTCGGGTCTGGGGGACCCGAGTTATACGGAAAGATTGAGCAGGGTAAAACTGTATTCTTTAGAACGTGGAAGATTGAGAGAGGATTAATAGTGGTATACAAAATTATGAGGGGTATAGCTGCGGGTAAATGCAAGCAGGCTCTTTCTATTGAGGTTGGATAGACTACAATCAGAAGGCATGGGTTGAAGCTGAAAAAGGAGAAGTTTACAGGGAACCGGGGGTGGGGGTACTTTTTCACTCAGAGGGTCGTGACAGCAAGTGGTGCATGCAAGCTCAATTTCAACATTCAATCGAAGTTTAGGTAGGTACATGGATAGCAGGGATATGGAGGATTATGGTTACGGTGCTGGTCGGTGAGAGTAGGCAGTTTAACTGGTTTCGGGTTTGACTAGACGGGCCGAAGGGCCTTTTTTTGCTGTAGTTTTATATGACTCTCTGTTCTGAGACACGTAATTTGATCCTGAAAACAAACCAAACCCGTTCGCCCATGTACGATTCAGAGAGGTTTATAACTATTCATTTATTGACATTAGCATCAACTGATTATTGTATTTCCATCTGGGCAATTCTTGCGACAAGAAACCCCTTCGCCCTTGGTTAATCAGCGGGTTGTTGATTAACACGGCGCCTGAAATATTTGTGAAATGCATCTTTCTGAAAAGACGCCCATTCCAAAAGGCGAGAAATTGTACCCATGTGGGGAATGATAGGTTGTTTGGAAATGGGCGCTATCGAAGGAGTGACACGCGAACTTGAGATGCACTGTTGTTGGAATGGCCATCGGGGAGGGTCAGACGCAGAAACTTATATATTTCACCGCGGTTAACTTGGCTGACAGGGAGGGAATGAAGTATTGATTGAAAATTATAACCAGCCAGGGAGTTGTGTGGTAGTGAAAATGGGAGCCAGGAAGGGAATGATTCCCAATTTTAAAATGTTCACAGGAGTGCAGACCAGCATGCAGATCACATTCACAAACTGACTGACTACAGTCTACCGGAGAGAGAGAGAGAGAGAGAGAGAGAGAGAGAGAGAGAGAGAGAGACTTCAACACTACATTCTACCTCCTGTGATCACTACTTTGATTTGTGAAAACCAGCCTGTCAAACGCTTTCATTTCAACCCCTATATACCTGTGCGCCACTTTAAATGAATTATGCGTCTGTATTCACAGATCCGTTTGTTCTACAGCACACCCCAGTGTACCATTCACTGTGTAAATCTTACCCTGATTGGTCCTTCTGAAGTGCAGCACCTCGCACTTGTCTGTATTAAAATCCATCAAGCATTTTTACAGCTGGTTCAGATCCTGCAGGAATCCAATAGACTTCCTCGATTTCCACTGTACTCCCAATCATGGTGTCATCCGCAAATGTGCAGATCGAGTGAACCACATTATCACTTAGATCAATGGTGGAGATGGCAAGCAACGGAGGATCCATTTGGCACTCCACCAGTCACAGGTCTCCAGTCAGACAGGCAATTGCTGTCTCGCTTCTCCCGCAAAGCCAATACTTAATACAATTTACTACCTCTCATTGAATGCCAAGTGTCTGAACTTTCTTGACCAGCATCCCATGCGGGACCTTGTCAAATATCTTGCTAATGTCTGTACACACAACATCCATTTCCATACCTTCATCAGCGTTCCAATCAAATTCCCCTTAAAACCCTATCATATTCGTTGGCACGACCTGCAGAGACCATCCCCAATCAGTCCCTGTCCGTTCAAATACTCAGAGACCCAGTCCCTTACTGTCCAATATTCTTCCCACGACCTACGTCAGCAGAGAGACTTTCCTAAACAGCGGAACAACATTACACATACCCATGGATTTAATGGGGCAAGTGACCTAATTCTGATCCTTTATTTTATGGTTGTGTGAACTCGCTCAGACAGGGAAATTAGATGAGCCATGATGAAATGGCGGAGCCGACTCGCTGGTCCAATTTCCCCAATTCTGCTCCTATATCTTATGGTCTCATTCGCCATCCCCCAATTCAACGGTGCCTCGCCAGTTACTAAGGATGATTTAAGTATCTCTGCTGGAATCCGAGCAATGTCTGCACTTGCCACCTACAAGTTCGGAAGGAGCACCTTGGCAGGCCCCAGGAGTCTCTCCACCGAGTTTACCTCAATGCAGCAACATGTCCGCCTCTGTAATACGTATGTGGTCCATGATCTGCTTTGCCCCACTTCTATATATTCTGTGCAGATTCTGCAGCCGTCTACCTAATATATACAGATGCAGAACAAAACCTGTAAAAATTTCCCCACCTCAATTGGCTTCACGCATTGATTAACATTCTCGTCTTCCAGAGGACCAATTTTGTCCCTTGCAATTCTTTTTCTCTTTGCATTTCTGTAGAATCCCCTTGGGATCCCAGATCACATTGTCTCCTTGGGAAACCTCATGTCTTCTTTAACGTTCCTGATCTTGTCTTAAGCATTCTCTTGCATCTCCCGTATCACAGAAGTACCTCAGTTCTCCCAACCTGCCGACACCTGCTAACCAACTCCATTTTTTTCTTAATTAATGCCTTAATATCTCTTGGAATCCAAAATTCTCTAAACCTGTTATATTTACCTTTCATTCTGACAGGCACATACAAGCTTGCTACTCTCAAAATTACACCCTTGCCTGACAATAGCGTGTCCCAATGAACAATTCTCATATCCTTTCAGATACCATCGAAATTGGCCTTTCTCCAACTTAGAATTTCAGTCCGCGGGGCAGACCGTTCCTGGTCTATATTTACTTTTAAACTAATGTCATTGTCATCGCTGGATGTGAAGAATTCGCAGACACAATCATCTGTCACCAGCCGTGTCTCAGTATCTAACAGGGAATCAAGTATCGTGCTCTCTCTCGTTGGGAGCTCCATGTACCGATGAAGGAAACTTTTCTGAACACATTTAACAAACACTATCCAATCTAGGCCTTTTGAGTATGGGAGACCCAGTCAATGTGTGAGGCTGTGTCATCTGGTCTTAGTCTCTCCCACCATAGGAAATATCCTCGTCACATCCACTCTATCAAGAATTTCACCCCTTATTGTTCTGAATTCCAGTGAATACTGGCCCAGAGCCACGAAACGCTCCTCTTAAGACAAGCCTTTCAAACCAAGAATAATTTTTGTGAACCTCCTTTGAACCCTCTCCAGTTTCAGCGCATCCTTTCTACGACAAGGGAGACGAATCTGCTCCCAATGCCCCAAGTGAGGTCTCGCCATCACCTGTTAAATCATTCCATCACGTGGCATAGGCAGCAATCCAGAGATTACTACCCTGGAAGTTTTGTTTCTCAGCTCTATAACTATGTCCCTGAACCCTCTTTTCAGGATCTTATCACCTTGTCTACCGATGTCATTGGTGCCAATGTTCACCAGACTTCGGGCTGCTCACCCTCGCCCTTGAGAATACCACGGACCCGATCCAAGACACCCCTGATCCTGGCCCCAGGGAGGCAACATACCATGTGAATCTCTCTATCGCCCCCACAGAACATCGTCGCTTTCCCTCTGACTAAGGAATCTCCTATCAACACTGCAATTGTCTTCATCTTTCGGTTATCCTAAGCCACAGCACCCGACTGTGCCGGAGAGCCGGTCACTGTGGCTCCTCCCGGGTACGTCGTCGCCCTCAATAGCATCTGAACTTGTGTCCTATTAATGAGGGGACGGTCACAGTGGCTGCGCATTTCCCCGCCTTCTCATGACAGCCACCCAGTTACCTGTCTCCTGCAACCTAAGAGTCCTACCCCACTTTAGCTCCTGTCTGTCACCTCCTCATTATCCCGTGTGAGTCGAAGGTCATCGAGCTGCAGCTCCAGTTCCTTAACACCTTCTCTCGGGAGGCGCTATTCGGTGTACCTGGCGCAGATGTGTTTATCTGGAGGTCTCCCAGACTTCCCACATCCCACACATCGTACAGAACCCTGCCCAGGAGCCATTCGCACTCATCTGCTCTGCCATAACAAATGAGGAATGAACAAGGGAGGACAGAGAGAGAGTAACTTACAAGACAATGTACCTCACCCAAACCTGATCTTCCCTAAGCCCGATGAGCCAAAGCCAGTCTAAACATGCAAAAAGAATGGCCGTTCCGCTTGTACTTGAATTATTCTTATTGGACCTTATTACTGCGTGAAGTAGCCGTTTTCAGGGGCTGGGTGGCCTATGTATGCATATTGCTCTGTTCACAAGAGAATAGTTTGCAACTGATTTGGAGTAAACCAATCGAATGAGTGCTTGCGAAGGCACGTGTGAACTTTTAGTTTGCCGTACGTAACATTAATATTGCACTAATTATGTATTTATATTCCATTTTCAGTGAGAATTCCTGACCCCAGCAAGGGTTGCGGAATCAAATGGTTGCAAGGCAGAACGGTCTGGAAGAGAAGACGAGCTTCCCGTTCCCTTTCACTCATCCTGCAGACTCCCCATCGCCCGCTTGCGCCTTTACACGGTCCCGGCCACTGCACCAAACGTGCCCTCTCACGGAGCTTCGTCAGCACCACGGTCCGGGGATCGAGCTGGCAACCCGTGCTCCTGTCATCTCCCAGACAACGAGAACCTGTCGTAATACGACGCGCGATATTTTGTTTCCATTGGTAGCAGATAAAGTCAATCTAGAGCACCAACCAATAGGGATACGGAACTGTTCAAGAGGGCGTTCCACCAGCGGACATCATCCCCCGCCCCCCATCACGCTCACTCCCGCTTAAACTCGATTATATCTCAGAGCAAACTTCCCGCTATTTAATTTATTTTAATTTATCTGCAATTGTTTTGTCGATCTTTTTTTTTGCTAGTCCCGCTCAATAAAGTACAAGCGATGTGAATATGCATTTGTTTCATGTGCACATTCAAGTCCAAATACAGAGATCCTGGAGATGCTGGAAATCCACCGTAACAATCAAAATGCTGGGTAAACTCATCAGGACAGTCACCCTCTCCGAGGAGGAGTACAGCGTCGACGTTTCGGGCCCAGACTGTCACACATCTGTCACCTGTTACCTGTCAGAAAGGGTGGGGATAAAGGGAGCCTTGTCTGATTGGCTGTCGGTGATCCGTGTTGCTCCACAGGAGTCTGTGTTGGTAACGTTTCTATTCGCGTTCTATGTGAATGCATCGGATGACAGCATTGATGGCCGTGTGGCCAAATTTACCAGTGATATCGAATATTGAAAGGCCTGGATAGAGTAGCCGTGGTGGGCTACAGTGTTTAATTATCACGATGCCACGAATTGCATTGTAATTATACAAACGATAGGCCTGCTCGCGGGCCCGAGTTGCTAAGTTGGAGAGTGGCGCTTTATTCACAAAATCCTGATAGCCACAGTGACTTTGCCCTGATCCCAGTAATGGGACCCCGCCAGTGCAGCACCACAGTGCACTATGAACTGATTGCAAAGCTACGAAATTGCATGTGAATAGCCTCCCCTCCCCCAGCTCCACTCTCTCTGCGTCATCAATAGACTGGGACATCTCACGTCTCGCTGCTTCCGTCAGGCCATTAAACAGTGAACAACTGTGGTCAGGTCCAGACACACACTACCGCCGGTTTATCAATCTCCAACGAGAAAGCCTAATCACCTACTCCTGAGATTCAATAACATTGCTGACCCTGAATTCAATGCCAGGATGGACTTAATAATCGGAAAGTCTCCAGAAGCAGCCGGGTAAATAAAATGTGATCTTAGTGGGTGTGTGGCGCATGCTCAGAACGTGAAGGAGAGAGAGAGACTGAGCCAAGTCACAGACTGACAAAGGCCAGAAATGATCCATTCTGATACAGAAAGCAAAGTAGAGAGTTTGATATTGTGCCTGAATGCCTGAACTGTGGCCAGTTAGAAAATGAGGTTTTGTTCCTTTAAACTAAATTGAGTCTCGCTGTAACAATCCCGACGTCACCATGAAGACTAAAATTAACTAATTTGAAAAGCTGTCCATCAGGCACTGACGTGTTTTGCAAATTTTAACAGAAAAGGGCAAGGATTTGTGCATGGGAATCACAAACACAACATCACGTTAGTTCCGCTGTATCTGTCAGTTCACCGGCGCTTGAATGCCGCCGATCCTTGAATGTGGAGACGGAGATGCTGGAGAAGACAGCGTCCCACTCGCTACAAGGAGAGCCCGATCACGTGTCCATGTCCGTGATCTGATTGGATACATCGCCATGACGTTGATAGCAGTGTGATGTCATTCAGTGGCTCTCATTTTGGAAGGGATTCAGTCGCCATCGCAGATACACCAACAGCTTCGCACTGGGAAGCGGCCGTTCACCTGCTCCGTGTGTGCGAAGCGACTCATTCAGTTAACCCACCTTGTGATGCTCCGGTGAGTTCACAATAAATAGAGGCCACATTTCTGTCCGGAGTGAGCAAAGAGTTTTACTGAATCATCCGAGCTGCTGCAACACCAGCAACTTCACATCAGGGAGGAAGTTCAAATAAGCTTCATGTTTAATGCTTAAACATCACGGTGACTGAAGGCAGCTGCAGGTTCATGAGGGACTGTTACTGTCAGATTCTGCAGTTCTTGCGGCTGCTCATCGCACCCAGGACTGAACCCTGGTCACTGAGCATCGGAGGAGTCTGTTCTGCTGATGTTAGCCTTAAACTAGACTGGTGTTTAATATTGTGGATCTGTGAAAGGTAAATCAGTTCTGTATAAAATCCCGTGTCTCAGGTACTTCCTGTCTCTACCACACTCATAATGTAAACTAGAGAGGCCACTCGGCCCATCTGGTCCCTGCCCATGGTTGTGTTCCATATCAGTATTTTACGATCTATCGCTGCCGTTCACCTCTTTCTCTCTCCCTGTGATAACAGGTTGCAACTAATCATCACTTCGTGGGAGAAGAGATTTCCCTTCAATTTCACAGAATCATAGAAATCTACAGCAAATTACAGGCCCTTCCTTCGCCCCACAATGTTGTGCCGCCCATTTATCCTACTCTAGAAACGACCTATAATTACCCTACCTCAGAACCCTCTAATTTTCTAAGCTCCATGTGCCTATCTAAGATTCTCTTAAAAAGGCCCTATTGTATCTGCCTCTACCACCGTTGCTGGCAGTGCATTCCACACACCCACCACTGTCTATGTAAAAAAATACCTCTGACATCTGCCTTGAACTACTTCCAAGCACCTTAAACTCTGCCCCTTCGTGTTAGCCATCTCAGTCCTGGGAAAAAACCTCTGACTATTCACACGATCAATACCTCTCATCATCTTATACACCTGCATGAATTTCCTGCATGATTTTCTCCAGACGGAAGAAGACGATGAGCTCACTGAGTACTTGAGCTTCCCCAGAGCTGGACTAAGTTGGTTCAGCTCCTTCGTCCCTGCTCTTTTCAACGTTTTGGGTCATTTTCACTCATTTAAATGACTGTGCCTCAGACAGCTGGTTTGGTGCAATGCACCTCTAACGTCTGACAGCAGACTGGCGAGTGAATATTCGATGGAGCAGAGTCAGAAACCAACGAGTTGCCAGCATGAATCAGGGCTTTGGGGCTCCAGAAAGAGATGGGGTCTGGAGGTTACGAGCAGGAGGAGGAAGAGGAGCCAGACCAGCAGGATGTGGCCATGAATGAAAAATGAGAATCATTAGGAACCTGGTTAATTGAAAAACAAAATGGTTAATTTCTACAAAATATTGCAGGTAATCAGCAGATCAGACATCAAATGTGGAGAGGAATAAGTAGACAGCATTTAAACCGACCCCCTTCAGCATGCCTAGACCGTGTACTCCTCTGCTTAGTTGCTGCCTGAACTGCAGAGCTCGTTCAGCATTGTGTGTGTGCGTCACTGTGTTTCCAGCAACAGCAGAATCTCTTGTGTTTCATATCTGCATTTGTAAGAGGATTGTACTTCGGCACTAGATACACGAAATTCCTGTTGATATTGAGTGTATTGTTTATGGGAGGCGCTTTCTGCGTTAAAACAGCTGCTGAGTTTTCTACACAAAAAAAAACTGAGGTATGGACATGGTACTAGGTTTGCAGAAACCTTTAATGGCAGCTTAATTACCCATAAAGCCCTGCGCTTAAAATTTCACTGTCGCTTGCAGCACCGATCAAATGCGCAGGCGTCATGGTTGCCGCAGTCTCCGATAATTGCGCATGCGCGCAGTACTAATTCGGCCTCAGGACAATCGGAACAGGTAAGGGCCGTTTCGACTCTAATTGAGTGCAATTGCTGTGAGCTCCGGACACCGTGGCCCACAAACTCGGGACAGGGCAGGTCTTCTTCCTCTCTCTCAGTCTCACGATTCGTACACGGGCCCCGAGGAGCTTCCTGCACATCAGGGAATGGGAGCAGACAGATCTCACAGACAGAGCTGAGCTCCAGCTATCTAAATGCAAGGATTAGGAACTCGGAGAAAGAGAACAAAATCTTTCTATCAGCTGTTGAGAAAATCACCTTTGTTGTACCTCTAACCGCAGCAAGAGAAATTCTGCAGATGCTGGAGATCCAAGCAACACACACGAAATGCTGGAGGAACTCAGAATTAGTACTCTTTTCTATAGATGCTGCCTGGCCTGCTGAGTTCCTCTAGCATTTTGTGTGTGTTGCTTGTTCTGCCTGCTCTTGTTCTGGAGTTTTCTACCGGTGAGAACATGTTTTGACCCATTCTCTCTGGGTACATAATGATATCAAACACCTCTGCCCTGGGCAACAAGTAGTTTTCTCATCACAAATGTGCCAGACTCCAATGAGACAGACTACTGCCCTTCCCTTCATATTCATTGGCATTGCCATCACTGAGTTCATCCTACCGTCAGTCACCTGGGGGAGGGTTCATGGGAAGAATTTATGTAAAATACAAAAACTGGTGTCATCTGTGTGTATTGTGGTGATGCAAAAGTTGATGGAGAATTTGCAAGTGGGAAGAAGGGGAGTGATATTTGGAAATCCGACTTTTTAAAGCGTCATTTAGCAAGAAAATCACATACAATGACATGCAAAAGTTTGGGCACCCTGCATGGTCAGTACTTAGTAACAACCCATTTGGCAAGTATCACAGCTTGTAAACACTTTCTGTAGCCAGCTAAGAGACTTTAAATTCTTGTTTGGGGATTCTTGCCCATTCTTCCATGCAAAGGGCTTCTAGTTCTGTGAGATTCTTGGGCCGTCTTGATGCACTGCTGTTTTGAGGTCTAGGCACAGATTTTCAATGATGTTTAGGTCGGGGGTCTGTGAGGGCCATGGCAAAACCTTCAGCTTGCGATTCCTGAGGTAGTCCATTGTGGATTTTGAGGTGTGTTTAGGATCATTATCCTGTTGTAGAAGCCATTGTGTTTTCATCTTCAGCTTTTTTTGCAGACGGTGTGATGTTTCCTTCCAGAATTTGCTGGTATTTAATTGAATTTTTTCCTCCCTCTACCAGTGAACTGTTCCCTGTGCCACTGGCTGCAACACAAGCCCAAAGCATGATCGATCCACCCCCATGCTTAACAGTTGGAGAGGTGTTCTTTTCATGAAATTCTGTTCCCTTTTTTTCTCCAAACCTACCTTTGCTCATTGCGGCCAAAAAGTTCTATTTTAACTTCATCAGTCACAGGACTTGATTCCAAAATGCATGAAGCTTGTATAGATGTTCCTTTGTAAACTTCTGATGCTGTATTTGGTGGTGAGGATGCAGGAAAAGTTTTCTTCTGATGACTCTTCCATGAAGGTCATATTTGCGCAGGCCCCACTGCACAGTAGAACAGTGCACCACCACTCCAGAGTCTGCTAAATCTTCCTGAAGGTCTTTTGCAGTCAAACGGGGATTTTGATTTGCCTTTCTAGCAATCCTATGAGCAGTTCTCTCTGAAAGATTTCTTGGTCTTCTGGACCTCAACTTGACCTCAACCATTCCTGTTAACTGCCATTTCTTAGTTACTTTACAAACTGAGGAAACAGCTACCTGAAAACGCTTTGCTGTCTTCTTATAGCCTTCACCTGCTTTGTGGGCATCATGTATTTTAATTTTCAGCGTGCTAGGCAGGGGCTTAGAGGCAGCAGTCCATGGCTGCTGATTGTTGGGACTAGGTTTGAGGAGTCAGGGTATTTATAAAGCTTTGAAATTTGTAACAGCTGGCCTTTCCTAGCGAAGATTGTGAACAAGCCATAGCCCTAACTAACTGATCAAGGTCTGAGATGTTGGTAAAAATTATCTGAGAGCTCAAAACTCTTGGGGTGCCCAAACTTTTGCATGGTGCTCCTTTCCTTTTTTTCACTTTGAAATTGTACAAAACAAAAATACTACACTAATCTTGCTTAAAATGTTGAAAAGAATGTTTCATCTTTAACTTTATGACTTTTGGAGATCAGTTCATCTTCCACTTGCTTAACTATTCAGAGTAACAGAAATTTTGACCGGGCTGCCCAAACTTTTGCCTGCCAATGTATATACAGTGTGCAAAAGCACTGGCGAGAAAATCCTTCAGTACCGCTACAGGCCTGTTACATAGGTTGTGTGAGAGTGCAGATGAACTTGATCAAACCCAGAGGAGATCAAAGTTCTTATTGACAGTCACTTGCTGGCTGTTGAAATGAATACCTCTCCACATAAAATTCAGTGTGCACATGTTGTTGTCACTGGGCAAAAAATTGCAGAGCACAAGATTTTTGTGCACACTGGTCATTACAAATTACAGGGGACATTGGTGGGAAGGCAGGGAGACCTCCAGTGTCCGACAGCCTCACATACAAAATGGGCATCCAGCTGCAGCTTGTAACCCTGCACATTACGGAGTTGGAACTTCAAATGGATGAATTCCGGATCATTCAGCAGTTGGAGGGGGTGATAGATATGACATAAAGAGAGGTGTGTTACACCGAGGTGCAGGACGCAGGAAACTGGGTGAGAGTCAGGAAAGGTAATGAGGTTCAATAGCCATCGCAGAGTACTCTTGTGCCCATCCCACACAATAACAGGTAGACCACTTTAGAAACTGTTGGGGGGATTACTTGGCAGAGGAAAGTCAAAGGGGTGATACGGGATTCGATAGTTAGGGGAACAAAACTAGAAGGGGACTAATATCCTAGTGGTAAGGCTTGCTAGTGCTAGTGGGGGAGTTATACTGAAGTTGCAGGGAGGGTGGGAGCCAGAATGACAGAACAGATAAAGGAGAAGGTGAATTGAATTGAATTGACTTCATATACATGAAGAGTAGAAATATTTATATTACGTCTCTAAATGTGCAATGTGCAATTTATAGTAATTTATAATAAACAGTATGTGCAACACTCAGTCAACATAACATAGAAATACAATTGTATCAGCATGAATTAATCAGTTTGACGGCCTGGTGGAAGAAGCTGTCCCAGAGCCTGCTGGTCCTGGCGTTTATGCTGTGGTACCATTTCCCAGATAGTAGCAGCTGGAACAGTTGGTGGTTTGGTTGACTGGGATCCCCAGTGATCCTTCAGGACCTCTTTACAGCCCTGAATAGTGGGAAGTTCACGTGTACAGATGTGCTGGGCTGTCTGCACCACTCTCAGCAGAGTCCTGCGATTGAAGGAAGTACAGTTCCCATACCAGGCTGTGACACAGCCAGTCAGGATACTCTCAATTGTGACCCTGCAGAAAGTTCTTTGGATTTAGGTCCCCACTTCAAACTTTTCAATGGTCTGAGGTGAAAGAGGCACTGTTGTGGTTTTTTGACCACACAGCCAGTATATATGGACCACGTGAGATCTTCGGTCATGTGTATGCCGCAAACTTAAAGCTGTTCACGCTGTTAACCCCAGATCCATTGCTGTCCATAGGGGTTAGCCTGTCTCCATTCCTCCTGTCGTCCACAATCAGATCCTTTGTTTTTTGTGACAATGAGGGAGAAATTGTTATCTAGACACAACACAGATGTTGTTCAGACCTCAGGGAGAGGAATTATGATATTATAGCCATGACTGGGACTGTTGCACCCAACAGTCTGAAGCATTTAGAGGAACAAATTTTTCTCTAGTGATTGCAGATGATGCCAAGAAACAAAGGTTGATATATTAAATGATTTTAATTTTCCATATATTGACCCAACTACCATACTGTAAAAGGACTAGATGGGGTAGAGTTTGTCAAATGTGCCCTTAATCAGGACATAGAAGTGTACAATAAGCTGTGAGGAAATGATCCAGGGCTGGTGACAGAAATTAGTGATCATAATGCTATGACATTCCAAGTAAACACAGAGAAAGAGAGGTCTGGACCACAGGTTGAGATTCTAAATTGGAGATAGGTCAATTTTGATGCCATCAGAAAGGATCTGACAAGTGTGGATTGGGACAAGCTGTTTTCTGGCAAATGAGTACTTGGTGAGTGGGAGTTCTTCAAAAGTGAAATTTTGAGGATGTAGATTTTGAATGTGCCCACCAAAATAAAAGTTGAAAGGTAACTGGGGCAGGGAACCTTGGTTTTCAAGAGCTATCGAGGCCCCGGATATTTTGTTCCTCTAAATGCCACAGACTGTTGGGTGCTACAAAGACTCATTAATGACTACAATATCATCATTTCATGCCCTTAGCTCATCCAACAATTTTTTTCAGTTGTCTTCTCTTCATTTCTAAAAGCTTCCCAATAGTTTTTGCTCCTTTGTTTGCCCTCTCTTTGGCTTTTATGTTGGCTTTGGCTTCTCATTTCAGCCATGGCTGTGTCCTGCCTTTACAATGCTTCCAGTTCTTTGGGATGTATCTACCATGCACCTCCGGAATTGCTCCCAGAAACTCCAGCCATTACTGCTCTGTCGTCATTCCTGCCAGTTTCTGATTCTAATCAAGTTTGGCCAACTTCTCTGTCACAGAAACATGGAGAAGGTCAGTACAGAAACATGCTCACTCTGGACTATCAGAATGGTAATCTATATGAGGAGACAAAGTAGACGGGGGAGGTTTTAAGTAGTATGTTTGTATCTGTATTCACACAGGAGATGGACACAGAGTCTATAGAAGTGAAGCAAAGCAGCATCAAGTTAATGGACCCTGTACAGATTACAGAGGTGGAGATGTTTGCTGTCTTAAGGCAAATTACCATGGATTAATCCCCAGGGCCTGACAAGTTTCTCCCTAGGACTCTGCGGAAGACAAGTACAGAAATTGTCGGGGCCCGAGCATGGATATTTAAATCATCCTTAGTGACAGGTGAGGGTCTGGAGGATTGGAGGACAGCCAATGTTGTTACGCTGTTCAAGATAGGCTTTAAAAATAAGCTAAGAAATTATACACTGGTGAGCTTGACATCAGTCGTGGGAAAGTTATTGGAATGTATGTGCAGGAGCCAGATATATAAGTATTTGGATAGATGTGGACTGATTAAGGATAGGCAGCATGGGTTTGTGCATGTTAGGTCATGTCTAACCAATCTTAAAGAGTTTTTTGTTGATGTTACCAGGAAAGTGGATGAAGGCAATGCAGTGGATGTTGTCTACACAGACTTGAACAAGGCACATATGGGAGGTTGGTCAAGAAGGTTTAGTCACTCAGCATTCAAGATGAGATAGTAAATTTGATGAGTAGCCAGACTGTGGTAGCAGATGGTTGCCTCTCTGACCGGAGGCCTGTGACTAGTGGTATGCCACAGGGATCAGTGCTGAATCTGTTGTTGTTTGTCATCTATATCAGTGTTACGTACCCCGTAACTGGGTTGCCAAACCAGCAGAAATGGACCACTTAGTTGGAGTCTGGATTACTGGAACTAAGAAAGTTTTATTAAAGAAATAAGTAACACAGTACTCTAATAGTAAGGATATAAAAGCAACAGGTTAGCAATGATAAAACACACATGTACACAGAACTAGGATAATAGAATCAATCAAGTTCTATCGCAGTCTAGGGGTAAAATGATCAGTCTCAAGTGATGCAGAGTTCAGTTTAGTTCAGTTGGCAGTAATCGCTGTTGTGCCATTGGGGAGAGAGAGAGAGAGCGAATGATGATATTCAAATGGGATTCAAACAAACCTTTGATCTTCCTCGCAGTTAGCTTTCGGGCGAGCTCTTTGTAATGTCTTCTGAGGTCACCGACTGTGACCCCTCCATTCTGGATACGATCGTTCTTCTGCGGTGAACCCGGCACCCAGGCAAGGGCGGACACACACACCAGGTTCCCGCCAATCATACCTTTCCACCCTGTGCGTCTATGATCGGTCCCGCAACCAGACCTCCAAAACTTCCACTAACTTATGTGGGGGGGCACAACGCACTTCCAGGGTCTCGTTATCTCGTGGTGTCATGGTGTGTGTCGTGCCTGAGCGAACCTGTTCCTTTTATCCCCCTGCTGGGGTATCACCTGTCCATCAAACTTCAAACAGTTCAGGTGTCACACCCCTACCCTTCAAAGGATTTTTACTGGGGTAAAAATTATAGGCACGAATACACTATTAGATACACACAAATATACATGTTCATCAGCTATTTGGCTAATACAGAGAACTTTAAGTTGTCAACCCTTGACAGACAGTCAGCAATCACATTTTCCGTTCCTCTTATATGTGTTATTTTAATAATCCTCTAAGACCAGGCTCCAACTTAGCAAATTTCATAGTGGCCAAAAACACTAATGAGTTGTGATCAGTGTAACTTCTCAGTGGTTTTCGTCCCGAACACAGATAACAAGGGTCGTCCCACACCAACTAAGCATTCTTTGGCAAGGGCTTAGTAAGAGGGTGGGTAATATCCACAAACTTTAATTTGCAAAACTTCCGATAGTACCCCACCATCTCCAAGAACCTCTCAGGGCTCTCTTGTCTGTTGGGGTGGGGACTTCAGAGATAGCCCGTACCTTAGCTTGCATCGGAGCCAGCTGCCCCTGTCCTACTACAAATCCCATATAAGTGACCTTCGCGTGGCCGAATTCACTTTTTGCGAGGTTCACTGTCAGGCTGGCTTCAAACAGCCGTTTAAACAGTGCCACACTGTGCTCCTCCCATGTGTCACTCCAGACCACTACATCGCCAATATACACTTCTGTGTTCTTTAGCCCTTTTGTCACTGAATTAATCATCCTATAGGGGTGATGCTCACTACGCTGACCTGATATGACGACAACACCATGTCCCGGCTCTTTGCATCGCCTCGGGACATCTGGACATAGGTGTGCGTGCCATTTAATTAGCTCTCCTAGCGGGTCGCTTTGTTCGGGAATTAATGGAGAGACCTTATCAGCATAGCTGGCCAAAACAATAGACTTCTCCCATCTGGTCGGCACCATACTTATCTTTTCAAGATGGGTTTTCCCCTTATCAGGTGGCACACTAGCTTCATTAATTTTCATGATAACACTGACTAGGTTTGTTCGCCTATCGTGGCAAGCTGTTAGCATATCAAAAGCCTGTAACTGTGTTAACTCATGTCTACAATAGTCAATAACATCCTTCCTCCTGTGTGGCCAGTAGAACTATTTCATGATTCCGCCGACTGTTTTCCTCCCCCCAAAATGTCCACCGAGGGGTATCTGGTGGGCCAGGTTAAGAATCTCATCCCCATAAATTTTTGACACCACCCCCCATTCTTCATCTGCCGGCACGGTACTTGGTCTCCATTTCTTCCTTCGTACTTCCTCCTCCAATACAATAGCCCACTGGCTCCCTTTTTAATTCTGCTTTGGAGAGAGCTGTCTCCGCCAAAAACCATCAGCTTCTCGTTTCGCTCCTGTGCCTGTACAAATTCCTTCCTTGCTAATGATAAATCTACCTTAATTTCCATTTCACTACACTGCTCCTCACTTTCTAACCCCTTCTGATACAAGGCTGGTAAAAATGTCTCAGCCAATTCTATATTTACTTTGGCAGTCTTTCTAGACATGCCCCGAGTCACTGCGCAAACGGGATAAACCTGTGAGTCCATGGGTGGGGCCTCAATGCTGGCAGGCTGGCTTGTCACTCTTACTGGTGGGTACACCTCTCCGCCGGCGAGGTCATTACCGAGTAAGACCTCCACGTCTTTCATCGGTAGTTGTGTCCTCACCCCGATTGTGACTGGTCCAGAGACCAAGTCGCTTTTTAGGTGTATCTGGTGCAAAGGTACTGCTTCAGTCCCTTTCCCAATGCCTTTTATGACCCTGACCTCCCCAGTCTGGGTCTCTGAACTAAAGTCTAACACACTCTTTAATATCAATGACTGACAAGCTCCAGTGTCTCTCTGGATCCGTACTGGAACTGGGTTTAACCCCTCCTTCAGTGACACCAATCCGGCCGAGATAAACCTCTCGCGCCCTTCCTGAACTTTATCAGACCTCTTCTCTCCTAGCGGTTTGCTTACCAGCTCAATACAGCCAGTCGGAACCGTCGTTTTCCCTTTTCCCGTCTCCTTCTTTGGGGCAAAGCACCTGGACGCAAAGTGTCCGACTTTCCCACAATTATAGCATACGACCCCTGGAGACTTCCTACCAGACTGCTCCCGGTCTACCTTATCCTTCTCACTAGTCCCTGGCTTACTTTCTGACTTCTCTGGCGGACTCTCCCCGCCGCCCTGACTACCCGTCTGGTAGCCTTTATTCGGGGCAAACTTCATTTTATGTTTCAACGCATACTCATCCGCTAACTTAGCAGTTGCAGCTAAAGTGTCTGCCTCTTTCTCATCTAGGTAGGGTCTCACACCTTCAGGGACACAACCTTTAAACTGCTCAATCAGGATTAGCTGTAGCAGTCTGTCATAATCCCCATCTACCCCTTTCGAGGCGCACCAACACTCACAATATGTCTGCATCTCACGGGCAAACTCTAAATACGTGCAGCCCCACTGCTTCCTTGCATTCCGGAACCTCTGCCGGTATGCCTCCGGGACCAACTCATAAATCCTGAGTATGGTCTCTTTCACCACCTCATACCTCTGGGCATCTTCTGCGGACAAAGCCGAGTAAGCTTGTTGGGCTTTTCCTTTAAGTACGCTCTGAAGCAAAACAGCCCACTTATCCCTTGGCCAGTCCTGACTTGTAGCAACTTTTTCAAAATGGAGAAAATACCGATCAACATCGGTCTCATCAAATGGGGGAACCAACCTAACCTCCTGGGTCGCCTTGAACCCTCCACCTTGGTTCGGCATGGGCCCCTGTGCTGCCGTCATCTTTAACCTCTCCAGCTCAAATTCCCTTTCCCTCTGTTTCTCCAACTGCCTCTCTTCTCGCTCCAACTGCCTCTCTCTCTCTTCTCACTCCAACTGCCTCTCTCTCTCTTGCCATTCTAACTGTTTCTCTCTCTCTTGCCGTTCTAACTGTTTCTCTTCGTGTTCCAGCTGCCTTACCTGGAACTCGTGCTTGAGTCTCAATTTTTCAATCTGCACCTGTCCTGCATCTCCACCAGGTTTTCCAATAGATATCATCTCCAGCTCCCCTTGGGGAAATGCACCTTTAGATGCATAGTGCTCTACGATAGCTCTGTGTATCCCCTCTCTCCTCATTGTCGACTTCCCCTTAACAAGATTCAACCGTTTGGCCACAGCTGCCAATTCCGCTTTCCTGGCATCCTCTAATGCCTCCAAAGGTCGGCGCCTTTAGAAATTCCTCAATCTCCATTTCTGCTGTTGCCTTTTCTTTCTTTCGGGAATTTTAACCCAATCAATTTACCCCGTCCCAAATTTAGCGTTCAAAATCCCGGACGAGAATCCCACTTATGTTATGTACCCCGTATTGGAGGATAAATGCGTGGCTGAGGGATTGGAGCAGGGGGCAGGGATTCAAGTTTTTGCATCATTGGGACCTCTTTTGGCGCAGGTGTGACCTGTACAAAAAGGACGGGTTACACTTGAATCCTAGGGGGACCAAAATCCTGGCAGGGAGATTAGCGGGGGCTACTGAGGTGACTTTAAACTAGAATGGTTGGGGGGTGGGAATCAAATTAAAGAGGCCAGGTGTGAGGAGGTTAGTTCAGAACAGAGGGATGGGAACCAGTGCAGAGAGACAGAGGGGTGTAAAGTGAGGGTAGAAGCAAAAAGTACAAAGGAGAAAAGTAAAAGTGGCAGGCTGACAAATCCAGGGCAAGCATTAAAAAGGGCCACGTTTCAGCATAATTGTATAAGGGCTAAGAGAGTTGTAAAAGAGCGCCTGAAGGCTTTATGTGTCAATGCAAGGAGCATTCGTAATAAGGTGGATGAATTGAAAGTGCAGATTGTTATTAATGATTATGATATAGTTGGGATCACAGAGACATGGCTCCAGGGTGACCAGGGATGGGAGCTCAACGTTCAGGGATATTCAATATTCAGGAGGGATAGACATGAAGGAAGGGGAGGTGGGGTGGCATTGCTGGTTAAAGAAGAGATTAACGCAATAGAAAGGAAGCACATAAGCCGGGAAGATGTGGAATCGATATGGGTAGAGCTGCGTAACACTAAGGGGCAGAAGACGCTGGTGGGAGTTGTGTGCAGGCCACCTAACAGCAGTAGTGAGGTCAGAGATGGTATTAAACAGGAAATTAGAAATGTGTGCAATAAAGGAACAGCAGTTATAACGGGGGACTTCAATCTACATATAGACTGGGTGAACCAAATTGGTAAAGGTGCTGAGGAAGAGGATTTCTTGGAATGTATGCGGGATGGTTTTTTGAACCAACATGTCGAGGAACCAACTAGAGAGCAGGCTATTCTGGACTGGGTTTTGAGCAATGAGGAAGGGTTAATTAGCGATCTTGTCGTGAGAGGCCCCTTGGGTAAGAGTGACCATAATATGGTGGACTTCTTCATTAAGATGGAGAGTGACATAGTTAATTCAGAAACAAAGGTTCTGAACTTAAAGAGGGGTAACTTTGAAGGTATGAGACGTGAATTAGCTAAGATAGACTGGCAAATGACACTTAAAGGATTGACGGTGGATATGCAATGGCAAGCATTTAAAGGTTGCATGGATGAACTACAACAATTGTTCATCCCAGTTTGGCAAAAGAATAAATCAAGGAAGATAGTGCACCCGTGGCTGACAAGAGAAATTAGGGATAGTATCAATTCCAAAGAAGAAGCATACAAATTAGCCAGAGAAATTGGCTCACCTGAGGACTGGGAGAAATTCAGAGTTCAGCAGAGGAGGACAAAGGGCTTAATTAGGAAGGAGAAAAAAGATTATGAGAGAAAACTGGCAGGGAACATAAAAATGGACTGTAAAAGCTTTTATAGATATGTAAAAAGGAAAAGACTGGTAAAGACAAATGTAGGTCCCCTGCAGACAGAAACAGGTGAATTGATTAGGGGGAGCAAGGACATGGCAGAACAATTGAATAATTACTTTGGTTCTGTCTTCACTAAGGAGGACATAAATAATCTTCCAGAAATAGTAAGGGACAGAGGGTCCAGTGAGATGGAGGAACTGAGCGAAATACATGTTAGTAGGGAAGTGGTGTTAGGTAAATTGAAAGGATTGAAGGCAGATAAATCCCCAGGGCCAGATGGTCTGCATCCTAGAGTGCTTAAGGAAGTAGCCCAAGAAATAGTGGATGCATTAGTGATAATTTTTCAAAACTCGTTAGATTCTGGACTAGTTCCTGAGGATTGAAGGGTGGCTAATGTAACCCCACTTTTTAAAAAAGGAGGGAGAGAGAAACCGGGGAATTATAGACCGGTTAGCCTAACATCGGTGGTGGGGAAACTGCTGGAGTCAGTTATCAAGGATGTGATAACAGCACATTTGGAAAGTGGTGAAATGATCGGACAAAGTCAGCATGGATTTGTGAAAGGAAAATCATGTCTGACGAATCTCATAGAATTTTTTGAGGATGTAACTAGTAGAGTGGATAGGGGAGAACCAGTGAATGTGGTATATTTGGATTTTCAAAAGACTTTTGACAAGGTCCCACACAGGAGATTAGTGTGCAAACTTAAAGCACACGGTATTGGGGGTAAGGTATTGGTGTGGGTGGAGAATTGGTTAGCAGACAGGAAGCAAAGTGTGGGAATAAACGGGCCCTTTCAGAATGGCAGGCGGTGACTAGTGGGGTACCGCAAGGCTCAGTGCTGGGACCCCAGTTGTTTACAATATATATTAATGACTTGGATGAGGGAATTAAATGCAGCATCTCCAAGTTTGCGGATGACACGAAGCTGGGTGGCAGTGTTAGCAGTGAGGAGGATGCTAAGAGGATGCAGGGTGACTTGGATAGGTTGGGTGAGTGGGCAAATTCATGGCAGATGCAATTTAATGTGGATAAATGTGAAGTTATCCACTTTGGTGGCAAAAATAGGAAAACAGATTATTATCTGAATGGTGGCCGATTAGGAAAAGGGGAGGTGCAACGAGACCTGGGTGTCATTATACACCAGTCATTGAAAGTGGGCATGTAGGTACAGCAGGCGGTGAAAAAGGCGAATGGTATGCTGGCATTTATAGCAAGAGGATTTGAGTACAGGAGCAGCGAGGTACTACTGCAGTTGTACAAGGCCTTGGTGAGACCACACCTGGAGTATTGTGTGCAGTTTTGGTCCCCTAATCTGAGGAAAGACATCTTTGCCATAGAGAGAGTACAAAGAAGGTTCACCAGATTGATTCCTGGGATGGCAGGACTTTCATATGAAGAAAGACTGGATGAACTGGGCTTGTACTCGTTGGAGTTTAGAAGATTGAGGGGGGATCTGATTGAAACGTATAAGATCCTAAAGGGATTGGACAGGCTAGATGCAGGAAGATTGTTCCCGATGTTGGGGATGTGCAGAACGAGGGGCCACAGTTTGAGGGTAGAGGGGAAGCCTTTTAGGACCGAGATTAGGAAAAACTTCTTCACACAGAGAGTGATGAATCTGTGGAATTCTCTGCCACGGGAAACTGTTGAGGCCAGTTCTTTGGCTATATTTAAGAGGGAGTTAGATATGGCCCTTGTGGCCACAGGGGTCAGGGGGTACGGAGGGAAGGCTGGGGCGGGGTTCTGAGTTGGATGATCAGCCATGATCATAATAAATGGCGGTGCAGGCTCGAAGGGCCGAATGGCCTACTCCTGCAACTATTTTCTATGTTTCTATGTTTCATGTAACTGGGTTGCCAAACCAGCAGAAGTGGACCACTTAGTTGGAGTCTGGATTATTGGAACTAAGAAAGTTTTATTAAAGAAATAAGTAACATAGTACTCTAATAATAAGGATATAATTGCAACAGGTTAGAAATGATAAAACACACATGTACACAGAACTAGGATAATAGGATCAATCAAGCTCTATCGCAGTCTAGGGGTAAAATGATCAGTCTCAAGTGACGCAGAGTTCAGTTCAGTTTAGTTCAGTTGGCAGTAATCGCTGTTGTGCCATTGGGGAGAGAGAGCGCGAATGATGATATTCAAATCGGTTTCAAACAGACCTTTGATATTCCTCGCAGTTAGCTTTCGGGCAAGCCCTTTGTAATGTCTTCTGAAGTCACCGACTGTGACCCCTCCATTCCAGATACGATCGTTCTTCTGCGGTGAACCCGGCACCCAGGCAAGGGCGGAGACACACACCAGGTTCCCGCCGATCGTACCTTTCCACCCTGTGCGTCTATGGTCGGTCCCGCAACCAGACCTCCAAAACCTCCCCCCACTTGTTGGGGGGTGGCACAACGCACTTCCAGGGTCTCGTTATCACGTGGTTTCGTGGTGTGTGTCGTGCCTTAGCGAACCTGTTCCTTTTATCCCCCTGCTGGGGTATCGCCTGTCCATCAAACTTCAAACAGTTCAGGTTCAAAGCAACCAGTCTGACAATACTCGGAACTGTGTCTCTTTTCGTTAATCTCTCTCCTCTCTCTTATTAACATTTGGAATGTTTCTCTCTTTGTCTCTCTTATCAGCATCAATCTTCTGATAACTTGGTCTTTTGTCACACAGTAATCTGGATGATAATGTGGTTGGCTGAATCAGCAAATTTGTGGATGAAACCAAGACTGCGAGAAGACTGTCATGGCTTGCAGTGCGAACTGGACCAGCTGGAAAAATAGTTTGAGAACTGGAAAATGGAATTTAATGTAGACAAGTGAAAGGTGTTGAATTTTGGTCTTACACAGTGACTGGTAGGGCACGGAGGAGTGCCTTTGAAGAAAGGGATCGGGGAATACAAGTCTATATTTTGCTGAAAGTGGTATCACAGTTAGATGGGGACAGAAAGAAAGATTTTGGCATATTGGCCTTCATGAACCAAAGTATTGAGTACAGGAGATGGATGTTATGTTGACATTGTGCAAGACAATGTTGAGGCCTAATTTGGAGTATTGCGTGCAGTTTTGGTCACCAACCTACAGGGAAGATGTGAAAGAGGTTGAAAGAGTTCAGAGAAAATTTGCAAGGATGTTGCCACGTCTGTAGGCCTTGGGTTATAAGCAGAAATTGAACAGGTCAGGGCTTTATTCCTTGGAACGTAGAAGATTGAGGGGAGATTTGATGGAGGTAAAACACAATTATGAGGGGTACAGACAGGGTAAATGCAAGCTGACATTTACCACTGAGATGGGGTGGTAAAGGGTGAAAGGTGAGACGTTAAGGGAACATGAAGGGAAACTTCTTCACACAGACGGTCATCTGGGTGTGGAATGAGCAGCCAGCACAAGTGATGAATGCGAGCTGAATTTCAACATGTTAGAGGTTTGTATAGGTACCTGGAATATAGGAGTATGGGAGTAGAAAGTTTAATTAGCTCAGCACCAACTAGATGGGCCGAAGGGTCTGTTTCTGTGTTGTACTTTTCTATGACTGTGACAAGACCCTTAAATAATACTAATATTCACTCAAATTCCTTTTAACAGCTGTGCAGACCAACCAGACATCTGAGTTGGAGATATTTACATGGCGTTAAAACTGTGGCACTTTAAATTAACAGTATATAAAAGAAAATCCAAGTTGCATGTTAACAAAGGCTATTTGCGTGACAGTGTTTCTGCAGCTCAGTGGGAGCAGGGAATAATACTAATGGAGAGAGTCAAACTGAGCCAGGTCACAGATTGGAGATGGCAGAAATGCCCCATTCTCATAGAGACAGGAAGAGCATCAGAGAGTTTGATGGTCATTCCAGATACCAGCACTGTGCCCAGTTAGAAGATGATCTCTCTCTCCAACTTGGGTTGAACTTCACTGTAGCAGTGTGATGTCAGATCACACCGTGGCAACTAAAGTGATCTCATCTGAAATGTTGTCCTTCCCCAGTTGATGGATTTTGTAAATCTTTTTACAGGTTAAAAATGACAAGGAATTTGTCTACGGGAATCTTGACCACAACACACCAGTTTTGCTGTCTCTGTCTAGATACTTAAGAAGTGGAGCAAGGGATTCAATCAACCATCCTTCCTGCACAGACTGTGGGGAGGGATTCACTCGATCATCTGACCGACTGGCACACCCGTCATTTTACACAGGGGAGAGGCCAGTCACTTGCTCAGGCAGTGGGAATGGATTCACTCAGTCATCTCAACAGAAGGTACATCAGCAAGTTCACACTGAGCAAGGCGATTCTTCTGTTCTGTGTGTGAGAAGAGATTCAGTCTGTCTTCCCACCTGTGGACACACCAGTCAGTTCACACTGGGCAGAGGCTGGTCATCTGCTGAATTTGTGGGGAAGGATTCACTCGGTCATCTGACCAAATGGCTCACCAGCGAGTTCACACCGGGGGGCAGCCGTTCACCTGCTCAGATTGTGGGAAGGGATTCACTCAGGCATCTCAGCTACTAAAACACCAGTCTGTTCACACTACAGAGAGGGATTTCACCAGCTCAGATTGTGGGAAGAAATTCCCTCACTCTTCCACCCTACAGAGACACCAGCGAATTCACACTGGGGAGAAGCTGTTCACCTGCTCAGAATGTGGAAAGGAATTCACTCGATCATCCACCCTATTGGCACACCAGTCAGTTCACAGTGGGGAGAGGCCGTTCACCTGTGAATGTGGGAAGGGATTCACCCAGTCATCTCATCTACAGATACACCAGCGAGTTCACACTGGGGAGAGGCCATTTAAATGCTCAGACTGTGGGAAGGGCTTCGCTCAGTCATCTCATCTACAGACACACCAGCAGGTTCACACTGAGGAGAGGCCATTCACCTGCTCAGACTGTGGGAAGGGATTCACTCGGTCATCTGATCTACTGAGACACCAGCAAGTTCACACTGGGGAGAGGCCATTCACCTGCTCAGACTGTGGGAAGGGATTCACTCTGTCGTCCTCCCTATTGGCACACAAATCAGTTCACACTGGGGCGAGGATGTTCTCCTGCTCAGACTGTGGAAAAGGATTCACTCTGTCATCCTCCCTTATGCTACACCAGTCAGTTCACACTGGGGAGAGGCCGTTCACCTGCTCAGACTGTGGGAAGGGATTCACTCAGTCATCCAACCTACAGAGACACCAGCGAGTTCACACTGGGGAGAAGCCGTTCACCTGCTCAAACTGTGGGAAGGGATTCACTCAGTCATCCAACCTACAGAGACACCAGCGAGTTCACACTGGGGAGAAGCCGTTCACCTGCTCAGACTGTGGGAAGGGATTTACTCGATCATCTCATCTACTGAAACACCAGCGAGTTCACACTGGGTAGAGGCTGATCACCTGCTCAGACATTTGGAAGAGATTCTCTCAGCCATCTGCACCAAATGTGCTTCATTGAGTTCACACTGGGGAGAGGTCGTTCACCTGTTTTGAATGTGGGAAGCCGACAGTGATAATGACCAGCACAATCTGGCCCTTAACACCCAGAAGACCAAGGAGATTATTGTGGACTTCTGGCATGCTATGAGCCACACTCACATCCCTATCTGCATCAACGGAGCTGTGGTGGAGCGTGTATCAAGCTTCAAATTCCTTCGTGTCCACATTTCTGAGGATCCCACCTGGTCGCTGAACTCCTCCATCCGGATCAAAAAGGCACAAGAGCGCTTTTATTTCCTGTGGAGCATCAAAAAGGTTCATATCTTCCTGCTATACCATTGAGAGCATACTCACCAACTGCATCTCAGTGTGGTATGGCAATTGTCCTGTGTCGGATCGCAAAGCACTCCAGCGTGTTGTGAAAACTACCCAGCGGATTATTGGCACCTGATTGCCCACCATTGGGAACATCTACCATAAAGGCTAACTGGGCAGAGCGAAAAGCATTATCAAGGATGCATCTCACCCTAACCATGGACTTTTTACTCTCCTCCCATCCAGTAGGCACTACAGGAGCCTCCGCTCCCGCACCAGCAGGCACAAGAAGAGCTTCTTCCCTGAGGCTGTGAACCGGCTGAACCTCACATCACAGCGCTAAGCAGTATTGCACCCATATTGTGCTGTCTCAGTACTTTTATATTTGTGTGCTGTAGCACTTACTTTTTATTTGCAGTTATTTTATAAACAACACTGTTCTTTGCATTTCTGGACAGATGCTAACTGCATTTCATTGGCTTTGTATCTGTATTCGACACAATGACAATAAAGTTGAATCTAATCTATCTAATCTAATCTACTCAGTATTCTAACCTTGTGACACACTACCAGGTTCACACTGGGGAGAAATTTCAATAAGCTGCATGCTGGATATTTGTCCATCACTGTTGCTGAATCCAATTCCGAGAGTGACTGTCGGTGCTGAACTCTGCAATTATTGCTGCTGCTCACCACACCCAGTTCTGCACCCTGGTCACTGGGCATGGGAGGAATTTCTTCTGCTGCATATTCACCTTTAATGGGACTGGAGTTTAATATTCTGGATCTGTGACAAATAAATCAGTTCTGTTTTACACTCTGTCTCCAGTATTTAGTGAATTTATAACACACCTAGTGTGCAGTCAAGAGTCAAATCAGGCTGGCTGGACCCAGCCAGTGATTCAGTTGCACGACAGTCCTTTTACATCCTCCCCTGTTGTTCCCCTCTCGGTCTCCCTGTGGTGATGGGTTCCAAACAGTCACATCTCTGTGGGTGAAGAGGTTTCCCTTGAATTTTCCGCAGACTGAAGAAGTTGAGCTGACTGCAGTTCTGACTGACATGTTCTTTGCCCCTCCAATCTCTGGGCTGAGGAAGAATGACATTGGTAGTTAACCTCCTTAATCATGATTCATTTCCACATTATGGGTCATTTTCCCTGCTTCTAAAGGGTTGTTAGAAAACACCACTGTCCTGTAAAGACTGAAAGCAGAATGGGAAACCATCAGTTGGATGTTCAGTGAAGCAGGGTCAGAAACCAGAGGCAGGTCTGAACAGGGCAGAGTTTGGGGCTCTGGACGATGGTCGGGGTAAGAACGTATGATGAGGAGAAGGGAATCAGCAGCGGGGCATGGCAACGAATGACAGAGTAGCAACATCTGGAAGCTGATTGACAGAAAAAATCTTTCGGTTGTCTGACTGATGACACAAATGATACCTGTTGTGAGGTGCTCCACTGGTCGAGGAACGTGTGTGTGTTGGGTTGGTTTTATCTATTGAGGGAGTTGTTCCTGCTTGTTTATCCTGTAATATCATTAATGGCTTCCTAGGTTCCTCCAGCATTTTGTGTATGTGTTGCTTGGATTTCCAGCATCCACAGATTTTATCCTGTTTTTGATGAAAACAAAAGTGGGGTCATATAATATAGCAAGAAAATAGTGGGATGTTCGAGGATTGGAAAGCTTTACATAACCAACAGGAGACAACTAAAGAAAAAAACACACAGGAGAGACAAGATGAAAAATTAAAGTAAGTGAGCCAATAATATCAACTATCAAAAGTTGTTCAGATATACAAAGAGTAAAAGAGAGGCAAGAGTTGATATTGTACCGCTGGAAGATGATGCTGGTGAGTTAGTAAGGAAATAGCGGCCAAATGTAATAAATATTTTGTGTCAATCTTCACTCTGTAAGACACTAGCAGTATAAGACTATAAGACATAGGAGCAGAATTAGGCCATTTAGCCCCACCGAGTCTGCTCCACCATTCTATCAAGGCTGATCCCAGTTCTCACTCAACCCCATGCACCTGCCTCCTCGGCATATCCTGTAATGCCCTGATTGATCAGCAAACTGCTAGCTTCTGCTTTAAATGTACCCACAGACTTGGCCCCCACTGCCATCTGTGTCAGAGAATTCCACAGATTCACTGCTCTCTGACTAAATAAAATCCTCCTTAACTACTCTAAAAGGTCGCTCCTCAGTTTTGAGGCCATGCCCTCTGTCGTGGCTACCCCCACCATACGAAAAGTTCTCTCCTCCTCCACACTATCTCGACCTTCCCACATTCGGTGGGTTTCAGTGAGATTTACCACCCATCATCTGCATTTATTAAACATGTCAGTGAAGGAATACAGGCCCAAGGCTGGCAAATGCTCCTCGTATCTTAACCCCTTCATTCCCGGTATCATCTTCTTGAACATGCTCTGGACTCTCTCCAACGACAACACACCTTTTCCGAGATATGGGTCCCAAATACTCTAACTGTGGCCTAAGTAGTGTTTTATAAAGTATCAGCATTATCTCCTTGCTTATCAATTCCACTTCACTTTTAATAAATGCCAGCATTGCATTTGTCTTCTTTACCACAGGCTCAACCTGTAAACTAACCTACTGCGAGTCTTGCCCAAGGACCCATATTTCCTGCTATACTTCTGTTGTTTGAGACTTCTCCCTAATCAGATAATAGTTCACTGTTGTTACTTTTGCCCAAATGCATTATCGTACATTTCAAAATATTGTATTTCATCTGCCACTTTTTTGCCCATTCTTCAAAATTGTCTGTGTTCTGCTGCAATCGCATTGCTTCCTCAGTACTACCAATGTCTCCACCTATCTCTGTATCATCTGCAAACCTTGCCAAAACGCCATCAATTCCATTATCTAAATCATTGACAAACAATGTGAAAAGTAGCGGACTGAATACTGACCCCTGAAGACCACTAGTCACTGCCAGCCAACCAGAAAAGGTTCCTTTTATTCCTACTCGCTGCCTCTTGGCTGTCAGCCATTCCTCTATCCATGCCAGTATTTCTTCTGATTTTTATCCTGTCAAGCAGTCTTATGTGTGACACCTTCTGAAAGTCCAATTAAATGATATCCACTGCCTCTCGTTAGTCCATCCTGCTTATGACTTCCTCGAAGAACTCTAACAGATTTGTCAGGCAAGATTTCCCTGTAGAGAAGCTTTGACTTATTTTATCTTTCGTCTCCTAGTACCCCAAAACCTCATCTGTTATATTAGACTCAAACGCTTTCCCAGCCACTGAGGTTAGGCTAACTGGACTATAATTTGCTTTTTTTTTGCCTTCCTCCCTTCTCAAACAGTGGAGTGACATTCGCAATCTTCCTGTCCTACAGGACCATGCCAGAATCAAGTGATTCTGAACGGGCACGACCAATGCATCTATTATCTCTTCAGCAACCTCTCTCAGGACTCTGGGATGTAGTCCATCTGGTCCAGGTGACTTATCTGCTTTAAAAAACTGAGTTTGCCCAGCTCATTTTCCTTTGTAATAGCAATGGCACTCACTCCTACTCCCTGACACTCACGGATCTCTGGCACACTGCTAGTGTCTTCCACAGAGAAGACAGATGCAAAGTACCTATCAAGTTCATCTACCATCTCTTCCCCATTTCTACCCCATGAGCATCATTTTCCAGTGGTCCAATATCAACTCTCGCCTCCCTTTCACATTTTTATGATTGTTTATATTGTTGTCTAGTTGGCTCTCATATTTCACTTTTCCCCTTCATATAGTTTTTTTTTAGTTGCCTGTTGTTCGATTTTAAAAGCTGCCCAATTATCTAATTTCCTGCTTACTTTTGCTACCTTATAAGCACTTTCCTTGACTTTTATACAGTCCTTAACTTCCTTTGGCAGCCACGGTAGCGTAGCACCGCTGTTTGGGAACTACTTCTGCGGGACATATCTATCCTGTACATTATGAACTATTCTCAGAAACGTCAGCCACCTGGGGAACCACCTGTCTCCTGCCTCTGTAATTCCCTTTATTCCATTTCCATTGCAATACTGTGCATGTGACCTGTGCTTCCCCCTCACAAATTGCAGTAGGAATTCAATCATATTATGATCACTGCCTTCCATTGTTTTTTTTTACGTTACCTTCCCTAATAAGACCTGGGTCATTACAGAACACCAAATCTAAGATAGCAGTTCCCTGGGCAGCCTCAACCATCAGCTACTCTAAGAAGCCATTTCGTATGCATTCAATACATTCCCTCTCTTGCAATCTCACAAAAAGCTGACTTTCCCAATTCTCCTGCAGATTGAAGTCACCCACTACAATTGTGTCATTGAATTTATTACATAAATGCCAAACACTCAGGAGTATCTAGGTCAGAAGTGAGGTTACATGCTTTTACCAAGGAGGGAAGATGTTTTGGAAGTTGAAAATTTTGAAGGTAGATAAGACTCCTGGACCAGAAGGTGAACACCCCACGATTCAGAAAGAGGTAGCTGAAGAGATTGTGAAGGCATTAGAGTCATAGAACAGTACAGCGCAGGAAAATGCCATTCGGCCAGTCTAGTCCATGCCAAAGCATTAATCTGCCGAGTTCCAACAACTTCCACCTGGACCATAGCCCTCCATATCCTTCTCATCCATGGACCTAAGCAAACTCCACTTAAAGATTGAAATCGTCCCTGCCACTTGCTCTGGCAGCTCGTTGCACACTCTCCCTGCCTGTGAGTGAAGAAGACCCCCCTTAGTTTTCTCTGAAAGTAATGAGTAATGACCTATCACGAATCACTGGATTTTGGAACGGTTCTGGCGGACTAGAAAATTACAAATGTCACTCCACTCTTTAAGAAGAGTGGGTGGCATAAGAAAGAAAACATTGGACAACAAAGATCTTGCTTCCTGAATCCGTTTAGGTGTATTTTATGAATTTTGGGTTACTGATCATGAAAATCACCATGAAATTTCCCTATCACGCACCATTTTTAATAAACTTATGTTTATTATTTCAATTCATAATTCAGGTCAATTAAAATGTTGCTACAATGTAAGCTGGAAAGTTTCCTATCTTGTCTAGGCATGCTTGGGCATACTTAGGCGGCGCGGCTGCTGCATGACAGGACAGGTTTCAGTAATAATTATTGGGTTCAGGACTGTGAGGATGGAATTTGCTATCACCAGGCACAAAAAAGATCTATGAAGGATTTTGATATTTGAGACAGATGCTTTCCAGAATAACTGATACCAAGATTAAGGAAAGCATTTTTGTTGGTCCACAAATCAAACAGGTCATCAATGACAGGCAATTTGAAGAATTTGTAGTGGGACCGGAGAAAATCACATGGAAGGCATTCAAGGAAGTTGTTGAATTTTTTCTCGGCATCTGGAGAGCACCAAACTACATGCAGCTGTTTGAAAGCATGCTTCAAGCATATAAAACCATGAAATGCAACATGTCACTAAAGATTCATATTTTGCATTCCCATTTAGACTTCTTCCTCGCAAATCTTGGTGCTGTTAGTGACAAGCATGGTGAAAGGTTTCACCAGGACATTGCAGTCTTGGAGAAAAGATACCAGGGTAACTGGAATCCATCAATGCCGGCGAATTATTGTTGGACACTTAAGCGAGGAGCATCAGACACTGAGGACAAATGAAAATCATTAACAAAATATAGTTTAACTTAGTTGAACTATTGCAAAGCATCAGCAGCATTATGCAATTAAACACATTATATTCCATGAAAGTAAATTTGTCGTTTCTCCAAATTCTGACATGGTACAAGTGGACTGAAATTATATTTGTGTTCATCTTCAAGAAGTCTATCATAAACAAAATCAAATTCTGAGGAAGCAACACTTCTGAAAAAGATTGTTGTCCAGTGAAATTATAGGATATTTAGTCTGACCTCAGTGGTCAGGAATATGTTCGAGTGTATTAAGGGTGAGTTTTGTGGTACTGTAATCGGGGAAGCATGATGAAGTAGGCCAAAGTCAGCAGAATTCCTTTAGAGGAAAGCATGTCTGAGAAATCTCTTGGAATGCTTTGAGGAAATAACAGGCAAGACTGAGGCAGTGGATGTTGTTTGCTCGGATTTTCAGATGATCTTTAACAAGGTACCCCATGCAGGGCTTATTGAGAAAGTAAGGAGGCATGGGATCAGAGAGGGCATTGCTTTGTGAATCCAGAACTGGCTTGCCCACAGAAGGCAACGAGTGGTTGTAGATGGTTCATATTCTTCATGGAGGTCGGTGACCAGTGGTGTGCCTCAGGGATCTGTTCTGGGACCCCTACTCTTCGTCACTTCTATAAATGACCCGGATGAGGAAGTGGAAGGGATGGGTTAGTAAATTTACTGATGATACAAAGGTTCGGGGTGTTGTTGGTAGTGTGGAGGGCTGTCAGAGGTTACAGCAGGACATTGATAGGATGCAAAACTGGGCTGAGAAGTGGCAAATGGAGTTCAACCTGGATAAGTGTGAGGTGATTCATTTTGGTAGGTCAAATATGATGGCAGAATATAGTATTAATGGTAAGACTCTTGGCAGTGTGGAGGATCAGAGGGATCTTGGGGTCCGAGTCCTAGGACACTCAAAGCCGCTACGCAGGTTGACTCTGTGGTTAAGGCGGCTACGATGCATTGGCCTTCATCAACCGTGGGATTGAGTTTAAGAGCCGAGAGGTAATGTTGCAGCTATATAGGGTCCTGGTCAGACCCTGCTTGGAGTACTGTGCTCAGTTCTGGTCGCCTCACTACAGGAAGGACGTGAAAACGATAGAAAGGGTGCAGAGGAGATTTACAAAGATTTTTTCTGGATTGGGGAGCAAACCTTTGTCACAATGGAGTGCTGGGAACGGACCCAAATGCGAGACACAGACACTGAAGGACAAGGAAGAGGACTTGACCAGAGTCGGGACGTGACAGGATTCAGACCAGGAGCAGGGACAAGAACGTAGACTTGTGCTAGGGAAAGTGGGACCAGGACTAGAAACCATGGACGAGGAGGCAAGGCTACGACTCCGAGCCCGAGACTCGACAAGGACCCATAACCTGGGTCTTGTCTCGGGCTTGGATCCCAGAACCAGGCAAGAAAATGACATGGCTTCAGGCTGGGTTCTTGGATCTCAGAGACAGACTGGGAACCGAACATCAACAAAGAGCCAGGACTTATCCTAAGTCAAGCCGGGACTCAACTTCATCTCCACACCAAGGTGGAACAGGTCCTTCCATCAGGTAATGGCAAAACGGCCGGACAGCAACAGAGGTGAGGACAGGACAAGACAGATCCCCCCGCAGGGCAACGGCAAAACGGCCTGACTTACCCCCACGGAGGCGAGGACAAGAAGAGACAAACACCAAAGAACGACAGACAGTTCCATCTCCGCTCCAGGAAAGCTCCGAGTCTCAATTCGGCCAGCAACCTGAGCTGGCTACGGAAACAACCAGATCCCTACTTAGCTCGGAGTGGCTGACAGCCACTCATCTGGCCCAGGAAACAGCCGAATCCATACCGCAAAGACAGCGCCGACTACTGACAGCAAGGCTCCATGAGGGGATGGTTCCCCAACACAGCCCAAAGATGGCAATTGGCTGCTCTAGCCTTGCGCCGGCGGCTGCTCCCAGGGGATCTTGACAAAACAAACCAGCAGCCCACACTCAATCCCAAGGCTACTTATATTGCAAGCCCAAAGATGGGAATCGGGTGCCTATGATATAACTCAAAAAAGGGACAGCTGGAAGACCCGGAGTCCTGAGTCCACCGACCGGACCATGAACAGGAATGCGGACTTCACGGACCGGACCATGACAGCCTTATGAGAATAGGATGAGTGAACTCGGCCTTTTCTCCTTGGAGCGACGGAGGATGAGAGGTGACCTGATAGAGGTATATAAGATGATGAGAGGCATTGATGGTGTGGATAGTCAGAGGCTTTTCCCCAGGGCTGAAGTGGCTAACATGAGAGGGCAAGTTTTTTTTAACCCAGGGAATGGTGAGTGCGTGGAATGGGCTGCCAGCAGCGGTGGTGGAGGCGGATACGAGAGGGTCTTTTAAAAGACTGCTGGACAGGTATTTGGGGCTTAGAAAAATAGAAGGATATGTGTAACCCTAAACTGGGCTGAAGTGCCTGGAGTGTGCTCTACCTTTTCTATGTTTCTTTGAACATACATTTTGTCTCTATAACAGACTTGGAAATGTTGGACTTTGTCTCTTAGCCAAAAAGTTGACACAGATTGGGAACAACTGGGCTCCAAGCATTGGTCCGTACAACACCCACTGGAACATCCTGCAGGCCCAGGCAGGATCTTTAAACACACCGACTACAGGAACAGGAGAAGGCCATCGTCCTGTCATTCAATAAGACCTCGGACTGGTCCATTCTTGGCCCGCTCTTTGCCCAGACCATGGGCCCCACTTGCAGCTCAACAGTCTGCCGGTGTTTGCCCCCCAATGTGGTGAATCCCTCTGTTCGCCACCACCGTGGGCTCAGACATTTCCACAGATGAGCCCCTCCTGTCCCCACCGGGACAAACATCCTGTCCGCCCCCTCTCTCACCGTCTTCATCCTTTCAATAAAATCCCCCTCTCCCTCCCCGGGGAACCGGCATCAAAACGACGGGCCGAGCGGTCTCTTCCTACCTCTCAGCGATACATCAGACTCCGGCCGCAGGAGACGCTTCACAAACGCCCCAACTTCCCTCGGAGGGAAATGGAAATAAATCAAAAAGCGGGACATTTACTTTGTGATTTGTTCCGCTTTTCGGTTTGCAGCAGCAGACGGGGTAAAGCCCTCTCGGTTGATCCGCCTCCACTATTGGGTGTAACCAGTGATTGACATCGCTTTGCACCAATGGGAATAGCGCAGCTCTGCAATCAATTCAATTCCTCCGTTGACTGTTCGGGAGGGGGGTCGTAGCTCGTGCTCAGTTGCTCAGCCGTTAAACCGAAAAAGCTCGAGTACAGCAGCGCGTGTGTGATCCTCGTCTTCAGACGCATCATGCAACAGGAGTCCTAAATTTCAGCTTCAGTTAAGGGGAATTTGTACCTCACCATTGTTAGGCCACATTTGGAATCTGCAGTTGGTGCATGGGACCCATACACAAACAAAAACACTACTTCCATCGACCGAGTCCAAAGACAGGCAGCCCGATTTGTCACAAATACCGATGAGAGAGAAGCTAGTGTTACTCAACTTTTAAATTCATTGAAGTGGAGCCCTCTCCAAGATAGACGTGAAGCACACCACCTGACCTGTCTTTACAAAATGTTAAATGGTCAACTCGACATAGACTACCAATCCCACATCAAACCCAAACCTATTAGGAACAGACTAGCGCACTCAACTCAATTTGAAATACTAGCTACCAAGTCAGATGTGTACAGCAATTCATTCCCCCCCCCGCCCCGCAGAATTAAAGCATGGAATAATCTTCATCCTAACACAGTCACAAAACCAAACCCAATTAAATTTAAGGCAGCTTTTCTTCTTCAAAAATCTCCGTCTTAAACCCACCCTCCACCACCTCCAGTTTAAATTTCATGCGGAATATTTTGGAGGATCAAGAACCGAGAAAACAGTCGACGTTTGCCGTTGAGATCTTTCTCCAGGACTGAGAAGGAAGTGAGGAATTACCTGAGTAAAAACAGGCCGGTGAGGAAAAGGCTTGCTCGAAGATGATAGCTGAAGCCAGGTAGGTGGGAAATCTCAAGAGCGGGGGTGCGGGGAAATCTAGTAGGAGAGGAGATTAGACAATAGGAGAAAGGGATGGAGGAGTAGACCCAGGGAGAAGTGAAAAGCAGGTGAGAGGAATAAAAGGTCAGAGGAAGATTGTGAATTGCAAATATAATCCCTCTCTTTGATCAGCTGTCTGTGTGATTCCCTGACTCTGAGAGGAAGGGGTATCTATGGTCCACATTGTCAGGGTGTTGAGTTTACCAGGAGACAGAGACTGCAGGGACGAGAGGTTTTCTGTTCACTAATACACTGTGGACCCCGCTGGCAATTCTGGTGTTGTGACCCGAATCGAGACAAACACCACGCTGCCCACTCCACCAACAACACGGCACAGCCGGACACATAACAGGGGACTTTACATCTCACAACACTGGATTCAGTGATGAAACCCGGGATTAATGTTGTTGTCCCACTGAAATCATAAGAAACGTCCATTCAGGTGTTTTTAAATACGAACGCTCTCCCACATGTGACGTCACACAGCCACACCTTTTACAGTTTCAAAATAATGAAAAAGGAAAAGGGCCCGAAGCAAAAGTTTGGGCCACCTGCATGGTCAGTACTTAGGAACAGCCCCTTTGGCAAGTATCACAGCTTGTAAACACTTTTTGTCACCAGCTAAGAGTCTTTCAATTCTTGCTTGGGTAAATTTCTGAGTTCAGTCGTTAGCAGCAAAGCACTGACTGTGGAAATTACAGATCAGAATATTATTCGAGTCACAGAACCCAGCAGCACTGAAACAGGCCCTTCGGCCCTTCTAGTCAATGCTGACCTGTTTATGTTTTTACTGCCTATTTCCATCTACCTGCACCATAGCCTCCATACACCTCCCATCGATGTCATCACCCAAATGTCTCTTTAGTGTCTAAATCAAACCCACGTCCACCTCTTCCGCTGGCAGCTCATTCCACAGGCAGCTCATTCCACGCTTCCACCAACCTCTGAGTGAAGAATTCCCCTTCAGACTCCCCTAAAAGAATTCACTTTCACCCTGAACTTATGTCCAATGTGGGGGTGAGAGGGAAGACTGTAAGGGGAGGGGGTGGTCGAGTGCGGAGAGGGAAACAGAGCGGAGAGTTTATACTTAATATCTTTCAGAAAAAGTACTTGTTTAAACTTACTTGCTGCAAACCTACCATCCATACCCTGTAAATTCGCAACCAAATTATTGATCGAGATGATAAGTAGCAATGTTCAAAGTTCAAAGTAAATTTTATTATCAGAGTACATATGTCACCGCATACAACCCTGAGATACTTTTTCCTACAGGAACACTTAGCAAATCTGTAGAATAGTAACAGGATCAATGAAAGATCAAGTAGAGCATAGAATTCAACAAACTGTGTAAATGCAAATATAAGTAGATATCAATGAATAATGATAGTAATGGGGTTTAACCCTGGGGAACCCCACTGGGCCGGGCCTTGAGTCCAATAAACAGCCTCCCACCATCACTCTCTGTTTCCTACCATCAAGACAACCGTGCATCCAGTTAGCCAGCTCTCCCTGGATCCCATGTGATCTAACTTTCCACAGCAACTTACAATGCTGAACCTTGTCAAAGGCCTCACTGATGCCCATGTCGGCCACGATCCTGGGACAGAGGTGTCACTGATCAGAGGGCACAGATTTAAAGAGGACGAAGATGTTTAGAGGGATCTGAGGGAGAGATTTTTCACCCAGAGGGTAGCTGAAATCTGGAACACACTGCCCCAGGTGGTGGTGGAGGTAGGTCCCTTCACAACATTTACGAAGTACGTGAGCATTGAAACTGCCGAGATACAGTCGGCTATGAACCGAGTGCTGATAAATGGGACCAGTGTAGACAGTGAGTGGATGGTCAGAACAGGTATGGCCGGCCAAAGGCCCGTTTCCGTGCTGTGTGATCCAGCACTCCGGACATGACAAATTAACGATAGTGACACCGCACGGCATTGATTTCAAAACTCCACACCCCTCTCCAACCTGAAATAACCCAGACTGATCACCTTTGTCACCACTGTGAAAATCTGTTTCTGTCGAGGTAACATACAAATTGGTTGCTTTTGCTTACTTTGATGTACCCGTGTTATTTTTGAATAATATAATAATAATAAAAAGATTTGAAAAGAAAGAAAGAAACTGCCGAGATACAGTCAGGTATGAGCCAAGTGCTGATAAATGGGACCAGTGCAGAATTGATGAAGTTCCTGTCTCTTCTTCCATTAATGTTGCCTCCTTATGGCAAAACTAACCCTCTCACTGTGTCAGAATCAGTGATTAAATCTGGCCCCAAACACTGTGCTTTCATCCCTGCACATTGTAACTTGAACCATCGCACTGAGGGTCTGATGGAGACACAACCCCTGCCCTCTGCACATGTGATCACATCTCCCCTGCTTCTGCCATTTCAAATACCCTCAGAATGGTTTTCTGATTCAGTCTGAAGGTTATGGTACATTCAGCTCATCTTTAGACCTGACAAACCATGTCTTCCCACAGCTGGTTCCACCTGTTGGTGTGTTCTCTTTCCTCCACCTCCAGGGAAGCTGCATCTCCACACAAACTCCTCACTTGAGACGACTGTCTGTACCCGTGACACAGGAAATCACATCACTGTCACTCTCCTGATACCATCCGGGAAGCGGTACCGCAACATAAAAGCCAGGACCAACAGGCTCTGGGACAGCTTCTTCCACCAGGCCGTCAGACTGATGAACTCACGCTGATTTGAGTGTGCTCTATATTACATTGTCTGTTTTATTTATTATAAACTAGTATAAATTACTATGATTGCACGCTGCACATTTAGATGGAGACGTAAGGTAAAGATTTTTACACCTGATCGATGTAAGAAATAAAGTCAATTCAATTCCTGATTCCGTGTCTGAGCTGCTCGCCTCCGGGTATCCTCCGTCAACAAGCTTCTTCCTCAGTCACCATCTGTCAGATTATAAAAAACAATTAAAACGATCTATCAGACAGCTCCTGTACCCCTCCACCCCCGAACAGGTTCCCCTGTTAAAACTCTCTGCTCAGCCCCTTCCCTATTCCCTTTCCCTTTCAGACTCCCGATGTGCCAGCAGATCCGAATTCACCGTGTGGACATTTCTACCCCACAGGAGGCTGTACAAACCCGTGTCCTTCTCTGATGCACAGCTCAGTGACCCCAATCCCTGTCTGCACTCGCAGCCCATGACGGTGACAGCTGTCCTAGACTCTGTAACTCACAATCTTGTAACACAGAATCTTGTTCACAGCAAGTTTAGACAGTCATTAATATGAAGAGAGAATTGTTGTTTCCTGAAAGGACAGGCGAGCGAAGCTGTCTGATCCAATTCACCAGATGGTCCGGTGTTTACAAGTTAATTTGTCCCGGGACCCACACCCACACCCACTCATAACCCCGACCCACACAGACAGACAGACTGTCCCTTCGCCCCAAACCCCCTGCACAACCACAAGGAATTGATCCACGGCCCGGGCTCGGTCGCAAAGTGAAAACCGGGGCTGAGGAGAGCCCGGAGACAAACACCCCGCTGCCCACTCCACCAACAACACGGCACAGCCGGACACATCTCACAACACCGGATCCGGTCCCGATGAAACCCGAATTTAATGTTGTTGTTCCAGATCGGACCCAACAAAAGGTGTTTTAAAACTGAAGCGCCCCCCCCACGTGACGTCACACAGCAGCCCCCTCCCCACACGCCTGACGTCACCCATGGTCTCCCCGTATCTGCATCTGCTGTCACGAGCACGGTGCCTTACGTCACACACGCGCTGCTGTGCTCGAGCTTTTTCGGTTTAACGGCTGAGCTACTGAGCACAAGCCACGTCCCACCCCCCCCCCCCCCGAACAGTCAACAGAGGAATTGAACTGATTGCAGTGCTGCGCTATTCCCATTGGTCCGAAGCGATGTCAATCACTGGTTACAACCAATAGTGGAGGCGGACCAGCCGAGAGGACGTTACCCCGTTAAAGCGGAACAAATCCCAAAGTAAATGTCCGCTTTCTGATTTATTTCCATTTCCCTCCGAGGGAAGTTGGGGCGTTTGTGAAGCGTCTCCTGCGGCCGGAGTCTGATGTATCGCTGAGAGGTAGGAGGAGACCGCTCGGCCCGTCGGTTTGATGCCGGTTCCCCGGGGAGGGAGAGGGGGATTTTATTGAAAGGATGAAGACGGTGAGAGAGGGGGCGGACAGGATGTTTGTCCCGGTGGGGACAGGAGGGGCTCATCTGTGGAAATGTCTGAGCCCACGGTGGTGGCGATTCACCATATTGGGGGGCAAACACCGGCAGACTGTTGCCCTGCAAGCGGGGCCACTGGTCCGGGCAAAGTGACAATTATTTGTGTTTTGTTGAGATTGTACCGGGAATATGGTGTAAAATCCCGCTCCCCACACTAACACGGGTTATACAGACCAAAGAACAAACTGCGGAGGAACTCAGTGGGTCGGGCAGCATCTGTGGAGGGAAATGGACCGTCAACATTTCGGGCCGAGACCCTCCCTCTGGACTGAGAGTGGACGGGAAATAGTCCGAGAAAAGAGGTGAGGGGTGGGGATGGGGCAAGAGCTGGGGAGTGAGAGGATTTAAAGGACTGTCGTGGAACAGAATCACTGGCAGGGTCCAGCCGGCCTGAGTTGACTCTCTACTGTACACTAGGTGTGTTATAAATTCATCAAGTACCGGAGACAGAGTTTAAAATAGAACTGTTTTATTTGTCTCAGATCCAGAATATTAAACTCCAGTCCCATTAAATGTGAATGTGCAGCAGAAGAAACTCCTCCCATGCCCAGTGACCAGGGTGCAGAACTGGGTGTGATGAGCAGCAGCAATAATTGCAGAGTTCAGCACCGACAGACACTCTCAAAATTGCATTCAGCAACGGTAATGGACAAATATCCGACATGCAGCTTATTGAAACTTTCTGCCCAGTGTGAACACGGTAGTGTGTCACAAGGTTAGATTACTGAGTGAATCCCTTCCCACATTCACAGCAGGTGAATGGCCTCTCCTCAGTGTGAACTCAATGATGCACATTCGGTTGATTTGGCTGAGAGAACCTCTTCCTAATGTCTGAGCACGTGAACCACCACTACCCAGTATGAATTTGCTGGTGTTTTAGTAGACTAGCTGCCTGAGTGAATCCCTTCCCACAGTCTGGGCAGGTGAATGGCTTCTCCCCAGTGTGAATTCGCTGGTGCATCTGAAGGTTGGATGATTGAGTGAATCCCTTCCCACAGTCTGAGCAAGTGAATGGCCTCTCTCCAGTGTGAACTCGCTGATGTACCTTCAGTTGAGATGAGCAAGTGAATCCCTTCCCACAGTCTGAGCAGGTGAATGGCCTCTCTCCAGTGTGAACCCGCTGGTGTGCCAGCGGATCAGATGACTGAGAGAATCCCTTCCCACGTTCTGAGCGGGTGAACAGCCTCTCCCCAGTGTGAACTCGCTGGTGTGCCAGCAGATCAGATGACCGAGTGAATCCTTTCCCACATTCTGAGCAGGTGAATGGCTTCTCCCCAGTGTGAACTCGCTGGTGTTTCAGTAGGCTAGCTGCCTGAATGAATCCCTTCCCACAGTCAGAGCAGGTGAACGGCCTCTCCCCTGTGTGAATTCGCTGGTGCATCTGTAGGTTGGATGATTGAGTGAAGGTCTTCCCACAGTCTGAGCAAGTGAATGGCCTCTCTCCAGTGTGAACTCGCTGATGTACCTTCAGTTGAGATGAGCAAGTGAATCCCTTCCCACAGTCTGAGCAGGTGAATGGCCTCTCTCCAGTGTGAACTCGCTGGTGTGCCAGCGGATCAGATGACCGAGTGAATCCCTTCCCACGTTCTGAGTGGGTGAACAGCTTCTCCCCTGTGTGAACTCGCTGGTGTCTCAGTAGGCTAGCTGTCTGAGTGAATCCCTTCCCACAGTCAGAGCAGGTGAACGGCCTCTCCCCTGTGTGAACTGACCGGTGTCTCTGTAGGTGGAATGACTGGGTGAATGTCTTTCCACAGACTGAGCAGGTGAACGGCCTCTCCCTGGTGTGAACTGACTGGTGTCTCTGCAGGTGAGATAGTAAAGTGAATCCTTTCCCACAATCTGGGCAGGTGAACGGCTTCTCCCCTGTGTGAAATTGGTGGTGTCTATGAAGGTCAGCTGGTCGATGGAATCCCTTCCCACAGACAGAGCAGGTGAACGCCCTGTCCCCAGTGTGAAATCGCTGGTGTATTAGTAGGCTGGATGATAGAGTGAATCCCTTCCCACAGTCTGAGCAGGTGAACGGCCTCTCTCCAGTGTGAACTCGCTGATGTACCTTCAGTTGATATGATTTAATGAATCCCTTCCCACAGTCCGAGCACGTGAACTGCTGCTCCCTGGTGTGAACTCGCTGGGGAGACATTAGGTCAAATGACCGAGTGAATCCTTCCCCACAAATTCAGCAGATGACCAGCCTCTGCCCAGTGTGAACTGTCTGGTGTGACCACAGCTGGGATAATCGACTGAATCCCTTCTCACACACAGAACAGGTGAATGGCCTTGTCCAATGTGAACTACCTGATGTACCTTCAGTTGAAATGACAGAGTGAATCCACCCCTACAGTCTGAGCAGCAGAATGGCCTCTCCTCTGTGTAAAATGACGGACTTGCAAGTCGGTCAGATGATCAAGTGAATCCCTCCCACAGTCTGAGCAGGAAGGATGATCGAGTGAATCCCTTGTTCCAATTCTTAAATATCTGGACAGGGACTGCAAAACTGGCGTGTTGTTCTCGAGATTCCCGCAGACAAATTCCTTGTCATTTTTAACCTGTAAAAACATTTACAAAATCCATCAATGGGTGAAGGACAACATTTCAGATGAGATCACTTGAGTTGTCAAGCTGTGATTTGACATCACACTGTCACAGTGAGGTTCAACACAAGTTGGAGAGAGAAATCATCTTCTAAATGGGCACAGTGCTGGTATCTGGAATGACATCAAATTTTCTGATGCCCTTTATGTCTCTATGAGAATGGGACATTTCTGCCATCTCCAGTATGTGACCTGGCTAAGTTTGACTCGCTCCATTGGTATTAGTCCCTGTTCCCACTGAGCTGCATGGGTTCCTGGCCCCACAGTACCTGAAACACTCTCACACAAATAGCCAGCAGTGCATTCCACACACCCACTACTCTCTGGGTAAAAAAACTTACCCCTGACATCCCCTCAGTTATCTATTTCCAAGCACCTTAAAACTACTCCACCTTGTCTTAGCCATTACAGCCCTGGGAAAAAATCCTCTGGCTATCCACACGAGCAATGCCCCTCATCATCTTATACATCTGAAAAAGGCTCTAAACATATACAATGAAATTATACATTGCTTTGAGGATTTATTAGATGTCCTGTATACAAAATTATCAGGGTATAGATAGGGTAAATGCAAGCAACTTTTTCCACAGAGGTTGGGTGGGATGACAACAAGAGGTCATGGGTAAATGGGGAAGGTGAAAATTTAACGGGAATATTTGGAAAAGTTCATAACTGAAATTGGCATGAGAGTGTGGATGACAGCACAACTGGTGAACATGAGCTCGGTTTCACAATTTAAAAAAGTTTGGATGGGAGCCTGGATGGTAGGCGTATGAAGGGAGATGGTCCTGGTGCAGGTAGTTACATTAGACAGCCTAAATGTTTTCTCGGCATTCACTAGATGGGCCAAATAGCCTGTTTCCATACTGAACTTCTCCATGTTTCTATGACAGAGAAGCTGGTCACATTTTGCTTGTAAGGAAAAAGTAGGAGTGACAACGGAGCAGCAATGGCTGGAGTTTCTGGAAGCAATTCGGAAGCTGAGTGATCGATACATCCCAAAGAAGTGGAAGCATTGGAAAGGTAGGAGGACATGACTGTGTCTGAAATGAGAAGCCAAAGCCAACATAAAAGCCAAACAGAGGGCAAATAATAGAGCAAAAACTACTGGAAAGCTTTTAGAAACTAACAGAAGACGACGAAAAGAAAAGTCAGTTGATCTCAGAGCATGGAATCATGATATTATAGTCATTAATGAATCTTAGTCGTACCCAACAGACTGAGGCATTTAGAGGAACAAAATATCCCGGGCCTCAATGTCTCTTGAAAACCCAGGTTCCCTGCACCACTTACCTTCCAACTTTTATTTTGGCAGGTAGATAAAGACGTGTCAGATCCTTTCTGATACTATCAAAATTAACCTTTCTCCAATTTAGAATCTCAACCCATGGTCCAGACCTCTCTTTTTCCATATTTACTTTGAATCCCATGGCATTATAGAACATAGAATAGTACAGCACAGTACAGGTCCTTCGGCCCACAATGTTGTGCCGACCCTTAAACCCTGCCTCCGATTAACCCCCCAACCTTAAATCCCTCCATATACCAGTCTAGTAGTCTCTTAAATTTCACTAGTGTATCTGCATCCACCACTGACTCAGGCAGTGCATTCCACTCACCAGCCACTCTCTGAATTAAAAACCTTCCTCTAATATCCCCTTTGAACCTCCCACCCCTTTCCTTAAAGCCATGTACTCTTATATTGAGCAGTGGTGCCCTGGGGAAGAGGCACTGTCTATCCACTCTATCTATTCCTCTTATTATCTTGTACACCTCTATCATGTCTCCTCTCATCCTCCTTCTCTCCAAAGAGTAAAACCCTAGCTCCCTTAATCTCTGATCATAATGCATACTTTCTAAACCAGGCAGCATCCTGGTAAATCTCCTCTGTACCCTTTCCAATGCTTCCACAGCCTTCCTATAGTGAGGTGACCATAACTGGACACAGTACTCCAAGTGTGGCCTAACTAGAGTTTTATAGAGCTGCATCATTACATCGCGACTCTTAAACTCTATCCCTCGACGTATGAAAGCTAATACTCCATAAGCTTTCTTAACTACCCCATCTACCTGTGAAGCGACTTTCAGGGATCTGTGTAATTTCTGTCACCAGTCCTGGATCATTTCCCAACAGCTTATTGCACACTTCTACATCAGGAATTCTATGTACTGATTAAGGGCACATTTGACAAACTCTACCCCATCTAGTCCTTTTAAAGTATGCGAGTCCCAGTCAATATATGGAAGGTTAAAATCACTTACTGAATCAACCTTTGTTTCTTGGCATTGTCTGCAATCTCTCTACAAATTTGTTCTTCTAAATCCCTCAGGCTGTTGGGTGCAAGCAAGTACCAATAATTCCCTGTCCTGAGCTCATCTGGCTTTCCTACGATGCTTCTTGCATTGTGATATACACAGCTCAGCACGTTCATCGCACCATGCTTAAACATTTGATTGCTGACTCTACCTGAGGTCTGAACAACATTTGACTGGTGTCAAGAAAATAAACTCTCCCTCATTGTCACAAGAACAAAGGAGCTGATTGTGGATGACAGGAGGAATGGAGACAGGCTGACCCCTATTGACATCAATGGATCTGGGGTTGAGAGGGTGAACAGCTTTAAGTTACTCAGCGTAAACATCACCGAGGATTTCACATCGTCTGTAACTACTGGCTGTGTTGTGAAAAGAGCACAGCAGCAGCTCTTTCACCTCAGATGGTTGAAGAAGTTTGGGATGGTGTCCCAAATCCTAAGAACTTTCGACAGGGACACAATTGAGAGCATCCTGACCGGCTGCATCACTGCCTGGTATGGGAACTGTACTTCCCCAATCGCAGGGCCCTGCAGAGAGTGGTGCGGATAGCCCAGCACATCTGTAGATGTGAACTTCCCACTATGCAGGACATTTACAGAGACAGGGGTGTAAAAAGGGCCCAAAGGATATTGGGGACCCGAATCACCACAACCACAAACTGTTCCTGCTGCTACAATCCAGGAAACGGTACCACAGCAAAAGGACCAACAGGCTCCGGAACATCATCTTCTACCAGGCCATCAGACTGATTAATTCATGCTGATACAATTGCATTTCTATGTTATATTGACTGTTCTATATACAAACTATTTATAATAAATTACACATTGCACATTTAGACAGAGACATAACGTAAAGATTTCCACTCGTCATGTATATGAACGATGTGTGTAATAAAGACAATTCAATCCAATTCACCCTGTCCAGTATCTGTTCTATCATTCTGGCTCCCATTCCTCCTACAACTTATTTTAACCACATCAACCCCTCCCCCCACACTAGCTCCAGCAAGCCTTACCACTGGGATATTAGTCCCGTCTTGTTCTGTTCCCCTAACTAATGAATCCCCTATCACACCTTTGACTTTCCTCTGTCAGTAATCCCCCCAGCAGTTTCTAAAGTGGTCCACCTGTTGTTGTGGAAGATGACCACAAGAGTACTCTGCGATGGCTATTTAACCTCATTCCCCTTCCTGACTCTCACCCAGTTTCCTGTGTCCTGAACCTTGGGTGCAACTCACTTCTCTTCGTGTCATATCTATCACCCCCTCCAAATCCTGGATGATCAGGAATTCATCCATTTCAAGTTTAACTCCTTGAGTGCAGGGTTACAAGCCACTTCTGGATGCACATCTTGCAGGTGAGGGAATCAGGGACAATGGAGGTCTCCCCACCTTCCCACCAATGTCCCCTCTAATTTATAATGACCAGTGTGCACATAAATCTTGCACTGTGCATTTTTCACCCAGTGAAAACATATGCACAGTAAACTTTATTTTGAGAAGTATTCATTTTAACAGCTAGCAAATCACTGTCGATAAGAACTTTGATCTCCTCTGGATATGATCCAGTTCATCTGCACTCTCACACAACCTATGTAACAGGCCTGTAATGGGTAATGAAGGATTTTCTCACCAGAGCTTTTGCACATTGTCCATATGTGGTTTGCTTGCTTAAATTATGCTTTAAAAGTCAGATTTCAAAATATCACTCCAGTTCTTCCCACTTGCAAATTCTCCAGCAACTTTTGCATCACCGCAATACACACAGGTAACAGCAGTTTCTGTATTGTACATAAATATTTCCCCTGAACCGTCCGCCAAACGACTGACGGTGGAGAACTCATTGATGGTAATGCCAATGAATATAAAGAGAAGCGCAGTCGTCTGTCTCATTGGAGTCTGGCACATTTGTGATGTGAAAGCTATTTCTTGCCCAGGGAAAAGGTGTTTGATATCATTATGTACCCAGAGAGAATGGGTCAAAACATGTCCTCACGGGTAGAAAGGTGCAGAACAAGAGGAGGTAAAACAAGCAACACACACAAAATGCTGGAGGAACTCAGCAGGCCAGGCAGCATCTATGGAAAAGTGTACTAATGCTGAATTCTGGCATTTTGTGTGTGTTGCTTGCATTTCCAGCATCTGCAGATTTTTTCTTGTTAGTGATTGGAGGTAGATCAAAGGTGATTTTCTCAACTGGTGATGTAAAAGATTTTGTTCCCTTTCTCCGAGTTCCCAATCCTTGTATTTAGACAGTGGATCTCCCATCCACTGCTACCAACCTTATAGTTCCCACACCCCGCACTTCCCGTTTCTACCTCCTACCCAAGATCCACAAACCTGCCTGTCCTGGCCGACCTATTGTCTCAGCTTGCTCCTGCCCCACCGAACTCGTTTCTGCATACCTCGACACTGTTTTATCACCCCTTGTTCAATCCCTTCCGACCTATGTTCGTGACACTTCTCACGCTCTTAAACTTTTCGATGATTTTAAGTTCCCTGGCCCCCACCGCTTTATTTTCACCATGGATGTCCAGTCCCTATATACTTCCATCCCCCATCAGGAAGGTCTCAAAGCTCTACGCTTCTTTTTGGATTCCAGACCTAATCAGTTCCCCTCTACCACCACTCTGCTCCGTCTAGCAGAATTAGTCCTTACTCTTAATAATTTCTCCTTTTGCTCCTCCCATTTCCTCCAAACTAAAGGTGTAGCTATGGGCAACCGTATGGGTCCTAGCTATGCCTGCCTTTTTGTTGGGTTTGTGGAACAATCTATGTTCCGTGCCTATACTGGTATCTGTCCCCCACTTTTCCTTCGCTACATCCACGACTGAATTGGCGCTGCTTCCTGCACGCATGCAGAACTCGTTGACTTTATTAACTTTGCCTCCAACTTCTCACCCTGCCCTCAAGTTTACCTGGTCCATTTCCAACACCTCCTTCCCCTTTCTAGATCTTTCTGTCTCTGTCTCTGGAGACAGCTTATCCACTGATGTCTACTATAAGCCTACTGACTCTCACAGCTATCTGGACTATTCCTCTTCTCACCCTGTCTCTTGCAAAAACGCCATCCCCTTCTTGCAATTCCTCCGTCTCCGCCGCATCTGCTCTCAGGATGAGGCTTTTCATTCTAGGACGAGGGAGATGTCTTCATTTTTTAAAGAAAGCGGCTTCCCTTCCTCCACTATCAACTCTGCTCTTAAACGCATCTCCCCCATTTCACGTACATCTGCTCTCACTCCATCCTCCCACCACCCCACTAGGAATAGGGTTCCCCTGGTCCTCACCTACTACCCCACCAGCCTCCGGGTCCAACATATTATTCTCCGTAACTTCCGCCACCTCCAACGGGATCCCACCACTAAGCATATCTTTCCCTCCCCCACCTCTCTGCATTCCGCAGGGATCGCTCCCTACACAACTCCCTTGTCCATTCATCCCCCCCCCATCCCTCCCCACTGATCTCCCTCCTGGCACTTATCCGTGTAAGCGGAACAAGTGCTACACATGCCCTTACACTTCCTCCCTTACCACCATTCAGGGCCCCAAACAGTCCTTCCAGGTGAGGCATCACTTCACCTGTGAGTCGACTGGGGTGATATACTGCGTCCGGTGCTCCCGATGTGGCCTTTTATATATTGGTGAGACCCGACGCAGACTGGGAGACCGCTTTGCTGAACATCTACGCTCTTTCCGCCAGAGAAAGCAGGATCTCCCAGTGGCCACACATTTTAATTCCACATCCCATTCCCATTCTGACATGTCTATCCACGGCCTCCTCTACTGTAAAGATGAAGCCACACTCAGGTTGGAGGAACAACACCTTATATTCCGTATGGGTAGCTTCCAACCTGATGGCATGAACATTGACTTCTCTAACTTCCGCTAGGCCCCACCTCCCCCTCGTACCCCATCTGTTACTCTTTTTTATGCACACATTCTTTCTCTGACTCTCCTTTTTCTCCCTCTGTCCCTCTGAATATACCTCTTGCCCATCCTCTGGGTCACCCCCCCCCCCGTCTTTCTTCCCGGACCTCCTGTCCCATGATCCTCTCGTATCCCCTTTTGCCTATCACCTGTCCAGCTCTCGGCTCCATCCCTCCCCTTCCTGTCTTCTCCTATCATTTTGCATCTCCCCCTCCCCCTCCAGCTTTCAAATCCCTTACTCACTCTTCCTTCAGTTAGTCCTGACGAAGGGTCTCGGCCTGAAACGTCGACTGCGCCTCTTCCTGGAGATGCTGCTTGGCCTGCTGCGTTCACCAGCAACTTTGATGTGTGTTGCTTGAATTTCCAGCATCTGCAGAATTCCTGTTGTTTGAGATTTGTTAAAGAGCTTTCAAGTTAATCACGGTGCCATTGAAAGTTTCTGCAAGCACCGGTTCAAGTAAATACCTCAGTTTTTTTTTGTGTAGAAAACTCATCACCTCTTTTAACGCAGAAAGCAGCTCTAATAAAACAATACACTTAATATCAGCAAACGTCCCGCGTGTTTAATGCCAAAGTAGAACGTTCTTACAAATGCAGATATAAAACACAAGAGATTCTGCTGTTGCTGGAAATGTAGACACATTCACATAAAATGCTGGAGGAACTCTGCAGTTCAGGCAGCAAATAATCAGAGGAGTACACAGCCAATGGCTGCTGATGGGCCTCGGCCTAAAAGTTGGTTATTTGTTCCTCTCCACATTGACTGCCTGATCTGTTGATTTCCACCAGTATTTTGCAGAAATTAACTACTTTTTTTTGATCAACCAGTTTCCAAATGTTTTTGATCTTTCACTTGTAGCCACATCCAGCTGATCTGATTACCATTCTTCCTCCTCCTTGTAAACTCTAGGCCGCATCTCTTTCCAGAGCCACAAAGCCCTGACTCAGACTGGCAACTCATTGGTTTCTGACTCTGCTCCATCGAAGATTCACTCGCTAGTCTGCTGTCGATCTTCAGCAGTGCATTGCAACAACCCAGCTGTCTATGGCACAGTCGTTTGAAATTAGTGAAAATGGCCCAAAAAGTTAAAAAGAGCAGGGAAGGAATTTAACCACCTTAGTCCGGAGCCCTGAAGAATGTCAAAACCACAGTGAACTCATTGTCTCATTCAGCCTGGTGAAAATCATGCAGGAAATTCATGCAGGTGTATAAGATGATGCGAAGCATTGGTCGCTTGGATAGCCAGAGGCTTTTCCCAGGGCTGAAACAGCTAACACGAGGGACATGGTTTTAAGCTGCTTGGAAGTAGGTACAGATGAGATGTGAGAGCTACATTTTGTAAACAAAGAGTAGTGTGTGTGTGGAATGCACTGCCAGCAACGGTGGTAGAGGCGGATACAATAGGGTCTTTTAAGAGACTCTTTGATAGGTACTTGGAGCTTAGGAAAATAGAGGGCAATGCGGTAGGGTAATTCCAGGCAGTTTCTAGAGTAAGTTACATGGTCGGCACAACATTGTGGGCCGAAGGGTCTGTAATGTGCTGTAAATTTCCATGATTCCATGAAATTCAAGGGAAATTTCCTATCCCACGGAGTGGTGACCAGTTGCAACCTGTCGTCACAGGGAGAGTGAGAGGGGAACGGCAGGGATAGATTTTGATATACTGATGGAACAGAAACATGGGCAGGGAACAGATGGGCCGAGTGGCCTTTCTGGTGTACATTGTGAGTGTGGTAGAGACAGCAATTACCTGAAACACGGAATTTGATACAGAACTGATTTATCTTTCACAGACCCTCAATATTAAACACCAGTCTAGTTTAAGGCTAACATCAGCAGAACGGACTCCTCCAATGCTCAGTGACCAGGGTTCAGTCCTGGGTGCGATAAGCAGCCGCAAGAACTGCAGAATCTGACAGTAACAGTCCCTCATGAACCTGCAGCTGCCGTCAGTCACCGTGATGGTTAAACATTTAACACAGAGCTGATTTGAACTTCCTCCCTGATGTGAAGTTGCTGATGCTGCAGCAGCTGGGATGATTGAGTAAAACTCTTTGCTCACTCCGGACAGAAATGTGGCCTCTATTTATAGTGAACTCACCGGAGCATCACAAGGTGGGTTAACTGAATGAGTCTCTTCACACACACGGAGCAGGTGAACGGCCGCTTCCCAGTGCGAAGCTGTTGGTGTATCTGCGATGGCCGACTGAATCCCTTCCAAAATGAGAGCCAGTGAATGACATCACACTGCTATCAACGTCATGGCGATGTATCCAATCAGATCACGGACATGGACACGTGATCGGGCTCTCCTTGTAGCGAGTGGGGCGCTGTCTTCTCCAGCATCTCCACCTCCACATTCAAGGATCGGCGGCATTCAAGCGCTGGTGAACTGGCAGATACAGCGGAACGAACGTGCTGTTGTACTTGTGATCCCCATACACAGATCCTTTGACTTTTCTACACTGTTAAAAGTTTACAAAACACGTCAGTGAGTGAAGGACAACATTTCAACTCAGATAAATTTAGTCTCCATGGGTATTTCTGATTAAAAAAAACACTGGCACAGCTCAGAACAAGTTGGAGGAACAAGAAACACACACAAAAAAAACGCTGGTGGAACGCAGCAGGCCAGGCAGCATCTATAGGAAGAGGTACAGTCGACGTTTCGGGCCGAGACCCTTCGTCAGGACTAACTGAAAGAAGAGATAGTAAGAGATTTGAAAGTAGGAGGGAGAGAGGGAAGATCCAAAATGATGGGAGAAGACAGGAGGGGGAGGGATGCAGCTAAGAGCTGGAAAGTTGATTGGCAAAAGGGATACGAGGCTGGAGAAGGGAGAGGATCAGGGGACGGGAAGCCTGGGGACAGAGAAAGAGGGAGGGGAGCCCGGAGGGTGGAAAGCAGTCAAGGAGTTATAGTGAGAGGGTCAGAGGGAGAAAAAAGAGAGAGAGAACAATGGGGGAAATAACAAATATATTTAAACAAATAAATAAGGGATGGGGTGCGAAGCGGAGGTGGGGCATTAACGGAAGTCAATAATCATGCCATCAGGTTGCAGGCTACCCAGATGGAATATAAGGTGTTGTTCCTCCAACCTGAGTGTGGCTTCATCTTGACAGAAGAGGAGGCCGTGGATAGACATATCAGAATGGGAATGGGACGTGGAATTAAAATGTGTGGCCACTGGAAGTATAAGACCCTTCATAGGCCTGCAAGATGTCCCAGTCGGTGTTGTAGGGACCGGTGCCTGGAGCCCAGTTGTTCCCAAACTGTGTCAACAGTTTGGCTGAGGGACCAAATCAACATTCCCCAATCTGTTACTGACAAAAAATGTAAATTTATATCCTGAAAATGACACCGACCGTGTATTAGATCCCGAAGGTTTCGGGAGTTTGGAAAAATTAAATAGGGGTGTCTGTGGGTTTTTGTTTCCCAGGGTTTGTTTCCACGCCCTGATATCGATGGAGTGAAGCCAGAGTTCAGAGCCGACACAGCGGGGTCCGATACAGGTCAGACGGGGTAAGTTACAGGCGACACTCCTCTCCGTGACAATCAACACCGGAGCATTTAGAGTAACGCCGCAGTAATTCGGAGCGGGTCAGGGAGAATATTAAATAAAACCAACACGGGAAGTTTCTGATCCGATCCCCTGACAGAGTGTGAAGGAACCGCGGCGAAGAGTAGGTGCAGAATTTAAAATAAGCCAGCCGAGCCGGGCCCGAGAGGGCGGAAGCCGAGGGGGAGATCGATGCCTGCGAACGGGGGAAGTAAATCTGCAACGGGCTTTGGAAACTGTCCGTGGACAAAGTCGGAGACAGCGGGGCTGAGCGGTACCGGACGGTGTGAACAGATGTGACCGGATCGCGGGAATCACTGTCGCTGAGAAAGTTGCTGAGGCTTTCTCTGCTTTGCATATCATTCAGAAACCTGATGGACAGAGATTTACACTGATTTTCCAAAGCGTTCCCGGCATCCTTCCCGAACCCTGCTCTCCGTGCAGCGCCCCGGACCGTAACGTTTCTCCCGGCATCGGCACCTTTGAGGCGCCGGCGATCCCCGCCTTCCGCGTTTTAAACCTCCGGGAATGAGCTGCTCTCCATTTCCAGCATCTCCCTGCCCCGGGACCCACGGAGCGGACAGACAGTAACTCACTCGCTCTCTCTGTTGTTTCCAGTGAATTTAGTGGCAATGGTGATCCTGTCCCGGGGAAAGTGCGGCCTCTCCACCCTCACCACTCGCTACCTGGTGGCCACGGCAGCGGCGGATCGACTGACCATCGTGTTTGCGGTGATATTGTGGCGGGTCGGTTATTATTACTTCCCCGGGAGTTTCCTGGACATCACCCCCGTGTGCAGTGTGATCTCTGTCCTGGGAGAGGCAGTCACAGAAAGTTCTGTCTGGTTCACCGGCACTTTTACATTTGATCAGTTTTTCTCCATTTGTTGCCAGGAGTGGAAAATAAAATATTGCGCCGGGAAAACTGCGGCTGTGGTTCTGACAACAACCGGCGTTCTGCTCTCTTTTAGTAATATGCCCGAATTCTTTATATATCGTCCTGTGAAAGTGATTGACAATATACCCCGGGACTGTATTGAAATACCGGACTACTATACGGATCCCGGGTGGGTGGGATATGACCGGCTTTCTCCCGTCCTGACGCCATTACTCCCGTTCGTTTTAATGCTGCTGTTCAACGCTCTGACAGTCAGACACATTTTCGTGACTGGACGCGTCCGTAAGGGGCTGAGGGGTCAGAGCAAGACGGATAACCGCAGTGACCCGGAGATGGAGAGCAGGAGGAGGTCTGTGATCTGACTTCTCACCATCTCCGGGAGGTTCGTCATCCTGTGGCCGGTGAATGTTGCCGAATTCCTTTATAACACCATCGCCGGACTGGATCAAAATAATTACAACGATTCTGAATACAGTTTTCAACACACCGGAGACAGACTGGTGATATTAAGCTGTTGCAGAAACACGTTTATTTATGGGGTAACTCAGTTCAAGTTCAGAGAGCAGTTCATCAGCGTAGCGAAATATCCACTCACGTCAATTATTCAACGAATTAACAAACAACATATCTAAGCTCTTCTCGGAGGCCGTCGCAATGTTTTCGATCTTGACTCTACAGAACCAATGATTATTGTAGAACGTGGCAGCGGGGAGAGTAAATCTGGTTTCGAGCCCGAGAAAATCACAGCCCAGGAAAACCATACCTCGCGACTGCACTCCTACCGATCCTTCAGCTCATCCTACCATTTATTTTCAGTTTCCACCATATTCCCGCGCTCGTCACCGCCAGACCCTTTTCGGTCTGAGAAAACGGAACAGATTCTGGGGACATTCAAGACCAAATCGGCAAAAAATGCATCCGTTTGCAGAAGAATGAAGAAATCACGAGGGCCTATTATTGTGGCAAATCGCCACCAAGTGGCAGTGTTGTCCATAATAGGGAGATGTTTGCAGAGATACGGAGGGGTGGAGGGAGCTGGAAGCCAACCCCGCAAGTGGCTGAAATACTAAACCTGCCCCAAACTACTCTCCTCACCACTAGTCAGGGTCCCAGACAGTCCTTCTGTGTGAGGCAACTCTTCAGCTTCGTGTCAGTCGGGGTCATCTGCTATTTTCTGTTCTCCCGGTATGGCCTCCTCCACATTAGTGAGACCCGATGTAGTCTCTGCACTCTGACCCAATGAGATGCTGGAGATGCAGAGTAACATACACAAAATGTTGGAGGAACTCAGGAGGTCAGATAGCTTCTAGAGAGTGGGGGGCGGGGGGAAGCATAGCAGAACTTTCTTGCTAAGACTCTTCCTCGGAAATGGAAGGGGTGGGGTATGCGGAGTAAGATGTTGGGCGGAGGAGAAGGATTACAAGCAGGCAGGTGATAGGTGAAGCCAGATAAGAGTGAAGGTGAGTGGGTGGGGAGGGGGGAGATGAAGTGAGAAGGAGTGAGGTGGTAGGCGGAAAATACAAAGGGCTGAAAATAAAGAATCTGAGAGGAGGCGAGAGCGGACCATGGGAGAAAAGGATGGAAAGGAGGCATCAGAGGGAGATGATCGGCAATGGGCAAGAGAGGAGGTAAGAGGGAGACAGAACAGAGAGGGTGGGGTGTGGGTGGAAAAAAATGTGGAGTAGAAGTTAAGGATATCGATGTTCATGCTGTCAGGTTGGAAGCTACACAGATGTATTACGAGGTGCTGCTCCTCCAACCTGGGAGTGCTGTCATCGCGTCAGTCCAACAATGATCCGGCATGTTGGAATGGGAAGCGAGAGTGGACTGGCCACTGGGAAATACGTTTCATTGCGGACGGAACGAATGTCCTTGACAAGGAGGTTTTCCAATCTACATCGGGTCTCACTGAGGTTCAGAAGGTCGCACTGGAAGTGCCGGATACGGTAGATGAACCCGACAGACCCGCAGGTGATGTGCTGCCTGACCTGGAAGGCTGAATCGAGCCGACGGGGGAGGTAAGTAGGAAGGTGTAGAACTTCCCTCGCTTTGCAAGGTTACGTTCCAGGAAATAGATCAGTGGGGGGAGACGAGTGGACAAGGAAATCCCTATGGAAAGCAGGGAGTTGGGGTGGGGTTCAGTAAAAGATGAGCTTGATTGTTGCAGACAAGAGAAGTTGTGGAGGTGACTGGGATATGGAGTGAAGGTGAATTTTCGGGAAATGGAGCAATTAGGTGTGAGATTGGCATCAATGGTGGTGAAAGGGAAACTGTATTCTTTGAAGAAGCAGGACAACTCTGACGATCTGGAAAGGAAAACCTCATCCTGGCAACAAATGTGGTGGAGATGAAGGAACTGAGGAAAAGAAATAGCTTTTTTCACAGGAGGCAAGGTGGAAGGAGGTTTAGTCAAGATATCCGTGCAAATCGGTAGGTTTATAAACAAAAAGCGTGAGGGTGTTTTATGATCCCTGCCATCCGCCACGGGCAGTGTCTTTCTCGGGTCAGCTGTCACTGAACGCACCCGGGTGGATGGTGGAGGGATCTGCAGAGATGGCGAGTGCTGTAGGGGTCGGAAGGGTTTATAGAAATAAGTAGTGCTTTAGGGCTCGGAAGAGTTTTCACAGATGGCGAGGGGTGTTTGAGCGTTTCTCTACCACTGAGGGGATTTACTTTACTTGTAGTTCCAACATGGCATATTTGCCTGCAACAAAATGAAACCCATATTGTATCGGAGTGTTTTGCGAATAATGTTTGTGCAACATTATGCCGAGGGAACCCGAGTACCTAACTGCAGACCCACAGTCCCTACACTGTATTATATCTGCCACTTTTATTTCTTTTCCCAAAGTGCCTGACTATACAGTTCCCTACACTGTATTCAATCTAGTATGATAATCAATACATTATTTCAGATAGGACAAACCATAATAACCATTCGGATATAATATTACAGGATAAACAAGAAGGAACTACTCCCTCAATAGATATAACCATCCCAACACACCTGATTCCTCGAAACATGAAGCACCTCACAACAGGTATTATTTGCGTCATCAGTCAGACAAACAAATTATTTTATCTGTCAATCAGCTTCCAAATGTTGCTACTCTGTCATTCGTTGCCACGACCCGCTGCTGATTCCCTTCTCCTCATCATACGTTCTTACCCCGACCATCGCCCAGAGCCCCAAACTCTGCCCTGTTCAGACCCGCCTTTGGTTTCTGACCCTGCTCCATTGAATATCCAACTGATGGCTTCGCAATCTGCTTTCAGTCTTTAAAGGACAGTGGTGTTTTCTAACAAGCCTTTAGAAGCAGGGAAAATGACCCACAATGTGGAAATGAGCCGTCAATAAGGAAGTTAACGACCAACTTCATTCTTCCTCAGCCCAGAGATTAAAGAATATCTCAGACAGAACTGCAGTCAGCTCGACTTCTTCAGTCTGCAGAAAATTCAAGGGAAACCTCTTCACCCACAGAGTGGTGACTGATTGGAATCTATCACCACAGGGACAGCGAGAGATGAACAACAGGGAAGGATTTAAACAAACTGTCAAGGAACATTATCACTGGCAGGGTCCAGCCGTCCTGAGTTGACTCTCTACTGTACACTAGGTGTGTTATAAAGGTAGCCACCCTGGCCAGCCTCAGGGTCGCTCGGCTCGCTGTCATCTAGGGAAACAGCCCTCGGCCCCAGCAAACTGTGTAATTAGTTTGTGTGGATGCAGTGTGATGTACCCCACCCCGCCCAAATAACAGACAATACACCAGATACGATTAAATGATTTACAGTTTATAGATATTACTGGAACTATATAATTAATAGAGAATAAAATATAAAAGGAAAATAAAAGGCGCCACACTTATCAAAGTTCAATCTCTTCGTGCACAAACAGTCGGACCTCTGGACCCTTCTTCTTCACCCAGTGACACCTCGGACCGCCTCGACTGGCCGCCTGGGACCAACACCGGTGGTCGACCAGACGCTCCACATGAGTCCGTCTCCGTCTCCCCTCCTCGCCGAAAGCCCCGCTCGGGGTCTGACCCCGTTAGCGGACTCACAGCACCTGGTCCATTCTCTGTCTCTCTCTCTCTTGACTTCTGTCCCAAAACCCCGCGCATACAAATCTTCCAGATACACCCAAATGATAACAACTATCCCAATTGGTTCATTCGTCCTCATACCAATAAATAATACAAAACAAACTACTAGCGGGAAGGACTTTCTCAGCGTTTAACATAACAAAGAAGCATTTCCAGTGTAACATAACAAAGAAGCCATTTTAAATTTAACATTAAAAAAACGGTACGTAAGGACAGAGTTATGATAGCTTGAATAGGTTATCACTTCATTCCCTGGATCGTAGGAGAATGACAGGAGATTTGATCAAGGTGTTCAATATTTTGTGGGTCGTATAGGGTAAGTCTGCTGGCGCGTGGCCAAGTGGTTAAGGCGTTCGTCTCGTGATCTGAAGGTCGCTGGTTCGAGCCTTGTCTGAGGCAGCGTGTGTGTGTCCATGAGCAAGGCACTGAACCAGACATTGCTCTGCGACGACACCGGTGCCAAGCTGTATGTGTCCTAATGCCCTTCCCTTGGACAACGTCGGTGGCGTGGACAAAGGAGACTTGCACCCTGCTTTCTGTATTAACCCAAGCAAATGTCTAGATAGAGACTTTCTCAGCATTTAACATAACATAACATAGAAGCATTTCCGATTATAACATAACAAAGAAGCCATTTTAATGAGCCTCCGCAGTAACATAAGAGACGAAACTCCCTTACATCAATTCACTCAGTACCAGAGACAGAGTTTAAAATGAACTGTTTTATTTGTCTCAGATCCAGAATATTAAACTCCAGTCCCATTAAAGGTGAATGTGCAGTAGAAGAAACTCCTCTCATGCCCAGTGACCAGGGTGCAGAACTGTGTGTGGTGAGCAGCAGCAATAATTGCAGAGTTCAGCACCGACAGTCACTCTCGAAATAGCATTCAGCAACGGTGATGGAGAAATATTCAGCATGGAGCTTATTGAAACTTTCTGCCCAGTGTGAACCCAGTACTATGTCACAAGGTTAGATTACTGAGTGAATCACTTCCCACATTCACAGAAGGTGAACCGCCTCTCCCCAGTGTGAACTCGCTGGTGTTTCAGTAGGCTGGATGATTGAGTGAAGGTCTTCCCACAGTCTGATCAGGTGAACAGCTTCTCCCCTGTGTGAATTGACCGGTGTCTCTGTAGGCGGGATGACTGAGTGAATGTCTTCCCACAGACTGAGCAGGTGAACGGCCTCTCCCCTGTGTGAATTGGCCGGTGTCTCTGTAGGTGGGATGACTGGGTGAATGTCTTCCCACAGATTGAGCAGGTGAACGGTCTCTCCCCGGTGTGAACTGACTGGTGTGTTTGCAGTTGAGATAGTAAAGTGAATCCTTTCCCACAGTCTGGGCAGGTGAATGGTCTCTCTCCGGTGTGAACTCGCTGATGTATCTTCAGTTGATATGATTTAATGAATCCCTTCCCACAGTCCAAGCAGCTGAACAGCCGGTCTCCAGTGTGAACACGCTGGTGAGCCATTAGGTCAGATGACTGAATGAATCCTTCCCCACAAATTCAGCAAATGACCAGCCTCTGCCCAGTGTGAACTGACTGGTGTGTCCACAGGTGGGAAGACCGACTGAATCCCTTCTCACACACAGAACAGGTGAATGGCCTTGTCCCAGTGTGAATTTGCTGATGTACCTTCAGTTGAGATGACCGAGTGAATCTACCCCTTCTGTCTGAGCAGATGAACGGCCTCTCCCCTGTGTAAAATGACAGATTTGCCAGTCAGTCAGATGATCGAGTGAATGCCTCCCCACAGTCTGAGCAGGAAGGATGATTGAGTGAATCCCATGTTCCACTTCTTAAATATCTGGACAGGGACAGCAAAACTGACATGTTAACCATGTAACCATATAATAATTACAGCACGGAAACAGGCCATATCGACCCTTCTAGTCCGTGCCGAACTCTTACTCTCACCTAGTCCCACCGACCTGCATCTAATCTATAACCCTCCATTCCTTTCCTGTGCATATATATATCCAATTTAACTTTAAACGACAACATCGATCCTGCCTCAACCACTTCTGCTGGAACCTCGTTCCACACAGCTACCACTCTGCGAAAAGAAGCTCCCTCTCATGTTACCCCTAAACTTTTGCCCTTTAACTCTCAACTCATGTCCTCTTGCTTGAATCTCCCCCATTCTCAATGGAAAAAAGCCTATCCACGTCAACTCTATCTATCTCCTTCATAATTTTAAATACCTCTATCAAGCCCCCGCTCAATCTTCTACGCTCCAAAGAATAAAGACCTAACTTGTTCAACCTTTCTCTGTAACTTAGGAGATGAAACCCAGGCAACATTTTAGTAAACCTCCTCTGTACTCTCTCAATTTTATTGACATCTTTCCTATAATTCGGTGAACAGAACTGTACACAATACTCCAAATTTGGCCTTATACAATTTCAACATTACATCCCAGCTCCTATACTCAATGCTCTGATTAATAAAGGTCAGAATACCAAAAGCTTTCTTCACCACCCTATCCACATGAGATTCCACCTTCTGGGAACTATGCAGCATTTTTCCTGGATCCCTCTGTTCTACTGCATTCTTCAATGCCCTACCATTTAGCACTTATGTCCCATTTTAAAAATTAGGAAAAGGGGAGGTGCAACGAGACCTGGGTGTCATTATACACCAGTCATTGAAAGTGGGCATGTAGGTACAGCAGGCGGTGAAAAAGGCGAATGGTATGCTGGCATTTATAGCGAGAGGATTCGAGTACAGGAGCAGGGATGTACTACTGCAGTTGTACAAGGCCTTGGTGAGACCACACCTGGAGTATTGTGTGCAGTTTTGGTCCCCTAATCTGAGGAAAGACATTCTTGCCATAGAGGGAGTACAAAGAAGGTTCATCAGATTGATTCCTGGGATGGCAGGTCTTTCATATGATGAAAGACTGGATTGACAAGGCTTGTACTCGTTGGAATTTAGAAGATTGAGGGGGGATCTTATTGAAACGTATAAAATCCTAAAAGGATTGGACAGGCTAGATGCAGGACGATTGTTCCCGATGTTGGCGAAGTCCAGAATGAGGGGTCACAATTTGAGGAAGCCTTTTAGGACGGAGATGAGGAAAAACTTCTTCACACAGAGAGTGGTAAATCTGTGGAATTCTCTGCCACAGGAAACAGTTGAGGCCAGTTCATTGGTTATATTTAAGAGGGAGTTAGATATGGCCCTTGTGGCTAAAGGGATCGGGGGTATGGAGGGAAGGCTGGTACAGGGTTCTGAGTTGGATGATCAGCCATGATCGTACTGAATGGCAGTGCAGGCTCGAAGGGCCGAATGGCCTACTCCTGCACCTATTTTCTATGTTTCTATGTTTCTATTTTGATTAGTCCTACCAAAATGTAGCACCTCACATTTTTCAGCATTAAACTCCATCTGCCATCTTTCAGCCCACTCTTCTAACTGGCCTAAATCTCTCTTCAAGCTTTGAAAGCCTATTTCATTATCCATGTTGTGTTCGAGATTCCCGTAGATAAATTTCTTGTCATTTTTAACCTGTAAAAACATTTACAAAATCCATCAGTGGGTGTCGGACAACATTTCAGCTGATATCACTTGAGTTGTCAAGGTGTGATCTGACATCACACTGTTACATGAAGTTCAACGCAAGTTGGAGAGAGAAGCCTCCGAACTGGACACAGTGCTGGTATCTGGAATGACCATCAAGCTCTCTGATGCTCTTCCTGTCTCTATAAGAATGGGGCATTTCTGCCATCTCCAATCTGTGACCTGGCGCAGTCTGACTCTCTCCATTGGTATTATTCTCTGTGCCCACTGAGCTGCATGAGTTCCTGGCCCCACAGTTACTGAAACACTCTCACACAAATAGCTGACAGTGCATTCGACGCACCTACCACTCTCGGTGTAAAAAAACTTACCCCTGCCATCCCCTCGATATCTCTTTCCAAGCACCTTAAAACTATGCCACCTCGTGTTAGCCATTTCAGCCCTGGGAGAAAACCTCTGGCTATCCACACGATCAATGCCCCTCATCATCTTATACACGTAAAAACAAAACTCTAAACATATACAAGGTAATTGCTTTGAGGATTTGTTAGAAGTATACACAATTATGAGGGTATAGATAGGGTAAATGCAAGCAGCTTTTTCCACTGAGGTTGGGTGAGATGACAACCAGAGGTCATGGGTAAGTGGGGAAGGTGCAAATTTAACGGGAACATGTGGAAAAGCTCTTCACTGCAATGGTCATGAGAGTGTGGAATGAGATGCCAGCACAAGTGGTGAATATGAGATCAGCTTCACCGTTTCAAAGAAGTTCAGATAGAGGTCTGGATGGTTGGGGTATGGAGGGTGATGGTCACGATGCAGATTGGTGCATTAGACAGCTTAAATGTTTTTTTTTCGCATTGACTAGATGGGCCAAATAGCCTGTTTCCTTACTGAACTTCTCCATGTTTCTATGACTGAGAAGCTGGCCAGACTTGTTTGGAAGGGAAACGGTCGGAGTAACAACGGAGCAGCAATGGCTGGAGTATCTGGGAGCAATTCAAGAGCTGAGTGATTGATACATCCCAAAGAAGTGGAAGCATTGGAAAGGCAGGAGGACACAACCGTGGCTGAAATAAGAAGCCAAAGCCAACATAAAAGCCAAAGAGAGGGCAAATAATGAGCAAAAACTATTGGGAAGCTTTTAGAAACCAACAGAAGATGACTGAAAAAAAAAGTCAGATGATCTCAGAGCGTGGAATCATGATATTGTAGCATTAATGAGTCTTGGTCGCATTCAACAGTCTGAGGCATTTAGAGGAGCAAAATATCCGGAGTCTCAATATCTCTTGAAAACCAATATACCCTGCACCAGTTAACTTTCAACTTTTATTTTGGCAGGCACATACAAACTAGACACCCTCAACATTTCACTTCTGAAGGCCTCCCACTGACCAAGTTCTCCTTTGTCAGAAAACAACCTGTCCCAAACCACAAGTGTCAGATCCTTTCTGATACCATCAAATTTAACCTTTCTCCAATTTAGAATCACAACCAATGGTCCAGACCCCCCTTTTCCCATATTTACTTTGAATCTCATGCCATTATAGAACATAGAAAATAGAACAGTATAGCACAGTACAGGCTCTTCGGCCCACAATGTTATGCTGACCCTTAAACCTGCCTCCCATATAACCCCACCCCCACCTTAAATTCCTCCATATACCTGTCTACTAGTCTCTTAAATTTCACTAGTGTATCTGCCTCCACCAATGACCCAGGCAGTACATTCCACGCACCAACCACTGTCTGAGTAAAAAACCTTCCTCTAATATCCCCCTTGAACTTCCCACCCCTTACTTTAAAGCCATGTCCTCTTGCATTGAGCAGTGGTGCCCTGGGGAAGAGGAGCTGGCTATCCACTCTATCTGTTCCTCTTAAAATCTTGTATACCTCTATCATGTCTCCTTTCATTCTCCTTCTCTCCAGAGTGTAATGCCCTAGCTCCCTTAATCACTGATCATAATGCATACTCTCTAAACGAGGCAGCATCCTGGTAAATCTCCTCTGTACCCTTTCCAATGCTTTCACATCCTCCCTATAGTGAGGCGACCAGAACTGGACACAATACTCCAAGTGTGGCCTAACCAGAGTTTTATAGAGCTACCTCATTACATCGCGACTCTTAAACTCTATCCCTCGACTTATGAAAGCTAACACCCCATAAGCTTTCTTAACTACCCTCTCCACCTGTGAGGCAACCTTCAGGTATCTGTGTAATTTCTGTCACCAGATCCCAACAGTTTATTGCACACTTCAACGTCGGGAATTCTACGTACTGATTAAGGACACATTTGACAAACTCTACCCAATCTAGTCCTTTTACGGTACGGGAGTCCCAGTCAACATATGGAAAGTTAACTCACTTACTGAATCAACCTTTATTTCTTGGCACGGTCCGTGATCTTTCTACAAATTTATTTCTCTAAATCCCTCAGACCGTTGGGTACAACCAAGTCCCAATAATGGCTATAATATCATAATTCCCTGTCCTGAGCTCATCTGGCTTTCCTACGATGCTTCTTGCATTGTGATATACTCAGCTCAGCACATTCATCGCACCATGCTCAATCATTTGACTGCTGACTCTATCTGAGGTCTGAACAACATCTGACTGGTGTCAAGAAAACAACCTTTCCCTCATTGTCACAAAAACAAAGGAGCTAATTGTGGACGACAAGAGGAATGGAGACAGGCTAACCCCTATTGACATCAATGGATCTGGGGTTGAGAGGGTGAACAGATTTAAGTTCCTCGGCATAAACATCACCGTGGACCTCACGTGGTCGGTGCATACCAGCTGTGTTGTAAAAAAGCACAACAGCTCTTTTTTCACCTCAGGTGTCTGAAGATGTTTGGGATGGGGCCCCAAATCCAAAGAACTTTCGAGAAGGACACAATTGAGAGCGTCCTGACTGGCTGCATTAGTGCCTGGTATGGGAACTGTACATCCCATAATCGCAGGAACCTGCAGAGAGTGGTGCGGACAGTCCAGCATATCTGTAAATGTGAACTTCCCACTATTCAGAACATTTACAGAGACATGTGTGTAAAAAGGGCCTAAAGGATATTGGGGACCCAATTCACCACAACCACAAAGTGATCCTGCTGCTACCATCCAGGAAACCGCACCACAGCAAAAGGACCAACAGGCTCTAGGACATCATCTTCTACCAGGCCATCAGACTGATTAATTCATGCTGATAGAACTGCATTTCTGTGTTATATTGACTGTTCTATGTACAAACTATTTATAATAAATTACACATTGTACATTTAGACAGAGACGTTGCTTAAATATTTCTACTTCTCATGTATATGAAGGATGTATGTAATAAAGTCAATTCAATTCATATCACCCTCTGCACTATCTGTTCTGTCACTCTGGCTCCCATTCCCTCTACAAATTATTTTAACCACATCACCCTCTCCCGCCACACTAGCACTAGCAAGCCTTACCACTAGGATATTAGTCCTCTTTTGTTCTGTTCCCGTCACGAATGAATCCCCTTTCACCCCTTTGACTTTCCTCTGCCAGGTAATTCCCCCCCCGCCCCCCCCGCCAACATTTTCTAAAGTGGTCCAGCTGTTGTAGTGTGGGATTGCCACAAGAGTACTCTGCGATCAATATTTAATCTCATTTCCCTTGCTGACTCTCACCCAGTTTCCTGTGTCCTGCACCTTGGGTGTAACTCACCTCTCTTCATGTCATATCTATCACCCCCTCCATCCCCTGGATGATCCGGAATTCGTCGATTTCAAGTTCCAACTCCTTAAAGTGCAGGGTTACAAGCTGCAGCTGGATGTACATCTTGTAGGTGAGGGCATCAGGGACACTGGAGGTCTCCCCACCGTCCCACCAATGTTAGATTAGATTAGATTATGAGAACACGCAGTCCTCTTTTATTGTCATTTAGTAATGCATGCATTAAGAAATGATAAAATGTTCCTCCAGTGTGTTATCACAGAAACACAGGACAGACCAAGACTGAAAAACTGACAAAAAAACCACATAATTAAAAACATATAGTTACAACAGTGCAAAGCAATACCGTAACTTGATAAAGAACAGACCATGGGCACGGTAAAAAAAAAAAGTCTCAAAGTCTCTCGAAAGTCCCATCATCTCACGCAGATGGTAGAAGGAAGAAAACTTTCCCTGCCATGAGCTTCCAGTGATGCAGCATCCTGGAAGCATCCGACCACAGTCCGACTCTGAGTCCATTCGAAAACTTCGAGCCTCCGACCAACCCTCCGACACTGAGCACCGAGCGACATCTCTGCCGAACGCTTCGACCCCAGCCCCGGCCGCCAGAAACAGGCAAATCCGAGGATTTGGGGCCTTCCCCTCTGGAGATTCTCGATCGCACAGTAGCAGCGGCAATGAACCGGGCATTTCAGAAGTTTCTCCAGATGTTCCTCTGTGCTTCTCACGTCTGTCTCCATCAAATCAGAATTGCGCATGGCATCCTAATAACTAACACCGATACCATTCACCGGAGAGGCCACGCGCGCTGCGTCTCACCGCCATCTTCTCCTCCCTCCCTTGGGGTTTTGTCCCCTCTTATTAGTAATATCCAGTGTACATATAAACCTTGTACTGTACATATTTTTAACCCAGTGACAAAATGGGCACAGTGAATTTTATATAGAGAGGTATTCATTTTAACAGCTAGCAAATTACTGTCGATAAGAACTTTGATCTCCTCTGGGTTCGATCGAGTTCATCTACACTCTCACACAACCTATGTTGCAGGCCTGTAATGAGTAATGAAGGATTTTCTCAACAGAGCTTTTGCACATTGTCCATGTGTGGTTTGCTTGCTAAATTACGCTGCAAAACGTCAAATTTCCAAGTATCACTCCACTTCTTCCCACTTGTAAATTCTACAGCAACTTTTGCATCGCCACAGTACACACAGATAACACCAGTTTCTGTTTTGTAGATAAATATTTCACCTGAACCCTCCTGAGGAATTGAGAACATATTTTATAAAATCATTTTCAACCTATGTAACCTGGCTAAAAGAATAATTGGGACTGAATAGGAATTTTTGAACTGAAGTAAACTCTGTCTTCAGCGGTTAGCTTAGACAGGCTCATTACCAGTTCTCTGCGGCTTGCAGAGAGAGACAGTGAGAGCCGATAACATTATACATTGTACCCTCATTAGTTGATAACATTATACATTGTACCGTCGTTTCAGTAAAGGGAGGAGGACTCACAGTTAAGAACAGGAATGAACATCTGTCTGTAAGTAAATCAGGGCCTTGCAAAGGGAATGACTGATAAAGTACATCCATCTGTAATTAAAACCTTGACTTAGCCAACTCTCTTATCTAATTAATTAAGTTTTGCACCAACAGACTTGGTGGGCGTAACAGTTTTAATAACATCATCCAATAGTCATGTATGGGGCATACTATATACATATATACGGCTGTAACCTGACTAAGTCAGTCCACTTGTCAGATGGTGGCAGTGCTTACATGCCTTCCCTTTGACAACTGGGTCTCCAACTCCTGCAGGAGAATGTGCAATAAACTGTGATGACGATAACCAGGTGGTCTCCCGAGTTTTAATCAGATTCAACTTTAACATAGAACATAGAACATAGAATAGTCTGTTTTATTATGAGGAGTCAAAATATAACAGGGAGCTATCATCAGCGCTGAATTTAACATAGAATATAGAATAGTCAGCACAGTACAGGCCCATCAGCCCACAATGTTGTGCTGACCCTCAAACCCTGCCTCCCATATAAGTCCCCACCGTAAGTTCCTCCGTATACCTGTCTAGTAGTCTCTTAATCTTCACTAGTGTATCTGCCTCCACCACTGACTCAGGCAGTGCATTCCACGCATTAACCACTCTCTGAGTAAAAAAACCTTCCTCTAATATCCCCGCTGAACTTCCCACCCCTTACCTTAAAGCCATGGCCTCTTGTATTGAGCAGTGGTGCCCTGGGGAAGAGGCGCTGGCTATACACTCTACCTATTCCTCTTATTATCTTGTACACCTCCATCATCTCTCCTCTCATCCTCCTTCTCTCCAAAGAGTAAAGCCCTAGCTCACATAATTTCTGATCATAATGCATACTCTCTAAACCAGGCAGCATCCTGGTAAATCTCCTCCGTACCCTTTCCAATACTTCCACATCCTTCCTGTAGTGAGGTGACCAGAACTGGACATAGCACTCCAAGTGTGGCCTAACCAGAGTTTTATAGAGCTGCATCATTACATTGCGACTCTTACACTCTATCCCTCGACTTATGAAAGCTAAAATCCCATAAGTTTTCTTAACTACCCTATCCACTGTGAGACAAATTTCAGGGATCTGTGGACATGTACCCCCAGATCCCTCTGCTCCTCCACTTACTATCCTGTCATTTACTTTGTACTCTGCCTTGGAGTTTTTCCTTCCAAAGTGTACCACCTCACACTTCTCCGGGTTGAACTCCATTTGCCACTTTTCAGCTCACTTATGCATCCTATCAATGTTTGTCTGCAATTTTTGACAATCCTCTGCACTATCTACAACACCACCAACCTTTGTGTCGTCTGCAAACTTGCCAACCCACCCATCTACCCCTACATCCAGGTCGTTAATAAAAATCACGAAAAGTAGAGGTCCCAGAACAGATCCTTGTGGGACACCACTAGTCGCAATCCTCCAATCTGAATGTACTCCCTCCACCACGACCCTCTGCCTTCTGCAGGCAAGCCAATTCTGAATCCACCTGGCCAAACTTCCCTGGATCCTATGCCTTCTAACTTTCTGAATAAGCCTCCCATGTGGAACCTTGTCAAATGCCTTACTAAAATCCATATAGATCACATCCACTGCAGTACCCTCATCTATATGCCTGGTCACCTCCTCAAAGAACTCTATCAGGCTTGTTAGACACGATCTGCCCTCCACAAAGCCATGCTGACTGTCCCTGATCAGACCATGATTCTCTAAATGCCCAGAAATCCTATCTCTAAGGATCTTTTCCAACAGCTTTCCCACCACAGACGTAAGGCTCACTAGTCTATCATTACCCGGACTATCCCTGCTACCTTTTTTGAACAAGGGGACAACATTCGCCTCCTTCCAATCCTCCTGGACCATTCCCGTGGACAACGAGGACATAAAGATCCTAGCCAGAGGCTCAGCGATCTTTTCCCTCGCCTCATGGAGCAGCCTGGGGAATATTCCGTCAGGCCCCGGGGACTTATACGTCCTAATGTATTTTAACAACTCCAACACCTTCTCTCCCTTAATATCAACATGCTCCAGAACATCAACCTCACTCATATTGTCCTCACCATCATCAAGTTCCCTCTCATTGGTGAATACCGAAGAGAAGTATTCATTGAGGACCTCGCTCACTTCCACAGCCTTCAGGCACATCTTCCCACCTTTATCTCCAATCGGTCCTACCTTCACTCCTGTCACCCTTTATTTCTTCACATAATTGAAGAATGCCTTGGGTTTTCCTTCACCCGACTCGCCAAATTTGGAGTCACGAACAGGATCCCAATGTAGGGAGTGCTAAGCAGACTGTGGTGGGATATTACCTCATGGGAACAAGCGGTAAATTTGATATGGAAAAAGAATTGTAGAAAGAAGAGGAAATTGTTGAAAAGGGTATGGAAGGAAAAGTCAGATGTAAAGTGGACCAGTATATTATTAGCAAGTTGGAGGAATAATGCGTGTGAGATTGGGATAGAGGTATGTACTGTAGAAGGAACGCCAAAGGTTGGGAGATGCTGAAAGTGGAGTGTGAATGGGTGGATGGGCACCGTAAACGAGAGCAGGAAAAACAACGCAAGCAAACCAAGGCCGGCCTAGATAGGAGAGAAGGGCAGGAACGTCAGTCTAAAGTTGGAACTGATAGGGAAACAAGTGATCACGAACCCATGTCTGCAAACCGACCCTGTTTGAGGACAGTGACCATGTTCAGGAGTGGGCCGGGTAAAACAGCGGCGACAGGGAAGGGGAGGCTCTCTATGCCCTGAAATCCAGAAAGGAAATAGTGAGGATTATTCCAAGACAGGGAGGGAAGAATCCAATAAAACTCCAGAGGTAATGGCTCCACAAAGACAAATGCCCACCCGAACGCTGTCCAATCCATGAGAAGGAGGAGGGACAGCCCTCAGTGATTCCTGTGTATGCACCCTGGAGGCTGCAAGCAATGATAATGATCTTGAATCAGACCCCAGATAGAACAGAAAAACCAGCACAGTTTGCTCTGTATGTCCGCAGTACTATACAAATGTTTAATGCGACCCCGCAGGATTTATTCGGTCTCTGCTGCATGATTCTGTCAACTGATGATGGGCGGAAATGGAAGGCAGAATTGAAAAACCAAATCAATGGCAATAGCAATGCCAATACCAATGGCACTCTGAAGAGTAAACTGGCCAAACTAACAGCAGAGACTGGGCTCACTTGGTTGAAGGTCCTACCGTTAGCCCTATTCCACATGAGAGTTACCCCACAGGGGAAAACAGGGTTGACACCAGCTGAAATGATTTATGGACGGCCCATGAGGACACCCTGGGGACCAAGACCTTGTGTACCATTGCTCCCAGAAAGTCTACCAGCAGAATTGGATATGCAGAGGTGGGGAAATATATATGTCAACTAACCAAAATTTTCGAAGTATTACATTCACAGGTATGACAGACTTACAAGGAAGAGAAGTACCCGGCAGAGAGGAGTGACTATAGAACATAGAACATAGAATAGTACAGCACAGTACAGGCCCTTCGACCCACAATGTTGTGCCGACCCTTAAACCCTGCCTCTCATATAACGCCCACCTTAAATTCCTCCATATACCTGTCTAGTAGTCTCTTCAATTTCACTAGTGTATCTGCCTCCACCACTGACACAGGCAGTGCATTCCATACACCAACCACTCTCTGAGTGAAAAACTTTCCTCTAATATTCCCCTTAAACTTACCACCCCTTACCTTAAAGCCATGTCCTCTTGTACTGCACACTGGTGCCCTGGGGAAGAGGCGCTGGCTGTCCACTCTATCTGTTCCTCTTAATATCTTGTATACCTCTATCATGTCTTCTCTCATCCTCCTACTCTCCAAAGAGTAAAGCCCTAGCTCCCTTAATCTCTGATCATAATGTATACTTTCTAAACCAGTCAGCATCCTGGTAAATCTGCTCTGTACCCTTTCCAATGCTTCCACATCCTTCCTATAGTGAAGCGACCAGAAATGGAAACAGTACTCCAAGTGTGGCCTCACCAGAACTATCCCACTATAGAACCTGGGAATTTTGTCCTGATAAAGAACTGGGATTGAGGAAAACTCGGACCTCAGTGGAGAGGACCACATCAGGTGTTACTGACCACTCCCACCTGTGAAACTGAAGGGGGAATCTCGGTGGATACATCGAACAGACAACAAACGTATTACTGAAGGAACTGAGTAGAAGGACTCTCTCGGGCTAAAGGAGAATGTTTTGGTTCATATTGGTGTTCGTGTTTATGTCTTTGAGAGGGCTCACCCCAGAATCTGGGGGCCCCCGTGTTAACACCTTTCTGTCTCTCTGTCACACCTATGCCAAACAGGTAGAACTAGGGGCCTGCTGGGTTTGTGCCGAAATTCTGCAGCATGGTAAAACTATGATTCCAATGTCATTATTCCCGCACACCCAGAGTGAGGAACTCTCAGCCTGGGCTTTCTCAAATAACACCCGGGGAAGTGAGGTGAGGAACTGTGGTTCAGTCAGAGATGACTGTGGCTGTCAGTGTTTTGAGGGATGGTATCTCAGGCCCCCACCAAACAGAACTTCCTATACTGGGAAACATGCATCCTGGCCATACTTGCAGGTGCCCAGCAGCGGAGAGGAATAACTGAGACTGAGCGATTTTGGATGATCACTTTTCTCTCCTATGGAGTAGCCAGGAATTCACGAGAGATAATCAATTTGGCTACAGCACTTGAGGAGCTGGCCGCAATACTGCAGGGGCCCTGACAGAAACACAGGCCCAAGTAACAGAAATATCCACTGAAATGATTGCAATCCGGCAAACAGTCATACACAATCGTATGGCTTTAGATTTTATGCTGGCCAATAAAGGGGGAACCTGTGCTATTGACACAGAATGCTGCACCTATATCCCTGATGAGTCTACTAACATTACATCCCTCTCCGAGCACACTGCCAAGGAGATTGACAGCATCAAGAAAGTAGGGCAGGATTTACACGGGTTCACCGAAGGATCGAAATGGTGGTCTTCAAAGGCCTTTTTGCTAATATGTGGGACATGATATTGCATTATGACCCAAGAGTTGTACATATCATTGTAATAATTACTGTTGTACGCTGCTTTTACCCACTGATGAGTCAATGCTATACTCGGTTGCTTTCTCTGTAAAATTTACTGCTTTTCTGATCATGTAATGATCAAATGGAGGGAATGATAAAGTATGTAAAAGGGTTAACACTTCATTAAACGATAGCAGCTTGTTTTCATGAAAGAAACTGCTGATGATGAACAGATGATGAACATGGCAGACCAACTGAATAACTATTTTGGTTCTGTCTTCACTAAGGAGGACATAAATAATCTTCCAGAAATAGTCGGGGACCGAGGGTCTAGGGAGATGGAGGATCTGAGGGAAATACATGTTAGTAGGGAAGTGGTGCTAGGTAAATTGAAGGGATTGAAGGTAGATAAATCACTAGGGCCAGATGGTCTGCATCCTAGAGTGCTTAAGGAAGTGGCCCAAGAAATAGTGGATGCATTAGTGATAATTTTTCAAAACTCGTTAGATTCTGGACTAGTTCCTGAGGATTGGAGGGTGGCTAATGTAACCCCACTTTTTAAAAAAGAAGGGAGAGAGAAACCGGGGAATTATAGACTGGTTAGCCTAACGTCGGTGGTGGGGAAACTGCTGGAGTCAGTTATCAAGGATGTGATAACAGCACATTTGGAAAGCGGTGAAATGTAGTGATCATGTAGTGGGTTAACATTTCGTCAAACAATAGCAGCCTGTTTTTTTCAGAAAACAACTGCTGTTGATCAACAGATGTGCTAAGCCACGCTGAGCCATATTTCTTCTTGAGGGTCACTAGCTGGGGTTTCAGGATGCTTATCTCCTTGTGCACTCATGCATAGAGATAGGACAGCTTCAGTCTGTTCTATGTGTGAAAGCCATTATGACTATTTTGTAATTTGTCTTTAGGGGCTGTAATGTAGTAAATTACTTTGACTCCAGCCTATCTTGTGTGGGGGGTATCTGGACAGATATATGTGTGGTGCCAGGGGAATTGTTAGTCATTTAGTGGATTGAGCAAGAACAGTCATAGACTGTTCCTGTTTGAATGACTAACTGAGTAAGTCCCGGGTGCATGGAATAAAGTGTTTCTACTTATACGGTCTCTGAGTGACTTTATCCAGATTCCACTTCCACAGAATGGGAGTGGTTTTAAAGGGCTGGGCTGCTGGAAGCACATTACCAGACCTGGAGTGATTGCAACTAGATCTGCCAGAGGCATAGCTGGTTCTTCCGGGGACATTCCTACCTTCCTTTGTACAGGTATGTAATATCTAAAGGACCAGTGTTAAGTAAATGAGACTCACCAAACTTTCCCCTGACTGAATCACTGGAATCTCCGAGTCAGATGGGTTCTCTCCAGTTGATGCTCTCAATCCTCGGGCTGGTTCACTTGTTGCTGTTCCCTCGTCTTCAGTCGTGGTTTGCTTCCAGTTGGGGTTTTTCTTCCAATAAATCTCTCACCGCAGGTCTAACTTTAACATGAAAGATAATTAAGCACATTAACAATAGAAAGGAGAACCAAACATTTCTGCTTAATGTTGCTAAGAACAAAACTCACTGAAATATATTTCTGCCTTCCTCCTGTAACCCTAAAGCTACTTAGCAATCATGAATATATTAATCTCTTTCACAAATATACCCAAATGGCAGCCTCAGCCAACCTCTGCGGCAACAAATTCCACAGATCAGACATCTTTTAGCCAAAAAATTTTCTTATCTCAGTTTTAAAGGGAAGCATCTTTATTCTGAGACTATGCTGTTAGATCATAGACTCTCCGTCTAATGGAAACATCCTCTCCATGTCCACTGTATCCAGGCTTTTCAGCATTCAGTAGGTTTACTTAACCATACATCCCTCCACCAACCGCACCGTCCCTCTGAACTCCATCGAGCATAGGTCCGAAAACATCAAATGCTCCTCATACATAAATCTGATCACTCCTGAGATTATCCTTGTAAACCTTGTTAGCAACATTTCCAGGAATAACAAATTGGTATCACGATAATTTGCAGGGAAATTTTGTGCTTTCGTTACTGTTCTACAATCACAGGACGAGCCATTTCCATTTCCAGGTTAAATCAGGTCCATTTCAGCAAATATAAACCATTGCAGGGTGAATGTAATAAAAATAAACTGGAATTACCAAAAACTCTCAGCAGGTAAAGAACAGCTGTGGGGAAAAGAACAAACTTTACAACTCAGGTTAATAACGTTTCGTCTGAATGACTTGTTACATATCCCGAAACGGGTTTAAGGAACCAGCAGGAATGGAACACACCTGGAGTCTGGTTCTGCTGTGAATAAGCTCTATTTTTTTTTATTAGTAACGACGCAATACAGTGATATAAAAACGAGATAAAGCAAACAGGTTAGCAAAGTTTCTGCATATGTATAGGTGTGTAAATATAAAACCCAAACTTCTTCAAACTTAGGTGGTAAAAGGTACAGTCTTACGATGGAAGGTAAGACAGTTCAGTTCAATGCTCAGGTTAATTAATGAGAGATATTTGCGACCCAAAAGGCGAATATTGTGAGAAGGCAATTACATCGACATTCCACAGATTCCACAATAACAGTACAAGATAACAACAGCAGAGTAGGTTTTATCTCCGAAGTTGTTTCACTCCACGCACGAAGTACCACCGACAGTGATCTTCAACGAATATCCTTTCAACACAGGTGATTCCACACCCGAATTCAGCTATGGGTCATCCCAAAGTGGTGGCCACAGGATACTCAAACCAAATTCGCGTACGGATTATCTTCAACAGTAGCTTATCACAAAGGGAACCCATTTCAAGGGAACCACCACCCAGGCAAGGGTCGACACACCGGTAGATTTCACAAGGTTACCCCAAACACACAACGTGATAGCCACTTATCCATTTCCACGACATACGAAACAACTCCAACAGTGATTTACCACAGGAGTGCCTTTATTCAGTGAACTACCACACCCAGACAAGGGTAACACACACGTGGTATTCACAAAGGTACTCCCCTCACCAGAGAACCCACTCTGGTGGATTAAATACGTGACAGTCACACCTTCGTACTCGAATGGAACTCAAACTCACCCCTTATGAGCTACTTGGAGACAGAGTCCAAACAGTGACGTCTTTGTCACTCGGTTTCTTCTGTTTCAAACCTTCCTCTCCTCTCTATTCTGCAAACTTCCATTTGCAGCACTTGTGAGAGTCAATTATCAATACTCCGGATTGATCTCATCTCACCCCTTTGGGCTACTGAAAGTTTAAACCAGGACCTCACTGACCGAATCCAACTTGACTCTGAGCAGATGTTTCTCTGTGTCTGTAAATGCCCTTGAAAAAAGTAAACACGCTGCAGAGAAACCATAACACGAGCTACTCACCATAGCAACCCAGCAATTCTGCAGACAGTAGAAATCCAAAAGTGTCCCAAAAGTCAGACTCATTTCTCTCGGCATCTTAAAGTGACAGTCCACCCCCTAGGAGTACATATCAGACCTCAAAAATTTTCACTTTTCAGTGCAGATCTCCAGCAACTTGAGTTTCTGCTTGATTTCCACGGAGTGACAGACAAGTGACAGTGAGGGGGAGGATTTCCAAAAACACAGTTTGAACACCAAACTCACGGGTCTATTTCTACTGTTGTAAACACGGAACAGCCCATTTCCTCATAGCCTCTCCCTGTGAGGATGGAATGGGAGCTCATCCTCTCCTCAGATTAGCAGTCATTGCTTCCAAAGGAACTCCAGAAACAAACATCTGATCCCAGACCAGGAATACTCTCTCAACACCTCATAAGCCCAAGCAGCTCAATCCCCGGGTCCATTTTACCTGGATCAAAAACTGTGATATCCCAGGACCCAACCTCACAGAGTCACACAGCTGAATCTGCCACTTACCGACCCTGAGAGTCTCACACATTGTCCCCGCATCTCACACTGGGTAGTGCAATCCGGGATTTTCCCACAACCAATGTCCAGCAGCTCGAAATTTCTGCTTCATTGTAAAAGGACTACCATCCAGCCCCATCTGTAGAAGCACTAACCAAAGTCAAAACCAAAACACCAACAGTTCCATATGCCTGGAATGTAGATCACAGGATTATAGCCCAAGCACCAACTCTCCCAGTACTCTTTGCTGCCAGTAAAATGCTGCAGTGTGTCAGCCAGTCACAGTCAAAAACTAACACCTCCACACCAATGTACAACAGAACTGGTACCTGGTGACCCTCAGGCATTCCAAAAAACGATTTTGGAAATAACTCAGCGAGGCAAAAGGTGCAAACGAACAGTTCACAATGAAGACAAAGGTTAGAAGTAAGATTGCTGAGGAGGTGGAATGCAGAGTGGACCGAGGTTGACCCAGATGGTTGATGTATATCACTGAAGCGGGGTGGGGGGTGGGGGAAGGTGGAGTGAGGAGACTGGACAGAGGTTGAACAAGATAGGCAGAAATGAGCAGATGGAACCAGGTGGGAGAAGGGACCAACGACAATCACTGATGGTCCTCCAGCAATACACAGATACTGAATGAATAGTACTTATACTTTATACTTTATTGTCACCAAACAATTGATAACAGAATGTATAATCATCACAGCGATATCTGATTCTGCGCTTCCCACTCCCTGGATTACAAATATTAAATATTAAAAATATTTAAAATAGTAAAATTAGTAAATATTAAAAAAATAAATTATAAATCATAAATAGAAAATAGAAAAATGGAGAGTAAGGTAGTGCGAAAAAAACCGAGAGGCGTGTCCGGATATTTGGAGGGTACGGCCCAGATCCAGGTCAGGATCCGTACAGCAGTTGGAAAGAAGCTGTTCCCAAATCTGGCCGTACGAGTCTTCATTCTCCTGAGCCTTCTCCCGCAGGGAAGAGGGACGAAAAGTGTGTTAGCTGGGTGGGTCGTGTCCTTGATTACCCTGGCAGCACTGCTCCGACAGCGTGCGGTGTAAAGTGAGTCCACAGACGGAAGATTGGTTTGTGTGATGTGCTGAGCTGTGTTCACGATCTTCTGCAGCTTCTTCTAGTCTTGGACAGGACAACTTCCATACCGGGTTGTGATGCACCCTAGAAGAATGTTTTCGACAGTGAATCGATAAAAATTAGTGAGGATTTTAGGGGACAGGCCAAATTTCTTTAGTTTTCTCAGGAATTAAAGGCGCTGGTCGGTCTTTTTGGCAGTGGACTCTGCTTGGTTGGACCAAGCCAGGTCATTTGTGATATTGACCCGAGGAAATTAAAGCTTTTGACCTTTTCCACTTGCGCACCACCGATGTAAATTGGGTCGTGTGGTCCGCTACTCCTTCTGAAGTCAACATCCAATTCCTTCGTCTTGCTGACGTTGAGGGATAGGTTATTGTCTTCGCACCATGCCACCAGGTTCTTAATTTCCTCTCTGTACTCAAACTCATCATTACCCGAGGTACGGCCTACGATTGTTGTGTTATCAGCAAACCTATATATTGAGTTTGATGGAAACTTGGCTACACAATCATTGGTGTACAGTGAGTACAGCAGGGGGCTGAGTACCGGAGCTTAGGAATCAGTTTATTTGGAATGATGGTATTAAAGGCAGAGCTGTAGTCAATGAAAAGGAGCCTTACGGATGCGTCTTTATTCTTCAGGTGTTCTAAGGAGGAACGTAGGGTCAGAGAGATGGCATCTGCCGTTGACCTGTTGCTCCGGTAGGCGAATTGCAAAGCGTCGAGGTTGACTGGTAGGCTGTGGTTAATGTGTGCCATAACCAATCTCACGGAACACTTCTCATGCCACCTTGCTCTTCTTCGGCACTGGGATTATCGTTGCCTTCTTAAAATACGAGGGCATCTTAGACTGAAGCAAGGAGCAGTTGAAGATGTCAGCAAACATTCCAGCTAGCTCGCTTGCACAGCCCTGGAGAACCCGTCCTGGGACGCCATCTGGGCCCGTCGCCTTCTTTGGATTTATCTTCATGAAGGCCCTTCTATCGTCCTCCTCGGTGACGATGAATCTCGATGCCACCAGGTCCGTTTTATCCGGAGGGAGCGGGACGCTCCTCTTCTGTTCGAATCTTGCGTAGAATACGTTTAGTTCGTCAGGAAGAGAAGCGCCACAGTTATTGATATTCCCAGCCTTTTCTTTGCGCGCAGTGATCTTATTTAGACCCTGCTATAGTCTACTGGCATCCCTTTGGTTAGTCTGGGCTTCCAGCTTGGCTCGATATTGCCTCTTGGCGCCCTTAATGGCTTTCCGGAGATCACGCCTGGATTCCGTGTAGCAACTGGTTTCCCCCGACCTAAAAGCCGAAGCTCTAGCCTTTAAAAGGGACTTGACCTCATTATTCATTCAAAGTTTCCGGTTAGGGAATACCCGGATCGTCTTGCGAGACACACAGTCCTCCGTGCATTTCCAAATAAAGTCCGTGACAGCTGAGGCATACTCATCGATGTTAGCTGCCGAGTCCTTGAATACTAACCAGTCCACCGATTCAAAGCAGTCACGAAGGACCTCATCCATTTCCTCCGTCCAACGCGACACTACTTTTGACACCGTGACCTCCCGCTTCAATTTCTGTTTGTAAGCCGGGAGGAGGAGTACGGCCTGATGGTCCGATTTTCCGAAGTGAGGTCGTGGGACGGAACGGTAGGCATCCTTGACAGCTGTGTCGCAGTGGTCAAGTATATTCGGACCTCTAGTGGGGCAGCAGACATGTTGGTATAACTTTGGCAGCGCCTTTCTGAGGTTGGCCTGGTTAAAGTCCCCGGCTGTAATGAGCAAAGCCTCCGGATACCTGGACTCAAGTTCACTGATGTTGGCATACAGAATGTTCAGAGCACACTCCATGTCCGCCTGGGGGAAACGTAGACCGCTGTCAGTATGACCGAGGTGAATTCCCGTGGCAGATAGTAGGGACGACACTTCACCAACAGGTGTTCCAGGTCCGGGCTGCAGGAGCTTGTCAGTGCCACTGTGTCCGAGCACCACGCAGTGTTGATCAGTAGGCAGACACCACCTCCCCTCGTCTTGCCTGAAGACGCCGTGCGGTCCATCCGATGGATCGAAAATCCTTCCGGTCGGATGGCACAGTCGGGGGTGGTAGGGGAGAGCCAGGTCTCGGTGAAACAGAATACACAGCAGTTCTGTATCTCCCTGCAGTAGGTGAGTCTCCCTTTAAGATCATCCACCTCGTACTTTCCTATAATACCATGGCGCCTTAACTTGGTAAGCAGGCTCATGGTGGCACCTTGCCAAAGGCCCTCTGAATGTCTAACTATACACGTCCATGTCCCCTTTAGTATCGAATCTTTAATTTCCTCAAGAAGTTCCAACAGGTTCGTCAGACAGGATTTTCCCTTTAGGAAACCATGCCGACTTTGTCCTGTCTTGTACTCAACTGTGTGTCCAAGTGCTTCACAACCTCTCCGTTGACAATTGACTCCAAAACCTTGGCGATCACTGCTGTCAGGCTAATTGATCTATAATTTATTTTCTGCTGCCTTCCTGCTTTCTTATAGAGTAGAGAGACATTTGCAATTTTCAGTCCTCTGCCTGATTACACTTAATTTTTGAAAGATCATTACTAATGCCTACACAATCTTGAGCGCTACTTGCTTCAGAACCTTAGCGTGGCTCTGACATCAATTGCTATGAAGTGCATCGAGCGATTGGTTTTGGCACAAATCAACCACAGCCTGCCAGTCAACCACGACGCTTTGCAATTCGCCTACCGTAGCAACAGGTCAACGGCAGATGCCATCTCTCTGGCTCTACATTCCTCCTTAGAACATATGGAGAATAAAGACGCATATGTAAGGGACCTTGTCATTGACTACAGATCTGCCGTTAATAAATCATTCCAAATAAACTGATTCCTAAGCTCCGGAACCAGGGCCTGATAACTCCGATCTGCAGCTGGATCTCCAACTTCCTCACAGACAGGACCCAGGCTGTAAAAATAGGGGACAAGCTCTCCTCTACAATCACTCTGAGCACTGGTGCCCCACAAAGCTATGTACTCAGCCCCCTGATGTACTCACTGTACACCCATGATTGTGTAGCCAGGTTTCCATCGAACTCAATATATCAGTTTGCTGATGACACCACAATTGTAGGCCGTATCTCGGGTAATGATGAGTTTGAGTACAGAGAGGACTTAAGAACCTGGTGGCATGGTGCAAAGACAATAAACTATCCCTCAACGTCACCAAGAAGAAGGAATTGTCTGTTGACTTCAGAAGGAGTAGCAGACCGCACGACCCAATTTACATCTGTGGTGCGCAAGTGGAACAGATCAAAAGCTTTAAGTTCCTCAGGGTCAATATCACAAATGACCTGACTTGGTCCAACCAAGCAGAGTCCACTGCCAAGAAGGCCTACCAGCGCCTTTACTTCCTGAAAAAGCTAAAGAAATTTGGCCTTTCCCCTAAAATTATCTCTAATTTTTATAGATGACCGTAGAAAGTATTCTTCTAGGGTGTATCACAACCTGGTATGGAAGTTGTCCTGTCCAAGACCGAAAGAAGCTGCAGAAGATCGTGAACACAGCCCAGCACATCACACAAACCAATCTTCCATCCTTGTACTCACTTTACACCGCACGCTGTCAGAGCAGTGCTGCCAAGATAATCAAGGACACGATCCACCCAGCCAACACACTTTTCGTCCCTTTTTCCTGCGGGAGAAGGCTCAGGAGCATGAAGACTCGTCCGGCCAGATTTGGGAACAGCTTCTTTCCAACTGTGATCAGACTGCTGAACGGATCCTGACCTGGATCTGGGCCGTACCCTCCAAATATCCGGACCTGCCTCGTTTTTTTTTTTTTTTGCACTACTTTGCTTTCCATTTTCTATTTTCTATTTATGGTTTAAAATTTACATTTTTAATATTTACTATCGATTTGTACTCCAGGGAGCGGGAAGTGCAGAATTAAATATCGTTGTGATTATTGTACGTTCTGGTATCAATAGTTTGGCGACAATAAAGTATAAAGTATAAAGTATAAAGTATCTGATCCGGCTGACTTATGCACCCTCAGGTCTTTGAGCTTTTAGTGTGCACTCTCCTTGTTATAGTCACTGCACTCACGTCTGTCCCCTCACAGCCTTTAACATCCGTCTTTCCACAGTGAAGTCTTGTGCAAAATATTCACTGGGTTCATCTGCCATCTCCCTGCCCCTCGTTATTTTTTCTCTTTCCTCATTTCCAGTTCTGCAGCATCACACCGATATATCATTCTCCTTCATTGCCCAGGTGTGTGACATGTTTGCCTTTTTAATAAAGGGTTTCAGTTCAAGAGTCTGTGTGTGTATGGGGGGGGGGTAGGGGCAGGAGGGAATTGAAGCACAATAGGACGGTTGAAAATGGGAAATCGAAGGGACAGAAGCACGGTGTCGGTGAAATCTGTTTGCTGATGAACAATTAACCAACAAAAGCATGAATGCTGTAAATTGGCTGCTCTGAGAGAAAACTCAGACATCGACATTATTTCCACCAAATGAGTCACAGCTGACGTAACGCCCAAGAATTTTGATATATTTCTCTTCAAACTGCCCAATATTTACATCAGACTCAATGGTGTTGATTTAAAGTGTTTGTTCAAGTAATTTTAACGAATGAAGTTAGTCAGAGGTATCTCTGGAGACTGATCCTTTGTATAAATCAGGGACGTCTTGAATGCATCAGCGCAGAGTTTCTGCCGGAGCTGTGAATTCAGGAGCGACAGATCAGGTTCTCACTGAAATGGGTTATCCAGTCATCTTGAGAATAGGGGAAGTTTACTATCCTTTTATTTCAGCCGTTGGAATTCCCGGTAAGCCGCCGTTTCAGCCTCTGTAGGTGGGAACTAAAGTTGAATTCCAATATTGTGATTGTTTCTGTCGCTGGATTCCACTGCTACATGTCTTTTCCCAGTCTTCCACATTTCAGGAATGCAATTAACAGCGGGAATGTGGATTTGGGGATCTGGATCTAAAAACAAACCGATGCTGGAATTCAACGGATCATGAAGAGTTCTCTCAGCTGCTTCGGTTCAACAGCGTGATTTTCGGGTTTCTGTGCTTTTGGTCCGGTAGAGCCTGCACTGAAATCGCAAATATTGTGTTTACACTGCATCCGGTGTTTATGCCGATTGATTGTCTGCATTTGTATGTGAACGGTTGTGTGAAGTGAAATAATCAAAGCTTCGACTGGTAGTAACAATTCCGTAAATATGAGGAGTTCCACGTTGTAGCTTGAAACTTGTGGATTTTTAACAATGTGTGCGCTGTGACTGAATGTGAAGCAGTTGATGGACAACACAATGAAGTCGTTGTTGAGACAATTATCACAACAGACGTGTGGCTTCATAGTTATCAATACTCCAAAACGTATTATATATGATCTACTTCTGACACCGATACAGTTATCTAAAAGCGACACTGAGTTGGCTACTGGACAATGAATTCCTCTCCCCTGCTTCCCTGTGATGGTTTCAATGGGAGGTGTCCTATCTCTCTCTCACGTTGTCTCAGATTGCGTTGTAATTGTGGTAATAGTCAATATGCTGTTGTAAAGTCACTGAGGTGGCAAATGCTGGATTAAGAAAGAGACTGGGAAATACTTTAAACACTAAACCCCAATCAGCTTGAATGGAAAGAGAAATTTTAAGAGGTTTTTCAGGGGCCCCTCTGAGAACGTTTATGAGAAGATACAATTTAACAGTTTATCCCACATATTCTGTTTTGTCTGGTTGCGTGTTTCCGCATTTCCCGCTTTTTTTTTTGTACCGTCCTTCGGTTGTCCTGACAGGGAACGCCATGAAAGTTGATGATTGTCTCACGGAAGTATCCCGCAGTCAGGGCGCGGATTTATTCAGTTTATGCGCACGAACCGCGGAGGCGCCGTTAGAAAATGTTCCATCCAGTATGGACTCTGAGGAGGTAATTACCCAGTTTTAACTTTCCGCTGCCACTTCACATTTCGGTCATCAGTCATGAACCGTATACAAATTATATTGATTTTATTTTACAGTGTAAAATGTTTCTGTCTCTCGTCCAGATCTGCGCCCTCTTTGGACCCTTCCATGACTAAGCGCAACAATATCATTGAGTTATTAGAGCATCCCCTCACACTGCTGCATTGGCCCCGGTCAGTATTATTTCAGCTTGCTGTTCCCTGTCTCTCTTTCAGCGAACCTGCTGGCGATTGTGATTGTGTCCCGGGGAAAGTGCGGTCTGTCCAAATGTGTCAATCGTTACCTGGTGGGAATGGCCGCCGCCGATCTCTTGATGGTTATCTCAAATCCACTGCTGACCTGGACTGCCTGGATTTATTTTCGCCGATCATTCCTGTTCATCACTCCTGTGTGCAGATTCGGTGCATGGTTAATATTTGCGAGCACCGCGGCATCTGTTTGGCTGACTGTTGCTTTCACCGTCGATCGATTTGTGGCTATTTGCTGTGAGAAGCTGAAAACAAAATATTGCACCGAGAGAACGGCCGCTGTTGTTATCGGGACAGTGAGTGTGTTGGCCTGTTTGGAGTGTGTCCCCTGGGGCTTTGTACACGATCCTTTGGTAGTAATTGATGGTGTTCCCTGGTATTGTGTTCATACATCGAGCTACAAAAGTTCCCCCTCATGGGCGGCATTTGCAATGTTTCACCGCATTTTAACCCCTTGTGTCCCATTCTTTCTCATTTTGCTGCTCAATATTCGAACCGTTAGGAAGATTCTCGCAGCCAGCCGAGCCCGCCGGGGGCTCCGGGGACGAAGGAATGGAGAGAATGACAAGGACCGGGAGATGGAGAACCGACGCAAATCCATCGTTTTGCTCTTCAGCATAACCGCTAGTTTCATACTGTGCTGGGTAACACGGCAGGCATTTTATATCTATCAACGGATTTCAATGAGTTTTGTTTATTATTCTGTAACAGATCCCCACTACCTCACTGAAGAAATATCGGGAATGCTGCAGATTCTCGGTTCCTGCACCAACACTTTTATTTACGCCCTGACCCAGAGCAAATTCCGAGAAGAAATTAAGAATATATTGAAATACCCATTGAATCGGATTTTGAAACTTATTAAAAGTTAGAAATGATTACTGTAAATTATTACCATCAAGCTGCCTTCATGATCCCTACTCTGTAAACCCACTTGTGTATAAATGGAAACTATGTGATGAACAGAGTTATAGAACTAAATCGAGAGAATATCTGCAGATGCTCTAAATAGAAAACAACACACACTATCAGAATATACTCTTTTCTATGTTTGCTGTCTGGTGTGCTGAGTTCCATCACATTTTATGTGCGATACCTCAGAGTAATAAACCAGTTGTTTACAGTTGTTTCCGACGGCATCACTGGCATCAGCGACCGAGAGAAATCCACTTTGCAACTTACCTCACGCCCGGATGTGGGATGCTGTAATTGTACTGGGTGACGGAGGCACATAAGGAACCTATCAACAAGTTTGATTGTAAATAGTGACAGGATATTACTAGAGTGAGGAGGATTAACGGGAATCCAAAGGCATTTTATGTATATACTGTAAACAAGATTGTGAACACTGTAAACACACTGCGATTAAATTGAAGCTTGTGGTGAATCTGTCACCCCTGCTTCCCGGTTCTGACCAAAAAAAAAACTGATCTTGGAGTATAATATCCGCCATATTGACTGAGATTCTTAGTGTAGAGGCTCAGAGGAGAAAAAATTGTTCGCCGTTATCCTGGAAAGACTTAGCGATATTTACCGTCTATACTACGTTAGTTTGTGCAGATTTAGCATGTCAGCTGAAACTTGGGCAAACTTCTTGAATAGTACAGTGGAGAGTAACCTTGACTTGTTGCATCATTGTCTGGTATGGAAACACCGGGTTCCTTGATTAGAAAAAACAATGAAAAGTTGTGGATGCAGCCAGTCAATCAGATGAACATCCCTCCCCGCCGCTGAAAACATCGACAAGGAACGAAATTACAGGAAAGCAGCATTCACCATCATGGATGCCCACCACCCAGGTGATGATCACTTCTCAATGCTGCTGTCCAGAAGGAGTGACAGGAGCGTCAGGTCCCATAGCAACAGGTTCAGCAATACTTCTACTCGTAAATGATCAGGCTCCTGCAGTAGAGGGGGTAACTTAACTTACCGCAACAATGAGCTCACATGAGAGGACTCCACAGCTTATGTTCTTGATATTTACTTAATTATAATTAACTAGAAGTAATATTTTAGTGTGCTTAGTTCATTGATGGATTATCTGCTTTGCCTCCTCCACAACTCGTGTCCAGACTGCAATAAAAAGTGTAATCGGTGGCAGCTCAGGAAAAAGCTGGTCCCAGAAATACCGACTGTATTGGTGTATTAGTGCGTTGGAACTTGAAGTTCCCCTTCATTATTCTGTTTCCTGCTGGATGAGGCTAATTTGTCCTCCTATATCCAATACTGAAGTCATGCTCCCAATTACAATGTTGTAACTTTCGAAAGGACACTCTTTCCACCCCTTGGTATAACTCGTTTTTTTTTTCTTTGTGGCTATAATCTGCCTGTTCCCCCAAAGCACATTGTAAGAAAAACTCATTAGTTAGAGGCAGAATAGACAATGACTCATGATATTTGCCCGCAATGCAAACTCTTCTCAAATTGTAGGCTCAATTATTTCCATGTCGGGGAAAAATTAAATAACATACCGACATAAAACTTTATTTTCCTATCATCACATGCTAGTGTAAGACCTCTAATATTACACAAGACTACTTACCCCCACCCTTGTTTCTTAATCTGATGCCCACTCTGGTACTTGTTGTGTATCAATAACATTGTGCCAATCATGGCGTGCAAATATATGGCATATGTAGCAGAGACCTCAGTTTAATGCGTTCCCTCAGATATATTCAATGCGGTCAATAATCAAATTGGTCGAACCTTCAATGGGCTTCACGAATTTAACTGAATTCATAGATGAGTTTCGACCAATTGTGTTAGTCTGTATCTGATTCCGATGTATTTTTTTTTTCCGCTGAGTACTGTATCTGGTTTCCTAACTCTGCTATATCTAATATGTTGACCATTGCAAACCTTGATAAGTAACATGCTTTCAACATTTCCACTTTTTTCCTCTTTATTCACTTTTTGACCGGCACAAACTCCTCCCTCCTTAGTTTTCTCCAAAAAAAAAAAAAGTATATAACCGTCCGGTTGTATACAAGCACCATTCGATTTCCCAGTTCTGGCATCATATTTCTCCATTTCTCGCCGAATAAAAGAACCGGAACCTTCGCTCGGACACACAAGAAAGAAACAGAAAAGCACATCTCCCCTAGTTGGCCAGCGCACATTCCAAAGCCCCGCTATCTCTAGTCATAACCCAAACACTGAGCTACAGAGGAACTATTACATTAGCAGGAAACCTCCCCCAGATCGTTACACCTTACCTCCAACCCCCAATCCCACTAAATTTAGTTATGTCCTCATGACTTTCAGATAATTTGCCAAGCCTTCCTGCAACACACAAAGTCCAACTCAGGTGACATAGCTGCCCAAAGTGGTAGGGGCCTTACGCAGTTCTTGCGGTGCTACATAGGCCCGCTTATCCGGTGGTCTCCTAATTCTGTGACCCCTCCGTTCCCGCTCATCTAGCCCTTCAGGTTCCAACACTACCGGGGATGCCTCGGGTCTAGCTGGCAAGGCTTCCCCGGTCTATCATTCGTGCCCACCTGCAATTCGGACCCCTATGTCCATTAGTTAAGCCCCGCTTCAACCCAGGCTGTCCACAGATAGCACCTCCCCCCCTCACCCCCAATTCCATCTGACTCAGCAAGAGAAGGGAGAGGCGACTAGACCCTTCCTCGATCAATGGGGAGTTAGCAAAAAGCAGCATATATTACACGTCCAGGTCCACATCCTCCGAATCATAATCCTTCTCAGGGCTGTGGACCAGCTTATCCTCTCTTGCTATTGGCCCTGTAGTGTTCCTCGCGTCTCCGCGGAGTCCTCTTACTGGGTGTAGGCTCCAGGTCCGGTTCTGGGTCAACTTGCACCCCTTGGCCCAGAGACAGAAGGTGCTTCCGATGGAGAATAGTAGCAGGCCCATTTCGATCCCTTAGTTTCACACGGAAAACTGATGCGTTTGACATCTGACTCTCCACCGCGTGACCTCACTTTCTCATCATAACTCCTCTCATTTCCTTGATTCTGCTGGCAGTCGCGACTGCAGCTCATTCCTAAGCCCACTTCTTATATCAGGAACGTACTTCCGATAACTCTTCGCTGTAAGTCCCGAGCATGTCCAGCAAGGTTGGATTAAACCTCCCTGGCTGGGAACCATTCTCTGGATGATAGGGAGTGGTCCTCGACATCTCGGCTGCAAACGTATCCAGTAGCGCTTGGGTGAGCTTGCTCTCGAAATCCCGTCCCTGATCACGATGTATCTACCTGTGGAAGCCATGATAAATGAACCACTTCTCCCATAACACTTCGGTTACCTCGGACGCACTCTGGTCCTCGGTATGGAAAACCTGTGCATATCTAGTGTAGTGGGCCGTGATGACTAAGACATTCGCCGTGTTGCAGGTATCGGGTTCTATGGACCGGAGGTCCGTACACTCCAGGTCCAAGGGTGCCACACTCCGCAAATGAGACAAGGGAGCTGTCCGCGTAGGCAGCGCCTTCCGCCCTATGCATCGAATGCCAGACTTGCAGTATTTCTCAGCCTCCGACACCATTCGTGGCCAGTAAAACGGATCATCATGAACGCTTTCGGGGTTCTTTTGAACACCCGGACTTGGAATTACACGCTGACTACTTATTTTTTGGCGGGAATAGGACCCGCTCTCGAGGTTTCACAGCGGGCCGTTGTTCCGCACGCCAAGGCCTCCGCTTCAGAGATCGGCTCGCCTTTGAAGGCGTAGGTTCTCGGGGCTCTGGAGACGAGGGTTTGCAAGGTCGGTGTCACTTCAGGAGATCCGAGGGTGTCGGGGGATTCGGAAGATCTACGGCGGTGCGCTGGAGACCGGATATCTTTGGGCAGAGATCTCGAAACAAGTGACACAACAGATTTTAACATCGTAAGTCAGCGAGTTGTCTGTTATGTCTGCCTTCTCAATGTGAAACGTAACACATCTGTCTGGCTTATTAGGGAGCGAGAGACCCTGTGGATTGCCGAATGCCGGGTGAACAATGTAGACTTTGGGGTACTGCAAGTCTTTGTCTTTACGCTTCTGGGTGGTGGGCGCCGATATTGTTTTTTCCTGGTAGGGGAGGGGCCATTATTGCTTGCTGCCGCTTACGCGTGGGAGGGAGTGGAGTTGAAGAGCTTTGGGGTTCTAACATTTAACCGTCGTTCATTCCTTGGGTACTTTTCGTGGGTGGTTGAGAAGAAAAACGATGTATATTGTATACATTTCTCTGACATTAAATGTACCTTTGGGCCTTTGAACCTTTGAACCTTAGAAGCGGCTTCAACGCAGTCCTCCGCTACTTCTCTGGCAGAACCATTTGGGAATGCCGAGGTCGATTCGGAGGTGACGTGATTTGGTCTAGGTTCTGGTTTCCGCAACTGCAACCGGGGCCATTCTCGTAGCAATGGGGGCACCGAGACCTGTTTCATCTTCTCCTCCTGAGCCATGTTCCATTTCCGCGGACAGACTGACAGACCCGCTGAGTACACCGGCAACCTGCAGCACTGTAAGCTGACAGACCCGCTGAGTACACCGGCAACCTGTAACACTGTAAGCTGACAGACCCGCTGAGTACACCGGCAACCTGTAACACTGTAAGCTGACAGACCCGCTGAGTACACCCGCAACCTGTAACACTGTAAGCTGACAGACCCGCTGAGTACACCGGCAACCTGTAACACTGTAAGCTGACAGACCCGCTGAGTACACCGGCAACCTGTAACACTGTAAGCTGACAGACCCGCTGAGTACACCGGCAACCTGCAGCACTGTAAGCTGACAGACCCGCTGAGTACACCGGCAACCTGTAACACTGTAAGCTGACAGACCCGCTGAGTACACCAGCAACCTGTAACAATGTAAGCTGACAGACCCGCTGAGTACACCAGCAACCTGTAACACTGTAAGCTGACAGACCCGCTGAGTACACCAGCAACCTGTAACACTGTAAGCTGACAGACCCGCTGAGTACACCGGCAACCTGTAACACTGTAAGCTGACAGACCTGCTGAGTACACCGGCAACCTGTAACACTGTAAGCTGACAGACCCGCTGAGTACACCGGCAACCTGTAACACTGTAAGCTGACAGACCCGCTGAGTACACCGGCAACCTGTAACACTGTAAGCTGACAGACCCGCTGAGTACACCGGCAACCTGTAACACTGTAAGCTGACAGACCCGCTGAGTACACCGGCAACCTGTAACACTGTAAGCTGACAGACCCGCTGAGTACACCGGCAACCTGCAGCACTGTAAGCTGACAGACCCGCTGAGTACACCGGCAACCTGTAACACTGTAAGCTGACAGACCCGCTGAGTACACCGGCAACCTGTAACACTGTAAGCTGACAGACCCGCTGAGTACACCGGCAACCTGTAACACTGTAAGCTGACAGACCCGCTGAGTACACCGGCAACCTGTAACACTGTAAGCTGACAGACCCGCTGAGTACACCGGCAACCTGTAACACTGTAAGCTGACAGACCCGCTGAGTACACCGGCAACCTGTAACACTGTAAGCTGACAGACCCGCTGAGTACACCGGCAACCTGTAACACTGTAAGCTGACAGACCCGCTGAGTACACCGGCAACCTGTAACACTGTAAGCTGACAGACCCGCTGAGTACACCGGCAACCTGTAACACTGTAAGCTGACAGACCCGCTGAGTACACCGGCAACCTGTAACACTGTAAGCTGACAGACCCGCTGAGTACACCGGCAACCTGTAACACTGTAAGCTGACAGACCCGCTGAGTACACCGGCAACCTGTAACACTGTAAGCTGACAGACCCGCTGAACACCGGCAACCTGTACACTGTAAGCTGACAGACCCGCTGAGTACACCGGCAACCTGTAACACTGTAAGCTGACAGACCCGCTGAGTACACCGGCAACCTGTAACACTGTAAGCTGACAGACCCGCTGAGTACACCGGCAACCTGTAACACTGTAAGCTGACAGACCCGCTGAGTACACCGGCAACCTGTAACACTGTAAGCTGACAGACCCGCTGAGTACACCGGCAACCTGTAACACTGTAAGCTGACAGACCCGCTGAGTACACCGGCAACCTGTAACACTGTAAGCTGACAGACCCGCTGAGTACACCGGCAACCTGTAACACTGTAAGCTGACAGACCCGCTGAGTACACCGGCAACCTGTAACACTGTAAGCTGACAGACCCGCTGAGTACACCGGCAACCTGTAACACTGTAAGCTGACAGACCCGCTGAGTACACCGGCAACCTGTAACACTGTAAGCTGACAGACCCGCTGAGTACACCGGCAACCTGTAACACTGTAAGCTGACAGTGACACCGCAACCTGTAGACACTGTAAGCTGACAGACCCCGCTGAGTACACCGGCAACCTGTAACACTGTAAGCTGACAGACCCGCTGAGTACACCGGCAACCTGTAACACTGTAAGCTGACAGACCCGCTGAGTACACCGGCAACCTGTAACACTGTAAGCTGACAGACCCGCTGAGTACACCGGCAACCTGTAACACTGTAAGCTGACAGACCCGCTGAGTACACCGGCAACCTGTAACACTGTAAGCTGACAGACCCGCTGAGTACACCGGCAACCTGTAACACTGTAAGCTGACAGACCCGCTGAGTACACCGGCAACCTGTAACACTGTAAGCTGACAGACCCGCTGAGTACACCGGCAACCTGTAACACTGTAAGCTGACAGACCCGCTGAGTACACCGGCAACCTGTAACACTGTAAGCTGACAGACCCGCTGAGTACACCGGCAACCTGTAACACTGTAAGCTGACAGACCCGCTGAGTACACCGGCAACCTGTAACACTGTAAGCTGACAGACCCGCTGAGTACACCGGCAACCTGTAACACTGTAAGCTGACAGACCCGCTGAGTACACCGGCAACCTGTAACACTGTAAGCTGACAGACCCGCTGAGTACACCGGCAACCTGTAACACTGTAAGCTGACAGACCCGCTGAGTACACCGGCAACCTGTAACACTGTAAGCTGACAGACCCGCTGAGTACACCGGCAACCTGACAACCTGAGTACACTGTAAGCTGACAGACCCGCTGAGTACACCGGCAACCTGACACTGTAAGCTGACAGACCCGCTGAGTACACCGGCAACCTGTAACACTGTAAGCTGACAGACCCGCTGAGTACACCGGCAACCTGTAACACTGTAAGCTGACAGACCCGCTGAGTACACCGGCAACCTGTAACACTGTAAGCTGACAGACCCGCTGAGTACACCGGCAACCTGTAACACTGTAAGCTGACAGACCCGCTGAGTACACCGGCAACCTGTAACACTGTAAGCTGACAGACCCGCTGAGTACACCGGCAACCTGTAACACTGTAAGCTGACAGACCCGCTGAGTACACCGGCAACCTGTAACACTGTAAGCTGACAGACCCGCTGAGTACACCGGCAACCTGTAACACTGTAAGCTGACAGACCCGCTGAGTACACCGGCAACCTGTAACACTGTAAGCTGACAGACCCGCTGAGTACACCGGCAACCTGTAACACTGTAAGCTGACAGACCCGCTGAGTACACCGGCAACCTGTAACACTGTAAGCTGACAGACCCGCTGAGTACACCGGCAACCTGTAACACTGTAAGCTGACAGACCCGCTGAGTACACCGGCAACCTGTAACACTGTAAGCTGACAGACCCGCTGAGTACACCGGCAACCTGTAACACTGTAAGCTGACAGACCCGCTGAGTACACCGGCAACCTGTAACACTGTAAGCTGACAGACCCGCTGAGTACACCGGCAACCTGTAACACTGTAAGCTGACAGACCCGCTGAGTACACCGGCAACCTGTAACACTGTAAGCTGACAGACCCGCTGAGTACACCGGCAACCTGTAACACTGTAAGCTGACAGACCCGCTGAGTACACCCGGCAACCTGTAACACTGTAAGCTGACAGACCCGCTGAGTACACCGGCAACCTGTAAGCTACACCTGACTGTACACCGGCAACCTGTAACACTGTACTGACAGACCGCTGAGTACACCGGCAACCTGTAACACTGTAAGCTGACAGACCCGCTGAGTACACCGGCAACCTGTAACACTGTAAGCTGACAGACCCGCTGAGTACACCGGCAACCTGTAACACTGTAAGCTGACAGACCCGCTGAGTACACCGGCAACCTGTAACACTGTAACTGACAGACCGCTGAGTACACCGCAACTGACAGACCCGCTGAGTACACCGGCAACCTGTAACACTGTAAGCTGACAGACCCGCTGAGTACACCGGCAACCTGTAACACTGTAAGCTGACAGACCCGCTGAGTACACCGGCAACCTGTAAACTGTAAGCTGACAGACCCGCTGAGTAAGCTGACAGACCAGACCCGCTGAGTACACCGGCAACCTGTAACACTGTAAGCTGACAGACCCGCTGAGTACACCGGCAACCTGTAACACTGTAAGCTGACAGACCCGCTGAGTACACCGGCAACCTGCAGCACTGTAAGCTGACAGACCCGCTGAGTACACCGGCAACCTGTAACACTGTAAGCTGACAGACCCGCTGAGTACACCGCAACCTGGCACACCGTAACAACAAGCTGACACCGGCAACCTGTAACACTGTAAGCTGACAGACCCGCTGAGTACACCGGCAACCTGTAACACTGTAAGCTGACAGACCCGCTGAGTACACCGGCAACCTGTAACACTGTAAGCTGACAGACCCGCTGAGTACACCGGCAACCTGTAACACTGTAAGCTGACAGACCCGCTGAGTACACCGGCAACCTGTAACACTGTAAGCTGACAGACCCGCTGAGTACACCGGCAACCTGTAACACTGTAAGCTGACAGACCCGCTGAGTACACCGGCAACCTGTAACACTGTAAGCTGACAGACCCGCTGAGTACACCGGCAACCTGTAACACTGTAAGCTGACAGACCCGCTGAGTACACCGGCAACCTGTAACACTGTAAGCTGACAGACCCGCTGAGTACACCGGCAACCTGTAACACTGTAAGCTGACAGACCCGCTGAGTACACCGGCAACCTGTAACACTGTAAGCTGACAGACCCGCTGAGTACACCGGCAACCTGTAACACTGTAAGCTGACAGACCCGCTGAGTACACCGGCAACCTGTAACACTGTAAGCTGACAGACCCGCTGAGTACACCGCAACAGCTGAAGACCTGATACACCGCAACCTGTAAGCTGACAGACCCGCTGAGTACACCGGCAACCTGTAACACTGTAAGCTGACAGACCGCTGAGTACACCGGCAACCTGTAACACTGTAAGCTGACAGACCCGCTGAGTACACCGGCAACCTGTAACACTGTAAGCTGACAGACCCGCTGAGTACACCGGCAACCTGTAACACTGTAAGCTGACAGACCCGCTGAGTACACCGGCAACCTGTAACACTGTAAGCTGACAGACCCGCTGAGTACACCGGCAACCTGTAACACTGTAAGCTGACAGACCCGCTGAGTACACCGGCAACCTGTAACACTGTAAGCTGACAGACCCGCTGAGTACACCGGCAACCTGTAACACTGTAAGCTGACAGACCCGCTGAGTACACCGGCAACCTGTAACACTGTAAGCTGACAGACCCGCTGAGTACACCGGCAACCTGTAACACTGTAAGCTGACAGACCCGCTGAGTACACCGGCAACCTGTAACACTGTAAGCTGACAGACCCGCTGAGTACACCGGCAACCTGTAACACTGTAAGCTGACAGACCCGCTGAGTACACCGGCAACCTGTAACACTGTAAGCTGACAGACCCGCTGAGTACACCGGCAACCTGTAACACTGTAAGCTGACAGACCCGCTGAGTACACCGGCAACCTGTAACACTGTAAGCTGACAGACCCGCTGAGTACACCGGCAACCTGTAACACTGTAAGCTGACAGACCCGCTGAGTACACCGGCAACCTGTAACACTGTAAGCTGACAGACCCGCTGAGTACACCGGCAACCTGTAACACTGTAAGCTGACAGACCCGCTGAGTACCCGGCAACCTGTAACACTGTAAGCTGACAGACCCGCTGAGTACACCGGCAACCTGTAACACTGTAAGCTGACAGACCCGCTGAGTACACCGGCAACCTGTAACACTGTAAGCTGACAGACCCGCTGAGTACACCGGCAACCTGTAACACTGTAAGCTGACAGACCCGCTGAGTACACCGGCAACCTGTAACACTGTAAGCTGACAGACCCGCTGAGTACACCGGCAACTGACAGACCCGCTGAGTACACCGGCAACCTGTAACACTGTAAGCTGACAGACCCGCTGAGTACACCGGCAACCTGTAACACACCGGCAACCTGTAACCTGAGCTGTAAGCTGACAGACCCGCTGAGTACACCGGCAACCTGTAACACTGTAAGCTGACAGACCCGCTGAGTACACCGGCAACCTGTAACACTGTAAGCTGACAGACCCGCTGAGTACACCGGCAACCTGTAACACTGTAAGCTGACAGACCCGCTGAGTACACCGCAACCTGTAACACTGTAAGCTGACAGACCCGCTGAGTACACCGGCAACCTGTAACACTGTAAGCTGACAGACCCGCTGAGTACACCGGCAACCTGTAACACTGTAAGCTGACAGACCCGCTGAGTACACCGGCAACCTGTAACACTGTAAGCTGACAGACCCGCTGAGTACACCGGCAACCTGTAACACTGTAAGCTGACAGACCCGCTGAGTACACCGGCAACCTGTAACACTGTAAGCTGACAGACCCGCTGAGTACACCGGCAACCTGTAACACTGTAAGCTGACAGACCCGCTGAGTACACCGGCAACCTGTAACACTGTAAGCTGACAGACCCGCTGAGTACACCGGCAACCTGTAACACTGTAAGCTGACAGACCCGCTGAGTACACCGGCAACCTGTAACACTGTAAGCTGACAGACCCGCTGAGTACACCGGCAACCTGTAACACTGTAAGCTGACAGACCCGCTGAGTACACCGGCAACCTGTAACACTGTAAGCTGACAGACCCGCTGAGTACACCGGCAACCTGTAACACTGTAAGCTGACAGACCCGCTGAGTACACCGGCAACCTGTAACACTGTAAGCTGACAGACCCGCTGAGTACACCGGCAACCTGTAACACTGTAAGCTGACAGACCCGCTGAGTACACCGGCAACCTGTAACACTGTAAGCTGACAGACCCGCTGAGTACACCGGCAACCTGTAACACTGTAAGCTGACAGACCCGCTGAGTACACCGGCAACCTGTAACACTGTAAGCTGACAGACCCGCTGAGTACACCGGCAACCTGTAACACTGTAAGCTGACAGACCCGCTGAGTACACCGGCAACCTGTAACACTGTAAGCTGACAGACCCGCTGAGTACACCGGCAACCTGTAACACTGTAAGCTGACAGACCCGCTGAGTACACCGGCAACCTGTAACACTGTAAGCTGACAGACCCGCTGAGTACACCGGCAACCTGTAACACTGTAAGCTGACAGACCCGACACCGGCAACCTGTAACACTGTACTGACAGACCCGCTGAGTACACCGGCAACCTGTAACACTGTAAGCTGACAGACCCGCTGAGTACACCGGCAACCTGTAACACTGTAAGCTGACAGACCCGCTGAGTACACCGGCAACCTGTAACACTGTAAGCTGACAGACCCGCTGAGTACACCGGCAACCTGTAACACTGTAAGCTGACAGACCCGCTGAGTACACCGGCAACCTGTAACACTGTAAGCTGACAGACCCGCTGAGACAGTAACACTGTAAGCTGACAGACCCGCTGAGTACACCGGCAACCTGTAACACTGTAAGCTGACAGACCCGCTGAGTACACCGGCAACCTGTAACACTGTAAGCTGACAGACCCGCTGAGTACACCGGCAACCTGTAACACTGTAAGCTGACAGACCCGCTGAGTACACCGGCAACCTGTAACACTGTAAGCTGACAGACCCGCTGAGTACACCGGCAACCTGTAACACTGTAAGCTGACAGACCCGCTGAGTACACCGGCAACCTGTAACACTGTAAGCTGACAGACCCGCTGAGTACACCGGCAACCTGTAACACTGTAAGCTGACAGACCCGCTGAGTACACCGGCAACCTGTAACACTGTAAGCTGACAGACCCGCTGAGTACACCGGCAACCTGTAACACTGTAAGCTGACAGACCCGCTGAGTACACCGGCAACCTGTAACACTGTAAGCTGACAGACCCGCTGAGTACACCGCAACCTGTAACACTGTAAGCTGACAGACCCGCTGAGTACACCGGCAACCTGTAACACTGTAAGCTGACAGACCCGCTGAGTACACCGGCAACCTGTAACACTGTAAGCTGACAGACCCGCTGAGTACACCGGCAACCTGTAACACTGTAAGCTGACAGACCCGCTGAGTACACCGGCAACCTGTAACACTGTAAGCTGACAGACCCGCTGAGTACACCGGCAACCTGTAACACTGTAAGCTGACAGACCCGCTGAGTACACCGGCAACCTGTAACACTGTAAGCTGACAGACCCGCTGAGTACACCGGCAACCTGTAACACTGTAAGCTGACAGACCCGCTGAGTACACCGGCAACCTGTAAGCACTGTAAGCTGACAGACCAGACCCGCTGAGTACACCGGCAACCTGTAACACTGTAAGCTGACAGACCCGCTGAGTACACCGGCAACCTACACTGTAGTGACAGACCGCTGAGTACACCGAACCTGTAACACTGTAAGCTGACAGACCCGCTGAGTACACCGGCAACCTGTAACACTGTAAGCTGACAGACCCGCTGAGTACACCGGCAACCTGTAACACTGTAAGCTGACAGACCCGCTGAGTACACCGGCAACCTGTAACACTGTAAGCTGACAGACCCGCTGAGTACACCGGCAACCTGTAACACTGTAAGCTGACAGACCCGCTGAGTACACCGGCAACCTGTAACACTGTAAGCTGACAGACCCGCTGAGTACACCGGCAACCTGTAACACTGTAAGCTGACAGACCCGCTGAGTACACCGGCAACCTGTAACACTGTAAGCTGACAGACCCGCTGAGTACACCGGCAACCTGTAACACTGTAAGCTGACAGACCCGCTGAGTACACCGGCAACCTGTAACACTGTAAGCTGACAGACCCGCTGAGTACACCGGCAACCTGTAACACTGTAAGCTGACAGACCCGCTGAGTACACCGGCAACCTGTAACACTGTAAGCTGACAGACCCGCTGAGTACACCGGCAACCTGTAACACTGTAAGCTGACAGACCCGCTGAGTACACCGGCAACCTGTAACACTGTAAGCTGACAGACCCGCTGAGTACACCGGCAACCTGTAACACTGTAAGCTGACAGACCCGCTGAGTACACCGGCAACCTGTAACACTGTAAGCTGACAGACCCGCTGAGTACACCGGCAACCTGTAACACTGTAAGCTGACAGACCCGCTGAGTACACCGGCAACCTGTAACACTGTAAGCTGACAGACCCGCTGAGTACACCGGCAACCTGTAACACTGTAAGCTGACAGACCCGCTGAGTACACCGGCAACCTGTAACACTGTAAGCTCGACAGACCCGCTGAGTACACCGGCAACCTGTAACACTGTAAGCTGACAGACCCGCTGAGTACACCGGCAACCTGTAACACTGTAAGCTGACAGACCCGCTGAGTACACCGGCAACCTGTAACACTGTAAGCTGACAGACCCGCTGAGTACACCGGCAACCTGTAACACTGTAAGCTGACAGACCCGCTGAGTACACCGGCAACCTGTAACACTGTAAGCTGACAGACCCGCTGAGTACACCGGCAACCTGTAACACTGTAAGCTGACAGACCCGCTGAGTACACCGGCAACCTGTAACACTGTAAGCTGACAGACCCGCTGAGTACACCGGCAACCTGTAACACTGTAAGCTGACAGACCCGCTGAGTACACCGGCAACCTGTAACACTGTAAGCTGACAGACCCGCTGAGTACACCGGCAACCTGTAACACTGTAAGCTGACAGACCCGCTGAGTACACCGGCAACCTGTAACACTGTAAGCTGACAGACCCGCTGAGTACACCGGCAACCTGTAACACTGTAAGCTGACAGACCCGCTGAGTACACCGGCAACCTGTAACACTGTAAGCTGACAGACCCGCTGAGTACACCGGCAACCTGTAACACTGTAAGCTGACAGACCCGCTGAGTACACCGGCAACCTGTAACACTGTAAGCTGACAGACCCGCTGAGTACACCGGCAACCTGTAACACTGTAAGCTGACAGACCCACTGAGTACACCGGCAACCTGTAACACTGTAAGCTGACAGACCCGCTGAGTACACCGGCAACCTGTAACACTGTAAGCTGACAGACCCGCTGAGTACACCGGCAACCTGTAACACTGTAAGCTGACAGACCCGCTGAGTACACCGGCAACCTGTAACACTGTAAGCTGACAGACCCGCTGAGTACACCGGCAACCTGTAACACTGTAAGCTGACAGACCCGCTGAGTACACCGGCAACCTGTAACACTGTAAGCTGACAGACCCGCTGAGTACACCGGCAACCTGTAACACTGTAAGCTGACAGACCCGCTGAGTACACCGGCAACCTGTAACACTGTAAGCTGACAGACCCGCTGAGTACACCGGCAACCTGTAACACTGTAAGCTGACAGACCCGCTGAGTACACCGGCAACCTGTAACACTGTAAGCTGACAGACCCGCTGAGTACACCGGCAACCTGTAACACTGTAAGCTGACAGACCCGCTGAGTACACCGGCAACCTGTAACACTGTAAGCTGACAGACCCGCTGAGTACACCGGCAACCTGTAACACTGTAAGCTGACAGACCCGCTGAGTACACCGGCAACCTGTAACACTGTAAGCTGACAGACCCGCTGAGTACACCGGCAACCTGTACACTGTAAGCTGACAGACCCGCAACCTGTAACACTGTAAGCTGACAGACCCGCTGAGTACACCGGCAACCTGTAACACTGTAAGCTGACAGACCCGCTGAGTACACCGGCAACCTGTAACACTGTAAGCTGACAGACCCGCTGAGTACACCGGCAACCTGTAACACTGTAAGCTGACAGACCCGCTGAGTACACCGGCAACCTGTAACCCTGACTGTAAGCTGACAGACCCGCTGAGTACACCGGCAACCTGTAACACTGTAAGCTGACAGACCCGCTGAGTACACCGGCAACCTGTAACACTGTAAGCTGACAGACCCGCTGAGTACACCGGCAACCTGTAACACTGTAAGCTGACAGACCCGCTGAGTACACCGGCAACCTGTAACACTGTAAGCTGACAGACCCGCTGAGTACACCGGCAACCTGTAACACTGTAAGCTGACAGACCCGCTGAGTACACCGGCAACCTGTAACACTGTAAGCTGACAGACCCGCTGAGTACACCGGCAACCTGTAACACTGTAAGCACTGACAGACCCGCTGAGTACTACACCCGGCAACCTGTAACACTGTAAGCTGACAGACCCGCTGAGTACACCGGCAACCTGTAACACTGTAAGCTGACAGACCCGCTGAGTACACCGGCAACCTGTAACACTGTAAGCTGACAGACCCGCTGAGTACACCGGCAACCTGTAACACTGTAAGCTGACAGACCCGCTGAGTACACCGGCAACCTGTAACACTGTAAGCTGACAGACCCGCTGAGTACACCGGCAACCTGTAACACTGTAAGCTGACAGACCCGCTGAGTACACCGGCAACCTGTAACACTGTAAGCTGACAGACCCGCTGAGTACACCGGCAACCTGTAACACTGTAAGCTGACAGACCCGCTGAGTACACCGGCAACCTGTAACACTGTAAGCTGACAGACCCGCTGAGTACACCGGCAACCTGTAACACTGAGTACACCGCAACCTGTAACACTGTAAGCTGACAGACCGCTGAGTACACCGGCAACCTGTAACACTGTAAGCTGACAGACCCGCTGAGTACACCGGCAACCTGTAACACTGTAAGCTGACAGACCCGCTGAGTACACCGGCAACCTGTAACACTGTAAGCTGACAGACCCGCTGAGTACACCGGCAACCTGTAACACTGTAAGCTGACAGACCCGCTGACTACACCGCAACCTGAGTACTGACAGACCGCTGAGTACACCGCAACCTGTAACACTGTAAGCTGACAGACCCGCTGAGTACACCGGCAACCTGTAACACTGTAAGCTGACAGACCCGCTGAGTACACCGGCAACCTGTAACACTGTAAGCTGACAGACCCGCTGAGTACACCGGCAACCTGTAACACTGTAAGCTGACAGACCCGCTGAGTACACCGGCAACCTGTAACACTGTAAGCTGACAGACCCGCTGAGTACACCGGCAACCTGTAACACTGTAAGCTGACAGACCCGCTGAGTACACCGGCAACCTGTAACACTGTAAGCTGACAGACCCGCTGAGTACACCAGCAACCTGTAACACTGTAAGCTGACAGACCCGCTGAGTACACCGGCAACCTGTAACACTGTAAGCTGACAGACCCGCTGAGTACACCGGCAACCTGTAACACTGTAAGCTGACAGACCCGCTGAGTACACCCGGCAACCTGTAACACTGTAAGCTGACAGACCCGCTGAGTACACCGGCAACCTGTAACACTGTAAGCTGACAGACCCGCTGAGTACACCGGCAACCTGTAACACTGTAAGCTGACAGACCCGCTGAGTACACCGGCAACCTGTAACACTGTAAGCTGACAGACCCGCTGAGTACACCGGCAACCTGTAACACTGTAAGCTGACAGACCCGCTGAGTACACCGGCAACCTGTAACACTGTAAGCTGACAGACCCGCTGAGTACACCGGCAACCTGTAACACTGTAAGCTGACAGACCCGCTGAGTACACCGGCAACCTGTAACACTGTAAGCTGACAGACCCGCTGAGTACACCAGCAACCTGTAACACTGTAAGCTGACAGACCCGCTGAGTACACCGGCAACCTGTAACACTGTAAGCTGACAGACCCGCTGAGTACACCGGCAACCTGTAACACTGTAAGCTGACAGACCCGCTGAGTACACCGGCAACCTGTAACACTGTAAGCTGACAGACCCGCTGAGTACACCGGCAACCTGTAACACTGTAAGCTGACAGACCTGCTGAGTACACCGGCAACCTGCAGCACTGTAAGCTGACAGACCGGCGCAAACCAGCTCTGGACCGCATGGCCAATGACCAGTACAACTCCAGCACTTCACAACAGAGCGGTGGAGAAGTAGAAACCCAAACCTGTTGCAACGCAGCATGTTAAGGAAGAGTAAGGTGTAACCGTGGTGTAAGCATGTCCTGCATACGAGCTTGTACAAGAACAGTCGACGACGCGGTATTGAACTTTGCAATATCTAGACATTCACTAACAGGACACAGACCAATGCAACTTAGAACATTGTGCAGTGGGCACATAGATCTTTGCACAGTACACTATCTTTAATGGAAGATAGCACTGTACACTATCTTTAATGGAATGGGCGATGAAAAGTTTTGGATGCAGCCAGTCCATCACAGGTAAAGCCTTCCCCACGACTGAGCACACTTACAAGGAGAGATGTCACAGGAAAGGAACATTCATCATCAAGGACCACCATCATGCAAGTGATTCTCGCTTCTCGATGCTGCCATGAAGAAGGAGTTATAGGAATGCCCGGCCTCATAGCAAAACCTTCAAGAATAGATTTTACTCGTATATGATCAGGCACTTGAAGTGTAGGTGATAATTTCACTCACCCGAGCAAGGAACGCACATTCAAGGACTCCACAACCGCTGTCCTCGATATTTACTTCACACTTATAGATCTTTTTCCCCCCAGATTTGATGCCTTTGTTGTCCTTTACACATTGGCCTTTTGTCTGTCATTGCTGTGTGGAGTTTTTTTCATTGATTGCATTGCGTTTCTTTGAATGTACAGTGCGTACACGCAAGAAAATGAATCTCAGGATTGTCAATGGTGACAAGTATGTACTTTAACGATAAATGTACTTTAGACAGTGAACGACCTAGAGCATTTCCTGTTAGGAAAGTTTGAGTAAATAGAACTTCTCTCTTTGGAGGGAAGGAGGATAAGGTGTGACTTAAATGAGGCATAGGAGATTATAGAAGACATAAATCGAGTGAACAGCCAGTGATTTTCCACGAGGGGCGGGGTGTAGTGTTAATGTCTAAAATAGGAGGGCCTGATATTAAAGTAAACATAGAAAAATAGACAGATGGAAAACCTACAGCACAATCCAGGCTCTTCGGCCCACGAAGCTGTGCCGATCATGCCCTAGGGCTACCTATAGCACTCTATCTCTTAAAGCTCCATGTACCTATCCAAGAGTCTCTTAAAAGACCCTATCGTATCCGCCTCCAGCACCGTCGCCGGCAACGCATTCCACGCACTCCCCACTCTCTGCGTAAAAAAATTACCCCTGACATCTCCTCTGTACCTATTTCCAAACACCTTAAGCCTGTGCCCTCTGGTGCTAACCATTTCAGCCCTGGGAAAAAGCTCTGACTATTCACACGGTCAATGATTCTCATTTTCTTATGCAGTACACTTCTACCAGGTCACCTCACGTCGTCCTTTGGCCCAAGGAGAAACGGCCGAGTTCACTCAACCTATTGTTATAAGACATGCTCCACAATCCAGGCAACATCCTCAAAAATCTCCTCTGCACCCTCCCTATAGTTTCCACGTCTTCCCTGCAGTAAGGCGACTGAAATCCTGGAGATGCCTGGCACAGTAGGAGAATCGCTACTCCCCATATCGTGTTAGACATGCACTCCTATATTTCAATGCCAATTTCCACTTCTACTAAACACACGATACCGGCCATTTTGTTAAGGAATATCCACAAATTCCGTATCGCAGTTACATTGCCCAACTGTCGTCACTCGGTAGCTTTCATTGAACAAGAATGTTGGCTGTCGTCACTTTGCCTTTGCCCCTTTAGAACGCGAGGAATAAATGGGAAAATGTGGGGAGGGAGAGAGAGAGAGAGAGAGAGGGGGGGGGGGTTCGGAGCGTGCGAGAGGGACTGAGAGAAAGAGATTAGAAGAGACAAAGAGAGAGGAGAAAGGGGAAGAGAGCGACAAAGAAAAACGGGGAGAGACAGAGAGAGGAGAAAGGGGAACAGAGCGACAAATAAAGAGGGGGAGAGAAGAAAGAGAGAGAGAGAGAGAGAGGGAGAGAGAGGGAGACAGAGAGAGAGAGAGGTTCGGAGCGTGCGAGAGGGACTGAGAGAAAGAGATTAGAAGAGACAAAGAGAGAGGAGAAAGGGGAAGAGAGCGACAAAGAAAGAGGGCGAGGGAAGAGAGAGAGAGAGAGAGAGAGAGAGAGAGAGATGCACAGAATACGAGATTCAAAATGGCACAGTCTTTCTCCACATAAATTAGACTGACATGATAGTTTCATCCCTTCACTTGAACCTGAAAGCGGAACTATTTCTGGCTGCTTAACTGTTTGCTCGCTTCATAATTATATTTTATGATAATTAGTGAATGCAACCGTGCGATACTTTGTCATGTTATTAAGTGAAGTATTATATGTTTTATTGTACCAGTTATAGACTGAAATGTAGTGATAGGCTACATCTTGTTAATGTCATAACTATCACTGTATTTAATGTCTTAACTATCACTGCACCCCTGCTAAGGGAATACAAGGTGTGAGCACTGTAGAGTTTATAGATACACGAAAACAATCATTGGGTGCATCCGGAGCCCGACTAAATAGATACATGAAATACACCAAGTGAAGAAAACATAATTATCAGGTCAGAAATAATTAAAAAATGGTTTATATAAACCACTGAAACTAAGTTCTATGCAACAAAGTGACAGGAATCCCAGCACATATTTATCCAGGAACACAGAGATAATGAACTTTTGCTCTAATAGATAGTCAAACAGGGTTATGCACAATGAAGAAATAAGCTGCATTGGAGAGGAAAAGGATGTCACACGTACGACTGAAGAGATACAAACAGCTGAAGTTAGAATGTAAATGCTCACAGAGGTTATAACAATTTCCACAAGCTGAAAAGTACTGGAAGTGCTAATATTCATAATTATTGTTGTAAAAATTAGCTTGCCTTCATCCTTGCCTATCAACGCATGTCACCAATTTTCTCAAAAATCGTGAAAACGTAGCTGAATTGTTGACAGACGGTAAAAGATATTTGTTCCCCAAAGAAGAAATCACAAAAAGATCCATCAACGTATAGTCCTATTACTTGTGTACAAACTTTATGTAAAATTGTGACATCATGCATCTCGCAACTAATTACTACTCATGTCGATATCCACAATATATTTGTACGAGTACGGAAAGGATACCGTAAGGCTATGACAGGATGTAAGGAACAACTGATAATAGATTCCGTAAATATAAATCAAGCCCGGTAGAAAATCAGAATTCTTTCATGTTGCTCTATGGACTGCAGAAATACATGTGTCCTATCTCTTACCTTGAACAGTAACCGAAACAAGCAGCTTACACAGAGAACAGAAAAATATAAAAGAGAAAAAAAATATGAACCATGCGAACCAGGGCATTACAATTATATTATTAATTTTTGGCATAATATCTTGGTCTGAAACCGATCTGGAAACTTTACAAAGAAAAATAAGAACTGGAACGACACATTTCAGAAACCATTATGTTCATTCGAATGCGATTAGATTAACACTATCTGGGGCAGAAGGGTGAAGAGGAATAATAGACGTTAAAAAAGCTACACAGAAGTCAGATGAATCTTCAAAGGACGAAAATATGAATCAGAGCTCCACGCAAACACAGGCAATTCCAATTGTACGTGTACTAAAATGAGACCACAACCCAGAAAAAAAATGAAGACATTATCACTACTGAGGAAAATGTTAACCAGTGGGAGACACCACCACGATCTGCGCAGAATAAATGCAACAAGGAAGCGTAGAACGCCTGGCTCAGAGTTCTGGGAAGGATTCCTTTGGCAATACAGCTGCAGGTGGTTAACACACAAAATAAGATCAAAAATACATAATAAAAGACCAACATATTCAAGAAGATAAATGTAGAGATTGCTGGGGGGAAAAGAAGAACGGAGGCAGTCCAACGTATTACAGGATTGTGTTGTAACAGAATCTGATTACTTACACAGGCACACTCAGTGGCAAACATCATTCGTCATGAAAACACACATAAATAAAATTACACTAATTAATATAATCACACCTTATTATAAATGCAAGCTTGATCCAGTTTTTGAGTTAGAATACCACGAATTATACTATGACCGATCATTTATTACGGTTAGAACAATTCATAATAATCGTTCAGATATAATAATGCAGGATAAAGAAACAAGAGCATCTTTTTTTTTAATAGATATAGCCATTACATACAGCATTACTTACAGACAATCAACAAGTTTAAAACACAATAAATATGCTGAACTAAAAGAGGAATTTGAATGTCTTTGGAACATGACCAGGGTATACATTATCCCGCTGATAATATCTGCAACAGGAATCAGTATACAGAAAAGTGTTCAAAAAATAGGTCTACACTGTAATATCTATGGAGATCTTCAGAAAGCCACAATGTTAAGTACCACTGGAAAAGCCTCATATGTTGCTCATATGTTAACCCTCTCATTCCCGGAATCATTGTAGTGAATCTTCTCTGTACCCTCTCCAACGTCAGCACATCCTTTCTTAAATAGGGAGACCAAAACTGCCCACAATACTAAATACTAAGTAAGGTCTCACCAGCGCCTTATGGAGCCGCAACATCACATCCCTGCTCTTATACTCTATTCCTCTAGAAATGAGTGACAACATTGCATTCGCCTTCTTCATCACCGACTCAACCTGGAGACAGACGTGTGATTAATGAGGAACATCTGGAAAACTTCTGAAATGCCCGCTTCGCTGCCGCTGCTACTGTGTGGTAACCAGAATCTCCGGAGCAGAAGGCCCCGAAATTCTCGGCTTTACGTGCTTCTGCGGCGGGAGCGAGGCCGCAGGCGCTCGGGAGACTGTATCGGACGGCTGGTCGGAGGCTCAAAGTTATCGGACGGACGGACTTAGTGTCGGCTGTGGTCGGCTGCTTCCAAGGCATCGGCAAGTTGACGGTGCCTGGAGGTTTATGGCAGGGAGTTTCTCCCTTTTCCCGTCTGCTAACGGGGACTGGGGACTTTGAGACTATTTTTACCGTGCCCATGGTTTGTTCTTCATCAAATTATGGTATTGTTTTGCACTGCTGTAACTATATGTTATAATCATGTGGTTCTGTCAGTGTTAGTCTTTGGTTTGTCCTGTTCCCTGTGATATCATTCCGGAGAAACATTGTATCATTTCTTAATGCATGTACGCATTTCTAAATGACAATCCCCCCCCCCCCCACACCCGCCAAAGAGGACTGAGTGTTCTCATAATCTAACCTTAAGGGCATCCTGCATGAGGACTCCCAAGTCCCGTTGCATCTCAGAACTTTGAAATCTCCCCATTTAAATATTAGTCTGCTCGTTTATTTCTTCTGCCAAAGTGCATAACCATTCACTTTCCAACATTGTATTTCATTTGCCATTTCTTTGCCCATTCTTCCAATCTATGGTAACACACTCACGCGCAAACGCAAACACATACAGTGGACACACGCAACACACACACAGACGCAAACACACTCAGGCACGTACGAACACAGATTTAAGTATGCCGACACAGACAGACACACACACATACACACACTGGCGCACACAATTACTGAAACAAGTAAACAAGCTCACGCAGACACAGATCGACACACGCAAATGCCTACACACACCAACACGCAGAGCCGCACACTATCACACTATTATCTCCACTCAAACACGGATGCAGACACCGAAACACACTCATACACATTAACGCGCAGAGACAGACACAGAGAAATACAGAAACACAAGCTCAAACACAAGAGCATAAAACACATAAAGTCACACACATGCACAGCAGCATTTAGACACCCAGACCCACATAGAAACACTGATAGAAACACACCCACACAAAGACAGCTACAGTTTCTCATCTCCATCTCCAGCTCTCCGCTGTGCTCTGTGTTCTTTCAGCATTCGACAGATTTCAAAGTGATTTCCTCCGATGTCTTCCGAACTCAGCGAGTACGGTCCCAGAGCCATCACGCAGTACTCATAGATTAACTCCCACCTTCCCTAAAATGTATTGAGTGGCGACTGTCCCAGCTGTCCCCACTTCAGATATAAGCCCATAATTTTCCTGTATCCCTTACGAAGAGTGCAATGCTCTAGAGCTCCCCGAACCAGTGTATACATATCCCTCTGGAGTCCTGAATGCTTTCTGCCGCATGAGCCCAAGTGTTCTCTGTATCCACGCTGTACCGACACAGACTGAATGTTGTGTGCCTGCTGATCTCCTACAGAAACACATACAGACACAGACAGACACACACACACACACATCACACACGGGCACGTACAGGTATATAAACAAACAGACATACACACACACACCACACACACACACACACACACACACACACACACACACACACACACACACACACACACACACACACACACACACACACACACACACACACACACACACACACACACATACACACACACACACACACACACACACACATACACATACACACACACACACACACACACATACACATACACATACACACACACACACACACATACACATACACACACACACACACACACACATACACATACACACACACACACACACACACACACACACACACACACACACACACACACACACACACACACACACACACACACACACACATACACTCGGCTACAGGAACACTCAGCCACAACAGACAAACACACAGAAAATCACGCACTCACTCAACAGTAGACGTTGTGACCAAGTCACTGAAGAAATTGGAGATTGGTGGATATGAAAGTGTTTATTCATCAACATAAATAAACATTTTCCTGACCCACTCCCCGCAGAGGCTCTCAAACTGAAACTACGTCGAGTTTATACTCTGGCCGACGATGTTAACAGTAGTCGATTCAATACAAGTTCACAAGCAATTCTGGCACAATTTACTTCAATATTTTGTGTCTGATATCACGTACCCCGTGACGGGTTAAAGAACCAGCAGACATAGAAATCACTTTGGAGTCTTGTATTGCTATTAACTAATACTATTTATTAGTAACAATGTAATGCAGTAATGAAAATCAGATAAATCGAACAGGATAGCAAAGATTATATGTATATAATTGTGGAAATAGAAAAAAAAAACAAATTTCTTCAAGCCTAGCGGTAAATGGTGATGAGTAAAGTTCAGTTCAGTTCAGTTGGTGGAATTGAGTTGAGTAGTGATGGAGAGACAGAGGTGTTGTTGTTCGAGTAATCGGATGCCGTCGATTCTTCCCGTTGTCCTCCGAAATCCTTTTGAATTCATTGAAATTGACCACAAAAAGGGGACCGCTTTCTGTGGTGGAGTTATCAACCCAGGCGAGGGGTGGCCCCACTAATAACTTGCCACCGTTCACACCTTTTCCACACTGCAAGAGCTACTGATCGATTCTCCTTATCGATCCTCTAAAAAAAAACACTTTTCTGTGGGCACAACAAAGCTCATCCACTCTCCGAAATAATGTGTCTGTCTGTCTACCAGCCTCTCTCTCTTAATAACAAGGTGTTATCAGCAACAGATGATGTCAAACTTCCCAGTGTGGATAAAACCGGGACCACTAGGCTTCAGACCTCATCACAGCGATGGTTTGAACATGGTTGAAATCCCCATGTGCAGAGATAGTCACGGGCTCTGATAACAGGGTTGCAAACACTCCAGCGAGTGTAACGTTGATCAGCACATTCTCCCGGCTGCCTTTGTGCAGGGGCGCTTCGGGCCGCTTCCCCACAGTCTGAGAAAGTTAGAATCTGAGCTCAAAAAGTGAATGACAGCACACTCGGCAATGACAACCAAAATTTTCATAAAATGTTCCTTCAACTTCTCTTTCCCTACATAGGCCGGATTCTAATCAACTGCATCGCGGCAAAGGTGCAGCGCGAAAGAAGGCCTTTCGGCCCTTCCACCGTTCGGCTGCATAGCAGTTTTATATAAGATAAGTCATATGCTCGGATCATTGCGAGCTATTCTCGGGCTCTTATATGAGAAATTATCTGCTGGCATTGGATGAGATCTGAAGGAGCTGTACCAGGAGTGATCCCGGGAATAAAATGGTTACCATACGAGGAGCGTTTTTTGGTTCTAGGACTGTACTCATTTGAGTTTAACACAGTGTACGGAGGGGGGTGGGGAAGTAATCTCAATGAAACATAGTGGCTATTGAAAGGCCTACATGGAGTGGACGTGGACTTTTCTATAGTTGTGCCGAGGACCAGAGCGCGCAGCCTCAGAGTTCAAGGACGTTCTTTAGGATAGAAATGAGGAAGAGTGTTATTAGAATTTGTGAATTCCATTGCCAGAGACGGCTGTGGGACCCCATTCTTTGGGTACATTGAAAGCGGTGGTTGACATGTGCGGGATTAGTGATCGGGTTAATGGTTACAAGGGTAAGACATGTAAATGAGATGGAGACGCATATTTAGATCAGCCATGATTGAAGGGAAGTCCGCCATATAAACATAGAAACATAGAAAAACTACAGCACAATACAGGCCCTTCGGCCCATAAAGTTGTGCCGAACATGTACTTACCTTAGAAATGACTAGGCTTACACATAACCCTCTATTTTTCTAAGCTCCATGTACCTATCCAAAAGTCTCTTAAAAGACCCTATCGTATCCGCCTCCACCACCATTGCCGGCAGCCCATTCCACGCAATCTCCACTGTCTGAGTAAAAAACGTACCCCTGACATCTCCTCTGTACCTACTCCCCAGTACCTTAAACCTGTGGCCTCTTGTGCAAACATTTCAGCCCTGGGAAAAAGCCCCTGTCTATCCACACGATCAATGCCTCTCATCATCTTATACACCTCTATCAGGTCACCTCTCATCCTCCGTCGCTCCAAGGAGAAAAGGCCGTATTGACTCAACATGTTTTCGTAAGGCAGGCTCCCCAACCCAGGCAACATCCTTGTAAATCTCCTCAACACCCTTTCACAGGAGGATTGTACAGGAGGGTTGGGTACGAAGGCATCAACGCCATCCCGTTTGAAACAGATCCAATGAAACGCCAAAGGAAATATCTAAGTTGTTCTTCACTGGGAAAGGAAGAATCATTGAAGATAGGTTGCAGATGGGTAAAATTTCAAAGCTGGAAGAGGAACAAGAAAGCGGGAGGGCGAAGGAACGACTTTGTAGGCCGAATGGGCTCATTCTTCTCATGGTATCGTCTTACAGTTTATAAGGGTCTACACGGTGCTGTCATCTTCTAAGTGGAGGTCTGAGATAAGTAGTATACCACAGGGTTCTCTACTGGAGTCTCCGCAGTTTGTCTTATATATACCTGACGCGGTGAAGATGCACGTGGTTGGATTAATATTGGTGGAGAGTACAACACCAACGACTGGCAACGAATACAGTGGGATATCCTGTCAATCATTTGCAGATGAGGGCAGAGAAATGGCAGATGGAGTTTAACGCTGCCAAATGTGAGGTGTTGCGACTTGCTCGGTCAAATGTAGAGAGGCAGTACACTGCTAAATGCAAAACACTGAACAGTGTTAATGAGCATAAAGATGTTAGGGTCGAAGTTCATAGCTCCCTGAAGGTGGTTCTGCGGGATTATTAGGTGGTTCAGATGGCAAATGGCATATTTGGTCTTAGTAGTTGAAGCATTGAATCCAAAAGTCAGGAGGTGATGTTGCAGCTTCATAAAACACTAGTGAGGCCACATCTGGAGAATTATATACAGCTTTGTTAACCCAATTATATATGGACGGTAAGGATTTGGAGAGGGTGCAGAAGAGGATCACAAGGACATCGCCTGGATTAGAAGGCACGTACTATAATGAGAGGTTGGCCAAGCTTGTTATTTACTTTGCAGCGGCGGAGGCAGAGGGCAGATCTGATAGAGGTTTATGAGATTATCAGAGGCACAGATAGATTGGGCACACCGTATTTTTTTTTCCTAGTGTTGAAATACTGCATCTAATACCGAAGGACATTCATTTACTGTCAGAGGGGATCAGCTCAAAGGAGATTTGCGAGGCAAGTTGATTCACAGAGTGTGTTGGGTGGCTGTGGTGGTGGTGGAGGCAGATACATCAGAGATTTTTAAGAAAAGCTTAGATAGACAATTGAATGTGAAGAGACTCGAGGGATATGGATATTATGTAGGCACAGGGATCAGTTTAGTAGCCATTTGGATACTAATCTATTTGGTTCATTAGAACATTTTGGGCCGGAGAGTCTGTTCCTGTGCTGTACTGTTCTATGTTCTATGTCTATGCTCCATAACATTGTTAAGTCGACAATGTTTCAATGTGATTTTCAATTTAGTGTGTTGTTTTACCATAACGAGCTCCAAAACTTCTTTCAGCATTTTGTCCAACTTTTCCAACCCATTCCTCAGTTCCACAAGAGATTCCCACATCATTCCCTGAGACTGGGAGCCTTTCCCCATCACCAGCTGAAGAAGAGCGGGGAATCCTCTGTCGGGCTTCGCTTCTCTGTGAGTTATGTGATTTTCTTTAAACAATGAACTTGGTGAGTGACAGACTGAGTGAGAGAGAATGGAAAAGACAATATCTGCTCAGTGATGGGACGTCCCAGTGACATTGAACACAGGAACTGTCACTGGACAGCCTCTTCACCCACTCTGTAAATTTCTGGGTTCGGTCATTAGCAGAAAGGATCTGATTGTGGAAATTACAAATCAGAATATTATGAATTAATTATTAATTTTATAACTTGGTCAGTTCTGCTAAACAAATGGCAATTGATGAAGGTCCTTTTGTATTCTTTAATTAATATTGCTTCCTTACGCCAAAACTAACCCTCACTGTGTCAGAATCAGTGATTAAATCCATCCCCAAACACTGCACTTTCATCTCTGCACATTGTAACTTGAACCATCTCACTGAGGGTCTGATGGAGACACAACCCCTGCCCTCTGTACATGTGATCACATCTCCCATGATTCTGACATTTCAAATACCCTCAGAATGGTTTTCTGATTCAGTCTGAAGGTTATTGTACATTCAGCTCGTCGTCAGACCTGACAAACCATGTCTTCCCACAGCTGGTTCCACCTGTTGGTGTGTCCTCTTTCCTCCACCTCCAGGAAAGCTGCATCTGCACACAAACCCCTCACCTGCAAAGATTGCCTATACTCCTGACACAGGAAACCACATCACTGCCACTTTCCCGATACCTTGTCTGAGCTGCTAATCCCCGGGTATACTCCCGGCTCACTCTCCTCCTCAATAAAGCCTCTTTCCTCAGTCACCATCTGTGAGATCATAACAGAACAACCAAAAGATCCATTAGACAGTCCTTGTACCCCTCCACTGCTGACCAGTAAAACCTCTGTCTGCTCAGCCCCTTCTTTGAATATACAACCAGATCCGCATCCATTGTAAGGACAATTAGATTTCTAAAGAGACTATGGAAACCCGTGTCCTTCTCTGATGCAGAGGTCACTGACACCCCACACCACTTCCCAATCTGCACTTGCAGCCCATGACGGTGTCAGATATCCCAGACTCTAGGGCTTTCTAAGAAACACAGTGTTAACAGCAAAATTAGACAATAATTGATTTGAAGAGAGAATTGTTTCTTCCTGAAAGGACACCCGAGCTGTCTGACACAGTGGACCAGATCCTCCCTTCTTTACCCCCTGTCCCGTGTCCATAATCCCCGGGTGGCGGAATGTTCAATCATCCCACTTTCTTCCAACAACATCCCCCCAACGCCACCACATCTTTCGCATCACTTACCCCACACCCACACGTCCACCATAACCTCTCCCAGCACAGATAGAGAAATTCCCTTCACCCCAGACCCCCTCCCAGTTTTGGGAACCTCAATTTAACGATGCCACAGACAAGGCACTGGCGGAAAGCTCAAACCGGAGCTGCGGGATCGGAGAGCCCAGAGACTCCAACCATCCGGCAGTGCTCGGTCCCGGCCCTTTCCCACTGCAGCCGGTCCCCGACTTACACAAACCAGGAGTCATTCTGTTCCTCACCGCCGCCCGAAAAGGAGACCCAGCGGCAAATCCTGGGATCGGCACTGTACCAGTGGTGGCCGAACGTTCCCGCAGCGCTCCTACTTTTCGCCGCAGGTTACCACAGCGCCACAAGCGGCCGGAGGATCCCGCAGTGCCCCTGCGCGTCGCCGGAGGTTACTGCAGCGCCACCATCGGCCGGAGGATCCCGCAGTGCCCCTGCGCGTCGCCGGAGGTTACTGCAGCGCCACCATCGGCCGGAGGATCCCGCAGTGCCCCTGCGCGTCGCCGGAGGTTACTGCAGCGCCACCGGTGGTTGCAGGCGGACAACGCGGGGTGTTCAGCTGTTGGGCCTTTCACTGGGAGACGCTCGATATCCACATCAGCTCCAACCAGCCAACTGTGTGCAAACTTTGATGACAAACAAACATAATTCCTCTCAGCGATCAGCTTTCTGAATGAATCACTGTCTTTTAGAGGAATGGGCATCTATGGTCTACATTGTCAGAGTGTTTTAGTTTTCCAGTGGACGAAGATTGCATGGACGAGAGGTCTTCTGTTGACTAATACGATGTGTATCTGGTCCGCGGACGTTTCTGGATTACTTTAGTGAAACAGTTGTTTATCAAAATACGAGAGGTAACCGATGTCACTCACTGATTAGGCCGAATGGCGGAGGCGGATCAGTCGAGAGGGCATTACCACCAGCTCCCGCTTAGAAATCACCATCAAAGTGGAGCAATCCTTTAAGTAAATGTCGCTTTTTAAATTTTATTTCGATTTCCCTCCGAGGGAAGTTAGGGGCGATTATATATAATCTCCTCCGGCCAAAGTCTGAAGTATCGCAGAGAGGTAGGAGGAGACGCTCGGAACATGGCCTTGATGACAGTTCCCTGGGAGGGAGAGATCCCGACACGAGAAGTGGGGGGGGGGGGGGCGGAATGAAGATGGTGTGAGAGCGGGTGGACAGGATGTTTGTCCCGGTGGGGGCAGGAAGGGTTCATCTGTAGAAATGTCTTAGCCCACGGTGGTGGCGAGCAGAGGGATTCACCACATTTGGGGGCAAACACCGGCAGACTGCTGACCTGCAAGCGGGGCCAAATATCTGGGCAAAGTGGGGATAGGAGTGGTGTTGGAGGACACGGATGGATCGGCCCGGGATTTTATTGAATGACTGGACGGACTGAAGTGGCCGAGTGGCCTGCTCCTGTTCCTTCTGTCTGTGTGTTTAAATACAAGGATTAACCAGATCCTTCTTGAGCCTGCAGGATGTCCCAGTCGGTGTTGTAAGGACCGGTGTTTGGAGACCAGGTGTTCCCAAACTGTGTTATCAATTTGGCTGAGGGACAAAATTCAATTTCCAAGTCCGTTGTTGACACAAAATGTATATGTATATAATAGTCATGACATAAAATGTGTATTTATACACTGCTAATGACATAAAAATGTATATTTATTTATTTTCAATGACATAAAACCTATATTTCTATATTATTAATGACAGAAAATCGTATAATTTGTGTACCGTGTGTTATCTGAATGTACTTACCTGTGATGCTGCCACAAGTCAGTGTTTCTCTGTACCTGTACCTTCCCGTACTTGTGCACTTGGCAATAAATTCAACAGGACCTGAGAAATCTCAGTGAGATTTGATTAGTGATGATCATCTTGGCAGCTCAGCAGGCCGAAATTAAAGAGACGGGACACTGTTCCATGCAAAATCCTGGATAATGTCGATGAGCAGGAGCATCTTGGAATCCAAGTTCATCGCTCCCTGACGGTGGCCACACAGATTGATAGAGTGGCTAAGAAGGGAAATGGTATGCTGACCTTTATTAGTCAAAGCATTGAGTTGCAAAGTCAGGAAGTTATGTTGCAGCTTTATAAAACACGTATTAGGCCTCAACTGGAGTGTTTCACACAGTTCTGGTCGCCTCATTCTAGGAAGGATGTCCGGGTTTAGAACAGGGTACAGAAGAGTTTTGCCATGATATTCTCTGGATTAGAGGGCATGAGCTATAATGAGAGTCCGGACAAACCGGGGTTGTTTTCTCTGGAGCCCCGCAGGCTGCTGCGATACTTGCTGAAGGATTATAGGATTACGATACTCATAGATAGAGTAGACAGACAATATATTTTTCCCAGGCTTGAAATGTCTTATACAAGAGACCATGTATTCGAGGTGAGAAAGGGTAATTTTAAAAGCGATGTGAGGGACAAGCTCTTCCACACAGCGAACGGCGAGTAGCTGGAATGTGCTGACTGGGTGATGGCAGATGCAGATACATCAGGGGCCATTAAGAGCCATTTACATAGGCAGGCTGATGGGAAAAAATGGAAGAATATAGACATTGTGTAAGCAAAAAAGATCAGTTCAGTTGGATGTTTGATTAGTATTTTTTTGGAAGCAACACACACAGCGTGTTGGAGAAACTGAGCAGGTCAGGCGGCATCTCCGGGCAAGAGTAAACCGTTGACGTTTCAGGCCGAGGCCATTCTTCAGGACTGCAATGGAAGGAGAGAAGTCAGAATACACAATGGTGGGGGACTGGAGGAAGCATCACAATGGTGGGGGACTGGAGGAAGCATCACAACGGTGGAGGACTGGAGGAAGCATCACAACGGTGGGGGACTGTAGGAAGCATCACAATGGTGGGGGACTGGAGGAAGCATCACAACGTGGGGGACTGGAGGAAGCATCACAACGGTGGGGGACTGGAGGAAGCATCACAATGGTAGGGGACTGGAGGAAGCATCACAATGGTGGGGGACTGGAGGAAGCATCACAAGGACGCAGGCGCTGGTGAAGTAAAGATCTGGAAAGTTGATTGGTGAACGAGATAAAGGTCTGGGGAATGGGGAACCTGATATGAGAGGGGAGAAACCATGGATAAAAAACTAATGGGCAGGAGCACCAGAGGGAAGTTATGGGCAGGTAAGCAGATAATGGGGAATGGTGTGGGAGGGGGTGGGCAACTACCGGAAATTCGAGAAACTCATGTTCATGGCGACAGCTTGAAGGCTGCTCAAACGGAATATAAGGTGTTGTTCCTCCAATCTGAATCCACCCCCGTTGCGACAGTAGAGGAGGCCATGGACTGACATATCGGAATAGGCATGGGAAGTAGAATTAAAATGGGCATGATCCCTCTTTTTCTGACGAAGTTGTCTCCAGTCTACGTCGGGTTTCACTGATACCAAGGAGGCGACACCGGAAACACCGGATACAGTAGATGACCCCAACAGAAGAAATGGCGATTTCTCCTTCCGGTGATCAAAATTTTCACTTCTCTCCCGTTCCGTATTCCACACTCTGACCTTTTACTTCTTCTCACCTCTTATTACTTACCCCATGGGCCCTTCCTCCCTCACTTTTTTCTATTGTCCATTCTCCTCTCCTATAAGATTATTTCTTCTCCAGCACTTTCGCACCCACCTGGCTTTCCTTATCCCCTTCCAGAAGGCCTCTTTGCGCTCACTGCCTTTTAATTTAGGCATCTCCCCTCTTCAATCTCAGTCCTGAAAAAGGGTCTCGGTCCGAAATGTCGACTGCTTACTCTTTTCCGCAGACGCTACCTGACCTGCCGAGTTCCAAAAGAACTTTGAAAGTTTTCTTTTCATAGAGGAGTAACAGAGAGGTTAGAGAGATTCTGTGATAAGGAATGCAAAGAACAATCACCAGACTGATCCCTGGAGTGGTCGGATCATCATGTGAAGAAATATTAAGCGCGATAAGCCTTTAATTTAGAGAACCGAGGACGAAGAAGTGAACACATCAAAATGCACAACATCATTAGCGGTTGAACCAATGAAAAATGGTGTGGATTGCTGGGGACTGAAATGAGGGGAAATGTCTACACTTCGAGGGTGGTGAATGCTTGTAAATCCCCACCAGAGAAGGCAGTAAAGATTCATGATTGTCCACACGCAAAATAGAGATCTGCAGATTTGTGGAGGCAGAAGGGATCGAGGAAATGAGGATAAGGCAGAAACATGTGGCTGAGATGGGAGCGCAGCCGCCATCTTTTCGATCGTTCGATGGGCTGAATGGCCACCTCCTGCTGTTTCTCACTTGGTGATGTTACATTTTCACTCTCCAGTGAGGCCGGGGGAATGCGAATAGAAGTTAGTGTTTGTAAACATAGAACTGATTTGACTGGAACCTGCACATTTCCGGTCCGGGTGTAAACTGTATGGCGAAGTGGTATGGGGACCGAACCCGTAAATCCTTGACCCAAGGAAGCAGAAAGGGAAAAGATACGGAGGAATAATTAAAAATGTAGCTGGTGTAAATGTGAAATAATGTGTAAAAACGCGGCAGGTGGGTCATGCAGTGTATGAGGGGCGAAGAGCAGAGTCACCACTTTAGGAGGGAGACCTTCAGCCCGTCTTTTGATCCCCCGCCATTTTCCTATTTTACCGCAGATCTGCAGCATCTGTGCGTTTGTTTCTCGTGGTTGTGCATTTTAATCTTACTTCCGTTCAGACAAGGGAATGAGATCCGGATCTGTCACGTCCTCTCGTTGTGGGTGGGCATTTATTTTTTCTTGACTAATTTCACTGCTACGAGCTGCGGTGCATCTAATGTTTCCCCATGTACGACAGTATTTATGAGAGAATTAAGCCTTTTTCATTTATCAGTGTGTCTCGAAAATGTATACACTTCAGTTAAACCCCCTTCCAGAAGATTCAAAGCAGCAAACAACGTTGTCTAATATTTCCACAGAATTAAAATGGGGAATCGGTTTATTATTATTATTATTATTTTAAATTTTGAACAACCTATGCTCCATGGTCTATGCGTTCCTTTCTAACTTCTTTGTTCTGCCTCCAAAACCCCCGCCCCGGCTCTGAAGACGTGGAGCTCAAACTGCGCATGCACAGCCTCCGATGTTCATTGTTTTTTTTTCCGTTCTGTGTTGAAGCGGATCGTCCGGGGGAGACGGGGTAAAGGATTACTGTCTGCGCGGCAAGTACATCAAGTTCCCATCGGTGAGTATTTCAGGCCGTTCCGAGCGGGCATGTTTGAAACTGGCGGGTCGGCCCGGGTTGATGGAGAGAACCTGCCAGGGTCGATCCGGGTTGTGGGGCCTTCACACCGAACCGCCTGAGATGAGCCGCCGCTCAGCCCCTGTTGCTTTAGTCCTAGGAGTAGGTGAGGTGGTGATGGCGGGACTGCAATCATCGGTTGAGTTGTACCTGGGAAAAATTGCCTCCATCACCTCGCGCGGTATCGGATCCAAACTTCACCTGGTTGGATGCCTGGGGCCGATAACTGTGTTAGGTAATACCAAGACACGGGAAGCGGCCATTCGGCCTGTTGTGTTCTTGCAGCCGGAGGTTAAACGAAGCAATCGCATCTGCGGGACCCTGCTCCACGTGTATGAGCAGTTTCATCTTTCGTCAGTTCAGACAAAGCAGTGAGATCCAGATTTGTGACGTCCCCTCTTTTTGTGTGGGCAAAAAGTATATTAGTAAAACAGTATATTAGATAAAACATTAATAGAGTGTAACAAAGGTTTATGGTTACAGAGAAAGTTCAATGCAGGTAGACTTATGATGCAAAGTCACATCGAGTTACATTGTGAGGTCAGGAGTCCATCGTATCATGATGAGGAATTTTCAGTTTGCTTATAGCAGTAGAATGGGAGCCGTCCTTGAGCCTAGTGGTATGTTTACTGTTGTTTTTTTTTTAATCTTCGACCCGATGGGTGGTTGAGAATTGAGAATGTCTAGGGTTGTGGGAATCTTCGATTATGTTTCCTGATTCACTGAGGCAGCGGGAAGCATATAGACAGTCCATGGAGGGGAGTTTCTATGATGTGCTCAGCTGTGTCCATAGATCTATGCTATTTCCTGCAGTCAAACGAAGAATAATAACTGTAGGAAGTTGTAAAGTATCCGGATGGGATGTTTTCTATGGTGCGGTCAAGGATAAAGGTTACATGCAAACATTCTTGTTTGTAGTAGCATTGACATTTCAGGATCATATATATACTGCATATAGTAGTATGTTCTATTAATTCAGTATCTGTGTAATGCTGAAGAGCCATCAGTGATTGTTCTCGATCCCTTCTCCCAACTGGTTCTATCTGATCATTCCGTGCCATCTTGTTAAACCTCCTTCCAGCCTGTATCTCACCACGTCAATGATGTATATCTACCGTCTTTCTTCTAACCTTTGTCTCATTCTGAAGTATTGTACTGCACTTCTACCTCACTGAGCCTTCCAGGAGCTGTGTTTTTCTTGTTCGATTAATTGATGTTTACTTGAATACAGCACGAGGCAGGGTAAATGCAGCAGCCATTAAACCATTACATTTTAATTTCATCGTTACAAAATGGCTGCAGTGCTTTTTTTTTGTCATTATGAAACTCGTAGCATATTGTATGAAGCTTGTTATTTCCTTTCGCAATTATTTGCGGTGAGCTACTTCCTCCGTTTCCAGGGCAACAGCCCCCCGGAGCTGCAAGAGGTGTTGCACGTGTTTCCCGCTCTGAGGTCACCGTTACGTAGCGTAGAGACGGTGCCCTCAGGAGCAACTGCAACAGAGTGATAGATGGACGGAAGGATGCTGTGAGTATTGACGGTATGGAATGTGTTACACCAGGGTCGGAGTGAACTGAAAACTAACAAATTGGTGTGGTGCAGCTGGCATTACACAAATTTGTTAAACAGCTTTGGCCGCCCGAAATATTTTGCAGTCAGATATCATCTGTGCAGTAAAACAAAGAGAAAAAAGACAATGTATTTTGCAGGAATTTTACATTAAGATGGATAGACGATCGTTAGGTTCGTTTCTCCTCAGTTTGTGAATCGGAAATGCTAGGAACACCACGACAAATCGCTGATGCCAAAGCGTCACAGGGCAGTCATTGTGTAGGTTGTAATGTTCGGATGGAGTCTCGGAGAATATGGAACGGGCAGTATATCGGTAATTCTATAGCTGGGATTGAAATTTCCACAGTCTGCAGTGATACTGAAGATCGTGGCGATTGTCTGTCAAACAATTTGTAGTTTTACCAGAACATAACTATTTTGACCGAACTCCATGCCGGCAAGCGATTGAAGATGGATTTAGTAAATAGAGGCCTGTAACGAGTGTGATGTGTGTATCAGTAATGATAGTGGGAGGAAAGAATGCTGCGAGCATTGACTGTATGGAATGTATTACACCTTCTTCTTCTTCTTCTTCTTCTTTGGATATCCATCCCATAGGATGATGATGGTTCCATTTAGTCAGTTAGTGGGGTTTATATCCCACTCCTCAGAACGGAATTGCGTGTACGTGAATGAGTTTTAGGTCAGCAGAGAGCTGCGCAGGTCCAGACCCACCATGTCGACATCCCCTCCCGGTGGGGTCCAAGACGCCTGAGGGAAGTTCTGTTGCAGTGAATTGCCAGACGAAACTTGGTCTGTATTACACCAGGGTCGGAATGAACTGATAACCAACAAATTGGTAGGGGTGGCAATTGAATCTCCACAAATATGTTGAACAGTTTTTGGGTGTCCCAGACATTTTGCAATTTTAATATCTCTGCATTAAAATAGTGAAAAAATACCACTGTTGCTGGAAATGTAAAGCGAGAAGAAGAAAATACTGGAATCGCTCAGCAGATCTGCAGCATCTTGGACAGCTCCATATCTGAAACTGGGTCTTCCACCATTTCTCCTTTCACAGATGTAGACTGAATTACTGAATTCCCAATATCTTATACAGTATTTTACAATTTTACATTAAAAGCATTTCGTCCCAGCCACCCTGAGGAAAAGATGGCAGCCAACTGGGCTGAGCAAATTCCCGCTGACCAATAAGATAGTAAACAAATGAGCTCCGTCTGGCTGCTGGAGACAAGCAGGTTTATCCGCATCCTCTCACAATCTACAGACCAGTGAGCCAGCCTGAGCCCCAACCCAGGCAGAGCTTTGTTAAGTTTCAATTCCACCTTAATTTGAGAATCAGAAGTGGCAGGAAAACCACGGCAAATCGCCGGCTGCAAAGCGTCCCTCTGATAAGGGGGGCGCTGGGATCGGACCCAAATGCAAGACACAGACAACGAAGGACTAGAAACAGGACTTGACTAGAGAACTGGGACAAGAACACAAACTTGGGCTGGGACATTGGCTAAGCAAGCGGGACCAGGACAAAGAAATGGGAACTAGGAGCCTGGGCTTGGACTCAGTTCCGGAGACTCGACAAGGGCACAGAACCTGGTCTTGTCTCGGGTTCGGACCCCGGAACTAGGCGAGGACATGACGTGGCTACAGGAATGGACATGGCTTGGGTTCTTCATGGCTTGGGTACTTCGAGGCGAGGACATGACGAGGCTTGGCTTCTTCGAGGCGAGGACATAACAAGGCTTCGATTCGGACTCTGAGCCAGGGACTGGACAAGGACCCAGAACCTGTGCCTTGACTCGGGCTCGGACTCCGGAACTAGGAGAGGCTACAGGACGGAACGAGAGACTCCTTTCAAGACCAGGGAACTCCAGTACAGGACGAGGGGACTCCAGCACAGGACGAAACACATGGGTAGGACGAGGCAATGGACATGACGAGAACACGATGCCTTGACTTGGTATTCAGGAACAGCCTAGCCTTGGACTTGGGACGACAGGAACCTCGGAACCCTGGACTTGGGACGACAGGAACGCAGAACCCTGGTCTGGAGCACGGGAACACGGAGGCTTTTCATTCCAGGACGAAGGAGATGTCCTCCTTTTTTAAAGAAAGGGGCTTCCCTTCCTCCACCATCAACTCTGCTCTCAAAAGCATCTCTCCCGTTTCATTCACTTCTGCTCGCGTCCCATTCTCCCGCCACCCTACTAGGAATAGGGTTCCCCTGGTCCTCAGCTACCCACCCCACCAGCCTCAGGGTCCAACATGTTATTCTCCGTAACTTCCACCACCTTCAACGGGATCCCACCACTAAGCACATCTTTCCCTCCACCCACCATTTCTGATTTCCGCTGGGATCGCTCCCTACGCGACTCACTTGGCCAATAGTTCCACCCATCCCTCCCCACCGATCTTCCTCCTGGCACTTATCCTTGTAAGCGGAACAAGTGCTACACATGCCCTTACACTTCCTCCCTTACCACCATTCAGGGCCCCAGACAGTCCTTCCAGGTGAGGCAACACTTCGCCTGTTAGTCGACTGGGGTGATACACTGTGACTGGTTCTCCCGGTGTGGCCTTCTATATATTGGCGAGACCCGGCGCAGACTGGGAGACCGTTTCGCTGAACACCTACGCTCTGTCCGCCAGAGAAAGCAGGATCTCCCAGTGGCCACACATTTTAATTCCACGTCCCATTCCCATTCTGACATGTCTATCCACGGCTTCCTCTACTGTAAAGATGAAGCCACAATCAGGTTGGAGAAACAACACTTTATATCCATCTGGGTCGCCTCCAACCTGATGGCATGAACATTGACTTCTCCAACTTCCGTTAATGCCCCACCTCCCCCTTGTACCCCAGTCGTTGTTTATTTATTCATTATTATATTGTTATATTCTTTTTCTCTCTCTCCTTTTTCTCCCTCTGTCCCTCTCACTATACTCCTTGCCCATCCCCTAGGCTTCACGCCTCCCTCTTTCTTTCTCCGTGCGTCTCCCGTCCCATGATCCTCTGATATCCCTTTTTCCAATCAACTGTCCAGCTCTTGGCTCCATCCCTCCCCCTCCTGTCTTCTCCTGTCATTTTAGATCTCCCGCTCCCTCTCCCACTTTCAAATCCCTTACTAGCTCTTCCTTCAGTTAGTCCTGACGAAGGGTCTCGGCCCGAAACGTCGACTGTACCTCTTCTTAGAGATGCTGTCTGGCCTGCTGCGTTCACCAGCAACTTTTAAGTGTGTTACGTTATTGATGACTTTGATTTGTATATGAATGTACATAGCATGGTTAGCAAGTTGTGATGCTAAAATAGGGAGTCTTGCTGATATTGCAACATGTTGGAATGTATTTCTAAGAGACGTTTGTCAGTTATGGAGATAGAACCGAGAGAAAGCAAATGGTTTTCAACTTGGACAAGTGAAAGATGATGCATTTTGGAAAGTGAAACCATGGTGGGCCTGATATGCTGAATGGCGGAGCACCAAGTGTTGTGGAAAAGAGCGACCTTGGATTACAAGAGTAAAGTTCGCTGAAAGCAGACCTACAGGTGTAGAGGGTGGAAAATCAGGCTTTAATCATGCTGGCCTTCATCAGTCAGGCATTGAGTTTTGGATTACAGACATTACATTGTAGTTATACAAATAGCTGGTGAGGCTGCAGCGAGTATTCTGTACAGTTGTGATCACCCTATTGTATGAAATATATTATCGAGCTGGAGAGGGTGCAGAAGGGATTGATGAGGATGCTGCCTGGACTAGAGGGCCGAGTCATAGGGAGAGGTTGGCCGAGCTGGATCTTTATTCCACGGAGCACAGGAGAATTTGGGTGACACTGTAGGTTTATAAAATCAAGAAGGAGAAAGAAGTCGATAACCATCCTCTTTGTCTTGTTGACATTGGGAAAGTGGTTATTTGACTGGCTCCAGGCCTTAAGCTGTTTTCTCTGTCTGACATATCATTATTGTCGCTGATGATCCCCACCACAATGTGTCTTCAATGTGGTTATTGTGTGTTTGGCCATGCAGACATGTGTGAGCAGAGTGTACAACACGCAGCCGAGTTCACGGTAATGGGAATGGACAAGCGGTCCAACCTGACTGGCTGCGGTCTGTTCTCTAGGAAGCCCAACATCCAGTTGCTCAGTGGTGTGTTTGGATGGCTGAGAAGGGATTTGTTCACCAATGTCTGTGGGACAATAGTGTTACATGCCGAACTGAAACTCAGAAACAACATTCTGACACAAGTGTCCCAAGGGGAATGACAGATGCTATGGCATCTGCCCTGGAGTGATTCGGTAGGTAAATTCATTGTTGAGCGCCCAGTGAGCAAGGATTGGAGTTGTTGATGTGTGCCGTTATCAGCCGTTCAAAGCAGGCCATGCTGATTGGCGTCAGGTCCACCGGACAGTAGTCGTTTTGCTCTGAATGTGTAGAGTTCGTTGGTATAGGGAAGATGGTGGCTGATTTGAAGCATGTGGGAACAGCAGCCTGGGCGAGTGAATTGTTGACGATGAAGACATGAATGCGCTGATGTGCACACTGTATGCGAGCTCAGCCTGGATGGTTTCTGTCCCAACACCTCTGCAGATTCCTTATTACGTCTCGTGTTACAGACATTGACTGCTGAGCTGTCGGGGGGCGAGGGGAGTTAGTTTTCGTGGGTCGCATGTATTGAATGTCTCGAAGCAGTGCTCAGAGCGCCAGGGAGGACAACGTCACTGGTACAGTCAAGCCTATTTTTTCCCTCACGTAGTCTGTCAAGTCCTTGATGCCCAGCCTCATACACCAGGCTGGACGGCGGATAATCCTCTAAGGCGTTTCCAGTCACCAGTGGCGTCAAACAGGGCTGTGAGCTCGCACCCACACTGTTCAGCATGATGTTTACTGCCATGCTGATTGATGCCTTCCAGGACAGTGATGCTGGAATCAGCCTCAAGTACAGAGTGGATGGGAAGCTCTTCAACCTGAGCAGACTTCAAGCTATTATCAAAGTGAAGGAGACTGTTCTGAGGGACTTCCTCTTTGTCACCGACTGCGCCCTGTATGCTGGCTCGGAGCCAGAGATGCAAGTCAATATGGACAAATTCTCCACGGATTGTGACAACTTTGGACTCACTATCAACATCAAAAAGACCGAAATCATGCACCAGCCTGCTCCTCATGCACCGAACACAGAACCGAAATTCACAGTCAAAGGACAGAAATTACAGGCAGTGGACCAGTTTACTTACCTTGGCAGCACCCTCTCCCGACCAGTGACTATTGATACAGAAGTTAACTGCAGAATAGCAAAGGCAAGTTCTGCTTTCGGTAGACTGCACTCCACTATATGGGAACGTCGAGGAATCAGTCCAGCAACAAAACTAACGGTCTATAGAGCCGTGGTACTCACTACCCTCCTGTATGCCCGTGAAACGTGGATAGTGTATCGAAGGAACGCAAGACAGCTCACCCATTTCCACATGACCTGTCTTCGCAGAATATTAGGGATTAGTTGGCAAGAGAAAGTACCAGACACGGAAGGTCTCTCTATTTGAAGTCTGCCATCAGTGCACACACTGCTGATGAGAGTATAGACTCGGTGGGAAGGTCATTCATCCGTATGCCGGACGAGCACATAGTCAGGCAGCTCTCTTTTGGGGAACTCGCTGCTGGATGACGCTCTCATGGAGGGCAGAAGAAACGTTACAAAGACACACTATAGGCCTCCCTGAAGTGGTTTGACATAGACACGACCTCCTGGGAAATGCTGGCACAAAACGGCCCTACCTGGCGCGGCCGCGTCAGCAAGGACTGTCGAGCTTACGAAGCAAAGGCGCATTGCTGAAGGACAACATAAGCGGGAGCTGCGCAAGTCCAGAGCTACCAGCGAAACAACATGGGCCAGGACATTCCGTTCCCGACTTGGCCTGATCAGTCACCTTCGGACACACCGCATCCAGTCTCAAAATGACGAATGGTGTCGAGGTCTTCATCGACGACGATGGACCAAATACATACACCAGGGCTCGTTTCCCAGGGTTGGGGAGTCCGATGGAGGCACCTGAGAGATGAAGGTTCAAGGTAGCATTTAAGAGATGTTTGAGCACGTATATAGATGAGGGAAGTATAGAGGGCTATGTTCCGGATGCAGGAGAATGGGACCAGACCGAACATGGCACGGACTGGATGGGCTAATAGGAGTATGTAACTGGCAGTGATTGGGCTTCGGTCTACGTTGGTGCCTTCACTGATGCTGCGGGCTGTTCCTTCTTCAGCAAAGAAGCAGACGTCTCCGGGGGCTGGAAATTGGTAGCGTGAATCTCTCGGTGTGAGATGTGGGAACATCCAGCGTCAGATGTGGAAGAGATGTGCGAGGCTCTCGGTGTGGGCTGTGATCCTCCGAGGTTGGATTCGGGAATACCACGCATGTTTTGACCCAGATAAAATGCATCAGGTGATCAAGTTGTCTTGGTTTAAGAGATGTTGAGCGAGTATTTCTGTTCTGGGCTCAGATATTTGGTTCTGAATTTCCTTTGGAAGCAAAGCAGGGAATAAATTCCCATTCCATCCCTCACAAGGAGAGGCTGTGATTAAATGCGCTGTTTTGTGTTTGCAACAGTAGAAATAGACCGGGGTTTCAGAATTCAATTCACGTTTGGAAATTCCCCTCACTGTCACCTGTCTATCTGCCAGTGGAAGTCAAAGAGAAACTCCAAATGTTGGAGAGAGAACAGAATATTAAAGAGTACATCACAGGAACAGGCGCTTTGGCCACAATGGTGTGCCAAACCAGCTGAAAAGTAAATAAACCCCACCCCACCCCTCCCCCCAAAAAAAAGAGCTAATGACTCCTACCTACACAATGTCCATATCCTCTCAATATTCCTCACACCCATGGGCCTATCTAAACATCTCTTAAAACCCTCCAGTGTATTTGCTTCCACCACCATAACAGACAGCGCATTCCAGGCATCCACACCTCTCTGATGTAAAACAACTTACCCTAACATTTCCTTTGCACCTACTCCCTCACGCCTTCATTGCATGTCCTCTGGTATTAGACATTTCTACACAAAAAAAAAGATGCTCCGTGTCTACTCTATCTATGTCTTTCATAACCTTATAAACCTCTATCAGATCCTCCCTCAGTCGACACTGCTACATGGAGAACAACCCATGACTTTCCACTAAAAACTGTATGATGTTTGATCCGTTTTGACGAAATGTTAGGAAACCCAATTGCTAACAGTTTTCCTCTCCCACACAGCTGTTCCTTACCTGCTGAGCGTTTCTAGTGATTCCAGTTACTCTTTATTACATTCACCCTGGAACGTTATAAATCTCCTGCGAATGGACCAGTGCACCTGCGCTCGTTTTGTGAGAGTTGATAGAAGAGGAAGGAAACCAGAGCTTTTCCCAATACATTATCCTGGTACATATCGACCTGTTTTCCCCGGAAATGTATTCAGTACAGTTGTTGCTAACAAGCTTCACAAGAATAATCTGAGGAATGATAAGCATTATGCATGAGGAGAATTTGATGGCCCTGGGCCCGTGTTCAGAGGCGCTTAGAGGGATGGCGATTGGGTGTTGTTGGGGAGAGGTGAAGTTAAGACGGGAGTGATTATTTACACCAACTGAATAACAGCAAGTATGGATGCAGTGGGAATGGAGAAAACGTCTTGATTAGACGGAGAATTTGGAATCTGAGTGTGCTGCCTCAGAATATGAAGCTTCACTTTAAAACTGAGATGAGAGCAATTATTTAGCCAAATGTTGGTTTATCTGTGGAATTTGATGCCATAAAATGTAGTGGAGGCCACCGTTGGGTATATTCATGTTCTGGATTGCTAAATAGGTGAGTGTTATAGCAGGGAAGCAAGAATAGGGTGTTGGAAAAAAAAATCCTCCATGATTGATTATGGAGCAGACTAGAATGACCGTATCACCTAAATCTACTCCTACGTATTATAACACATCTTATACCATGACTGAACGATGACTTATTTGTATCCTATCACAAACAACACAAAGTCTGCAGATTCTGGAGATCCAAGCAACACACACAAAATGCTGGAGGAACTCAGCAGGCTAGGCAGCGTCTATGGAAGAGAGAAAAGTCGACTTACCGAAGCTGACTGGCCTGATGAGTTCCTCCAGCATTTCCTTTTTTTATAAAATGTGAGGGACAGTTACAGATTTCTTCACTCGGATAATTATGTATGAGTTCAAGATTTAAATTTCAATGAGTTTAATGGTTAATTCTCCTTTGTATTACTAACATGCTTCATTATCTCTCCGTTTAAAGTTAGATCTGGGCTGAGAGATATATTGGAAGAAACGCCCACGACTGGAAGAAAACCACAGCTGAAGATGAGGGAACAGCAGCAAGTGAACCAGCTCGATGACTGAGAGCACCAACTGAAGAGAACCATTCTGACTCAGAGTTTCCATTGATTCACTCAGGGGAAAGTTTGGTGAGTCTTATTTACTCAAACTCTAGTCCTTTAGACATTACATTTCTGTACCAAGGCTGGTAGGAAATAGACAATAGACAATAGGTGCAGGGTAGCCCATTCGGCCCTTCGAGCCAGCAACGCCATTCTCTGTGATCATGGCTGATCATCCACTATCAGTATCCAGTTCCTGACTTATCCCCACAACCTTTGATTCCACTATCTTGAAGAGCTCTATCCATCTCTTTCTTGAAAGCATCCAGAGACATGGCCTCCACGGCCTTTTGGGGCAGACCATTCCATATATCCACCACTCTCTGGTGAAAATTTTTTCCTCAACTCCGTTCTAAATGGCCTACCCCTTATTCTTAAACTGTGGCCTCTGGTTCTGGACTCACCCATCAGTGGGAACATGCTTCCTGCCTCCAGCGTGTCCAATCCCTTAATAATCTTATATGTTTCAATTAGATCCCCTCCCAGCCTTCTAAATTTCAGAGTATACAAGTCCAGTCTCTCTAATCTTTCGACATATGACAGTTCCGCCATCCCGGGAATTAACCTTGTGAACGTACGTTGCACTCCCTCAATAGCATGAATGTCCTTCCTCAAATTTGGAGACCAAAACTGCACACAGTACTCCAGGCGTAGTCTCACCAGGGCCCTGTACAGCTGCAGAAGGGCCTCTTTGCTCTTATACTCAATTCCCCTTGTTATGAAGGCCAGCATGCCATTAGCTTTCTTCACTGCCTGCTGTACTTGCATGCTTGCTTTCAATGACTGATGTACAAGAACACCTAGATCTCGTTGTACTTCCCCTTTTCATAACTTGACTCTATTTAGATAATAATCTGCCTTCCTGTTCTTACCACCAAAGTGGATAACCTCACATTTATCCACATTAAACTGCATCTGCCATACATCTGCCCACTCACCCAGCCTGTCCAAGTCACCCTGCATTCTCGTAACAGCATCCTCACATTTCACACTGCCACCCAGCATTGTGTCATCGGCAAATTTGCTAATGTCACTTTTAATTCCCTCATATAAATCATTAATATATATTGTAAACAGCTGCGGTCCCAGCACTGAACCCTGCGGTACCCCAATGGTCACCGCCTGCCATTCCGAATGGGACCCATTAATCGCTACGCTTTGTTTTCTGTCAGCCAGCCAATTTTCAATCCATGTCAGTACTCTGCCTCCAATACCATGCGCCCTTATTTTGCCTGCTGACCTCCTATGTGGGACTTTATCAAAGGCTTTCTGAAAGTCCAGGTACATTACACCCACTGGCTCTCCCTTGTCCATTTTCATAGTTACATCCTCAAAAAATTCCAGAAGATTAGCAAGCACGATTTCTCCTTCGTAAATCCATGCTGACTCGGACCGATCCTGTTACTGCTATCCAGATGTGTCGTATTTTCATCTTTTATAATTGACTCCAGTATCTTTCCCACCACCGACGTCAGGCGAACCGGTGTATAATTCTCTGTTTTCTCTCTTCCTCCCTTTCTGAAGAGAGGGACAACATTAGCCTCCCTCCAATCCACAGGAACTGATCCTGAATCTATAGAACATTGGAAAATGATTACCAATGCTTCCACGATTTCGAAACCCACCTCCTTAAGTACCCTGGGATGCAGGCCATTAAGTCCTCGGGACTTACCAGCCTTCAGACCCAACAGTTTATCCAACACCATTTCCTGCCTAATATAAATTTCCTTCAGTTCATCCATTACCCTAGGTCCTTTGTCCACTATTATATCTGGGAGATTGTTTGTGTCTTCCCCAGTGAAGACAGATCCAAAGTACTTGTTCAATTCGTCTTCCATTTCCTTGTTCCTTGTGAACCTGTTCCTTGTGAATAGCTGGAGTGAGACTGAATAATCCTAGAAATAACATGAATGCCTCTAACAGACCTAGCTGCAATCACTCCAGATCTACTAATGTGCTGTCAGTATCAGCTCTGCGAAGCCACGCACTTTCCCTCATATTGTTTGCTCATTTCAAACTCTTATCAGTTCTGTTTCCTTGCTATTCTGTATTAGATCAAAATTATCTCAAAACGCGTTGAGAATTTTTGCCTTTATAAGACACCGCAGTAGTTTCCTGCTGTAGTGATTGCACAAGTGTGGAATTACCATGAACTACAGCAGCATGTCATTGATTCCTCTGGCTATTGCAAGCTGCAATGATATACTTGCCCTCCAGTATATCGTCACGCAAGCCTTTGCTAAGGGCAAACACTCTTGAAGCCAAATGTCCCAGCATCGCATTTCACTCAGGTAATTTACATTTACATACGCTGTCATCATCAAACACTTTTCTACTAATAAATTGTCAGAACCTACGTACCTGTGACTAAGCAGAATAACTTGCAATGAAGTTATGTTCCCATTTGACCCTGTACCAAATGCATGGGTTATATCTGTAGTTGAGATGAGCAAATTGTCTTGGAGGCTGGTCAGCTGGAGCTGCGGGGGTCGGCTTAAACTCAGTATTTGTGGGATGAAAACCAGAGTGTTTGGTCAGATGATAGAACAGTTGAAATAAAGGCAGATGCAATGTTCATAGAGACTGTGGATGGATCGGTTGTGGACAGGGCATAATGTAGTAAGTTGGAAATGTGTTTACTTCAACAAAATAAGTATTAAAAGTAAGAGTAACCTAGAGCATGGTTCAGTACATGGATGGGACATGTTATAACCATTTCACAGACCTGACTGTTACAAGGGCAGAATTGAAGTTTGATGTTTCGGTTTTATTTGCGGGGGGGGGGGGGTGAAATGGGGAGAATTGTCTTTACTAATTAGGGATGGTATCACAGGTACATAAAGAGAGGACATCCATGTGGGTGAAAGTCCGAAACGGGAAGGGGGCTATCATTCTGAAATTATTCTATAGGCCTCCCCCAAAGCCACTGGTATAACGAGAGCAGATAACTTGGCAGTTTTGGGAAAGGTGCAGAAGCAACAAGGTTGTTATCATTGTTGACCTCCACTTTCCTGATGTTGATTCCACTTCCTTCTTCCAAAATGTGTTAATGGGGCAGAGTGCGTTGTGTGTCCAGGAAGGATTCTGGACATAGTTTGTGGATGGGCTAACTGGAGGAGTTACCATACTGCATCTAGTAGGAGGCAATGACGCTGGCGTGGTGACAGATGTCACGATGGGTGACGTTTTTGAGATAGTGACCACAACACCCCAACTTTTATCATGATCGTGGACAAGGATAGTAGCAGACGATATGAGGCAGTATTTAATTAGTGAGTGGATAATTACAATGGTATTCGGAGCAGCTTAGGAGTGTAAATTGGGAGAACATTTTCAAAGGGAAATGCACAATGAAACTGTGAAGGTTGTTTCAGGAACACTTGTATGCGGTTCGGGGTCGATTTGTTCCACACACATTTGAAGAATATTTATATAAACGAACCGTGATTCACAAGTGATGGGAACATTTGAGCAAGAGGGAAAAGGAAGCATTCTTTAGATTTAGGAAGCAACATTCAATCAAGGCTCCAGAGAATTATAAGGTAGCCTGGAAGGAGCTTAAGAAGTGACTTAGAGGTCAAAGGGAACTTGAGAAATCGTTGGGAAGTAGGATAAAAGAAAGCCCAAGGCGTTCTACACGTGGGTGAAGAAGAGGAGGGTGAAAAGATTGAGGGTAGGATTACACAGGAGCAAAGGTGGCAACGTGCCTGGAAGATGCGGTGATAGGCGAGGTGTTTAATGAATATTTTGCTTCAGAGTTACCAATGAGATGGAAAGTGATTGCGACGATAACATAGCAGCATGGCAATATTAAGAAAGATATGTTGTTCAATCTACCAATATACACCACGTTACTACAGGAAGTGAGGGGGGAAGGTTACGGGCCATTGACGATGATCGTTGAATCCTCTCTGGCCACAGGGATAGTGACACATCATTGGAGGCTGTCAAATAATGTTCCGTAATTCAATAAAGCAAATGGGTTTAATTCTGCGGATTATAGACCAGTGAGTGTTACATCGGGAGTGGGCCAACCCTTGGAAGGGGTACTTGGGGGCAGCATTTGGAGAAGCATAATTTTACTACGGATTGCCATTTTGGCTTTTTGAGGGTAAATGGAAAAAATGGAAGGAGAAGCGCCAGAGATATTTTTTCCACAATATGGCCCAGTCACACACAGAATATCTACCAACATTTGGTTTGACAGATGTGATCAGGAGTCATGGCATTGTGCATGGAAAGTTGTCTTCAACAATAAATTTTAAAGATGCTTGAAGATGGTTGTCAATAAGGGTGGCGGAGTGGATGTTGTACATTGAACTCCAGTAAAGCCTTTGACAAGATGCCTCATGACAGCTTGATCTGGAAGATAAGGTCCCATGCGGTACAGGGAGGGAACGTTAGATGGATTCAAAAATTGTCTTGAAGATATCAAGAAAAGAGTGGTGGTTGGAGGTTTCTCCTCAGAATGGAGGCGGGTAACTAGTGGTGTACCACAAATCCACAAGTTGGGACATGTGATATTCGTTATGGCAGTGATTTGAATGCAAGTGCACAAGGCTTGACGAGTAAGTTCGCGGATGACACAAAATTAGTAGATGGTATTCAATGTGAAGATTATCGCACTTGATAGGGGATCTAAATGGGCAGAGGAGCCGTAAATAGATTGTAAAACCAACACGAGCAGCAACGGTTTCATGCAGAGGCTGGTGATGATGTCGAGGGACCTGCCAGAGGAATGAGGCAGGCACAATTGTATAATTCTAGGAGCAGTTGGAATGTGAAGATGGAATTAAGAGGCCAGGAGGAAAATGAGTCAAACTTAGGAAATTAAGACCATCTCCTTGGGCACTGTGGTCAGCATTGTCTCATTAGGCTGAAGGGTATGTATCTGTGCTCTGTTGCTCTGTGACTCTACCAGTAGGATGCGCCAAATATTACTGGACAGACATACAGACATGGTGTGAGAGTTGATGTTAATAGTGAATGTTTGGTCCCTAAGCGAACTGCTGCTCTGGTACAGAAGATGGCGATACTGTCACATTTGCAAAGCAATTCTACTCTCTCTGACTCACTGTCCGCTTGTTGTGTGTAATTCAGGGCATCACCAGCAGGTGGAGCTGTCCTGCACCGCGACCAAAGTGTAAACAAGACGACGACAATCAACAATCGTCAGTCAGAATCAGAATGGCTACAGGTACGTTCACTGGGATAGTTTTCATTAAACTTCTTCCCTGTTGGTGCACAATAGCTCAGATGAAGAAACTTACACAGACGCTAACAGGGCAGAGAAAAATTTCATCGAGCAGTGTCATTGATCCCACGGGTAAAGCGGCTTTGTGCAATCGATATATCCAACAGTTCCAGCGCAGGGACCTGACACCAGTAATGGTCGAATGACTCCGCTCACCAGGCAAAGCTTCACCTGAGTGAAAGGAGCCGGAGAACCTGAATCAACAGGTTGAGATTTAAACACAAACAGGAATGTGACAGCTGTGTTTTTTGTTACGTGGAAGTCCAGGTTCACGGTTTGTTGCACATCAGGGCCTGTTTAGAGGTGAAAGACATCGCCAACTTTCATTTATAAAATTCAGAGGCAGGTTGTAACAGCATTTCCGGGACTTCAGAGATTGTGTAATAATACAGCATTTCAGGTTTTGTCAGGGAAGCTATCAACTTCCCCCACACTGCGCAAAGTAGATGAGGGGAATTTTCCGAACTCTGTTTTCTGTAGCCGAGCCGAGAGCATTGCCAGCCATGGAAATGGCTGAGGATCATGAGACACTTCATTTTAGATAATCCTGGGGTCTCTTCAGTGCATCGCTGTCTGGTACGGAGGGGCTACTGCACAGGATCGAAAGAAGCTGCAGAAGGTTGTAAATCTCGTCAGCCCCGTCTTGGGTACTAGCCTACCAATTACCCAGGACATCTTCAGGGAGAGCTGCATCAGAAAGGCAGCGTCCATTATTAAGTACCTCCAGCATCCAGAGCATGCCCCTTTCTCACTGTTACCATCAGAAAGCAGGTAGAGAAGCCTGTAGGCACATACTCAGAGATTCAGGAACAGCTTTTTCCCCTCCGCCATCCGACTCCTAAATGGACGTAGAACCTTGGGACACTACCTTACTTTATTTTTAATATATAGTCTTTCTGTTTTTGCACGTTTAAAAAAAATCTATTCAGTATACGTAATTGGTTTACTTGTTTGTTTGTTTATTATTATTATTATATTTCCCCTGCTAGATTGTGTATTTCATTGAACTGCTGCTGCCTCCGTAGGAAGTGTCCTGACGCTGTGTAGTGCCCCGGCACGAAGCCTTGATCCCAAACGTGGTACTGACTCTGTGTTCCGTGTACGGGTCCCGGCCCTACGTCCTGTTCCCAACGAGGTGTCCCGGCTCTGTGTTCCGTGTTCCTGTACTCAAGTCCAAGGCTTCGTGCTGCTGTACTCAAGTCTGAGCTACGTGTCCTCGTCCAGTTTCTTGCCTCTTCCAGTCCATGTGCCTTGCCTAGGCCAGGAGTTCCTCGTCCAGCCCGGTGCTGGAGATTCCTTGTCCCGTGCTGGAGTACTTCGTCCTGTCCTTGCCAAGATCCTAGTCCCGAGTCCTTGCCAAAATCCTAGTCCCGAGTCCTTGCCAAGATCCTAGTTCTGAGTCCTAGCCTAGACCCGGGTTCCGGTTCCGAGTCAAGACCCAGGTTCGAGTCCCAACCAAGACCCAGGTTCCGGGTCCTTGTCCAGACTCTGGTTTCGGAGTTCCGTGTTCCTAGTCCAGGCTCCTTGTTCCAAGTTCCTCGTCCGGGTTCCGAGTTCCTAGTCCAGTCTCCTTGCTCCTAGTTCCCCGTCCGGGTCCCGTGTTTCTAGTCCAAGTTCTAGCCCAGGCCCTGAATCCTAGTCTCGTTCAGGGCCTGTGTCCATGTCCAGCGTCGTTTCTTCCCGAATTCCCTTGCTTTCTGGATAACCTTCGTCCTGTTCCTTGTACTTTAGTGGCTGTTTCTTGCATTTGGGGCCGCTATCATCACCCTCCTTACGTCAGATTCTGTTTTAATACCCCAATCCATGTCTGGTCTGTGGCCAAATGGTGAACGTGAGTTCTCAATACTTCCCTCTTGAGATGATCTGCGACCTGAATTTAAATTACCTATATCTCTGATGGGAAACCCGCTTTACCAATGACCAACTGTCTCTGTCTCCGGTAGGCATTGTCACTCTGCTCAACTCTGTGATTCCAGGTGGAGTAAAACAGAGATTGCAGTGTGGAAACGGGCCCTTCGGCCCAACTAATTCATGCTGTTCTAAATGTCTCTGCGCTTGCTCGATTTCCCAGCAGCTTTTCACAAATTTTCCTTGCAGACTTCTTCTATCATTTTCCCTGCCCACATCTTCACAACTTTGTCATTTTATTTGTGTTTACAGCCTCCTCTGGCTGCATGTAATTTATATCCATCAGCCGCCACGTGAAAAAAAATGTACTTTCGGTCCTTTTTAAATTTCTGCCCTCGAGTCTCAGACTCCCCTAACCTAGGAAACAGACTATGACCATCTGCCTTATCTGCACTCCTGGTTATTTTATGTAGGTGTGTAAGGTGACCCTTCAAGCTGACATGATCCAGGACAAATTGTACCCGAACCATGTCACACAAAAACAAACAGCCCCATCCAGTAACGTACTTGTCAATCTCCTCTACACTCTTCCCAGCTGAATCACATCCATTCTGTAGATTAGCAACTGTAAATGCACATAAAGCTCTCTAAGGGAGACTTTACTTTTAGCTGCTAGAACTGCATGCAAGACTCTCCCTTTGCCAATGACTTGTATAGTTGTTACCTGACGATTATCAGCCGGGAGACGGGATGGACCCAGGGGATCAGGCATCAATGGCTTCAAGGTTATGGTCAGTCTGTAACCTAGGGGACTGGACATTTTTCGTCTCAAGTCAATAGTCAGTCTGAGACCCAGGGGACAAGACAGTGTGTGACAAAACAAACGCAGATCGTGTGATCTGGAGGATCGGACCATGAGTAATCCAGTGGCTTGTCTGTGAGTGACACAGGTGACTGGACAGTTTGTGTTCCAGGGAGATTTATGTTTGTGGAAGATAATCCCAGTGATAATTCTCGGTATCACCTGATGCCGTTCCATTAATAACCGTTGGTTATCAGTGTGTTCAGCTAATGCGTAGCCGGCGATCATTATTAATGCGGCTTATCGGGATGGTCCCCTAGCAGGACGTGTGATTCACATTCCACTAGTACAGTCCCACTCCAAATCTGCTGAGACAGAGTCTCGGCTCCATTGCGGACACCCATTGTGAATCCTTCGAGTATAAACCACTCTAAACCTGCTATTCATTATTTATTTCAGGTGGGAAGTTAAATCTGGTACGGAAAGCACTCAAGAGGTTCTTACCATGCAAGTTATTGAGGGAAGATGGTCGGGACCCGGGAAGCAAGGTACCAAAGCAGGGTCGGATTGAGAGCAATGTCCCAATAGACTGTGGTCCAGCCGCAGCAGAAGTGGAGCAAATTCAGCCCAGAGACAGTGACGTCAGAGACACTGATCCGGACCCTGGAACCGGTACAAGTGAGGCGACTGTCTGTCAGCCCAGAGACAGTGACGTCAGAGACACTGATCCGGACCCTGGAACCGGTACAAGTGAGGCGACTGTCTGTCAGCCCAGAGACAGTGACGTCAGAGACACTGATCCGGACCCTGGAACCGGTACAAGTGAGGCGACTGTCTGTCAGCCCAGAGACAGTGACGTCAGAGACACTGATCCGGACCCTGGAACCGGTACAAGTGAGGCGACTGTCTGTCAGCCCAGAGACAGTGACGTCAGAGACACTGATCCGGACCCTGGAACCGGTACAAGTGAGGCGACTGTCTGTCAGCCCAGAGACAGTGACGTCAGAGACACTGATCCGACCCTGGAACCGGACAAGTGAGGCGACTGTCTGTCAGCCCAGAGACAGTGACGTCAGAGACACTGATCCGGACCCTGGAACCGACTGACTGTCTGTCAGCCCAGAGACAGTGACGTCAGAGACACTGATCGGGACCCTGGAACCGGTACAAGTGAGGCGACTGTCTGTCAGCCCAGAGACAGTGACGTCAGAGACACTGATCAGGACCCTGGAACCGGTACAAGTGAGGCGACTGTCTGTCAGCCCAGAGACAGTGACGTCAGAGACACTGATCAGGACCCTGGAACCGGTACAAGTGAGGCGACTGTCTGTCAGCCCAGAGACAGTGACGTCAGAGACACTGATCCGGACCCTGGAACCGGTACAAGTGAGGCGACTGTCTGTCAGCCCAGAGACAGTGACGTCAGAGACACTGATCCGGACCCTGGAACCGGTACAAGTGAGGCGACTGTCTGTCAGCCCAGAGACAGTGACGTCAGAGACACTGATCCGGACCCTGGAACCGGTACAAGTGAGGCGACTGTCTGTCAGCCCAGAGACAGTGACGTCAGAGACACTGATCAGGACCCTGGAACCGGTACAAGTGAGGCGACTGTCTGTCAGCCCAGAGACAGTGACGTCAGAGACACTGATCCGGACCCTGGAACCGGTACAAGTGAGGCGACTGTCTGTCAGCCCAGAGACAGTGACGTCAGAGACACTGATCAGGACCCTGGAACCGGTACAAGTGAGGCGACTGTCTGTCAGCCCAGAGACAGTGACGTCAGAGACACTGATCCGGACCCTGGAACCGGTACAAGTGAGGCGACTGTCTGTCAGCCCAGAGACAGTGACGTCAGAGACACTGATCCGGACCCTGGAACCGGTACAAGTGAGGCGACTGTCTGTCAGCCCAGAGACAGTGACGTCAGAGACACTGATCAGGACCCTGGAACCGGTACAAGTGAGGCGACTGTCTGTCAGCCCAGAGACAGTGACGTCAGAGACACTGATCCGGACCCTGGAACCGGTACAAGTGAGACGACTGTCTGTCAGCCCAGAGACAGTGACGTCAGAGACACTGATCAGGACCCTGGAACCGGTACAAGTGAGGCGACTGTCTGTCAGCCCAGAGACAGTGACGTCAGAGACACTGATCAGGACCCTGGAACCGGTACAAGTGAGGCGACTGTCTGTCAGCCCAGAGACAGTGACGTCAGAGACACTGATCCGGACCCTGGAACCGGTACAAGTGAGGCGACTGTCTGTCAGCCCAGAGACAGTGACGTCAGAGACACTGATCCGGACCCTGGAACCGGTACAAGTGAGACGACTGTCTGTCAGCCCAGAGACAGTGACGTCAGAGACACTGATCGGGACCCTGGAACCGGTACAAGTGAGGTGACTGTCTGTCAGCCCAGAGACAGTGACGTCAGAGACACTGATCGGGACCCTGGAACCGGTACAAGTGAGGTGACTGTCTGTCAGCCCAGAGACAGTGACGTCAGAGACACTGATCAGGACCCTGGAACCGGTACAAGTGAGGCGACTGTCTGTCAGCCCAGAGACAGTGACGTCAGAGACACTGATCAGGACCCTGGAACCGGTACAAGTGAGGCGACTGTCTGTCAGCCCAGAGACAGTGACGTCAGAGACACTGATCCGGACCCTGGAACCGGTACAAGTGAGGCGACTGTCTGTCAGCCCAGAGACAGTGACGTCAGAGACACTGATCCGGACCCTGGAACCGGTACAAGTGAGGCGACTGTCTGTCAGCCCAGAGACAGTGACGTCAGAGACACTGATCCGGACCCTGGAACCGGTACAAGTGAGGCGACTGTCTGTCAGCCCAGAGACAGTGACGTCAGAGACACTGATCCGGACCCTGGAACCGGTACAAGTGAGGCGACTGTCTGTCAGCCCAGAGACAGTGACGTCAGAGACACTGATCCGGACCCTGGAACCGGTACAAGTGAGACGACTGTCTGTCAGCCCAGAGACAGTGACGTCAGAGACACTGATCCGGACCCTGGAACCGGTACAGGTGAGGCGACTGTCTGTCAGCCCAGAGACAGTGACGTCAGAGACACCAATCAGGACCCTGGAACCGGTACAAGTGAGGCGACTGTCTGTCAGCCCAGAGACAGTGACGTCAGAGACACTGATCCGGACCCTGGAACCGGTACAAGTGAGGCGACTGTCTGTCAGCCCAGAGACAGTGACGTCAGAGACACTGATCGGGACCCTGGAACCGGTACAAGTGAGGCGACTGTCTGTCAGCCCAGAGACAGTGACGTCAGAGACACTGATCCGGACCCTGGAACCGGTACAAGTGAGGCGACTGTCTGTCAGCCCAGAGACAGTGACGTCAGAGACACTGATCCGGACCCTGGAACCGGTACAGGTGAGACGACTGTCTGTCAGCCCAGAGACAGTGACGTCAGAGACACTGATCAGGACCCTGGAACCGGTACAAGTGAGACGACTGTCTGTCAGCCCAGAGACAGTGACGTCAGAGACACTGATCAGGACCCTGGAACCGGTACAAGTGAGGCGACTGTCTGTCAGCTCGGAGGCTCATTGAAGACGAAATTGTCAAGTCCCCAACAAGGAGCAGGTGAGCGAAATATAAGCATGATGTGTTCACAAAATGTGACAGGGAGGAGTGAAAATGTGAGGTCTTGTTAGAGGGTTCGTCAGAGAAGGGGGGGAATGTGTGGGTGTGGGTCAAGTGGTTTAGTGAGACACGGGTTAACCCACTGCAGGAAATGTATTACCTACTCTGAGGATTTTATGGATGTGTATTGGAGGAAATGAGGCTGTCCGGGGTATGAATTAAAGGACCTGTATTCGCCAAGATGGAGAGAGCATCTCTGGGAAACGAGCATCATTGACAGCCTCAGCAGGTATCGCCCAGCCTAATTTTAAATAACTGGATTGTGTTGGCTGGAGGTGGGTCAGTTTTCCAGTAAAGTTGCCCTTCTGGTGATGTGATGCCCAAAACATTGTTGGATAGGTTTTAAGGTCAGTGTTGGAAATTGGTACAAAATCCGTGTTTGTTGCTGAAGACGGCTGAATATTGAGTTTCAAGGCATGATTGGTTTGCTGAGTGCTGTGAGAGCCGTGGACATGAGGGATATTTGAGTTCATGTCTACGTTCTCATTTTATATTCACAGAGCCAGAGTTTGCAATCTCTGACCTCCTGGCGCAGGGGGGTGAATATCGACTGTACCAACTGACAAAGTTCTACAGGGACAGACTGGAACAAGCGATTGAAGAGAAGGTTGAAAGGCTCGGTTGGATGTTGACAAAGGAGGGACATTTCAGTCGAGAAGAAAATGAGGTGAGTGTATTTCGTGCATTGTCACCGAACTGCTGGTATCTGAGGGAAAAGTGATCAATATTAATCTCCTGCACATTCTACGTGACAATAGAGACTTTGATCTCAGACTTGTCTCCAGCAGATCTGGTTTCAGTTGTTAAGGCGGGGAGCACTGGGAACTGCAGAATCAGCGTCACCTTTTCCTCTCACACCTGCTGTATTTATCAGTGTGATAGAAGTGCAGTAGTTCATATCCAGACTGTTGAAAAGGCATTCAGTCCAAACTTAATTTTGCATCTTATCAGGACCGTCGGTCAAATTCACCTCAGATCGTTAATTCAGTGTGAATATTAAACTTTCAGATTGTAAATTGGGCCAACTGGCTTCGCTGCGGTACTTGAGGGAGGGAAAACTGCTAACCACAGCTGGTCTGGTCTCCATCTGAGATCCCGAAAAATGACTGGCTGAGGTCATAGTCATAAAAAGTTAGAGCACATAAACAGGCCCTTTGGCCCATCTATTCCATGCCGGACTACTGAAACTGCCTATTCCCATTGACCTGCACCTGGTCATGACGCTTTATCATTGATGTATCTATCCAGACTTCTCTTAACTGCTTGTACAACTTGCGCTGCTAGCTCGTTCCACACTCTCACCACCCTCTGGTGAAGATGTTTCCCCTCATGTGCCCCTTGAACTTCTCACCTTTCATCCTTTACTGATGACCTCCTGTTGACGTGCGGCATAAAGTCCTAACCTGTTCAATCTTTTCTTATACCTCCGGTCCCTCCAGTCCGTCAGACCCGGCAAAATCGCTGTAAATTTTCTCGGTACTCTTTCAAACATCTTTACATCTATCATATAATTAGGTGATCAGAACTGCACACAATACTCACAATTAGGCCTCAGAAATGTCCTATGCACGTTCAACATCATATCTCACCTTCTGTACTCGGGATTTTCATTAATGAAGGCTAGTGTGCCAAATATTTCTTTCCGATTATCTACCTTTGCTGCCATTTTTAAAGAATTATTGACCTGTATTCCCAGATCGCTTTTTTTTTTTCTACTACACTCCTCAGTGTCCTACTAGTTACTGTATAAGATCGACCCTTCCAAATTGCAACACGTCGCACTTGTCTGCATTGAATTGCATCGGTCATTTTCAGCCCATTTCTTAGCTGATTTAGACACCACTGCAAGCTTTGGTAGTCTTCCTCACTCTCCACTACACTAACCCACGCTTGGTGTCATCCGCAAATTTGCTGATCCAATTAACCACACTTTCATTCAAAGCATTGACAACGATGACAAACAACAACAGAACCAGCACCGATCCCCATGGCACCGCACGAGTTACAAATTCCCAGTCAGAGATTCAACAGTCTATATCCACTCTGTCTTCTTCCAAAAAGCCAATGTCAAATCCAATTTACCATTTTATCTTGAATGCTGAGCAAATGAACTTTATTGACCACCCTCCTTGGCGGTACCTTGCCAAATGTTGTGCTGAAGTCCATAGAGACAACACCCACTCCTTCGATTCATCAACTTTACCTACCTGTAAAAACTTTAAGATTGGTTAGACATGAACTACCACGCACAAAGCTGATACCTTATGACCCCAAAAATCAATAGGCTGTCCTCAAAGAGCATACATATATATATATCAGACGAACGTTTTGGTAAGCTATTTTACACTATTAGCTAGCCTACCTTCATATTTCATGTTTTCTCTACTTACGGCTTTTTAGTTGCTTTATGCTGGTTAGTAAAAGCTTTCCAGGCCTCCAGCTTTCCACGATATTTTGCTATATTCTATGCCCTTTCCTTTGTTGTTGTGCTGGCATTGACTTCCTCATCAGCCACGGTTGATCATCCTCCCTTTGGTATAAATTTCCATCTTTGGGATTATCTACCTCTACCTGCACCTTCCGAATCTCTCCCAGAATCTTCATCCATTTCTGCTTTGCTGTTGCCTCTGCTAGTGTCCTCTTCCAATTTATTTTTGCCCAGCTCCTCTCTCAGGCCTCTGTAGTTCTTTTATTCCACAATAATACGGATACAACTACCTTTCACCTTCTCCCTCTCAAACTGCAGTGTGGGTTCTGCTGTTTTCTGATCACTGCCTCGTAAGGGTTTATTTACCTTAAGCTCCCCAATCAAATCTGGTGCAATACACAACAACGAATCCAGATACGCCTTTCCTATAGTGGGCTGAAACATAAGCTTCTGTCAAAAGCCATCTCCTAGGCATTCTATAAATTCCCTCACTTGGGATTCAGCACTGACCTGATTTTGCAAAGCTTCCTGTATATTGAAATTTCCCATGACTATTTTAATATTGGCCACTTTACATGCCTCTTCTCTCTCCCACTGGAATTTGTAGCCCACATCCTGGTGACTGTTCCATCAGGGTCATTTTTCCTATGCAGTTTCTTAACATCTGCACCGTTCAATCAGATGTCACCTCTTTATAAGGACTTTTTATTTTTCTATGACAACAGAGTCAACCCAACCCTTTCATCCACCTGCCTATCCTTTCGATTAAATATTTATCCTTGGATGTAAGCACCGAAAAGATGATCTTCTTTCAGCCACGATTCAGTGATGACCACCATCATTTTTTTTTCGCTCTCTCGCTCTCCCCTCTCTTCCTTTCTTGTTGTCACATCTTTTTGATGTAATGTTGCTCATTAGATATATAGAAAACCTACAGCTCAATGCAGGCCATTCGGCCGACAGGTTGTGCCGAACATGTCCCTACCTTAGAAATTACTAGCCTTACCCATAGCCCTCTATATTTCCAAGCTCCATGTACCTATCCAAAAGTCTCTTAAAAGACCCTATCGTACCCGCCTTTACCACCGTTGCTGGCAGCCCATTCCGCGCTCTCTCATCCCTCTGAGTAAAAACCTTACCCCTGATATCTCATCTGTACCTCTCCCCAGCACCTTAAACCTGTGTCCTCCTGTGGTAACCATTTCTGCCCTGGGAAAAGCCTCTGACTATCCACACGATCAATGCCTCTCATCATCTTATACACCTCTATCAGGTCACCTCTCATCCTCAGTCGCTCCAAGGAGAAAAGGCCGCGTTCCATCAATCTATTCTCATAAGGCATGCTCGCCAATTCAGGCTACATCCTTGCAAATTTCATCTGCACCCTTTCTATAACTTCCACATCGTTCCTGTAGTGAGGCGACCAGAACTGAGCACAGTACTGCAAGTGGGGTCTGACCAGGGTCGTATATGGCTGCAACATTACCTCTCGGTTCTTAAAATCAATTCCAGGATTAATGAAGGCCCATAGACCGAATGTCTTCTTAACCACAGCGTCAACCTGCGCAGCTGTCTTTGAGCGTCCAGTGGATTCGGACCCCCAGATCCCTCTGATCCTGCACACTGCCAAAAGTCTTACCACTAATACTATATTCTGCCATCATATTCGACCTATCAAAATTAAACACTTCACACTTACCTGGGTTGAAATCCAACTGCCACTACTCAGCCCAGTTTTGCATCCTATCAATGTCTGGCTGCAACCCCTGACAGCCCTCCACAGTATCCACAGCTCCAACCTTTCTGTTATCAGCAAACTGATTAACCCATCCCTCCACTTCCTCATCCAGGTCATTTATAAAAATCATGAAGAGTAAGGGTCCCAGAACAGATCCCTGAGGCACTCCACTGGTCGCAGACCACCATGAAGAATATGACCCATCTACAACCACCCACTCTTTGCGTTCTGTGGGCAAGCCAGTTCTGGATCCACAAAGCATTATCCCCTTGGATCCCATGCCTCCTTCCTTGCTCATTAAGCCTTGCATGGGGTACCTTATAAATGCATTGCTGAAAGCCATACACACTACATCTACTGCTTTTCCTTCAACAATGTGTTTAGACACATCCTTAATAAATTCAATCAGGCTCGTAAGGCACGACCTGCCCTTGACAAAGCCTTGCTGACAATTCCTAAACATATTGTACCTCTTCAAATGTTCATAAATCCTGCCTCTCAGGATCTTCTCCATCAACATACCAACCATTGAAGTAAGACTCACTGGTCTGTAATTTCCTGGGCTACCTCTTCTCCCTTTCTTGAATAAAGGAACAACATCCGCAACCCTTCAATCCGCCGGAAACTCTCCCGTCCCCATTGCTGATTCAAATATCATCGCCAGAGGCTCATAAATCTCCTACCTCTCATCCCACAGTAGCCTAGGGTACATCTCATCCGGTTCCAGCGACTTATCCAACTTGATGCTTTCCAAAAGCTCCAGAACATCCTCTTTCTTAATATCTACATGCTCAAGCTTTTTAGTCTGCTGCAAGTCATCACGACAATCACCAAGATCCTTTTCCATCGTGAATACTGAAGTAAAGTATTCATTAAATACATCTGCTATTTCCTCCGGTTCCATACATACTTTCCTACTGTTACACTTGGTAGGTCCTATTCTTTCACGTCTTATCCTCTTGCTCTTCACATATTTGTAGAATACCTTGGGGGTTTCCTTAATCCTGCCCGCCAAAGCCTTCTCGTAGCCCCTTCTGGATCTCCTAATTTCCCTTATAAGCTCCTTCCAGGTAGCCTTATAATCTTCTAGATCCCTAACATTACTTAGCTCTCTGGACCTTTTGTAAACTTTTCTTTTCTTTTTGACTAGATTTATTACAGCCTTTGTACCCTTCCATAAGTTCCCTGTCTCATTAGAACGTACCTATGCAGAACTCCACACAAATATCCCCTGAATATTTGACACATTCTTCCATACCTTTCCTTGAGAACATCTGTTCCGAATTTAAGCTACCAATTTCTTGCCTGATAGCCTCATAATTCACCTAAATCCGATTAAACGCCTTTCTAACCTATCTGTTTCTATCTCTCGTCAATGCTATTTTAAAGGAGATAAAATTATGATCACTATCTCCAAAATTCTCTCCCACTGTGAGATCTGACACCTGACCAGGTTTATTTCCCAATACCAAATTAAGTACAGCCTCTCCTCTTGTAGAGTTATCTACATTTTGTGACGAGAACCTTTCCTGGATACACCTAGCAAACCTCACCCCATCTAAATCCCTTGTTCCAGGGAGATGCCAATCGATATTTGGGAAATTAAAATCTCCCATCACGACAACTCTGTTATTATTGCAACTTTCCAGGATCTGTTTCCCTATCTGCTCCTCGATATCCCTGTTACTATTGGGCGGCCTATAAAACACACCCAGTAGAGTGATTGACCCCTTCCTGGTCCTAACCTCCACCCACAAGACTCCGTAGACAATCCCTCCATGACGTCCACCTTTTCTGCAGCCGTGACACTATATCTGATCAACAGTGCCGCACCCCCACCTCTTTTGCCTCCCTCCCTGTCCTTTCTGAAACATCTAAAACCTGGCACTTGAAGTAAACATTCCTATCTCTGAGCTATCCAAGTCTTTGTAATGGACACCACATCATATCTCCAAGTACTGATCCACGCTCTACGCTCACCCGCTTTGTTCATAATGCTCCTTGCGTTAAAATAGACACATCTCAAACCGTCCATCTGAGCGCGTCCATTCTCTATCACCTGCCTATCCTCCTTCACACACAGTCTTCAAGCTTTCTCTATTTGTCAGCTAACCGTTTATTCCCCAGTCTCTTCAGTTCGGTTCCCACCCCCCAACAATTCTAGTTTCAACTCTCCTCAGTAATCTTAACAACCGCCCCGCAAGGATATTAGTCCCCCTGTGATTCAAGTGCAACCCGTCCTTTTTGTGCAGGTCACGCCTGTCCCAAAAGATGTCCCAATGATCCAGAAATCTGAATCCTTACCATCTGCTCCAATCCCTCAGCCACGCATTTATCCTCCATATCATTCTCTTCCTGTACTCACTGTCACGTGGCACAGGCAGTAATCCCGAGATCACTACCTTTGAGGTCCTGCTTCTCAACTTCCTTCCTAACTCCTTATAATCTGTTTTCAGGACCTCTTCCCTTTTCCTACCTATGTCATTGGTACCAATATGTACCACGGCCTCTGGCTGTTCGCCCTCCCACTGCAGGATATCTTGGACGCGATCTGAAACATCCAGGACACTGGCACCTAGGGGGCAAACTACCATCCCAGTTTGTTTCCTGAGTCCAGAGAATCGCCCGTCTGACCCCCAAACTATAGAGTTCCCTATCACTACTGCCTTCCTTTTCCTTTCCCTACCCTGCTGAGCCACTGGGCCAGACTCTGTGCCAGAGGCACGGCCACTGTTGCTTCTCCCAGGTAGGCTGTTCTCAAACAGGAGAACTTATTATCAGGGGGTACAGCCACAGGGGTACTATCTGGTACCTGACTCTTTCCCTTCCTTCGCCTGACTGTGCCCCACTTCCCTGACCCCCGTGTGAACACCTGCCTATAACTCCGTTCTATCACCTCCTCGCTTTCCCTGACCAGACGAAGGTCATCGAGCTGCATCTCCAGTTCCCTAACTCGGTCCCTTAGGAGCTGCAGCTCGACACACCGGGTGCAGATATGGCCGTCCGGGAGGCTGGGAGCACCAGAACCTCCCACATATGTCCCCTTCCCGCAATTAACACAAGTAGACTTACCTCGGTTCGTTACTGCCTAAGCCCGTTTGAGCCAAAGCACTATCACTCTGCCACCTCTCAGTCCGCTGTCCGCTCCAAACGCTGCCCGCTGGATATGGCGGTCTTCTTTTTAAACTTTTTGCACTCTACTTGCTGACGTCAGGCGCCTGCGCAGTCTTGCCACTCTTTTACTCAGAGTAGTAAAACTGTCTCGCTCCGGAAATCCTTAGCCGTTCACCCGCAGCCTTCTTGCTCCCAATTGATGGAGAAGTAAATTAATCACGTTGAATATACTGCAGGGTATGACTAAATCCTTATTCTTTCACAATGTTGATGAAGAATTTCCTTCAGTTACTGTTTCTCTATTAATGACTGAACCCAGGGAGGATGAGGCAGCGGCCCAGTAAGTGCATCTGTTCAGAAACTACTGGGGCCATGAACAGATATTTTCCTGCACATTCTCCATGTCTGTCTGTCTGCTCCACAATAAATCCACTGTTTTTTTCTTTTATAGAAAGTCACTGAACTGACAGAGAAGGAACACCGCTCAGAGAGTTCCAGACTATTCCTCAGTCTGGTGATGGGCAAAGGCTCCCAGGCCCGGAGGGCGATGTGGGAATCCTTTGTGACATGGAGGACTGAGTTACCGAAGTTGGACAGAATACTGAGGGAAATACAGGAATTCGGTATGTTAAAAACACGCACTGAACACAAAGGCACATTGAAATAAATTGTTCTAATTATTTTAGCTCTGTTTTCATGGACCTTTGTTTTATTTAAACAGGTCCTGATCGAGAGGAGTACATGAACATCGCCGATGGGTTATCTGAGTTACCCACTCAACTAATAGGTGAGTGCTGAAATGCACAGTTTCAACTACATCTCAAATGTCAGGCTGTGACTTGGCAGAATCTCGGAATTAAAATTCACCATTAATCATTCGGTGATCTCTGGAATTCAAGTAACAATTCAGAGAATCTCTCGTTGCAGCCTGAATATTCTAAAATGTATTTTTCTATTAATCCAGCTGTTGGTTCTGCAGAAACCTTCACTCCAGGTCCAAATGCTCTGGGAATGCCCACACAACCCAAGGAGTCTCCTGATACTCTGTACCGTGCAGTGCAGGCGACTTCTCTATTTTCAGACCTTTCAGATACCGAAGCACCTTCTCCTTCGCAATGGCACTAAAAACTCAAACCTGTCCGGTGATGCTCTTTACATTTTGTAATTTTCTCGTGACTTCCACAGTTTTTTTTTTCCTGGCATTTTCCTTTTCACCCGTTACTGCATCTACAACATCATTTTTCAGCGGTCCGATATCGACGCTCTCAATGGCTTTTACTCTCTATATATCTGGAACAGAAGGAAAAAGACACTTCAGTATCCTCTTTTTATATTATTCTTGCATTTCCTGCATAGTCACGTGTATCTAGGAGCATCTATGACATCCTTGCCTCCGACATGACCTGGACGGTAAATTTCAGGCACTACCCTGTGGAAAAGAAACAAACAAACTACCCATAAGTGCTGTAAATGCACCCCATCTCATCTTAACCAAATTCCCTCTGGTATAAGACGTGGGTCCTGTGTGGAAAAAAAAACGGACAAACAAACAAAATACAGGCTGTCTACCCAATCTCTTATCTCTCAAACGTTTACACCTCTGTCCGATCTCTGTTCTAACACTAGAGTAAACAAACCAAGTTTATCAAACCTCTACTTGTCTAACATGCCACCGAATCCAGGCAACATCCTGATGAACCTGTTCAACAGTTCCTCTCTACACCATTACCCTGCCTTCGTCCAGCAAACGTTGATGCTCTTCCTAATCATGAACGTATTAACCTCCATTTTAAATATACCCAATGACTTGTCCTCCTCAGCCGTCTCTGAAAATAATTTCACAGATTCACGATACGTCAGCGAATGAAATTTCTCCCAATGTGTGGGTCCCCGCCAGCCAGGACAATTCACCACGGTTCCCAAGCATGTAAATTTTCTCTATAAGCCACTCGTGTTGGACGTTGTCAAACATCCTGCTGATATCCAAGTAGACAATATCCATGTGTAACTTCATCCATCACTTTAGTCACCTCCTGGAAGATCTCAATCAAGTTAGTAAAACTCGACTTCCCCCAGCCAAAGCCTTGCTCTTGAACCGTAACCCACCTCAAACATTCTTTCTTTCATACTCCCATGGAGCAGTAGATATAAAAGGCCGAATGTTTGTAAGACCAGCCTCAAGGGCAGCTTTAATTCTGCATTTATGGTCACCTACTATGTTATTATTCGCTCTTAATAATAATATGACAATTTTATATATAAAATTGTAACATTGTGTATCTCGTAACTAATAACCACTCACTTAGATAACCACAATATACTTACAGAAGAGCAGAAAGATACTGTTCGGGTATGAACGGATTTAAGGAACAACTGATAATAGATTGTGTAATTCTATATCAAGCACTGGGGAAAGCAGTGCTCTTCCAGCGTTATATTGTCTATTAAAAATCATCTGAGTTTCTCCCTTGCCTGGTTAAGAGAAATTCGTAATATCTATAAAATGTATCGAATACTTGTGAAATTTCCACAACATCTGATAAAGCATTTGTATACAATAATCGCCCTATTAACAATCACAACGGAACAACCACCGTTATCAAAATAAATGTGGGGATTTTCCAGAGCGACTCACTAAGCTCACTATGGTTTTATCTAGCTTTAAACCCGCTCTCTATTTATTCAGAAAAACAAATTAAAAAAAAGACAAACAAGCGAGTTATACCTTGACACAGTTATACAGGGATGATTTGAAATTAGTTGCTCTTGCATGAATAAATCTAAAACAAATAATGCAAATAATGGAACTAATTTCCAAAGAGTTGCACATGAAATTTAGACCAGAAAAGTACAGAACATTGAACATAAAGAAAGGCGCAATAGATCTTGTAGAATATAAAACAGAGCATGAGGATACAATACAACCGATAGGTGAATATGAAACATATAAGAAAATGGATGAGTGTGTGATAAAGGAAAATCTTCCAACAAAAGTTAATTCAAGGTTGAAGAAAATCTGAATTAACCTCAAGCCTAAAGAAATACTGAATTTACATCAAGGCGTATAGAATATCTGCCAAACAGAGCTGAGCAGTAAAAAAATAGAATAGACACTGAACACTCACTATGTACATATTGACGTACTGTTTTGGTATAGTATCTTGGTCGGAAACGGATCTGAAAGATTTGTAAAGAAAAATGAGAACATTAATTAAAAAAAAACTAGAAAACACTATGTTTACTCGAGCACACTTAGATTAACATGGACTAGGACAGCATGAGGAAGAGGAACAGCAGATATAAAAATGTACAGAACAGTCAGATAAAACTTCTCAGAATCAGGTTTAATATCACCAACATATGTTATGAAATTGGTTGCAATTCGGCAGCACCACAATGCAATAAACATAATGGAGACAAAAAAAAAACAGAATTATAGTAAAGTGTGTGTCGTGCCTATCTGTGGGTGTATGTGTATGGATGTCTGGTTCTTTACTTGTGAAGAGTAAGACGTAACAAGATGAAACATCATTAAAATGAGTTCAACAATGTCCTGCGGCCTCTGTCACAAGCCGGCTGCTGACATTCGGTGACTTCGATATTTTCCTGCTGCTTAAAATGGTCTTTGTACCTCTTGCCAAGATAGAGTTCTCCGTAGAGTACTGATTTCAGTAACCTGGAGTTGTCCCCCCGTGACACGTGGGCTGGCCAGCGGAGCTGCCTGAGCAGCAAAGTCGCTTCAGTGTTTGGAAGTTGACCCATCCCTAATACTTTGTCTTGGAGACACGACCATGCCATCAGATACCCCGATGGACCGGAGGTAGCGCTGATGTAAACTCTCGAGCATTGTGTGTGTGCGAGAGAGAGAGAGAGAGAGTTAAATTAAATAAGCAGTGAAAAAATAGTGAGGCAATATCAGTGCATTTAGAAATTCGATGGCAGAGGAGAAGAAGCTGTCTCTGAATTATTTAATGTGTGCTTTACTTTGAACCTGTACAGTGGCCCCAAACGGTGATGCATCCAGTTCCATTGCTCTCCGAAGTACATCTGTAGAAATATTTGAGTGATGAAATATAGCCACTGTTGTGCTTTTTGTAGCTGCATCGATATTTCGGGTCCGGGTTAGATCCTCGGAGAAATTGGCACCGAGGAATTTGAAATTTCTCACCCTTTCTACTTCAGATCCCTCTATGAGGACTGGTGTGTGTTCCCTCATCGTGCCTTTTCTGAAATCCGTAATAGGTTCTAAGGATACCTTTTCATCAACGCAAGCAGAATACAGCACTCCATACAAGCATATGCAATTCTGATAAGGGGTACACATCACTGAATGTAAATTAAAACATAACGCATAAAAATGATGAAACTATCATAAGAGAAGAAAGTAAGCCAATGGAAGAGTAGGACTCCCCATAGTAGACATCCCCATGATCTGAGCGGACTAGATGTCGACAAGGAAGCGTCGGAGTTGGTGACCTCTTCACGGAAACAGAAAGGATCACTGTAGCAATAGAGGGCAAGGTGGTTAGCACATATAGTTATCAATAATACAGAATAAAATACCAACGTGTTCAAGATGATATATGCTGAAAATTACAAGAGAAACCAGAAACATCACAAAGAGTAGGCGTCCCTGAGGCACACCACTGGTCATCGGCCTCCATGCAGAATATGAGCAGTCTACAACCACTCTTTGCCTTCTGTGGGCAAATCAGTTCTGGATCCCGTACCGTCTTACTTTCACGATAAGCCTTGCATGACGTACCTTATCAAATACCTTGCTAAAATCCATATAGACTACATTTATGGCTCTACCTCCGTCAATGTACTTAGTCACGTCCTCAAAAAATTCACTCAGGCTCGTAAGGTACGACCTGCCTTTGACAATGCCATGCTGACTATTTCTAATCAGAATATGCCTCTTAAAATGTTCATAAATCTTTCCTCTCAGGATCTTCTCCATCAACCTACCAAGACTCACTGGCCTATAATTTCCTGGGCTATCTCTACTCCCCTTCTTGAATAAGGAAACAACATCCGCAACCCTACAATCATTTCGGAACCTCTCCGTCCGCACTGATGATTTAAAGATCATTTCCAGTGGCTCAGCAATCTCCTCCCTCGCGTCCCACAGTAACCTCAGGTACATCCCGTCCAGTCTCGGTGACTTATCCAACTTGATGTTTTCCAAAAGCTCCTGCATATCCCCGTTCTTACTATTTACATTCTCAAGCTTTTCAGTCCACTGCAAGTTATCCCTACGATCCCTACTATATTCCCTTTTCTGCAGTGAATACTGAAACACAATATTCAGGAAATATCTCTGCTATTTCCTCCGGTTCCTTAGGCACTTTTCCACTATTACACTTGATTGGTCCTATTCTCTCACGTCTTATCCTCTCGCTCTTCATATACTTGTTGAATGCCCTGGGATTTTCCTTAATCCTTTCCACGAAGGGCTTCTCATGGCCACTTGAGGCAGTCCTAATTTCATTCTTAAGCTCGTTCCTGCAAACCTTGTAATCTTCTAGGTTCCTATCATTTCCTATTTTTTTTTATCCTTTCGTAGGCTCTTCTTTTCTTCTTGACGAGATTTACAACAGCCTTTGTATACCACGGATCTTGTACCCTATCATCTTTTCCATGTTTCATTGGAACATACCTACTCAGAACTCCACGCAAGTATCTCCTGAACATTTGCCACATTTCTTCCGTACGTTTCCCTGGGAACATCTGTTTCCAGTTTATGCTTCCAAGTTCCTGCCTGATAGCCCCGTATTTCGTCTTACTCCATTTAAACGTTTCCTTAACTTGTCTGTTCCTATCGCTCTCCAATGCTATGGTGAAGAAGATAGAATTCTGCTCACTGAGAGATCTGACACCTGACCAGGTTCACGTCCCAATACCAGATCAAGTACAGCCTCTCCTCTTGTAGTCTGATCTACATATTGTGTCAAGAAACCTTCCTGAACACACCTAACAAACTCTACACCATCTAAACCCCTCACTCTAAGGAGATGCCAGTCAATATTTGAGAAATTAAAATCTCCCACCACAACAACCCTGTCACTATTACTCCTTTCCAGAATCTGTCTCCCTATCTGCTCCTCGATATCCCAGTTACTATTGGATTGTCTATATATATATATATTTTTTTTTAAAAAAACAGCCGGCAGAGTTGTTGACCCCTTCCTATTCTTAACTTACACTCACAAAGACTCGGTAGACAACCTCTCCATGACTTCCTCCTTTTCTGCAGCCATGACACTATCTCTTATCAACAACGCCACCTCCCCCGTCCCTCCCCCACCACTTTTGCCTCCCTCCCTGACCTTTCAGAAACATCTAAAGCCTGGCACTTTAAGTAGCCATTCCTGCCCCTGCACCATCCAAGTCTCTGTAATGGCCACAACATCAAAACTCCAAGTGCTGATCCACGCTCTAAGCTCATTCGCTTTATTCATGATACTCCTCGCATTAAAATAGACAGATCTCAAACCATAGGACTGAGCGCGTCCCTTCTCTATCACCTGCCTGTCCTCCCTTTCGCACTGTCTCCAAGCTTTCTCTATTTGTGAGCCAGCCTCCCTTTCCTCCCTCACTGCAATTCGGTTCCCACCCCCGCCCCCCAGCAACAGTCACAAAAATCTTGCTTAATCTACAACTGATGGAATGACACCATACCTTATCATAAATACAATCCTGCTCCACTTTTAGTGTTAGAGTCCTACAAATCCAACTGTGGCCAATCCACTATTATAGGTAGGATAATGCATAATAACTCTCTGGCTGTAATTTTACAGAATAATCAAGCAAAACCGACGTTTTAAAATAGATATAGCCATTCCAAACACACAGAACTTACAGAGATCAATTAATGAAGAAACATCAGAAATATGCCGAATTTAAGGGAAATTGAAAGAATGTTGAACATGAACAAGATGTACATTGTCCCGATAGTAATATCGACAACTGGTCTCATCCCAAAACCACTGTACATTAGTATTAAACAATTAGCTCTAAACAATTAGCTCTACACATGTAATTCTTCCGAAAGTCACAATAGTATACACCACGACAGGAGTCTGAAATTGTCTGTCAATTGAGAAATGATTGTGTTTGGATATGCCCGTACCTCAAGATTTAACAGTTTGAATTGTGAAAGGATAGAAATAATAAGTTACTTATAAAGCACCTAATTCGGACGATGTTGTTCAATCTGTATAACAATGGGATACAGTGCAAATTAGAAAATAAAAGATAAAATAATGGCAGTGTTAAGAAAGGTTCAATTAATAAAAAAAAGTTTTCCGCGTGTGTTCAAAAGTAACCGGAGTCTGCATCCCTTACACAGTCTCAGTCTCCCTAGTTATATTTATGTGTCGAAGACGTTTAACCAGTACTGTAGTTTTAGGTGCTGGATTCTGCCGTTTAGGACAACAGTTCAACAAAAAACCTAACCTGCCAATGATTTCGGCAACTGCAACACTGTTTCCCTGCAATATGCTGTTCTCTTTTACCTTGTACGACCTCATTGTACCGATGTGATTAAATTATCCGTTTGGATTGCATCTAGAAATGTATTCCATTGTACCGCGGTACGTGTGACAATAATAGACCAATTTACCGATTTATCGTTGTCAATAATACAGAGCCCCTTGGTTGCTAAGATTTTATACTGGCGTTGGTCGTGGGGATATGTTGGTGGAAGCATCTCTTCCGACAAGAGAAGGGCACAGGCGAGTTCTTGGCGACTTAAAACCGGTCGCTTCGGGCAGATGGGACTCGACTCGTCAGCCATGACCGGCCGCTCATCCAAAAGAAGGAAAATTCTGATCTCAACCCTCCGCTGCTTTGCAACTTTACCCTCATTGGGAAGACTTTGGGAGTAAACCCTGTCACGTACACAGTGATGGGTTAAAGAGTCAGCAGAAATACAAAACACTTTGTAGTCCAGTATTGCTATTAACTAATAATATTTGTTAGTAACTACGCAATACAGTAATATAAATGTAGATAACTTAAACAGGTTTGCAATGATTTTATATATAAGTAAGTGTGGAATATATATTAGAAAACCATGCTTCTTTAAGTCTAGGGCTAAATAGATAGTCTAACGATAATGAGTAAAGTTCAGTTCAGTTCGTGGTATTGAGTTGAGTAATGATGGAGAGAGGGGGAGGGAGAGATTGGAATCTTCAGGTGAGCCGACGCCGTCGATCTTCCCGTTGTCCTCCAAAATCCGTTTAAAGTCACCGATTGTGACAACAACAAAAGGGACCGCTCTTCTGTAGTGGAGCTATCAACCCATCCGGGGGTTGGACACACAAATAACTCCCCACCGGTCAAACCTTCTCCACACTGTGAGAGCCACTCATCGATCCGCCTGATCAATCCTCCAAAACCCACTTTTTCTGTGGGCACAACAAAACTCATTCAGTGTCCAAAATCATATGTTTCAAGTCTATCATCTGACCTTCTATTTATCTCACCGTATTGAGTACCAACCGTCTCTCAAATAACTCCTCCCTTCTCTCGTCAAGCAGGCAGTGTCCTTGGAGAAAGTATAAACAACCTGTGAGCAGTCTCCCCCCCCCCCCCACCTCTCTCTCTCCCTCTCTCTGAAACAAGGTGTTTGTGTTAAATAACTCTCTCTGGTTCTTTTCAAAAGCACAGTTCATAGGGGAAATCGATCACAGTTTATAGGGGTAATTCAGGACCATGTCACAACCCAATGGGAAAAGCCTGGAGCTGGAACAACGCAGATTGGCAACGCCGGCGCTTCTGGTTCCAAACCGTATCGGTCTCTGCCGTTCCTTTGGGTTCATCAGATGCATGGAGTGATGGAGCTAGCTACATGGGCAACAGTTTGCTCTCCATATCGTAGTGTCCTGGCTTGCGTATCTAGTCAGCGGGACGCAACATCCATGGTCAACTCTGACAGACAGAAGACTCATAATACAGCGCCCCACACCCGCACTGCCAGACTGATCAGTAGCATTTGCCGAGACTTCACCTCCGCTCCCAGAAACATGACTTAAATCACTCAGACGCTTGTGGTCTCTCCCAGTTACAGAGATACCGTTTTTCACCGCTCCTCCATCTCTAAAGCTGAAAACTACCCATTTTCGTTCTTATCATTCCAATGAGTTATCGATAGAAAACATCACTGTGATTCTTTCCACAGATGCTGCCCGACTTCACGCATATTCCCCTCCTATTTTCATACATGAGCAGTGGACACCTGTGACTACCCAGCATGCAGATTTGCCAAAATGCACAGTGTCCTGCTCTCCATATTTCCACACCAGATGAATATTAACAACGCCTGTTAATGATGCAAGTTGTGTTCTAAATATAGTGAAATGTTGTTTTGATGGAAGTGCAGTCAGGATTGCAATAGTATACCAGGGGAATGCTCACCTTCACAAGTAATCAGTACCAGATTATGAGGATTGGACATTTTCTGGGACATTCATCGCTGTAAATTCAGGTGCCTGTGAACAAAATGTTATTTTCTGTCCTAATATCCAGGGAGCCTTGAATTAATTCATGTAATCTTAAAAACTGAATGTTGAAATGCAGTTATACAATTCCTTGTCAGATGAGCCATTTAACATTTTGACAATGTTCTCTGTTCCCGTGAAAAGATGTTCAACAGAAACACAAGGAGACTCTGCGGGCACAAACTGAAAAGCTGAGAGTGAACACTATCCTGATGAGGGAGAAGGTGAAAGTTTTCCAGCTGGTTGATCGATACGCTGAGCTCACGGTAATTTCTACTCTTCGAGATCGGAGACTGGTGGAACATGAGCTACTGGCAAGAGGCAGAGACCACGAGGAGTGGAGAGAGAAACATCTCCGCGGAGAGCTGGAGAAAATCCGCACTGATCATCTGTTTCAGAGCAGTTACTCATATAGTTTCTGGAAAACAATGAAAAGATTCTTCACACGATCATCTTCGGGAAGTTCGGCTGTCGTGGCCGGCGTCCCGGGGATCGGGAAAACAACAATGGTTCAAAAGATTGTTTATGACTGGGCCACGGGGAAAATATACCAACAATTCCAGTTTGTCTTCAGTTTCAAATTCCGGGATTTAAACACTATTAACTGTAGAATAAACCTGAGGGAACTGATTCTGGATCAATATCCTTACTTTGGGAATTTCCTGAGAGAGGTCTGGAAGAACCCAGAGGGATTGTTGTTTATATTCGATGGTTTGGATGAATTCAAGCACAGAATCGATTTTGCTGACAGTCGGAGAGACACAGAACCCAAGCACCAGTGCCCAGATCCCGAGTGGTGGTGTGAAGTGTCTGACATTGTGTATAATTTAATCCAGCACAAGCTACTCCCGGGGTGTTCAGTGCTGGTGACCACCCGTCCCACTGCTTTAGATTTATTGGAAAAGGTGGAGATCAGTGTCTGTGCTGAAATCCTGGGATTTGTTGGTGAGGAACGGAAGGATTATTTCTATAGGCATTTTGAAGATCAGACGGTGGCAGCAGATGTTTTCAAACACGTGCGGGAGAACGAGCTCCTGTACACCATGAGCTACAACCCCTCCTACTGCTGGATCCTCGCTCTGGCACTGGGCCCCTTCTTCACACAAAGAGTCAGGGACCCCCAGCGAGTTCCCAAGACTATAACCCAATTATATTCCTACTATACTTACAACATCTTAAAAAACCACGGCCGTGAGATTGAGAATCTCCGCGATGTGTTACTCAGGGTTGGTCAGATGGCCTTCACAGGACTGTCCCAGAAAAAGATCGTCTTTACAGATGGCGATTTGATCAGCTACAATCTGCAGCCTTCGCAGTTTTTGTCCGGGTTCCTGATGGAGCTTTTAGAGAGAGAGGATTCTGCCCGGTGTGTGGTGTACACATTCCCACACCTCACCATCCAAGAGTTTGTAGCTGCAGTCGCACAATTCCTGACTATACATCCCAGGAAAATCCGGAAATTCCTCACTGAAGCCCACAACACGACAGATGGGCGATTTGAAGTATTTCTCCGTTTTGTTGCTGGTCTCTCCTCCCCAATGACAGCTCGGGGTCTGGAGGAGTTCCTGGGTCCATTTGCTAATGAAACAACCTGCCGGGTGATTGACTGGGTGAAGGAGGAGGTTGAACGTCAGATTGGAAACACAGAGACTGAAACTGGTAAAAGGAGCCTCCTGAACACATTGCACTACCTGTTTGAGTCTCAGAATCGTGGAGTGGCTCGGGCTGCACTGGGATCTGTGGAGACACTTTCATTCCGCGGGATGACGCTGACCCCGATTGACTGCGCGGTGCTGTCTCATGCCATCGGACTCTGTGATACAATAAAACAGCTCAAACTGGAGTACTGCCACATTCAGTGTGAAGGAATCCAGCGGCTGGGACCCGGGCTGCACAAGTGCCAAGATTTGAGGTATTTTTTCTTTTAACTTTTACTCTGAACAGCGAGACTGTACCATTGTCTTGTTTCAATGTAAGGGAATTTGTGTAAAACTCTGGTATATCAGATTGTGAAGAATTGTGAAAAATGCTCAGGAGATTGGTCGGTATTCCTCAAGGACGAGAGCGTTCTGTGATTCCTTGTAAAGGGACGTTGGAGGCTTCATCAGATCAGTGAACAATGGCCACTGGTTTAATAGCAGTGAATCACAGGATTGGTCGTGGTTCTCGCTGCCTGTGGCACGTCCATTGACAATGTTCCTTCTCACTGTCTCTGACACCCAGACCGACACTGACTGCAGCAGGAGGGTCAGAGATTCACACCCCCTTACCGATGAGGGACAAGAGACCGTCAGCAGACTGTCCGAGTCAGTGGGAGAGCATTTCTTCTGTGAGATTCCCTCTCCCTTCCCTTCGCTGTGCCTTGCGATTTCCATCAGTCCACCTGTGTGACTGTGCTCACTACCAGATACCCACACCTCATGGGCGCATCTCTTTTCTCCAGATTGTGGGCCTCTAATTAGACACACCCGTCCGTGCAATCTATTTCTGCCTCCTGGTCTTGTGGGTTCACCTTTTCCATTGGCTATCCTCATCATGGATCTCTCTTCCTCCTGATTGCATCCCTTCACCTTATTCTACTTCCTCCTACGGAATCTCTTTCCATTCCCCTTCATCCTTTGGGACCTCCCTTCCACATACACCTTCGTGCTGAGGGATCTCCCTTCCACATCCCCCTTCCTCTTGTCTGATCTCTCTTCCCCATCCCCCTGTCTCCTGTTGGATCTCTCTTCCCCATCCCACTCCCCGCTTTGAGGATCCCTTCCGCCATTTCAATCGACATTTTCTCCTTACTGTCGAACTTTCTCCCGCCCTTCTGACCCTCTCAAGTCACTAACACTTTTCTAACCATCGTGGATGAGACAGAATTTGGTGATTTTTCTGTGTCACACCTATGGACTAAATTACTGACGTTCCGTGAATACGCTGGAGCTGGGCAGTGAGGGACCTTGATAGTGATGGGAACTCAGATCAGTGATTTACTGAAGGGTTTAATGTTTCCTGAAATATCCGAGTGAGAGAAATTTCATGAGACCCACGGTTTGAATCACATTGTTCATCAATTTGTCTGTTTGCGTTTAGACTTGGGGATAATAAACTGGGAGATTCAGGAGTGCAAGTGGTGTCTGCGGCTCTGAGAAACCAGGAGTGTAAAATACTGACACTGTGGTAAGTACCAGGCTGTGGGAGATTGTGTTTACAGTCACTGGGTGTCTGACACTGAACAATAATGTGATCATTAATTGTGTTACTGATAAACACTGGGGATTTTTATCTCCTGTTTCTATATCCTTCGCCCCACTCTCTCACATCTCCAGGCTGGACTACGTTGGTCTCACAGATTCTGGTGCCGAAGATCTCGCCTCCGCTCTCAGTACAAATAAATCACTGGTGGAGCTGAACCTGAGTGGTAATGAACTGGGAGATTCTGGAGTGATACTGGTGTCTGCGGCTCTGAGGAACCCAGAGTGTGAAATACAGAAACTGTGGTAAGTACCAGAGTGTGGGAGATTGTGTTTACAGTCATTGGGTGCCTGAGACCAAATATTAATGTGATCAGTAATTGTATTACTGATAAACTCTGGGGATTTGTACCGTCTCCTGTCTCTCTACGTCCTTTACTCTTACTCTCTCTCTCTTTCATCTCCAGGCTCTACAGTGTTGGGCTCACAGATTCTGGTGCCGAGGATCTCGCGTCCGATCTCAGTACAAAACGATCAATGAAGGTGCTGAGCTTGGCATCAAACTCGCTCACAGACCTATTTGTCCCCGCTCTCCGTCGCCTCGTACTGAACCTCCCGCGTCTGGAATGGATCCGGTGAGTGTTTGTGTTAATGTTCAATGTGATAAAATATCAGCGGACCCACGGGTTTTCTGGTGATATTTATCTGTGAGTGTTGTTCAAAATTAACCCTAGTTCCCTGTTACGACACTATAGTGTAATCCATTTATTTCATTTTTTTCCTCCATCTGTTTCAGCCTGGCGGGGAATCAGTTCAGTGAGACCGGGAAGAAGGAACTGGAGTCTCTGAAGGAAACCCGACCCGGACTGAAAGTGGAGCTGTGAACGTCTGCATGTGTGAACATCCCCGCCCGCGGGATAGGAGTATTTTGACCGATTTCCTTCCCTCCTATAGTGCGCTCCCTCCTCTTTAATTTCCAACGGTTCTAATGGACCCTGGTTCTGGGCGAGCCCGCTGCGTCGTCAGAGTTGGCCCCGCAGTGACGTATTCAGCCTCACGTCAAGTGTCGCTGCTTCCGGCGTACATCCGTGTTGAGAGCTCCACCAAGTGTGACCCCGGGGAATTACACAGACAGGAAGACCCCGTGGGTGGGGCTCAGTTCCCAGGGTGAGATTATCCCGGGAGAGAAAGCTTTTGTTCACTATGGGCTGAGGACGATGCCTTCGGCAGTCTGGCCGATATAATGATGTTAAATTGACAAATCCCTCGGCAGTGACACTGGTCTGCAGCGATCTCGGACACTGCCCTGAAGTGTGATTTTATAAGCATAGGCTCCACGATGCAGAGTGTCGCTGAGAAACGGGACTGATTATTCAACCTGTGACTCGTTGTGGGCGGTCAGTTAATTGTGTGTGACTGTGATAGAGGTTGCAGCCACTGTCTGAGTATCTGACGGGGCTGCTGCTCAGGTTCGGGCTGCATTTCAGCCCCGCCCTTCTCATATACGGGCACCCGATACAGAACAGGGCGGGTCACAAGGAGGATCTCCTGGTGGGATTGTTCCTGGGCTGGGCCAAAATGGTCATTCACGGATCCAGACGGTGGTACGTGGAGGGCTGTGCCCGTCCGAATGTTTGTCCCCCTTCCGAGGATGCGTTCGTGCCCAGCTGTCCTCGGAGAGGGAGCATGCGGTCGCAATGGGTACATTGGGGGATTTGCGGGAGCGCTGGGCCCCACAGGGAATCGACTGTTTAATAGACGCACGTAACCATTTTTTTTAAACTGAGTGTACTCACAGTAATGTAAAATATGTGTGATTGTTCCTTGTGTATTTGTTGTGCAAATAAACTTTTATAGTTTTGTAAATAAAACGGTGAGCAGTTTTCCAATCCCCGAATGCCACGCACTGTTTAATTTACATTTGTCATGATGAACTGAATAGACGGCTGTAACGCCTCGTCCACGCAGACAAGAACGAATGAAGAGATTAGAAGCTCCAAGAAATATCTGGCGCGAGTCCACTGAGGTCCCGAAGAGGAGAGGGATGCGTGTGGGACACCGATATTAAACACGTGGTGAAGCACCATCCCTCCACACACTCCCAGGGTCAGAACCAGACTGAAGTTGCCTCAGCACCGTCCAAACATACATTACCAGGGTCAGACACAGCATTAGTGCACCTCAACACCATCAGAAACAGCTCACCAGTTATCAGACACAGAGCGAACCTCCCTCGGCACCGTCCCATCACAAAACTCCGTGATCAGACACAAAATGCAGCTCCCTCGGCATCGTCCAACCACACAAAACCAGGATCAGACACAATGCCAATCTCCCTCCACACCGTTTCATCACAGACTACAACAGTCAGATTCAGAGAGAAGCTCCCTCCGACAAAGCAAGTCATTTAGTGTACACATTGCCGACGTCTCCAGATAAAAGTAGGTGGTATCGTATCAAACAGCTGAAATGGGTGGGGCAGAAACAGGAATGTTATCATCATCGGCACATAACAATTGATGTACATGATAGACCTGATTTGGGAGACCTCAGAATGGAACAACATTTCCAAGAAGATGGGAGCAGGCACTGTCAAGGGGATGATTTTCAGTCCTCTCATCCTGAGAATCAGGGCAGTTTTGTCCAAAGATCAAAGGAAAAGTAAGATAAGCCAGTGCTTGTCCCTCCTATCCTGAATGGAAAATGGGTAAGAAAAGACGGACGGCGTGATTCCAAAGACAATCGGGAGCCTAGATTGGATGGGTTAGAAGAACAGATACAAAATACGGACATAAAATAATTTAACATTTAAACTGGAAATAAGAGCAGGTATTACCCTTGTGTGTTACAGGTTTAATTCAACATGAAGAGAATAATGTATTGTACTGCGATGGCATCAACCATGACTGGGGCCATGGTCAGTCTTGTTCCAGAGCCAGTAGGGCGGACAAATGTGCAACAGTGATGTCGTTGTTTGGAAAGCACACAGTGAACAAAAACAGATCATTTCAACGGACACGGGGAATACGGCCTAACTAAGGATGAACTGAGGACCCAAACTTGTATTATACTGGGGTAGATGGCTTAACATGCCCGGACTAAATAAAAACTCCTATGCTATAAAACTCTAGATGCGACATTATTCAGTATCCCAGATGGGGTATATGAGTCTGTATCTTGGTCCAATTATTGAGCAGACTTCAGGTAATGATGGCCATGGTAAGATTACAGTTAAGTGAGATCGCACTCATGTGTATATTGAGTGGGGCAGCCATCTACACAAGACGTATATCGACTGGGGTGGTTTCTCAAAGGTTGCTTCTATGATTATAAACTTTCGACAGTGGAATGTAGTACACGGTGAGAGTAGAATGGGGAAGGAACTGAAGGACACGGAGAAGAGTTTTTTGTCAGGGGCCAGAACCTTTCTAGGTTATCAATACTGTTAGAAAAATCACTACCCCATACCTACAAGTAACGGAAGCTACAGCGGAGACTAAATATAGTGAGACACACCGTAATACAAACGGGGGAGGATTAGTATTAGAGGATACAGGGGAATTTGCAACTTTGCTACCAGGGTAACAGTAGGTGCAGGTAATCTTTAATCTAACTGAAATAACGGTACCTGAATGGTGCCCACTTACAACAAAACAATGATTTACGCACCTTCCTGGGAAACAAATTAGCGGGGGTGAGTTTAAGCCAGTCAAAGATAGAACGTAAAGAGGACTATTGGAATTAGTGGGAGCAGGTTATGCATCCGGGTAGCAACTGTCAATACCCTAACAACAGCAGAACGATAAAACCGGATACTGTCCCTCCAGCAGAAATTATTACTGGACAGAATTACTAAGATCAGGTTCAAACTGATTAGCCGAGATGCATCCCAGGTAACTCTGGATGCTGTTAAATTTCTGAAGCCCCTTCAAGATAAAACAAATCTGACTATTGACCACATAGACCTCATGTCTAAGGAAATGCCTAAAACTGAAATATGTACTATATATGCTACTTGGTTGCTTACCATGATTGGCACTAATTTATTACAACTTGGTGTACATCAGTTACCAAATTGGGTTTTAGATGAACAGCTAAATGAATGGGTCAGAGCAAGGGTGCCATTGTGTCATATTAGAAACCTCACAATAACAACAGAGTACTGGGTACCTGTGATGATGATAAAGGAAGGTTTTATGCTGGAGCAGTATTCCACATTCCCCAACAGGGAAATAATTCAACCTACCCTTTGAAAAGGGTTAACTATGTTGGCCAATATCATGAGAATACATGGATATGCTTAAGTAACCCACCAGCACGTGCTATTGTTAAGAATGACACTGGGAAAGGGATGGATTTATCACGATGCCATCAAGACTGAGACCACTGGTCTTGTCCAGAATGAATGACAAAGCAGTAGCTTACGTATAGTGATTTCAGTATTTATGAAAATTGTTCTTTCTCTATTTTGCCTATGAATAATCTGTCTTTCTTACAATATGCATTGGTGGACAGACATATTATATAGCAACAGGGGCTACAATTTATACCAAGGGATGGAAACAATGTCCTTTGGAAAGTCACAATGTCGGCATAGGGAATGCGACTTTAGATCTGATCATTGGAGGACGAACCTTGCCTCAGCCAACAGGAGACACAGTAATGGTGGAGAACTTCAACATCCAACGCACTGATATAGATGAATATCTGTGGGACTATGTGGTTACTGAATTGCCACCAATTCCTCACTTGACTGCAGACTGGACACGAGCTGTGGAGGAGGCAAGGGAGCTAATCCATCACTGGACTAAACACAATAAACTAATTAAAGCACATACTGATCCACGTTTGCTCCTCGAGGCGTGAGAAGAGATCGCTGAGCATCTGGCTAGGATCTTTATGTCCTCGTTGTCCACGGGAATGGTACCGGAGGATTGGAGGGAGGCGAATGTTGTTCCCTTCTTCAAAAAAGGTAGTAGGGATAGCCGGGTAATTACAGACCACTGAGCCTTACGTCTGTGGTGGGAAAGCTGTTGGAAATTATTCTTAGAGATAGGATCTATGGGCATTTAGAGAATCATGGTCTGATCAGGGACAGTCAGCATGGCTTTGTGAAGGGCAGATCGTGTCTAACAAGCCTGAGAGAGTTCTTTGAGGAGGTGACCAGGCATATAGATGAGGGTAGTGCAGTGGATGTGATCTATATGGATTTTAGTAAGTCATTTGACAAGGTTCCACACGGGCCAGGTGGATTCAGAATTGGCTTGCCTGCAGAAGGCAGAGTGTGGTGGTGGAGGGAGTACATTCAGATTGGAGGATTGTGACTAGTGGTGTCCCACAAGGATCTGTTCTGGGACCTCTACTTTTCGTGATTTTTTATTAACGACCTGGATGTGGGGGTAGAAGGGTGGGTTGGCAAGTTTGCAGACAACACAAAGGTTGGTGGTGTTGTAGATAGTGTAGAGGATTGTCAAAGATTGCAGAGAGACATTGTTAGGATGCAGAAGTGGACTGAGAAGTGGCAGATGGTGTTCAACACGAAGAAGTGTGAGGTGGTACACTTTGGAAGGACAAACTCCAAGGCAGAGTACAAAGTAAATGGCAGGATATTTGGTAGTGTGGAGGAGCAGAGGGATCTCGGGGTACATGTCCACAGATCCCTGAAAGTTGCCTCACAGGTGGGTAGGGTAGTTAAGAAAGCTTATGGGGTGTTAGCTTTCATAAGTCGAGGGATAGAGTTTATGAGTCGCGATGTAATGATGCAGCTCTATAAAACTCTGGTTAGGCCACACTTGGAGTATTGTGTCCAGTTCTGGTCACCTCACTATTGGAAGGATGTGGAAGCATTGGAAAGGGTACAGAGGAGATTTACCAGGATGCTGCCTGGTTTAGAAAGTATGCATTATGATCAGAGATTAAGGGAGCTAGGGCTTTACTCTTTGGAGAGAAAGAGGATGAGAGGAGACATAATAGAGGTGTACAAGATAATAAGAGGAATAGATAGAGTGGATAGACAGCTCCTCTTCCCCAGGGCACCACTGCTCAATACAAGAGGACATTTCTTTAAGGTAAGGGGTGGGAAGTTCAAGGGGGATATTAGAGGAAGGTATTTTACTCAGAGAGTGGTTGGTGCGTGGAATGCACTGCCTGAGTCAGTGGTGGAGGCAGATACACTAGTGAAGTTTAAAAGACTACTAGACAGGTATATGGAGGAATCTAAGGTGGGGGCTTATATGGGAGGCAGGGTTTGAGGGTCGGCACAACATTGTGGGCCGAAGGGCCTGTACTGTGCTGTACTATTCTATGTTTTATAAGGCAAATGAACTCTTGAGTGACAAAGGTTTTTGGAGTAAATTTTGGAATTAGGGACAAATGTTCAAATACATCCATGGCTAAAATACTAATCTTACGTACCCTGATAAAGTATTGCTTAATGTATATTAACTGAGGAGATATTATGAAAAATCGAGGATAATGCCTTCATGAAGCAACAGAGGCGATTGACAGTATACGGTGGGTGAATTTAGATGGTAAATGTCAATAGCGTTTATAGAATATAAGTGTTCCACACCTACCGGGGTTCCATCGCAGTCCTATGGGCAGTCAACTGAATGAGAGGAGGATACAGGAAGCTTCAGGTAATGATCTGCTCAACCTGTGACTATTCTCAAACAAATAGCCATCTGTTATGTAAAGGGAAGGGGCTCTGAACAGATTCTTGCTTTGGGACAATCTAATCAGAGCAATATACCTGAGACCATTCTCAGAGGAGTAGCTACTTGTTTTGTAGAATGCCAGACCTGCAATCGGTAATCACGTTAGACTCTGTCTGGGTTGCCTCATTTAACTGGTTTGGACTAGTCGGAGTGTCAAGACACAAATACAAACCCCCGCGGTGGGCAGAACCATGAAACAATATTGGCTGTTGCCTTGTGCAATGACCAGTACGATGGCGTCCCTGGTAGGTGAGGTGACCTTGAGCTAATGGGGTTGAGATTCAATGGTTCAATTGATGAGGAACAGTATAAGTCTCAGGAGCTCGAAATACGCAAGGGCGATAACTCTCCAGCAGCCAGGGACCAACCATCGCGGATAAGTAGGACTCCACGGACACGATGAAATCCGGACCACGATGACCACCTAACCAGCATAGACTCCTTTCCCGGGTAATATTTTTTTTTCTCTTAGTTGACTGTTCAGAGAGTGTCACGGGTTCTAGTAGGGAACACATAGGTCGATATGAGTGTGAATCTACCTGCTCTTTTTAGTTGAAATAATAAAAGTTACTTGTTGGTATATACAGATTCTCTGTGCCTCATTGATCATTATTACAAGTGGTGGTTCTTGTATCAAGTTAATCCTGCGATTGTACCCTTTCCCTCTTGACCGAAAATTAACAATTTAATATGCAGACTAGGGGGCAGGCATATAAAATTAAATGCAATATCAACGTGCTGATTGTGTTCGGATATTCAGTCACAGCCCGTGATCAATGATGATAGGTATTATTATTGACAGCAAAATTGTATTAATTGACGAGTTTGAATATGAACGTCACTGTTGCGTCCGAGTTGGGACAGGAAGTGCCAGGATCCGGGATGTCTCTGACCGGGTGCACGACATCCTGGTACGAGAGGGAAAGCAACCAGAAGTCATGATACATGTTGGGACCAACGACATAGGCAGGAAGAGGGATGAGGTCCTGAAGTGTGAGTTTCGTGAATTAGGCAGAAGGCTGAAGAACAGGACCTCAAGGGTGACGTTCTCAGGATTGCTGCCAGTGCTACGTGACAGAGATGGTAAGAATTGGAGGAGATGGCAGTTGAATGCGTGGCTGAGGAGTTGATGCAGGGAGCAGGGTTTTAGAATTTTAGATCATTGGGATCTCTTCTGGGGAAGGTGGAACCTGTACAGATTGGATGGGTTGCACCTGAACTCGAGGGGGAGCAATATCCTTGCAGGTAGGTTTGCTAGCATGGTTCAGGAGGGTTTAAACTAAATTGCGAGGGGAATGGGACCCAGAGCGATATAGCAGTGAAAGAAGTGCATGGAGTAAAGCCAGATCTAACATACAGAGAGGCTTTGAGGAAAGAGAAGCAGAATAAATGGTGTAAAGACAGTAAGGTAGAAGGGCTGAAATGTGTGTACCGCAATGCAAGAAGCATCAGGAACAAAGGTGATGAACTGAGAGCTTGGATACATACATGGAATTATGATGTAGTGACCATTACAGAGACTTGGCTGGCACCAGGGCAGGAATGGATTCTCAATATTCCTAGATTTCAGTGCTTTGAAAGGGATAGAGAGGGAGGAAAAGGGGGAGAAGGGGTGGCATTACTGGTCAGGGATACTATTACAGCTACAGAAAGGGTGGGTAATGTAACAGGATCTCTTTTGAGTCAATATGGGTGGAAGTCAGGAACAGGAAGTGAGCAGTTACTCTACTGGGGGTATTCTATAAGCCCCCTGGTAGCAGCCGAGATACAGAGGAGCAGATTGGGAGGCAGATTTTGGAAAGGTGCAAAAATAACAGGATTGTTATCATGAGTGACTTTAACTTCCCTAATATTGATTGGCACCTGATTAGTTCCAAGGGTTTAGATGGGGCAGAGTTTGTTAAGTGTGTCCAGGATGGATTCCTGTCACAGTATGTGGACAGGCCGACCAGGGGGAATGCCATATTAGATCTAGTACTAGGTAATGAACCGGGTCAGGTCACAGATCTGTCAGTGGGTGAGCATCTGGGGGACAGTGACCACCGCTTCCTGGCCTTTATAATTATCATGGGAAAGGATAGAATCAAAGAGGACATGAAAATGTTTAATTGGGGAAAGGCAAATTATGAGGCTATAAGGCTAGAACTTGCGAGTGTAAATTGGGATGATGTTTTTGCAGGGAATTGTACTATGGACACGTGGTCGATGTTTAGAGATATCTCGCGGGATGTAAAGGATAAATTTGTCCCGGTGAGGAAGATAAAGAATGGTAGGGTGAAGGAACCATGGGTGACAAGTGAGGTGGAAAATCCAGTCAGGTGGAAGAAGGCAGCATACATGAGGTTTAGGAAGCAAGGATCAGATGGGTCTATTGAGGAATATAGGGAAGCAAGAAAGGAGCTTAGGAAGGGGCTGAGATTGCCTGCAATGGGGGGTGAATTATTTGGGCCAGGCAGGGAAACATCACTGATTCATGACATCCTTGCGGCAATGAGAGCCAGGGGATATTTTATCGCGTCCTTCAGTTGCTCCCTGAACTTGGTCTGGGTGACGGCGTAAAGAGCCGTGTTTGTGCAGCAGCTCAGAATCTGCAGCATCGAGCCCAGTCCTCGCAGAGAATCAGCAGGAAGCGTCACGGCAGAGGTAGCAGACAGTCGGTTCCACGCAGAATACACAGTGAACGGTGCCCACAGCAGGACGAAATTGCCAGAGATGATCAGCAGTAAAACGAGCGATTTTCTGCGGCTCTCCATCTCCGGGTCTCTGGCACTCTGTCCCTTGTCAGCACGCCGGAGTCTCCTGCGCCCTCTGCTGGTGACTAAAACGTGCCGGATGGTTAATGCATTCGTCAGGAGAACCAGCAGGAATGGGATTACAGGAGTGAGAAGGTAATTAAATAAATCAATTGACATTCCGACAAATAAAGACACATAACCTGCGGTATCTACACAAATAAATGGAGCGATCAGCGCTGCATAATACCCCGAGAATCGAAAATACCAGTAAATGTTCCTTAAACAGCTGATCGCAGTCACTGTCCCCAGCATCACAGCCGCAGTTCTCCCGGTGCAATATTTTGTTTTCAGCTTCTGGCAACAAATGGCCACAAACCGGTCAAATGTGAAAGTGACGGTGAACCAGACCGAACAATCGGTGGCGGCGTAAAGCAGGACGGCGTGGATTTGACACACTGGTGTGTCCGCAGCCCAGATGAGAAGTTCAATTGGCGCGTAAATATTCGGAATCTTGTTCAGTATCAGGTCCAGGACAACAACCATAAGATCCGCCGCTGCCATGGCAACTAGGTAGCGAGTGACAACTCTGGAGAGACCGCACTTTCCTCTGGACAGGATTAAAATCGTCACCAGGTGCACTGCGAGACGCATAAAACACAATGAATGGAGACACATCCTGAAGCGTTTCCATTATCATACAATTTATCGGATTTGTTCTCTGTGTTTAGTCACATGAGAAAATAATTACTCCTCGGGAAGTCTATCAAGAAAATCAATTACTGGAATCAAATCGTAAGTGAAATCAGCGAACAATCAACCGCAATATTTTCGGGCTGATGTCACACAGGAAACAGCAGTGAATAACACATATAACGATCACTGGTAATTGGGAACTTTGTATATGTTGAGGGGAAAGATGTAAATAGAACTTCAAATACGAAATTTACAGAAACTTGGGTGATAAACATTAGAATTGTTTATTTAACATTGTATAGTTGAGCTTTGAGGAGACACTCACCGGGAAGAGCAATGATAGCGTGACCAGGGTAGTAAATCACTTGAATGACTTTTAATGCGTGCGAGATTCGAAAATCCAAGGTCATCCATTCATACTTCGCAAAGATCAACTGAGCAGCCCAGAAGACATTCTTCGGAGCTTCTGCGACATTCCACGATGCTGTTCCCGGACTCTGGCCCATTACGGAACGAGCAAACCTTCCTTCCGCAGAGTGTGCTCTCTCTGTCCCGCTGTGTGGATCAGCGAACCGCTGTGAGTGCCGGACCGGCTGATCAGTGAGAACTCAGTGATTCCGATGCTTATTAATAGGAGAGAGAAGCTCTCTTGTGACGCCTGAACCCTCCGTGGAAATGACGATGTTGGCATTTAATGAAATGACAGATCCAGTTAACCCTTTCTGCATAGCAGCTGAGCAGCAGGTGTTGGCAAATAATTTCGAGCATTAAAGTTTTATATATTCATTATTTGTTTAGACACTTTTCAGCAGATTTAGCAAAAAAATGAGGCAAAGTAAAATTCGAAGATGAAGTAAAATGTATAGCTTCTCTCATTAATCACGTTTAAAAGAAAACGATATTTGTTTCAAAAGATTACTTTTGAATATTGTGATTGTAAAGCAGAGTGGCTTGAGTATTTGGCTTAGAGAGAGAGGAGAGGTGGTGTGTGTGTGTGTGTGTGTGTGTGTGTGTGTGAGAGAGAGAGAGAGAGAGAGAGAGAGAGAGAGAGAGATTTAAAGTGCAAAATATGTTGCATTGTGACAGTTCCACTCTCTTGACCTCAGAAGTCTGTGTCCAGTGGTACAAACAACCGTCACAAACTTCTTGTTTCCAGTGAATAGCCATGAGGTCATCTGTGCCTTGACATGTCCTTCGCTCTCTCCGAATGCAAACAGATACTTACAGAATCAAAACCAGGTTTATTATCACCGGCATGTGTAGTGAAATGTGTTAACTTAACAGCAGCAGTTCAACGCAATACATATTATAGAAGAAAACATTAAGTAAATCAATTACAGTATATGTGATATTCAGGAATCGGATGGCAGAGGAGAATCGCTAACTGTGTGCCTTCAGGCTTCTGTATGGTAACAATGAGAAAAGGTCATGCCCGGGGTGCTGCGGGTCCTTAGTAATGGACGCTGACGCCTCTCCTTGGAGATGTCCTGGGTACTTAGTAGGCTGGTACCCAAGATGGAGCTGCCTAAATTTACGACTGTATGCAGATTCTTTCGGTCCTGTGCAGTAGCAACCCCCACTCCAACCCCCAACCATCCATATCAGACAGTGATACAGCCTGTCAGAATGCTCGCCCATCTATAGAAGTTTTTGAGTGTATTTGTTGACATACCAAATCTCTTCAAACTAAAGTATATTCACTGTCTTGCCTTCTTTATAACAGCATCGATATGTTGGGACCAGGTTAGGTCCACAGAAATCTTGACACCCAGGAAATTGGAACTGCCCACTCTCTCCACTTCTGATCTCTCAATGAGGATCGGTACCTGATCCCTTGTCTTGCCGTACCTGAAGTTCACAATCAGCCCTTTCGTCTGACTGACGGTGCGTGCAATGTTGTTGCTGAGACACCACTCCACTAGCTGGTGTATCTCGTTCCTGTGCGCCCTCTCGTCTCCATATCATATTCTACCAGCAATAGTTGTATCATCAGTAAATTTATAGATGGTATATGAGCTATGTCTAACCGCACAGTCATGGGTGTACAGAGAGTAGAGCAGTGGGCAAAGCACACTGCCCTGAGGTGCACCAGTGTCGATCGTCAGCGTGGAGGAGATATTATCACCAATCCGCACAGATTGTGGTCTTCCAGTTAGGAAGTCGAGGATCCAATTGCAGAGGGAGGCACAGAGGCCCAGGTTCAGTAACTTCTCAATCCGGATTGCGGAATGATGGTGTTAAATGCTGAGCTATTGTCATCAAACAGCATCCTGCGTAGGTGTTTGCAATATCCAGGTGGTCTGAAGCCGTGTGAAGAGACATTAAGATTGCTTCTGCCGTTGACCTGTTGTGGCGATGGGCAAATTGCAGTGGGTCCGGATGCTTTCTGAGGCAGGAGTTCGCCCCAGTCATGACCAACCTCTCGAAGCAGATCATCACTGTAGATGTGAGTGCTACCGGGCGATAGTCATTAAGGAAGTTCACATTAATCTTTTTAGGAACTGGTATAATTGTTGCTTTTTTTGAAGTAGTGAAAAATTCCGCCCGTAGCAGTGAGAGGTTGAAAATGTCCTTGAATGCTGCCACCAGCTGGTTGACACAAGTTTTCAGAGCCTTACCAGGAATTCCATCAAACCTTTTGCCTTGCAAGGGTTCACCCTCTTTGCAGACAGCCTGACATCGGCCTCTGAGACAGAGATCACAGTGCAAGAAGGACCTTTCAGAGGACCCAGGACCCGGAGACCCGGTGCAAGAAGGATCTTCACAGCTGTAGTTATATTCTCGCTTTCAAAGCGCGCATAGGAGGCGTTGGATATATAATGGTTGGGAAGTACCGCTGCCATTAATACTTCTGCGTTTCGCCTTGTGGGAAGTAATGTCTTTCAAACCCTGCCAGAGTTGTCGTGCATCCGATGTCACCTCCAATGTCGTTGGAAATTGTCGCTTCACCCTCTGCAAATCATCCCTGTTTTTCTGGTACAAGCCTGGGTCGCCAGGTTTAAATACCAGAGATCTAGCATTCAGCATACGATGTACCTACTGGTTCATCCACGGCTTTTGGTTTGGGAATGTACAGTAATTCTTTATAGGCACACACTCATCCACACAGGTTTTAATGAAGTCGGTAACAACTGCAGTATACTCATCCAGATTCAAAGCTGAATCACTGAATACAGTCCAGTCCAGCAATTCAAAGCTGTCCTGTAGGCGCTCCTGTGCTTCCCTTGTCCAAACCTCCTTGGTCCTCACTACTGGTGCTGCAGTCTTCAGTCTCTGCCTATACTTAGAACATAGAACATAGAATAGTACAGCACAGTACAGGCCCTTCGGCCCAAAATTCTGTGCCGAACCTCAAACCCTGCCTCCCATATAACCCCCCACATTAAATTTCTCCATATACCTGTCTAGTAGTCTCTTAAACTTCACGAGTGTATCTGCCTCCACCACTGACTCACGCAGTGCATTCCACGCAACAACCACTCTCTGAGTAAAAACGCTTGCTCTAATATCCCCCTTGAACTTCCCACCCCTTACCTTAAAGCCATGCTCTCTTGTATTGAGCAGTGGTGCCCTGGGTAAGAGGCGCTGGCTATCCACTTTATCTATTCCTCTTATTATCTTGTACATCTCTGTCCTGTCTCCTCTCATCCTCCTTCTCTCCAAAGAGTAATGCCTTAGCTCCCTTAATCTCTGATCATAATGGATCCTCTCCAAACCAGGCAGCATCCTGGTAATTCTCCCCTGTACCCTTTACAATGCTTCCACATACTTCCTATAGTGAGGCGACTAGAACTGGACACAGGACTCCAATTGTGGCCGAACCAGAGTTTTATAGAGCTGCATCATTACATCTCGACTCTTGAACTCTATCCGTCGACATATGAAAGCTAAAACCCCATAAGCTTTCCTAACTACCCTATCTAGCTGTGAGGCAATTTTCATGGATCTGTGGACATGTACGCCCAGATCCCTCTGCTCCTCCACACTATCAAGTATCCTGCCATTTACTTTGAACTCTGCCTTGTAGATTGTCCTTCCAAAGTGTACTACCTCCCACTTCTCCGGGTTGAACTCCATCTGGCAGTTCTCAGCCCACTTCTGCAACCTATCAATGTGTCTCTGCAATCTTCGACAATCCTCCACACCATCTTCAACACCAGCAACCCTTGTATCGTCTGCAAACGTGCCAACACACCTCTCTATCCCCATATCCAGGACGTCAATAAAAAATCACGAAAAGTAGAGGTCCCAGAACAGATCCTTGTGGGACACCACCAGTCACAATCCTCCAATCTGAATGTACTTCCTCCACAACCCTCTGCCTTCTGCAGGCAAGCCAATTCTGAATGCACTTGCCCAAAATCCCTAGATCCCATGGCTTCTGACTATCTGAATAAGCCTACCGTGTGGAACCTTGTCAAATGCCTTACTAAAATCCACCCATAGATCACATCCACTACACTCCCCTCATCTATATGCCTGGTCACCTCCTCAAAGAACTCTATCAGGCTTGTTAGACAGGATCTTCCTTTCACGAAACCATGCTGACTGTCCCTGATCAGACCATGATTCTCTAACTGCCCATAGATCCTATCTTTAAGAATCTTTTCCAACAGCTTTCCCACCACAGACGTAAGGCTCACTGGTCTATAATAACCCGGACTATCCCTACTACATTTTTTTGAACAAGGGGACAATATTCGCCTCCCTCCAATCCTCCGGTACCATTTCCATGGACAACGAGGACATAAAGATCCTACCCTGAGGCTCAGCAATCTCTTCCCTCACCTCGTGCAGCATCCTGGGGAATATTCCGTCAGGCCCCGGGGACTTATCTGTCCTAATATATTTTAACAACTCCAACACCTCCTCTCCCTGAATATCAACATGCTCCAGAACATCAACCTCACTCATATTGTCCTCACCATCGTCAAGTTCCCTCTCATTGGTGAATACCGAAGAGAAGTATTAATTGAGGACCTCGCTCACTTCCACAGCCTCCAGGCACATCTTCCCACCTTTATCTCTAATCGGTCCTACCTTCAATCCTGTCATCCTTTTTTTCTTCACATAATTGAAGAATGCCTTGGGGTTTTCCTTTACCCTACTCGCCAAGGCCTTCTCATGCCCCCTTCTTGCTCTTCTCAACCCCTTCTTAAGCTCCTTTCTTGCTTCTCTATATTCCTCAATAGACCCATCTGATCCTTGCTTCCTGAACCTTATGTATGCTACCATCTTCCACCTGACTAGATTTTCCACCTCACTTGTCACCCATGGTTCCTTCACCTTACCATTCTTTATCTTCCTCACCGGGTACGAATTTATCCGTATCATCCTGCAAGAGACCTCTAAACATCGACCGCGTGTCCATAGTACATTTCCCTGCAAAACATCATCCTAATTCATACCTGCAAGTTCTAGCCTTATAGCCTCATAATTTGCTCTTCCCAATTGAAAGTTTTCCTGTCCTGTCTGATTCTATCCTTTTCCATGATAATACTAAAGGCCAGGGAACGGTGGCCACTGTCCCCCAGATGCTCACCCACTGAGAGATCTGTGACCTGAGCCGGTTCGTTACCGAATACTAGATCTAGTATGGCATTCCCCCTGGTCGGCCTGTCAACATACTGTGACAGGAATCCGTCCTGGACACACTTAACAAACTCTGCCCTGTCTAAACCCTAGGGACTAATCAGGTGCTAATCAATATTAGGGAATTTAAAGTCACCCATGATAACAACCCTGTTATTTTTGCACCTTTCCAAAATCTGCCTCCCAATCTATTCCTCTGTATCTCCGCTGCTACCAGGGGGCCTATAGAATACCGCCAATAGAGTAACTGCTCCCTTCCTGTTCCTGACTTCCACCCATATTGACTCAAAAGAGGATCCTGCTACATCACCCACCCTTTCTGTAGCTGTAATAGTATCCCTGACTAGTAATGCCAGCCCTCCTCCCCGTTTTCCGCCCTCTCTATCCCTTTTAAAGCACTGAAATCCAAGAATATGGAGAATCCATTCCTACCCTGGTGCCAGCCAAGTCTCCGTAATGGCCACTACATCATAATTCTATGTATGTATCCAAGCTCTCAATTCATCACCTTTGTTCCTGATGCTTCTTGCATTGAAGTACACGCACCTTAGCCCTTCTACCTTACTACGTTTACACCCTTTATTCTGCTTTTCTTTCCTCAAATCCTCTCTATATGTTAGATCTTGTTTTACTCCATGCACTTCTTTCACTGCTCAGTCGCTTCGAGTTCCATCCCCCTTGCAAATTAGTTTAAAACTTCCGGAACCGTGCTAGCAAACTTACCTGCAAGGATATTGCTCCCCCTCGAGTTCAGGTGCAACCCAACCCATCCCATTCGTACAGGTCCCACCGTCCCCAGAAAATATCGCAATGATCCAAAAATCTGAAAGCCTGCTCCCTGCATCAACTCCTCAGCCACGCATTCAACTGCCATCTCCTCCAATTCTTACCATCACTATCACGTAGCACTGGCAGCAAACTTGAGAACGCCACCCTTGAGATCCTGTTCTTCAGCCTTCTGCCTAGTTCCCGAAACACACACTACAGGACCTCATCCCTCTTCCTGCCTATGTCGTTGGTACCAACATGTATCACGATTTCTTGTTGCTTTCACTATCGTACCAGAATGTCGTGCACCCGATCAGAGACATCCCAGACCTTGGCACCCGGGAGGCAACAAACCATGCGGGTGTCCTTCTCACGTCCACAAAATCTCCTGCCTGCTCCCCTGACTATAAAGTCTCCAATGAAGGCAGCTCTTTCTTCTCCGTCCCACCCTTCTGCACCACAGGGTCAGACTCAGTGCCGGAGGCCCTGCCACCGTGGCTCACACCTGGTCAGCTGCCCCACCAACAGTATCCAGGACGGCAAACTTATTATTCAGGGGGATGGCTGCAGGGGTGCTCCGCATTACCTGTCTACTCACCTTCCCTATCCCCCGCGGAGAAACTATTCAGTCAGAGGGTGGTAAATCTGTGGAATATTTGCCACGAGCAGATGTGCAGCCAAACCCATTTGTTGTATTTAAGGCAGAGGTTGATAGTTTCTTGATTAGCCAGGGCATAAAGGGGTATGGAGAGAAGGCCAGATGGGTGGGGATGACCGGATGAACTGGATCAGCCCATGATTGAATGGCGGGTGTGAGGGGTTCCAGGAGTGCCCCTATTAACTGTTTGGAGAGAGACATTTATCATTGATGATTTGTTTGGAAAGGAGAGAGAGAGAGAGAGAGAGAGAGAGAGAGAGAGAGAGAGAGAGAGAGAGAGTTATTTACCACCGATATGTTGCTTTTGGAAAAGAGAGAGAGAGACGAAGATTAACAGTTGGACTGTCACTTTAAGGCATTGGAAGTAACTTGGATTTTTACTGAGTTTGGAGTTGGAGACAGCACCGAGCAGCTGGTAAGTTGCGGGCGGTGTTATTTAATGGACACTCGATGTTATGATTTTCAGCAGGTTGTTGATGTTATTTCCCAGGACAGGTTGCCTGCTTGTGCACTCCTTCACAGACAAAGGAGGGAGGGACTGTTTGAGTGTCAGGTGATGCTCAGCCTGGTGAAATAAATAGGAGGTCAGATGATACAGACCTCAGGACACATGATCTGGACACTGAATGAGCATTGCTGTGCCCGCAGAGAAAGTGGGTTTTGGAGGATCGATCAGGCAGATCGATCCAAATTGCTATTCCATCGGTGAAGAAGGGGTTGACTGGTGGGGAGCTGTCTGTGTGTCCACCCTCGCCTGGGTGATAGCCCCACCACAGAAGACCGGTCCCCCTGGTTAAAGTCACAGTCGGTGACTTGTACAGGATTTCGGAGGACGTCGAGAAGATCGACGGCATCAGCTCACCTGAAGACTCAACTCTCTCTCTCTCTCTCTCTGTCTCTCTCTCTCTCTCTCTCTCTCTCTCTCTGTCTCTCTCTCTCTCTCTCTCTCTCTCTCTCTCTCTTTCTTTCTCTCTCTCTCTCTCTCTTTCTCTCTTTCTTTCTCTCTCTCTCTCTCTCTCTCTGTCTCTCTCTCTCTCTCTCTCCATCACTACTCAACTAATTACCACGAACTGAACTGAACTGAACTTTACTCAACATCGTAAGACTGTATCCTTTTACCCCTAGACTTAAAGAAGCTTGGTTTTTCATACATACATATATAATTCACACTTACTTTTATATATAATCATTGCTAATCTGTTTGATTTATCTACATTTATATTATTGTATTGCGTAGTTACTAATAAATATTACTATTTGTTAGCAATACGAGACTCCAAAGTGTTCTCCATCTCTGCTGGTTTATTAACCCCTGTCACGGGGAACGCGACATTAAATTGGGGCCTGCGTCCGCGTTATGAACAAATTGGTCGGGAGGCTGGTTTGAATTGATTGGGAAAAATTCCTTTGATTGGTGGTGTGGAATATCAGCAGAAATGGATGTTGCGGAATTTTTGGAATCGCCAGACCCCGTGTCCTTGAAAAAGGCTAGGAAATATGAGTTGCGGGACATTGCTAAGGAAGTGAATGCTGAGGTAAAGAGAGGTATGACGAAAGCAGAAATTCAAAGAAAAATAGCTGTATATTATGTCTCTATACAGACTTTTGAGGAGAGCGAGTTGAAGAGGTTTCCTGTAGTGAAAGAGGAGGTCGAGGTATACCTGGAACAGTTAAAGTTAGAGAAACTTAAATTAGAGAGAGAAGAGGCACAGAAACAGAGAGAAGAGGCAGAAAGACGGAGACGGGTCGAGAGGGAGAACGGGCAACGTGAAGATCACGTGGCAGAAAGGCTGAGACAGTTTAAAAGGGTGAGGTTGCAGCAAAGAGGTTTAGTGTCGGACCCTGATGATTTTTACAGCTCGGCGGGGCTAGTTTTGTGTGATGAATTTAAAGGTTGTGTTCATGATTAGGGAAGGGCATATCCAGTGGCACAGAATGCCCCTACCCTGAAGGGGTCTGTTGAGAAAGCAGACTAAGAAGTTTTAACCCACAAGGTTGAGTTTACTCCAGGAAGGAGTTTGCCAGAGAATAGCTGGGAGGTTCGAGATGACCTTGAATTTGAATCTGGGACAAGTGATGACAGCCCAGAAGAGGCAGCTGTCCCGATTGCCTGTGTTCAGGTTGTTGAAGTACCTGTGAGTTCCCATGATACTGAACCTTGTGTTGAAACTCAGTTAAGGTCTGAGGTGCCTGACTTAGTTGGAAAAGAATGCAGTCCTTTTGTGTCAGATGATCTTGGTTCAGTGAGTAAGAGGTTAACCTTGGTATCAGTGGAATGTGAGGATTCTCAGTCATTTGTAGTAGACCGTGTTTTAAAAGTTGGTCATGAAGTAAAACCTGGTGAGTTCAGTGTTGTTGAAAGTAATGGGAAAAGTGCTGTTCCTGGACTTCTGGACAACGTGATGCGAAAGGTTGGATTGGTTGTGCGACCTTTGACCCTACTTGCAGGACCAAGGCCTGCTGAGACAGGATGCGCTAGTTTGTTGGATTTTGTTTGGACATTTGGAAGTAAGCACCTGCAAGGTCATGCTGTTATTCACAGTGATATTATGGAGAAGAAAAAGAGTTGTTGTGGTTTTGGAGTGGAAGTTGCCATGGATACAAGTCGAAGTATAGGCCGTAATGAGATGGGTAGTTTATTTGGTCTCTTTCATAATATATACGTAATTCTGATCAGTCTGATAATAGTACTGAGGTTAATAAACAATGGAGGCTTGTTGACAGCTCTCCAAGATAAGAGTGTTTCAGCAATTCAGCTGATGAGAAAAATTGCTATTGAGACTTACAATAGAAAAAACAAAGGTTTAAATTATGATGTGTCACAGACTTTTCTACCTTCCAGATTTCAGCAGGACTTAGAGGGTAGTACAATTGATAAGGGTAAGGTGTATAAGAAAGATTTGTCTTTGTTGAGAAAGGAATGTATCGAGGAACAGAAGCGAGATTCTGGAATGGTGGCTTTAAGGGAGATGGCTCTCACAGGAGAGGAGGTTCAGAGAGAGTCAGTGGGATGTTACCTTAAAGATGGGATGTTGATGAGGAAGTGGAGACCAGCCACTGTGCCTGCAAGTCAGGTGCTGGTTTTGAAAGGTTACCAGGCTGAAACTTTCAACATGGCTTACAGTATGTCTTTAGGTGGATGTCATTGTGTGAGAAATGAGGAAAATGGGAACGAGGAGGTTCCCTTCCATTTATTTATTGTTGGAGATTCGATTCAGAAAGCAGTGAAGGGTAATTTGTTGGAACCTGTGTTCAGTTATAAGCCAAAAGGACCTTTCACCCTACTCAGAGAATTCTGGAAGGGATATAGTAAGCTTTGTGACTTTGCTAAGGAAACTTTACAAAATGGTCGAGTCAAAATAACACACTTGTTTACTGGAATTGCAGCTGTCAGAATTATTGCAGTCCAAAATGGAATCGTTAAATCTGAAAATGGAATGTAAAAGCATGTTTACTCATTGAATCTAGACTCACCAAGATGTCAGAATTCCATTGTTTTGAAAAATATTACTGATAAGGTCCATCAGTAGGACCCAGAGCCGAAAAAACAAGTAGCAGGACTAATCGGTGTTTTGAAATGGGGCACAGGTGCAGAGCATGACATCATGATGAATTTAGCCCAGCTTATGAAATGGTATCTTCACAGAGTGAACTTTGAAAAAAGTAAAATGGTTGAACAAGAAATTAGAAACAAGAAAGAACAAAGAAAGAGAATGGGTGACTGTATTGATAGAGCGGGGACGGCTAAATACTTTATTAAGATTGACTTGTTAATAGGATACCGGGGAGTTCCTTTAACAGAGAGGGTTAAAGGGATATCAACATTTGTGACACCGTCTAGACTGTATGAATACAATGTTTTACACTTCGGGATGGATATCCTCTAGAAACGTTTCAAAGAATGATCAATTCGATGATTGGAGTGTTAGAAAGCTCAGGGGTTTATGTCAATGACTTAGTGGTCTGGAATGACACATGGGAAGAGCATATTGCAGCTGTAGAGAAACGGTTTGACAGACTTTCCAAGGCCAATCTTACAGTGAACCTTGCTAAAAGTGAATTCGGCCATGCCCCAGTCATATATCTGGGTTATGTGGTGGGCCAAGGCCAGCTGACTCCTGTACAGGCCAAGGTTCAAGCGATTGCTGAAGTTCCTGTTCCAACTAGCAAGAAAGCTTTGAGAAGCTTTGAGCTTTTAGGGATGGTTGGGTATTGTAGAAAATTCTGTAAGAACTTTGCTGATATTGCTCTCCCGCTAGCAAAGCTCCTAGGGAAGAGTGAAAGATTTGAATGGAGTGATCTTTGCTGGGAGGCATTTGAACGTTTGAAAACCATCCTGTGTTCAAAGCACCTGACTTTCCAAAGCCATTTTCTATAACAACCGGTGTTAGTGATGAAGCTGCTGGGGCAGTACTGTTACAGAAGGGAGTGGATGACATTGAATATCCAGTAGCTTTTTTCTCAAAGAACTTTAATATACACCAGAAAAAATATTCAACTGTTGAAAAGAAATTGCTAGCACCTATTCTGGCTTTACAACATTTTGAAGCCTATGATCAGAGACTTCAAAACCTTTCTGTTGCTCAAAGACCACTTGTGGTTTACATGGGTTATAATCCGTTGGTGTTTCTAAATAAAATGGATAAGAATAGAAGGTTGTTAAATTGGAGTCTAGTATTGCAGAAAGGTGACTTAAGAATCTAACATGTAAAAGGTACTGACAATGTTATAGCTGATTAGTTATCCAGATGTGAAGCTGAAAACTGTAACCATTTTTGCTTTGTCATCTGATGGTTTTTTCCCTGTATTGTTTAAAACCCTGTGATGGACATTTAGAAAAAAATCGGTTCGACGACTTCTTTTTCCCCTGAGGAAGGGGAGTGTGAGGGGATCCAGGAGTGCCCCTATTAACTGTTTGGAGAAAGACATTTATCATTGATGGTTTGTTTGGAAAGGAGAGAGGGACAGAGTTATTTACCACCGATATGTTGCTTTTGAAAAGAGAGAAAGATACGAAGATTAACAGTTGGACTGTCACTTTAAGGCATTGGAAGTAACTTTGGATTTTTACTGAGTTTGGAGTTGAAGACAGCACCGAGCAGCTCGAAGGTTGCTATGGTGACCGAAGGCGGTGTTATTTAATGGACACTGATGTTATGATTTTCAGCAGGTTGTTGATGTTATTTCCAAGGACAGGTTGCCTGCTTGTGCACTCCTTTACAGACAGAGGAGGGATGGACTCTTTGAATGACAGGTGATGCTCAGCCTGGTGAAATAAATGGGAGGTCAGATGATACAGACCTCAGGACACATGATCTGGACACTGAATGAGCATTGCTGTGCCCGCAGAGAAAGTGGGTTTTGGAGGATCGATCCAAATTGCTATTCCACCGTGTGAAGAAGGGGTTGTCTGGTGGGGAGTTGTCCATGTGTTCACCCTTGCCGGGGTGATAGCTCCACCACAGAAAACCGGTCCCCCTGGATAAAGTCACAGTCGATGACTTGTAAACACGAGAGCTCCCCCACAGGTGACGTCACACATGGCCCCTTCCGCCCACACCGGTATCTGCCGTCACGTGTGACTTATCTACGTCACCCACGCGCTGGTGAGTTCGAGCTCGGACGGTTTAACGGCTGGGCTACTAATCACGTGACTATCCCCTCCCCAACGCTGTCAACAGAGGATTCAGGAGCTGCGCTATTCCCATTGGTGCGAAGCGATGTCAATCATCGGTTACAACCAGTCGCGGAGGCGGATCGCCGAGAGGGCGTTACCCGGCTGACTCGGTGGCCCGCTCAAACTCGGCCTCTCCGTCAAAGAGGAACAAATCCCAAAGTAAATGTCCGCTTTCTGATTTATTTCCATTTCCCTCCGAGGGAAGTTGGGGCGTTTGTGAAGCGTCTCCTGCGGCCGGAGTCTGATGTATCGCTGAGAGGTAGGAGGAGACCGCTCGGCCCGTCGGTTTGATGCCGGTTCCCCGGGGAGGGAGAGGGGGATTTTATTGAAAGGATGAAGACGGTGAGAGAGGGGGCGGACAGGATGTTTGTCCCGGTGGGGACAGGAGGGGCTCATCTGTGGAAATGTCTGAGCCCACGGTGGTGGCGATTCACCACATTGGGGGGCAAACACCGGCAGACTGTTGCCCTGCAAGCGGGGACAGGAGTGGAGTTGGGAGGGTGGATGAGGAGAGGACATTTCGGGTAGTGGGGGTAAGATCTCGAAAGATCATTGCTAATGCCTCCACATCTCTTCAGCCACCTCTTTCAGATCTCTGGGGTGTTCACCATCTGGTCCAGGTGACCTATTTACCTTCAGACCATCTCTGTTTCCCAAGAACCTTCTCCCGAGTAAAGTAACTTTACACATTCTGACCACTGACATCTGGGACTTCCATATTCCTGCCAGAGTCTTCGACAGATAAGAGTGATTTACAATACTTATTCAGTTCATCTGCCATCACCTTGCACCCCCACCCCATTACTACCTCTCCAGCATCATTTCCCAGTGGTTTGATATCCACTTCCGCCTCTCTTTTACACTCTATGTACCTGAAGAAAAAAACGGCGCTCTCTTTAATATTACTGGCTAGCTCACCATCTTTTCTTTCTTAATTACTTTAGTTTCATTCTGTTGGTTTTTAAAAGCTTCCCAATCCTCTAACTTCCTAGTAATTTTTGTACTATGCCCTGTGTTTGGTTTTTATGTTGTCTTTGATTTCTCTTATCAGCCACGGTTTTGTCACCTTACCTTCAGAATACTACTTCCTCTTTGTGATTTATATATCCTGGGCCTTTCGAATTGCTTCCAGAAATTCCAGCCATTACTGCTTTGTTTTCATCCGTGTTCTTTTCAAATCAATTTTGACCAATTTTTCTCTCATGCCTCTCTAATTGTCTTTATTCCACATCTGACTTTAGCTTCTCCTTCTCTAATGTCAGGGTGAATTTGATCATATAATGATCACTGCCCCTAAGGGTTCTTTGAACTTAAGTGACCTAATTAATTCTGGTTCATTACAACACCCAATCCAGAATAGCTGATCCCCAAGTGGTCTCAACCACGAGCTGCTCTAAAAAAGCATCTTGTAGGAATTCTAGGAATTCCTCCTCTTGAGACCAACACCGTCCTAATTTTCCTAATCACCTGCATGACAATCCCCCATGACTATTGTAACATTGCCCTTTTGGCACGCATTTTCTATCTCCCATTGTAATTTGTGGACCACATACTCACTACTGTTTGGAGGCCTCTGTACAATTCCCATCAGGGATTTTTTTTACATTTGCTGTTCCTTAATTCTACCCACAGATTCTGCACCTTCCAACTTTATGCCACCTCTTTCTAATGATCTTGTTTAATATTTTACTAACAAAGCCACACAACCCCACTACCAGCTTGTTCTTGGCTTACTCTTTCAAGAAAGATGTAAGTATCTGGGAAACAAGAGGACCTGCAGATGCGAGAAATTGAGAGAACTACACACAAAGTGCTGGAGGAGCTCAGCATGTCAGGCAACACATCTATGGATGGGAATCAACATTTCGGGCCAAGACCCTTCATCGGGACTATTGATACCCGCATATCTAAATAGGGAAAACCTTTGACAAAATTTAGTTCAAGGCGTAAAAATAACCTGCCAAACAGAGCTCAACAGTTAACAAATACAACAAAGGTAATGAACACTTTCATCAATATCAACATTGACTTTTTTTATATAAAATATATCTTGGTCCCATTTCAATCAGGAAAATTAACAAAGATAAAGACCTGAAATGACAGCTTTAGAAAAGACTATTTACACTCAGACTCACTTAGATTAACACTACCTTGGACAGGAGGAGGAAGGGGAATAACACACATGAAAAAAAATCACACAACAGTAAGTATATATTTTCATCAAAAATGAACAGGATTGAGCACTCCATGTGTGTATATGAAATCGTGATAAGAAATACAGACCAGAAAACTTCAATGAGAGGACAAATCAGAAAAATGAATCATCACTATGGAAGAAAACATTAACCAGTGGAATGAGTATGACCCTCCATGGGAGACATCCCAATGATCTGAGCAGACGAGATGGTGACAGGGAAGCATCGAGCACCTGACTGAGAGTTGGAGACCTCTTCCGAGAAACAGAGGAGTTCCTTGCTGAAATACAGGACAAGGTGGTCAACAAAAGGAAAAAAAAACAAATACATGAAATACACACAAACAAGGCAGCAAGTGCAGAAAATGCCAAGAGAAACCAGACACAATCCAACACATCTCAGGATCCTGCAGCAGTTTAACTCAATTTGATTACTCACGCAGGTACAATCAAGAGGCAAATATCATTCACCAAAATCTTGCTTTAAAATACAAACTCATGAATGCCCTCCATCACTTCATTAAGGCAGCATAAATTCAAGCCTGATCCAGTTTTAGAGTCAAAATCTTACAAATTATATGATAATCAATACATTATTTCAAATAGAACAATCCATAATAATCATCCTTATACAATATTACAGGATAAACAAGCAGGAACAACTCCCCCAATAGATAAAACCACTCCCAACACACATTTTCCTTGACCAGTGGAGCACCTCACCACAGATATTGTTTGTGTCATCAGTCAGAAAACAGAAAATATTTCTCTGTCAATCAGCTTCCAAATGTTGCTACTCCGTCATTTGTTGCCACACCCCACTGCTGATTCCCTTCTCCTCATCATACGTTCTTACCCCGACCATCGTCCAGAGCCCCAAACTCTGCCCTGCCGCTGGTTTCTGACCCTGCTTCGTTGAACATCCAACTGATGGTTTCCCATTCTGCTTTCAGTCTTTAGAGGACAGTGGTGTTTTCTAACAATCGTTTAGAAGCAGGGAAAATGACCCATAATGTGAAAATGTGCAGTGAACAAGGAGGTTAACTACCAATGTCATTCTTCCTCAGTCCAGAGGTTAGAGGGGCGAAGAACATCTCAGACAGAACTGCAGTCAGCTCGACTTCTTCAGTCTGCAGAGAATTCAAGGGAAACCTCTTCACCCACACAGTGGTGACTGTTTGGAACCCATCACCAAAGGGAGAGCGAGAGGGGAACCACAGGGGTGGAATTTAAAGGACTGTCGTGGAACAGAATCACTGGCAGGGTCCAGCCGGCCTGAGTTGACTCTCTACTGTACACTAAGCGTGTCATAAATTCACTAAGTACCGGAGACAGAGTTTAAAATAGAACTGATTTATATGTCACAGATCCAGAATATTAAACTCCAGTCCCATTAAAGGTGAATATGCAGCAGAAGAAACTCCTCCCATGCCCAGTGACCAGGGTGCAGAACTGGGTGTGGTGAGCAGCAGCAATAATTGCAGAGTTCAGCACTAACAGTCACTCTCGAAATTGCATCAGCAACGGTGATGGACAAATATCCTGCATGAAGCTTATTGAAACTTCCTCCCAGTGTGAACCTGGTAGTGTGCCACAAGGTTAGGTGACTGAGTGAATCCCTTCCCACATTGAGAGCAGGTGAATGGCCTCTCCCCAGTGTGAACTCGCTGGTGTCTCTGTAGGGTGGATGACTTGAGTGAATCCTTTCCTACAGACTGAGCAGGTGAACGGCTTCTCCCCAGTGTGAACACGCTGGGGTACCAATAGTCCGGATGACTGAATGAATCCCTTCCTACAGTCCGAGCAGGTGAACGGTCTCTCCCCAGTGTGAACTCGCCGGTGTACCAATAGTCCGGATGACTGAGTGAATCCCTTCCCACAGTCTGAGCAGGTGAACGGCCTCTCTCCAGTGTGAACTCGCTGATGACTCTGTAGGGTGGATGACTTAGTGAATCCCTTTCCACAGTCCGAGCAGGTGAACGGCTGCTCCCTAGTGTGAACTCGCTCGTGTGCCATTAGGTCAGCTGACCGAGTGAATCCTTCCCCACAAATTCAGCAGATGACTAGCCTTTGCCCAGTTAGAACTGACTGGTGTGTCCACAGGTTGGAAGACCAACTGAATCCCTTCTCACGCATAGAACAGGCAAATGGCCTTGCTCAGTGTGAACTTACTGATGTACCTTCAGTTGAGATGAACGAGTGAATCCATTCCCACAGTCTGAGCAGAGGAATGGCCTCTCCCCTATGTAAATTGACGGACGTGCCAGTTGGTCAGATGATCGAGTGAATCCCTCCCCACAGTCTGAGCAGGAAGGATGATCGAGTGAATCCCTTGCTCCACTTCTTAAATATCTGGCCAAAGACAGCAAAACTAGCGTGCTGTGTTCGAGATTCCCGGAGACAAATTTCTTGTCATTTTTAACCTGTAAAGAGATTTACAAAATCCATCAATGGGTGATGGACAACATTTCAGATGAGATCACTTCAGTCGCTAAGACGTGAACTGACATCACACAGTTACAGTGAGGTTCAACCAAAGTTGGAGAGAGAAATCTTCTAACTGGGCACAGTGCTGGTATCTGAAATGACCATCAAATTCTCTGATGCTCTTCCTGTCTCTATAGGAATGGGGCATTTCTACCATCTCCAATCTGTCACCTGGCTTAGTTTGACTCTCTCCATTGGTATTATTCCCTGTTCCCACTGAGCTGCATGGGCTCCTGGCCCCAGTAACTGAAACACTCTCACACAAATAGCCCTTGTTGATGTGCAGCTGGGATTTTCTTTATGTACTGTTATTTTAAAGTGCCAAAGTTTTAGCGCCATGTAAATATCTCCTACTCAGATGTATGGTTGGTCTGCACAGCTGTTAAAAGGAATTAGAGTGAATATTAGTATTATTTAAGGTTCTTGTCAGAGTCATAGAAAAGTACAACACAGAAACAGACCCTTTGGCCCATCTAGTTGGTGCCAAGCTATTTGAACTTTCTACTCCCATACCCCCACCATCCAGGTACCGATACAAACCCTTAACATGTTGCAATCGAGCTCGCATGCACCATTTGTGTTGGCTGCTCACTCCACACCCAGATGACCATCTGTGTTAAGAAGTTTCCCCTCATATTCCCCTTAACATTTCACCTTTCACCCTTAACCCATGGCCTCTGGTTATAGTCCTACCCAATCTCAGTGGTAAAAGCCAGCTTGCATTTACCCTATCTATACCCCTCCTAATTGTGGTATACCTCCATCGAATCTCTCCTCAATCTTCTATGTTCCAAGGAATAAAGTCCTGACCTGTTCAATCTTTCCTTATAACCCAAGTCCTCCAGACCTGACAACATCGTTGTGAATTTTCTCTGAACTCTTTCAAACTCTTTTACATCTTTCCTGTAGGTTGGTGACCAAAACTGCACACAATACTACAAATTAGGTCTCACCAATGTCTTGTACAACATCAACATAACATCCATCTCCTGTACTCAGTACATTGGTTTATGAAGGCCAATGTGCCAAAATCTTTCTTTCCGTCCCTATCCACCTGTGACACCAGTGTCAGTGAAATATAGACCTGTATTCCCAGATCCCTTTCTTCCACAACACTCCTCCATGCCCTACCAGTCACTGTGTAAGACCTACCCTGGTAGGTCCTACCAAAGTGCAACACTTCGCACTTGTCTGCATTAAATTCTTTTTTCCATTTCTCAAGCCATTTTTCCAGCTGGTCCAGTTCACACTGCAAGCCATGATAGTCTTCCCGCAGTCCACTGAATCCCCAGTCTTGGTTTCATCCATAAATCTGCTGATCCAGCTAACCATGTTATCATCCAGATATCTGAAATAGATGACAAACAACAACAGATCCAGCACTGATCCCTGTGGCACACCACTAGTCACAGGCCTCTGGTCAGAGAGGCAACCATCTGCTACCACACTCTGTCCTCTCCCAAAACCAGTGTCTCATTCAATTCACTATCTCATCTTGAGTGCTGAGCGACTGAATCTTCTTGACCAACCTCCCAGATGAGATTTTAACTTCACTGCCTTGCCTTCATCCACTTTCCTGATAACATCCTCAAAAGACTCTATAAGATTGGTTAGACATGACCTACCATGCACAAAGCCATGCTGCCGATCCTTAATCAGAACACATCTATTCAAATACTTATATAAATATATGGTTTCTGCACATATGTTCCTCGTTTATTTTTAGAGCCTTTTTTGAACAGTGGAACAACATTGGCTATCCTTCAATCCTCCAGTCCATCACCTGTCACTGAGAATGATTTAAATATCAGTGCTTGGGCCCCGACAGTTTCTGCACTTGTCTTCTGCAGGGTACCAGGGAACAGCTTGTCAAACCCTGGGGATTTATCCACGTTAATTTGCCTTAAGACAGCAAACACCTCCACTTCTGTTACCTGTACAGGGTCCATGAAGTTGATCCTGCTTTGCCTCACCTCTATAAGACTCTGTGACCATCTCCTGAGTAAATACAGATGCAAAAATAATATTTAAATTCTCCCCCATCTATTTTGTCTCCTCATATGGATTACCATTCAGATCTTCCAGAGGGCTATTTTTTTTCCCGTGCAGTCTTTTTGCTCTTAACATATCTGCAGAATCCCTGAGGATTCTCCTTCACCTTGTCTGCTGGGACAACCTCATGCCTTCTTTTATTTCTTTCATAAGTGTTCACTTGAATTTCCTGTATTTCTATTTGTTCCTATCTGCCTGTACCTGGTATGCACCTCCTTTTTATTGATCTGGGAGATGAAAGCCAAAGGGGTGATAGAGCTGCACGGTGGGAGGTGGGGGTAGGGGGGTTAAACTGAAGTTGCAGGGAGAATGGGAGCCTGAATAACAGAACAGATAGTGAAGGAGTTGTGGAGATAGATGTTGTTCATTCCTCCTACAAAGTCAGGAATGAAAACGTTGAGCATGGTGCAGTGAATATGCTGAGCCCTGTATATTTCAATACAAGGAGCAGCGTAGGAAAGGCTGATCTGTTCAGTACATCGATCAACACCTGCAATTATGACACTAGGATCTGGCAACTGTGGACTGGGACAACAACAGACAGGATCTCCCAGTAGCCATCTGCTTCCCACTCCCATTCAGATATGTCCATATATGGCCTCCTCTACTGCCATGATGAGGCTAAACTCAGGTTGGAGGAGCAACACCTCATATAACGTCTGGGCAGTCTCCAGCCCCTTGGTACGAACATAGAATCCTCCAACTTCCTATAATTCCCTCCCCCTCCCTTCCTCTATCCCTATGTCACTCTGCCCCCTCCCACAGCTGCCTACCACCTCCCTCATGGTTCCACCTCCTTCCACTATCCATTGTGTTTTCCCCTATTCCTTCCTCACCTTTCCTGCCTATCCCCTCCCTGCAACCTCCCACCCCCCACCCCTTTATCTTTCCCCTTACTGGTTTTTCACCTGGAACCTACCAGCCTTCTCTTTCCCACCCTCCCCCCACCTTCTTTCTAGGGCCTCTGCCCCTTCCCTCTACAGTCCTGATGAAGGGTTCCGGCCCGAAACGTCGGCCGATCTTTTCCACGGATGCTGCCACACCTGCTGAGTTTCTCCAGCGCGTTGTGAGTGTTGCTTTGACCCCAGCATCTGCAGATTATTTTGTGTTGACAAATGTCCAGCATGCAGCTTAAACTTTCTCCGTAGTGTGAACCCGGTAGTGCATCACAAGTTTAGATTACTGAGTGAATCCCTTCCCACATTCACAGCAGGTGAACGGCCTCTCCCCAGTGTGAACGCAATGATACACATTCAGCTGAGATGATTGAGAGAATCTCTTCCCAAAGTGATCGGCCTCTCCCCAGTGTGAACTCGCTGGTGTCTTTGTAGGTTGGATGACCGAGAGAATCTCTTCCCACAGACTGAGCAAGTGAAGAGCCTCTCCCCAGTGTGAACTCGCTGGTGTCTTTGTAGGTTGGATGCATGAGTGAATGTCTTCCCACAGCCTGAGCAGGTGAATGGCCTCTCTCCAGTGTGAACTGACTGGTGTGCCAGTAGTTCAGATGACTGAGTGAATCCTTTCCCACATTCTGAGCAGGTGAATCGCCACTCCCCAGTGTGAACTGACTGGTGTGCCAATAGGGTAGATGACTGAGCAAATCCCTTCCCACAGTCTGAGCAGGTGAATGGCTTCTCCCCGGTGTGAACTCGTTGGTGACTCTGTAGGTTGGATAACTGAGTGAATGTCTTCCCACAGTCTGAACAGGTGAACGGTCTCTCTCCTGTGTGAACTGACTGGTGTCTCAGTAGGTGAGATGCCTGTGTGAATCCCTTCCCACAGTCTGAGCAGGTGAACGGCTTCTCCCCAGCGTGAACTCGCTGGTGACTCTGTAGGTTGGATGATCGAGTGAATTCCTTTCCACAGTCTGAGCAGGTGAACGGCTTCTCCCCAGTGTGAACTCGATGGTGTCTCTGTAGGTTGGATGATCGAGTGAATTCCTTTCCACAGTCTGAGCAGGTGAAATCCCTCACTGCATTGTGAACTGACTGGTGACTTAGTAGGTGAGATGATTTAGTGAATCCCTTCCCACAGTCTGAGCAGATGAATGGCCTCTCCCCAGTGTGAACTTGCTGGTGAGCCATTAGGTCAAACGACCGAGTGAATCCCTCCCCACAGTCCGAGCAGGAAGGATGGTCGATTGAATCCCTTGCTCCACTTCTTAAATACATAGACAGAGACAGCAAAACTGGTGTGTTGTGTTTGAATTCCCAGACAGATTCCTCGTCGTTTTTTAAGCTGTAAAAAGATTTACAAAATCCATCAATTGGTGAAGGACAACGTCTCAGATGAGATCACTTTTGTTTGCCAAAGTGTGATCTGACATCACACTGTTACAGTGAAGTTGAACCCAAGTTGGAGAGAGAAATTATCTTGTAACTGGGCACAGTGCTGGTATCTAGAATGACCATCAAACTCTCTGATGCTCTTCCTGTCTCTATAAGAATGGGGCATTTCTGCCGTCTCCAATTTGTGACCTGGCTCAGTTTGACTCTCTCCATTGGTATTATTCCCTGTTCCCACTGAGCTGCATGGGTGCCTGGCCCCAGAGTAACTGAAACACTCTCACACAAATAGCCTTTGTTGACGTGCAGCTGGGATTTTCTTTTATGTACTGTTAATTTAAAGTGCCGCAGTTTTAATGCCATGTAAATGACTCCTACTCAGATGTATGGTTCATCTGCACAGCTGTTAAAAGGAATCCGAGGGACTGTTAGTATTATCTAAGGTTCTTGTCACAGAGTCACAGAAAAGGGCAACACAGAAACAGGCCCTTTGGCCCATCTAGTTTTTGCTGAACTATTTAAACTGTCTACTCCTGTACCCCTACCATCCAGGTACCTATGCAAACCTCTTAAATGTTGAAATTGAGCTCGCATGCACCACTTGAGCTGGCTGCTCATTCCACACCCGGATGACCATCTGTGTGAAGAAGTTTCCCCTCATGTTCCCCTTAACATTTCACCTTTCACCCTTAACCCTACAATGTGGGGAGGAGAAGATGGCGACGCGACAGCAGCGCATTCAGCCACTTCGGTGGTGATGTCTGTTATCCGTCAAGTAGGGGACCGTGCACAATTCTGATTTGATGGAGACGGACGTGAGAGTACGGAGAAACATCTGGAAAACTTCTGAAATGCCCACTTCACTGCCGCTGCTACTGTGTGGTAACTGGAATCTACGGAGCAGAAGGCCCCGAAATCCTCGTCTTTGCGTGTGTCAGTGGCCAGGGCGAGATCGAAGGCGCTTGGCAGAGGATGGTGCTCGGGAGGCTGTATCGGAGAGGCGGTTCGGAAGCTCGAAGTTTTCGGACGGATGGACTCAGTGTCGGCTGTGGTCGGCTGCTTCCAAGGCATCGGCAAGTTGACGGTGCCCGGAGGTTTATGGCAGGGAGTTTCTCCCTTTTGCCGCCTGTTTTCAGGGACTCGGGAACTTTTGAGACTTTATTTACCGTGCCCATGGTTTGTTCCTCATCAAATTATGGTATTGCTTTGCACTGCTGTAACTATATGTTATAATTATGTGGTTCTGTCAGTGTTAGTCTTTGGTTTGTCCTGTTTTCTATGATATCACTCTGGAGAAACATTGTATTATTTCTTAATGCATGTATGCATTTCTAAATGACAATAAAAGAGGACTGAGTGTTCTCATAATCTAATCTAACGCATGGCCTCTGGTTGTAGTCCCATCCAATCTCAGTGTAAAAGCCAGCTTGCAATAACCCTATCTATAGGAAATCTGCATCAGGCAGAAAAGGGTGTTGTGTAAACTGATGGGACTGAAGGCTGATAAATCCCCAGGGCCTGATGGTCTGCATCCCAGGGTACTTAAGTAGGTGGCTCTGGCAATCATGGATGCATTGGTTATAATTTTCCAATGTTCTATAGATTCAGGATCAGTTCCTGCGGACTGGAGGGTAGCTAATGTTATCCCACTTTTTAAGGAAGGAGGGAGAGAGAAAACAGGCAATTATAGACCATTTAGTCTGACATCAGTGGTGGGGAAGATGCTGGAATCAGTTATAAAAGATGAAATAGCGGCATATTTGGATAGCAGCAGCAGGATGGGTCTGAGTCAGCATGGATTTACGAAGGGGAAATCATGCTTGACTAAGCTTCTGGAATTCTTTGAGAATGTAACTATGAAAATGGACATGGGAAAGCCAGTAGATGTAGTGTACCTGGACTTTCAGAAAGCCTTTGATAAGGTCCCATATAGGAGGTTAGTGTGCAAAATTACAGCAAATTGTATTGAGGGTCGGGTACTGACATGGACAGAAAATTGGTTGGCAGACAGGAACCAAAGAGTAGGGATTAATGGGTCCTTTTCAGAATGGCAGGCAGTGACTAGTGGGGTACCGCAAGGCTTGGTGCTGGGACCGCAGCTATTTACAATATACATTAATGATTTAGATGAAGGGATTAAAAGTAACATTAGCAAATTTGCAGATGACACAAAGCTGGGTGGCAGTGTGAAATGTGAAGAGGAGATTATGAGAATGCAGGGTGACTTGGACAGGTTGGGTGAGTGGGCAGATGCATGGCAATGCAGTTTAATGTGGATAAATGTGAGGTTATCCACTTTGGTGGCAAGAACAGGAAGCCAGATTACTATCTGAATGGTGTCGTTAGGAAAAGGGGAAGTACAACGAGATCTAGGTGTCCTTGTTCATCAGTCAATGAAAGTAAGCATGCAGGTACAGCAGGCAGTGAAGAAAGCTAATGGCATGTTGGCCTTCATAACAAGGGGAGTTGAGTATAGGAGCAAAGAGGTCCTTCTGCAGTTGTACAGGGCCCTGGTGAGACCACACCTGGAGTATTGTGTACAGTTTTGGTCTCCAAATTTGAGAAAGGACATTCTAGCTATTGAGGGAGTGCAGGGTAGGTTCACAAGGTTAATTCCCAGGATGGGGGGACTGTCATATGTTGAAAGATTGGAGCGATTGGGGTTGTATACACTGGAATTTAGAAGGGTGAGAGGGGATCTGATCGAAACATATAAGATTATTAAGGGATTAGACACGCTAGAGGCAGGAAACATGTTCCCGATGTTGGGGGAGTCCAGAACCAGAGGCCACAGTTTAAGAATAAGGGGTAGACAATTTAGAACGGAGTTGAGGAAAAACTTTTTCACACTGAGGGTTGTGGCTTTGTAGAATGCTCTGCCTCAGAAGGCAGTGGAGGCCAATTCTCTGGATTCTTTCAAGAAAGAGTTAGATAGAGCTCTTAAAGATAGCGGAGTGAAGGGATATGGGGAGAAGGCAGGAAAAGGGTACTGATTGTGGATGATCAGCCATGATCACAGTGAATGGTGGTGCTGGCTCGAAGGGCTGAATGGCCTACTCCTGCACCTATTGTCTATTGTCTATAACACTCATAATTGTGGTATACCTCCATCAAATTTCCCCTTAATCTTCTACATTCCAAGGAATAAAGTCCTGATCTGTTCAATCTCTCCTTATAACCCAAGTCCTCCAGACCTGGCAACATCCTTGCAAATTTTCTCTGAAATCTTTCATACTTTTTTACATCTTTCCTGCAGGTTGGTGACCAAAAATACACACAATACTCCAAATTAGGCCTCACCATTGTCTTGTACAAAGTCAAGACAACATCCATCTCCTGTACTCAGTACTTTGGTTTATGAAGGCCAATGTGCCAAAATCTTTCTTTCCGTCCCTATCCACCTGTGACACCAGTGTCAGTGAAATATAGACCCAGATCCCTTTCTTCTTCAACACCCCTCAGTGCCCTACCAGTCACTGTGTAAGACCTACCCTGGTAGGTCTTACCAAAGTGCAACACCTCACACTTGTCTGCATTAAATTCCATTTTCCATTTCTCAATCCATTTTTCCAGCTGGTCCAGTTTGCACTGCAAGCCATGATAGTCTTCTCGCAGTCTGCTAAACCCCCAGTCTTGGTTTCATCTACAAATTTGCTGATCCAGCTAACCACGTTATCATCCAGATTGCTGATGCAGATGACAAACAACAACAGATCCAGCACTGATCTCTGTGGCACACCACTAGTCACAGGCCTCCAGTCAGAGAGGCAACCATCTGCTACCACAGTCTGGCTTCTCCCAAAGAAAGTGTCTCATCCAATTGGTATGCACCTCCTTTTTATTGATCTGGGAGATGAACGCCAAAGGGGTGATCCAGCTGCATGGTGGGAGGTGGGGGTAAGGGGGGGGGGGTTAAATTAAAGTTGCAGGGGGAATGGGAGCCTGAATAACAGAACAGATAGTGGAGGGTTGTGGAGACAGATGTTGTTCAGTCCTCAGACAAAGTCAGGAATGAAAAAGTTGAGCATGGTGCAGTGAATATGCTGAGCCCTGTATATTTCAATACCAGGAGCAGCGTAGGAAAGGCGGATCTGTTCAGGGCATGGATCAACACCTGGAATTATGACACTAGGATCTGGCAACTGTGGACTGGGACAGGCTGCTTTATGGCAAAGGTGTGCTTGGTTAATGGGAGGCCTTCAAAACGAAATTTTGAAAGCACAAAGCGGGTATGTGCTTGTCAGAATAAAAGGTAAAGATAGAAACTGTATCTCTTGGTTTTCAAGAGATATTGAGACTCTGGTGAAGCACAAAATGGAGTTGCATAACAGAGATAGGCAGGCAGGTTCTTATGGAGTATAAGAAATGCAAGGGAACACATAGGAAATAAATCAGGATGGCTAAAAGAAGGCATGAGGTTGCCCTCGCAGAAAAGATGAAGGATAACCCTCAGGGATTCTAGAGATAGATTAAGATCAAAAGTATTGCAAGGGACAAAGTTGGTCTTCTGGAAGACCAGAATGGTAATCCATGTTTGGAACCAAAGCAGATGGGGAAGATCATCTCTATTTACTCAGGAGATGGACACAGAGTCTATCGAAGTGTGGGAAAGCGGCATTAACATCGTGGGCCCTGTACAGATTAAAGAAGAGGGGATGTTCACTATCCTGAGGCAGATTAGGGTGGATAAATCTCCAGGGCATGACAAGGCGCTCCCTCGGATCCTACGGGAGGTAAGTACAGAAATTGTCGGGCCCCTAGCAGAGATAATTAAATCATCGTTGGTGACAGGAGGAGGAATCAGAGGATTGGAGAACAGCCAATGTTGTTTCGCTGTTTGACATAGAACATAGAAATCTACAACATATTACAGACCCTTCAGGCCACAAAGTTGTGCCGACCGTGTAACCTACTCTAGAAGCTGCCTAAAATTTCCCTCGCACATCGCCCTCTATTTTTCTAAGCTTCATGTACCTATCTGAGAGTTTCTTAAAAGACCCTATTGTGTCCACCTGTACCACCGTCGCTGGCAGTGCATTCCATGCATCCATCACTCTCTGTGTGAAAAACTTACCTCTGACATCCCCTTGGTACACATTTTCAAGCACCTTAAAACTGTGTCCCCTCGTGTTAGCCATTTCAGCCTCTGGCTATCCACATGATCAATGCCCCTCATCATCTTATACACGTAAAAAAGGCTCTGAACATAAACAAGGAAATTATACATTGCTTTGAGGATTTGTTGGAAGTATACAGAATTATGAAGGTAGAGATAAGGTAAATGCAAGCAGCTTTTTCCACTGAGGTTGGGTGGGATGACAACCAGAGGTCATGGGTAAGTGGGGAAGGTGGAAAGACAAGAGGAACATGTGGAAAAACCCTTCACTGAAATGGTTGTGAGAGTGTGGAATGAGATGCCAGCACAAGTGGTTCATGCCAGCTGAATTTGACCATTTAAGAGAAGTTTGGATGAGCACCTGGATGGTAGGGGTATGGAGGGCTGTGGTCCCAGTGCGGGATGTTGCATTAGAGAGTTTAAATATTTTCAGCATTGTCTCGATGGGCTGAATGACCTGTTTAACAGAACTTCTCCATGTTTCTTTGACAGAGAAGCTGGCCAAACTTGATTGGAAGGGAAACTGGTAGGAATGACGATGGAGCAGCAATGGCTGGAGTTTCTGGGAGCAATTCAAGAGGTGAGTGATCGATACATCCTAAAGAAGTGGAAGCATTGGATAGGCAGGAGGACACAACCGTGGCTGAAATGAGAAGCCAAAGCCAACATAAAAGCCAAAGAGAGGGCAAATAATAGAACAAAAACTATTGGAAAGTTTTTAAAACTAACAGAAGACAACTAAAAAAAATCAGATATGCTCAGGGCATTGAATTATGATTTGTAGTCATTAATGAGTCTTGGTAGTACCCAACAGTTTGAGGCATTTAGAGGAACAAAATATCCGGGGCCTCAATATCTCTAGAAAACCAAGGTTCCCTGCACCAGTTACCTTTCAACTTTTAACTTGACAGGCTCATACAAACGCTACACATTCAAAATTCCACTTCTGAAAGACCCCCACTTACCAAGTACTCCTTTGCCAGAAAACAGCCTGTCCCAATCCACACTTGTCAGATCCTTCTTATACCATCAAAATTGACCTTTCTCCAATTTAGAATCTCAACCCGTGGTCCAGACCTCTCTTTTTCCATATTTACTTTGAATCTCATAGTATTATGATTACTAATTTCTGTCTCCAGCCCTGGATCATTCCCTGACAGCTTATTGAACACCTCGATGTCAGGACTTCTATGTACTGATTAAGGGCACATTTGACAAACTCTACCCCATCTAGTCCTTTTAAGTATGGGAGTCCCAGTCAATATATGGAAAGTTATAATCACTGACTGAATCAATCTTTGTTTCTTGGCATGGTCTGCGATCTCTCTACAAATTTGTTCCTCAAAATCCTTCAGGCAGTTGGGCGCAACCAAGTCCCAGTAATGGCGACAATATCATGATTCCATGCCCTGAGCTCATCTGGCTTTCCAATGATGCTTCCTGCATTGTGATATACACAGCTCAGCACATTCATCACACCATGCTCAACCTTTTGATTGCTGACTTTGTCTGAGCAACATCTGTCTGGGTATAAAGAAAGCAACCTCTCCCTCAATGTCACAAAAACAAAGGAACTGGTTGTGGACTTCAGCAGGGGTCCCCGACCTTTTTTGCACCGCGGACCGGTTAAAAATTGACAATATTCTTGTGGACCGGCCGACCTTGCGGGGGGGGTGTGGGCAGTGTTCAAGTAGGGTTAAACTCACCTCAACATGTCTTTTACAGTTAGGGTTGCCGACTCTCTCACTCCCAAATAAGGGACAAAAGTAGCAGTCAAATACGGGACACTTGTGTTTACCCCGAGAAAGACTACAATGACCATGAAGCCTTGCGTGGGCACTGTGTGTGCATGCGCGTACGTGCCGATTTTTTTTTCCCGCAAATCGGCTTTGGCTTAATCTTCCCGACTACAATGTACATACATTATTTCTACCTTATATAGGCTGTGTATTTATCATATCATTCCTGCTTTTACTACGTTTGTATATGTTAGTGTTATTTTAGGTTTTATATGTTACTTGGTATGATTTGGTAGGTTATTTTTTGGGTCTGGGAATGCTCATAAATTTTTCCCATTAATGGTAATTGCTTCTTCGCTTCACGCCATTCTGGCATGAATGGTTTCATAGGAACACTCTACCTTAGCGGGGGAAATACGGGACAATCCGTATGGGTCAAACCAATTTAGCCCAATATACGGGATGTCCCAGCAAATAAGGGACAGTTAACAACCCTGTGTTCAAGTTCAACAGTGCGTGACAGGGAATGAGGAAAGGTGCAGCTGACTCCCGGTTCCTCCTGGCCCGCTAGCACATGGTTGGGGACCGGTGGTTGGGGACCGCTGTACTACAGAAGGAATGGAGACAGGCTGATCACTATTGACATCAATGGATCTGGGGTTGAGAGGGTGAACAGCTTTAAATTCCTCGGCATAAACACCACCGAGGATCTCATGTGGTCTGTACATACCGGCTGTGTGGTATGTGGCTGTGAGCCTCTTTCACCTCAGATGCTTGAGGAAGTTTCCTGTGTCCTGCACCTTGGGTGTAACTCACCTCTCTTCATGTCATATCTATCCCAGATGATCTGGAATTCATCCATTTCCAGCTCCAACTCCCTAACGTGCAGGGTTGCAAGCTGCAGCTGGATGCACATCTTATAGGTGTCGGTGTCAAGGACACTGGAGTCTCCCCACCTTCCCACCAATGTCCCGTCTAATTTGTAATGATCGGTGTGCCAAAAAATCTGGTGCTGTGCAATTGTTACCCAGTGACAATATATGCACACTGAATTTTAAATAGAGAGGTATTTATTTTAACAGCCTGCAAATTACTCTTAATAAGATATCCTCTGGGTTTGATCAAGTTAATCTGCAATCTCACACAACCTATGTAGCAGGCCTGTAGAGGGTGATGAAGGATTTTCTCACTCCAGCTATTGCACATCGTCCATATCTGATTTGCTTACTAAATGACACTTTAAAAAGTCAGATTTCCAAATATCACTCCACTTCCTCCCACTTGCAAATTCTCCAGCAACTTTTGCATTGCCACAACACACACAGGTAACACCAGTTTCTGTATTGTACATAAATATTTCCCCTGAACCCTCCCTCAGGTGACTGACGGCCAATGCATATGAAATGAAGGGCAGTATTCTGTCTCCTTGGCGTCTGGCACATTCGTGATGTGAAAGCTATTTGTTGCCCAGGACAAAGGTGTTTGATATCATTATCTTCACAGAGTGAATGGATCAAAACATGTCCTCACGGTTAAAAAGGTCCAGAACAATAAGAGGTCGAACAAGCAACACACACAAAATGCTGGAGGAACTCAGCAGGCCGGGCAGCATTTATGGAAAAGAGTACGAATGCTGAGTTCTTCCAGTATTTTGTGTGTGTTGCTTGGATTTTCAATATCTGCAGATTATCTCTTGTTTGTGATTGGAAGCAGAACAAAGGTGATTTTCTTAACAGCTGATGTAAAAGATTTTGTTCCCTTTCTCCGAGTTCCTACTCCTTGCATTTAGACAGCTGGAGCTCAGCTCTGTCTGAGAGATCCATCGGTTCCCATTCCCTTATCAGCCGGAAGCTCCCCGGGGCCCGTGTACGGGTCGTGGGGCTGAGAGAGGGGGAAGAGAACAGGACTGTCCCGGGATTGCGGGCCACGGTGTCCGGAGCTCACAGCAATTGTCCCAAATTCGGTGTTGAAAACCCCCTCCCGCAGCCGGGGAAAATCTCTTACCTGAAGCCGATTTCCCGCGGCCTTTGTGCACTGCGCGCATGCGCGATATTCGGGAACAGCCTGTGTATTCGATCAGTGTTTCAGCGACAGTGAACATTGTTGCGCAGAGCTTTCTGGGTAATCACGCTTCCATTAAAAGTTCCTGCAAGCACCGGTTCCATGTCCATACCTCAGGTTTTTTTTGTGTAGAAAACTCAGTGCTGTTTTAACGCACAAAACAGCTCCCATAAACAATTCACTTAATATTAACAAACTTTCCACGTGTCTAATGCCAAAGTAGAACCTTCTTACAAATGCATTATAAAACAAAAGAAATTCTGCGGTTGCTGGAAATATAAACACATACACACAAAAATGCTGGAGGAACTCTGCAGTTCAGGCAGCAGCTAACCAGAAAAGTACACTGTCTCGGCATGCTGAAGGGGCTCGGCTTAAACGTATTCCTCTCCACATTTGCGGCCTGATCTGTTGATTTCCTCCAGTGTTTTGAAGAAATTAACCACTTTGTTTTCAATCAAACAGTTTCAATATGTTTCTGATCTTTTATTTGTAGCAACATCCTGCTGGTCTGATTCCTCTTCCTCCTCCTCCTTGAAAACTCTCAGCCCCATCTCTTTCTGGAGCCCCAAAGCCCTGATTCACGCTGGTACCTCTTTGGTTTCTGACTCTGCACCATCGAAGATTCACTCGCTCATCTGCTGTCAAACTTAAGAGGCGCATTACAACAACTCAGCTGTCTGAGGCACAGACCTTTGAAATGAGTGAAAATGACACAAAGCTTTGAAAAAAGCAGGGAAGAAGGAGCTTAACCACCATAGTCCAGAGCCCTGGGGAAAGTTGAAACCACAGTGTGCTCATCGTCTTATTCAGCCTGGAGAGAAGCATGCAGGAAATCCATGCAGGTGTATTGGATGATGAGAGGCATTGGTCGTGTGGATAGCCAGAGGCTTTTCCCAGGGCTGAAATGGTTAACACGGGGTGGCGGGGCGGGGGGGGGGGGCGGAATGAGGTTTAAGCTGCTTGGAAGTAGGTACAGAGGAGATGTCAGAGCTAAGTGTTTTAAACAAAGTGTGGTGTGTGTGTGTGTGTGTATGTGGAATGCACTGCCAGCGACGGTGGTAGAGGCGGATACGACAGGGTCTTTTAAGAGACTCTTAGATAGGTACGTGGAGATTTGGAAAATAGAGGTCTATGTGGTAGGGTAATTCTACGCAGTTTCTAGAGTAAGTTACATGGTCGTCACAACATTGTGGGCCAAAGGGTCTGTAATGTGCTGTAGGTTTCTATGATTCTATGAAATTCAAGGGAAATCTCCTATCCCACGGAGTGGTGACGAGTTGCAACCTGTCATCACAGGGAGAGTGAGAGGGGAACAGCAGGGATAGATTTTGATATACTGATATGGGACAGAAAGATGGGCAGGGACCAGATGGGAGGAGTGGCCTCTCTAGCGTACGTTGTGACCGTGGTAGAGACAGTAAGTACCTGAGACACAGGATTTGATACAGAACTGATTTATCTTTCACAGACCCTCAATATTAAACACCAGTCTAGTTTAAGGCTAACATCAGCAGAACGGACTCCCCCAATGCTCAGTGACCAGGGTTCAGTCCTGGGTGCGATGAACAGCCGCAAGACTGCAGAATCTGACAGTAACAGCCCCTCATGAACCTGCAGCTGCCTTCAATCACCAGATCTGTGCATTCCGACAGTACATTGAGCTGATATACGACAAAACAATAACTGTAACAAAGCATTATGGCTGCAGAGAAAGTGCAGTGCAGATAGACATATGGTGCAGGGTCACGTCAAGTTACATTGTGAGGTCAAGTACATTTTATCAAACTGGAGACCATTCATTTGGTTTATAACCGCAGACAGGAAGCCGTCCTTAAGCCTGGTGGTACGGGCTTTAATCCTTTTGTATCTCTTCCCCGATGGGGGAGTGGGTTTGCAGCAAGAATGTCCGGGTTGTGAGGATCTTTGAGTGCACGGCCTGCTTTTCCGACGCAGGGGAAGTGTAGGAAGAGTCCATGGAGGGGAGGCTTGTTTTTCTGATGTTCTCTGCTCTCCAAAGTTCTCTGCAGTTCCTTGCAGTCATGGGCAGAGCAGTAGCCGTACGAAGGCGTGAAGTATCGACAAGAAGCACAGAGACCTCGGCCTTCACCCTGCCTTGTGTAGCTGGATCCTGGACTTCCTGTCAGATCGCCGGCAGGTGGTAAGAGTGGGCTCCCTCACCTCTGTCTCTCTGACCCTCAGCACTCATACCCCACAGGGTTGTCTCCTTGGCCCCCTCCTTTACTCTCTGTATTCCCATGACTTGTGTCCCCACCCACAGCTCCAATCTGCTAATTAAATTCGCTGACAACACTACACTGACTGGCCTAATCTCAAATAATAACGAGGCAACCGGCAGAAGTTATCACCCCGACACAGTGGTGTCAAGAAAACAACCTCTCCCTCATGGTGACAAAAACAAAGGAGCTGGTTGTGGACTACAGGAGGAATGGAAACAGGGACCAAATTCAACATTTCCAGTTCTTTTATTGACACAAAAGTTAGTGATTATGGCCTAATATCATCAGGAGGACATCAGGAGGAAGAAATTGCAAAGCAGAACTTTGAACACGTTAGTGCGCATGCCGCCTGTTACAGCCGTTCCGACGAGTTTTCTTAATTTTTAAACTTACGTTACTTGTTGTATTTTTTTCACGGTAACACGTTGAAGCTGCACCCTCTCGAACAGGCTGGTGGAGAGAGTTTTATTTGGGTTTTTAGCGCTGGAAATAGTTACATCTGGACACGTCTCCTTAGCGTGGCAGCAGTATGGTCGCATTGTTTATTCCAGGGACCAGCTGATTGCGCTTATACCGGCCGGTTTAGCGAACAGAGCGGCGGACACCCCTGCTGAAATCTGGAGGAAAACACACAGAGGATGCAGAGGGGGATCAAAAAGGCGAGGGAAGAGGACCGGGTTGAGACAACAGAGATTTATGGAGAAATGGAGTTATAAGCCGTGTCTCCCCTCTCTCATCATGGGAAATGTGAGATTGCAGGGTAATAAAATGGACGAGTTGACGGAGCTAGCCAGGAGTCAGAGAACATTTCGGGAGGGCAGTGTTATGTGTTTTACTGAAACGTGGCTGGACGAGGACATACCCGACCAAAACGTTTCCATAGAGGGCTTCCAGACCGTTCGGGCTGACCGGAATTGCACTGAGAGCAGTAAGCGTAAAGGAGGTGGGCTACCTGTTCTGGTCAACAACAGATGGTGCAATCCTGGTCAGATTACGATCAAGGAACGTGTTTGTAGCCCGGACATTGAACATTTTGCTGTTGGACTCCAGCCATATGATTTGCCAAGGGAAATCTCACATGCAAAAGAGGATGCTGCCCAAATTGCATGCTATCTTGGTCAATGTCTCCCATCCACTACATAATGTACTGGGTGGGCACAGAAGTACATTCAACCAATGACTCATTCCACCGAGATGCAACACAGAGCGTCATAGGAAGTCATTCCTGCCTGTGGCCATCAAAATTTACAACTCCTCCCTTGGAGGGTCAGACACCCTGAGCCAATAGGCTGGCCCTGGAATTATTTCCATCTGGCATAATTTACATATTATTTATTTATTTATGTTTTCATATTGCTACATTTATACTCTATTCTTGTATGCTGCAACTGTAACGCAACCCAATTTCCCTCGGGATCAATAAAGTATGTCTATCTATCTATCTATCTAAAATGCACATTTTAATATTGATCATGACACAATGTATTTTATATATATTTAATGGCATAAAACATATTTATAGATTGTTCCTGGCAGACAACCGTAAAATTTGTGTTATCTGAATGTACTTGCCTGTGATGCTGCCACAAGTCAGTGTTTCTCTGTACCTGTACCTTCCCGTACTTGTGCACTTGGCAATAAATTCAACAGGACCTGAGAAATCTCAGTGAGATTTGATTAGTGATGATCATCTTGGCAGCTCGGTAGGTCGAATGTATGAGACAGTACACTGTTAAATGCAAAACCCTGAACAGTGTTGATGATTAGAGGGATCTTAGACTCCACGTTCATCGCTCCCTGAAAGAGACTGCACAGATTGATCGGGTGGTTAAGAAGGCAAATGGCGTGGTTGTGTTTATTAGTTGAAGCACTGAGTTGAAAAGTTGGGAAGTTGTGTTGCGGCTGTTGCGAGCCTGCGGTCGGACTGTGACTGTGTCTTTAAGAGCGCCGGAGTGAGGAGGCGAGACTATGACGTCAGTCACAGGCTGACGGCGCTCACTGTGGATTTAACCATAAGAGAGAGAGAGCGATCTGCAGACAGGCAGTCGGACAGTCTAGAGAGAGAGAGATAGAGAGACTGAGATACTGAGAGAGAGAGAGAGAGACAGAGAGAGAGAGGGACTGGAAAAGCTGATAGCTTCAGCTTGTCGCAGCTGAGGCTTGGAACTCTTCTGTGCCCGCAAGAGTGGGTTGATCATCGGTACACGGAACCACAACGAATGTGTGTGGCTATCACTTCGTATAATCCACAGGAGTGGATTTTGGAATATTTTGGGGGCCGCTTGTGTTAACCCTTGCCTGGGTGTGTTGTGTGGTAACCCCTGGAAGACGGTATTCCTGTGACAGGTCACTTTCGCTGATAACTTGTATGTGGACGGATTCAACGGATAAGAACTTCGACGACGGTTATTTTGATGTAACGGCCTTTTCTCCACGTTTCACCCTGGATTACAAATATCTCTCTCCCATCATTTATTCCGTGGATTACTGAACTTTCCTACTTTACCGTCTCAAGACTCTAAGCTTTGTTCTCTCAGTCTCCCACCCGAGGCGTGGACTCCAGCTACCCACCACTCTGTGAAAAGAAGAGTTTATATGATTACGAGAGGTATAGATAGAGTGGATAGACGATATATTTTTACTGGGGGTTGAAATGTCTAATACAGTTAAGGTGAGAGGAGATGTGAGCGGCAAGTTTGGCAGTTATATTTACACATATATACACATAACACTGTTAACTTTCTTTTATTTCGATAAGTTACTACATTTTAAATAGATACTAATAAAGCTGGTGCTTTTAACATCAAAACCAGATTCCAGTGTGAACTGTATTGCTGCTGGTTCGTTTCTAAAACGTTACAGTTCGTAACACAGCTTTATAAAACTAGTTAGACCACATCTGGAGTACCTCATACAGTTCTGGTCGCCCCCACTCTCGGAAGGATGTCGGGGCTTTGGAGAGGGCGCAGAGGAGGTTTACCAGGATACTGCCCGGATTAGAGGGCATGAGTTTATAGCGAGAGGTTGGACAAACTTGGGTTGTTTTCTCCAGAGCGGCGCAGGCTGGGGTGACCTGTCCCACGATCCTCTCGTATCCCTTTTGCCAATCACCAGTCCAGCTCTTGACTCCATCCCTCCCCCTCCTGTCTTCTCCTATCATATTGGATCTCCCCCTCTCACTTTCAAATCTCTTACTAACTCTTCCTTCAGTTAGTCCTGACGAAGGGTCTCGGCCCGAAACGTCAACTGTACCTCTTCCTAGAGATGCTGCCTGGCCTGCTGCGTTCACCAGCAACTTTTATGTGTGTTGCTTGAATTTCCAGCATCCGCAGAATTCCTCGTGTAGACGTTTATAAGATTACGAGAGGAATAGGTAGAGTTTACAGATGATATATTTTCCCTCGGGTTAAAGTATCGAGTACATTTAAGGTGAGTAGTTGGTAGCTGGAGTCCCTGCCTGGGTGGTAGACCCCATTGATCACGTGATCGCATTTGCCCCCCCCCCCCCCGCCCTCCCCACCTCCCGTTTAACCACAGCTGGGCAGCATCTGCGCGTCTGTTTCCAAGGCCCCGCCCTCCGGATGATGTAACACCCACCGCGCATGCTCATAGTGTCCGGGTGGGCGGTGTTTTCCTTTCCGGTCAGTGCTGAAGCCGATCGTCTGCGGGATCGGGTAGGGTATCCTCGCCTCCTGAGTTGGGATCACTTCGACGGGCCGAAGGTATCACTTTCCTATTGGTGAGTATTGAGACCGTTCCCGAGCGGGGAGATCTGATGCTGGCCGTGAGTCCCGAACTGAGGGCCAATTACTCGTTTATTTTCGAGTTGTCTGGGCTCGTCAGAAATGCGTAGACTTCACTTAATCTTCATTGAACGATCCAAACCAGGAGCCCAAGCTGTCTATTTCCGCAGAATTGAAATGGAAGTCCCGCCAACAGGTCACGTGAGGCTGTGTGCCGGAGATCTGTCCCGCCCTCCGCTTTGTGACGCAGGATCACGTGGTGTGTACTCAGACACCCTGAGCCAATAGGCTGGTCCTGGACTTATTTTCCATCTGGCATAGTTTGCATTTTGTTGTTTGATTGTTTGTGGTTTTTGTATTGCTATACTTATGTTCTATTCTTGGTTGGTGCGGCTGTAAGGAAACCCAATTTCCCTCGGGATCAATAAAGTATGTCTAAGTAAGTATCTATCTATCTATCTATCTATCTATCAATAGTCCCCAGATGGGTGGTGATGCTTCCTCCATATCGTGTTGGGAAATATGATGTTGGCCACTGAGTCCTGTTAACTTCCCCCAACTCGCCTCGCTCCCTGAGGCTCCTCGCATTTGTCCTTGAGCTTTCTGGTTGTTGTGTCTTCTCCCCGATTGGGGTGGGTGAGAAAGGAGTATGTCCTACGTTATGGGGATCTTTGATTTCACTGCCTGGTTTACCAAGGGACTGGGAAGTCCAGGGGTTTCTGTGATATGCACATGGTCAAGTGGTTAAGCTGTTGAACTAGCAATCTGAAGGTCATGAGTTCGAGCCTCAGTCCAGGCAGCGTGTTGTGTCTGTGAGCAAGGCACTTAACCACACATTGCCCCTGCACGTTAAGAGCCCAGCGATGGTGGTTGGTGCAGTATGTACAAGACAAGATCTGTATCTAAAGGTCTCTGCATTTCCTCGCAGACATGGGCAGAGTAGTTACCATGCAAAAGCAAGAAGTGTCCAGATGGGAAATTTTCTATGGTGTGTTGATAAAAATTTGGTGAGGGTCAAAGTATATATGGAAAAGTTCCTGTTGTTTGTTATAACTTTGTTATTTTAGAATCTTTTGTACTATTCATTCAGTATCTGTGTATTGTTGGAGGACCATCAGTGATTGTCCTTGATCCCTTCTCCCACCTGGTTCCATTTGCTCATCCCTGCCATCTTGTTCAACCTCTATTTAGTCTCCTGCCACCCGCTTCAGTGCTATGCATCAGCCATCTGGGTCAACCTTGGTCCACCCTGTGTCCCACCTCCTCAATGATATATATGAGCAATCTTTCTTCTAACCTTTGTCTTCATTGTGAGGTCTTCTTTTGCACATTTGGCCTTGATGAGTTATTTCCAGAATCAGTTTTTGTTAGCTGGAATGCCTGAGGGTCATCAGGTTCCAGTTCTGTTGTACATTGGTGTGGAGGTGCTTGCTGGGAACTATTACTGTCTGACACATTGCAGCATTTTACGGGCAGCAAAGAGTACTGGGAAAGTTGGTGCTTGGGCTATAATCCTGTGATCAGCTTTCCAGGCATATGGAACTGTTGGTGTTTTGGTTTTGACATTGGTTAGTGCTTCTACAGATGGGATGGGATGGTCGTCTTTCTGCAGTGAAGCAGAAATTTTGAGCAGCTGGACACTGGTTGTGGGGAAATCCCAGATTGCACTACCCAGTGTGAGATGCGGGGACGATGTGTGAGTCTCTCAGGGTCGGTGAGTGGCAGATTCAGCTGTTGACTCTGTGAGGTTGGGTCCTGGGGATATCACAGTTTTTGATCCAGGTAAAATGGACCCGGGGATCAAGCTGCTTGGGCTTATGAGGTGTTGAGCGGGTATTTCTGGTCTGGGATCAGATGTTTGTTTCTGGAATTCCTTCGGAAGCAATGACTGCTAATCTGAGGAGAGGATGCATTCCCATTCCATCCTCACAGGGGGAGGCTATGAGTAAATGAGCTGTTCCGTGTTTACAACAGTAGAAATAGACCTGTGAGTTTGGTGTTCAAACTGTGTTTGCAAATCCCACCCCCACAACTCACTGTCACCTGTCTCTGACTCGGTGGAAATCAAGCAGAATCTCAAGTTGCTGCGGATCTGCACTAAAAGCTGAAAATGTTTGCAGTCATTCTGACAAAACTTTATTAACCTGAATTGCAAAGTTTGTTCCTCTCCCCACAGCTGTTCCTTACCTGCTGAGCGTTTCTGGTAATTAAGTTTCTTTTTATTACATTCACCCTGAACTGGTTTATATTTCCTGAAATGGACCTGTTTTAAGCTGGGAATGGAAATGGTTCATTCTGTGATAGTAGAACAGTAAAGAAACCACAACTTTTCCCTGTAAATTATCCTGGTACCAATTTGTCTATTATTCCTGGAAATGTGTTCAGTACAGTTGTTGCTAACGAGGTTTGCAAGAATAATCTCAGGAATGATCAGCTTTATGTATGAGGAGCATTTGATGGTTCTGGAACTGTGCTCAATGGAGTTCAGAGGGACGGTGGGGGTGGTGGAGGGATGTATGGTTAAGTAAACCTTCCGGATGTTGAAAAGCCTGGATACAGTGGACTTGAAGAGGAGATCTGACAGCAGACTCAGAATAAAGATGCTTCCCTTTAAAACTGAGATGAGAAAAAAATTTGGCCAAAATATGTCTGATCTGTGGAATTTGTTGCCACAGAGGTTGGTTCAGGCTGCCATTTGTGTATATTTATGACAGAGATTAATGTATTCATGATTTCGAAGTAGCTTCAGGGTTACAGGTGGAAGGCAGGAATATGGTGTTGGAATAAAAATCAGCCATAGTTGAGTGGTGGGGCAGACCAGCTGGATCGAATCACCTAATTCTGTTCCAGTGTCTGATGTCTGACAGTGTCTGAATGATGGCTCCTTTTTATCCCATATTGTTTTGTGATGTGTGAGGGACAATAAAAGATTGTTCACTGAGATCATTATATCTGCCTTCAACGTTTAATTTTCAGTGAGTTTTGTTCTTAGTAACATTAAGCAGAAATGTTTTGTTCTCCATTTTATTGTTAATGAGCTTCATTATCTTTCCTGTTAAAGTTAGACCTGCGGTGAGAGATTTATTGGGAGAAAACCCCCAACTGGAAGCAAACCACGACTGAAGACGAGGGAACAGCAACAAGTGAACCAGCCCAAGGACTGAGAGCATCAACTGGAGAGGACCCATCTGACTCGGAGAAACCAGTGATTCGGTCAGGGGAAAGTTTGGTGAGTCTCATTTACTCAAACACTGGTCCTTTAGACTTTACATAACTGTACAAGAGAAAGTAGGAAATAGTTGGAGTAAGACTGAATGTGCCCAGAAGAACCAATTATGCCTCTGTCAGACCCATTTGCAATCACTCCAGGTCTGGTAATGTGCTTCCAGCTGCCCAGCCCTTTAAAACCACTCCCATTCTGTGGAAGTCGAATCCGGATAAAGTCACTCAGAGACTGTATAAGTACAAACTCTTTATTCCAAGCACCCGGGGCTTACTCAGTTAGTTGCTCAAACAGGAACAGTGTATGACTTTTCTCGCCCAATCCACTAACTGACTAACAATTCCCCTTACACCACAGGTATATCTGTCTAGATAGCCCACACACAAGATAGACTGGAGCAAAAGTTATTTACTACACGACAGCCCTGAAAGGCAAATTACATATTGTCATAATGGCTTACACACACAGAACAGACTGAAGCTGTCCTATCTCTATGCATGAATGCACAGGGAGATAAGCATCCTGAAACCCCAGCTAGCTACCCTCAAGAAGAAATATGGCTCAGCGTGGCTTAGCACATCTGTTGATCATCAGCAGTTTCTTTCAGAAAAACAGGCTGCTATTGTTTAACGAAGTGTTAACCCTTTTACATACTTTATCATTCCCTCCTTTTGATCATTACATGATCAACAAAGCAGTATTTTTTTTTACAGAGAAAGCCACTGAGTACAGCATTGACTTATCAGTGGGTAAAAACAGCGTGCAATGTTAATTATTACAATGATATGTATAACTATTAGGCCAGAATGCAATATCATGCCCCACATATTACCGAAAAGGCCTTCAAAGACCACCATTTTGACTCTTCGGTGAACCCGTGTAAATCCTGCCCTACTTTCTTGATGTTGTCAATCTCCTTGGCAGTGTGCTCGGAGAGGGATGTAATGTTAGTGGAGTCATCAGGGATATAGTTGCAGCATTCTGTGTCAATAATAGCACAGGTTCCCCCTTTCTCAGCTGGGATAAAATCTAAAGCCATACGATTCTGTAGGGCTGTTTGCCGGATTGCAATCATTTCAGTGGATATTTCTGTTACTTGGGCCTGTGTTTCTGTCAGGGCCCCTGCAGTATTGTGGCCAGCTCCTCAAGTGTTGTAGCCAAATTGATTATCTCTCGTGAATTCCTGGCTACTCCATAGGAGAGAAAAGCGATCATCCAAAATCACTCAGTCTCAGTTATTCCTCTCCGCTGCTGGGCACCTGCAAGTATGGCCAGGATGCATGTTTCCCAGTATAGGAATTCCGTTTGGTCAGGGCCTGAGATACCATCCCTCAAAACACTGACATCCACAGTCATCTCTGACTGAACCACAGTTCCTCACCTCACTTCCCCGGGTGATATTTGAGAAAGCCCAGGCTGAGAGTTCCTCACTCTGGTTGAGCGGGATTACTGACATTGGAATCATAGTTTTATCATGCTGGGGAATTTCAGCACAAACCCAGCGGGCCCCTAGTTCTACCTGTTTGGCACAGGTGTGACAGAGAGACAGAAAGGTGTTAACATGGGAGCCCCCAGATGCTGGGGTGAGCCCTCTCAAAGTCATAAACACGAACACCACTATCAACCAATACATTTTCCTTTGGTCCGAGAGAGTCCTTCTACTCAGTTCCTTCAGTAACATGTTTGCAGTCTGTTCGATGGTATCCACCAAGATTACCCCTTCAGTTTCACAGCATGGGGGTGGTCAGTAACTCCTGATGTGGTCCTCTCCACCGAGAACTGAGTTTCCCTCAATTCCAGTTCTTGATCAGGACAAAGTCCCCAGGTTCTATGGTGGGATAGTCACTCCTCTCTGTGGGGTAGTTCTCTTCCTTGTAAGCCTGCTGTATCTGCGATTGTAATGCTTGGAGTATTTTGGTTAGTTGGCCCATAGTCATGTACAATTCCAAATGCATAACGGGAGTCTGGGTTAACGTTCGCACTTTTGTGTTTTGCTGGGATACAGGCACGAGTCGGAGCAAACAGCTCAGCCTTCTGGGCGGAGACAGCTGCCTCAAAAGAGGCCTGCTCAACTATTTCACTGTCCGTCACCATCGCATAGCCAGAATATGCTGCTGGATCCACAGAAGAGCTTGCATCGTCATAAAATATTGCCTCGGGATTGAGGGGATATTGCGGAATGGGTGGGAGAGTCTGGCCTTCTTTCATGATGATCCGGACAGGGGAGCAGTTGGTGTAATCGAATTCATGGCCTGAAATTGCCCAGAGATGGGGAACAACATCTTGGGTTTGGTCAATATTAAAAGAGTGCCTTACCAGATGTCCCGTCTTCACCTCAGACTCGTTCTAGTATCGGAGTTGGCCCACAACCAAGTCCTGCCAGTCTCCCTTGGTGCTGGATGCTTGTTTCGTCAAGTGTAGGCAAGGAACTCCAGGCTCTTCCCTCGGTTGTTGTCCCCACCTGTCCCTTGGTCAGTTTTCGTTCCAATTTCTGATCCCCAGATGTAGCCCGCTCGCGTCCTGCTTCCCGCTGAACATAATCACCTTTAATATTAGCTCCCTTCGGGGTTGATCGGGATTCAAAAGCCGGGTCCCAATAATACGTCAAAGCTCGTTGCATTCAATTTCGTTGATTCTCAGGCCAATCCATATAATTTGTTTTAATCATGTTGGCTAACTTTAACCAATTTCCCCCGGGATCAATAAATTATGACTCTGACTATGACTATCACTAACTTAATTGGTAAGCATTGGAGCAGTAAGGCATTAAACTGGGGGACGGATTCCCATCATTAAAGGCTTGATCTCCTGTGAAAGTGCCCCAATAGGGCACAAATCGCTCCCAATAGTCTGGTCCCAATTTCCCCAGGCTGAGGTTTGCCTTCTTGTACCTGAGTGATGTTTACGAGTTGCTGGAGAGCCCTTTCCAAGGCCTGAATAATCTGGTCTGTCTGTTCATTCTCATTATGGTTTCCCGCCTGTAACTGCTGATAGATTTGGTATCTCAATTCTGCCTTCCATTTCCAGCCCTCATCAGCTGACAGAATCATGCAGCAGAGACCGAATAAATCTTGTGGGGTCACATTAAACTCTTGTATAGTACTGCGGACAAACTGAGCAAACTGTGCTGGTTTTTCTTTTCTATCTGGGGCCTGATTCATGATCATGATCATTTCCTGAGGCTTCCAGGGTGCATACAGAGGAATCACTGAGGGCTGTCCCTCCTCCTGCTCATGGATTGGGCAGCATTCCGGTGGGCAACTGTCTTTGTGGAGCCATTAACTCTGGGGTTTTATTGGATTCTCCCCTCCCTGTCTCGGAATAATCCTCAGTATTCCCTGTGTGGATCTCAGGGTATAGGGACCTTCCCTTCCCTGCCGCTGCTGTTTTACCCGAGCGGCCACCGTATCTGAGCACTGGGAGGATCGGGGTTCGGGAGCACTGGGTGCAAAGGCTCTTGTGAGAAAATCCTTCATTACCCGTTAACAGGCCTACGAGATAGGTTGTGTGAGAATGCAGATGAACCCAATCGAACCCAAAGGAGATCAAAGTTCTTAGTGACAGTGATTTGCTAGCTGTAAAAATGAATACCTCTCTATATAAAATTCACTGTGCACATTTTGTCACTGGGTGGGAAAAATGCACGGTACTATATTTATGTGCACACTGGTCATTACCAATTAGAAGGGACATTGGTGGGAAGATGGGGAGACCTCCAGTGTCCATGATGCCCTCAGCTACAAAAGGGGTCCCCAACTATTTTTGCACCGCGGACTGGTTTATTATTGACAATACTCTTGCGGAGCGGCTGACTGGGGAGCGGGGCAGGCTAGAGTTACCAAGGGACAAGGGTAGCAGTCAAATAAGTTGTGTTTACTCTGAGAAAGACTACAATGACCATGAAGCCTTGCACGGGCACTTGTGTGCGCATGCATGTACGTACCGATTTTTTTTCTACAAATTGTTTTTGGCGATTCTGTTCAGTGAAACTACGCTGTACATACATTATTTCTACTTTATATAGGCTGTGTATTTATCGTATCATTCCTGCTTTTACTATATGTTACTGTTATATAGTGATAAGTCAATTATAAGTCACTTGTAGGTCATCATAACATTTTAAGTAACGTTTGGATATTAAACACACAGCACATATTTTCCCCGTATGAACATATAAAATCATTGCAACACACCAATATCGCTGAATCAGTGGGAGCCCTGGGCATGTTTCCCTGCAACAAGATGGTGCCATCGAGGGGTGATGGGAGACAGTGATACTCGAAGGGGGTTCCTTATGTCCACTCTATTCCACAATTTAGTTTTCATTGCATTCATTGCAGAAAACCCCGCTTTGCAGAAATATGTTGGAAATGGGAGCAACATTTTCCATGCTTTCGTGGCTATCCCAGGATATTCAGCCTTGACTTTGATCCAGAATGCCGGCAGAGATGTTATGTCAAATGTACTTTTCAGCCTGCCGTCATTTGCAAGCTCGAAGAGTTGATCTTCTTCCCGTGCTGACATGGATGACGTGTGCGTTTTGACCTCGCATGCGTTCAAGTTCAGCAGTGGGCATGATAGGGAATGAGGAAGGGTGCAGCTGACTCATATCGCCAAATCATATCGTTGCCTTGCGGCCCGGTACCGGTCCGTAGCCTGGTGGCTGGGGACCACTGACCTACAAGATGTGCATCCAGCTGCAGCTTCTAACCCTGCTCTTTAAGGTGTTGGAACTTGAGATGGATGAATTCCAGATCATCCAGCAGTTGGAGGGGGTGATAGATATGACATGAAGAGAGGTGAGTTACACCCAAGGTGCAGGACACAGGAAACTGGGTGAGAGTCAGGAAGGGGAATGAGGTTAAACAGCCATCACAGAGTACTCTTGTTGCTATCCTGCACAACAACAGGTGGGCCACTTTAGAAACTGCTCGAGGTGGGGGGGAGGTGTCGGGAAATTACCTGGCAGAGGAATGTCAAAGCGGTGACAAGGGATTTGTTAGTTCAGGAATTTAAACTAGCAGAGGTCTAATGTTCTAGTGGTAAGTTTGGCTTGTGTGAGTGTGGGGGGTCAGGGGTGTTGGTTGAACACAGTTGGAAAGAAACTGTTCCCAAATCTGGCCGTACGAGTCTTCAAGCTCCTGAACCTTCTCCTGGAGGGAAGAGGGATGAAAAGTGTGTTGGCTGGGTGGGTCGTGTCCTTGATTATCCTGGCAGCACTGCTCCGACAGTGTGCGGTGTAAAGTGAGTCCAAGGACGGAAGATTGGTTTGTGTGATGTGCTGCGCCGCGCCGTGTTCACGATCTTCTGCAGCTTCTTTCGGTCCCATGGGTGTTATGTTGACTTGTAGAAGACATTGGTGAGGCCTAATTTGGAGTCTTGTTTGCAGTTGTCGTCACCTACCTACAGGAAAGATGTAAAAGAGGTTGAAAGAGTTCTGAGAAAATTCACAAGGATGTTGCCAGGTCTGGAGGACTTGGGTTATTAAGAAAGATTGAACAGATCAGGAATTTATTGCTTGGAATGTGGAAGATTGAGCAGAGATTTGATTGTGATAGAGGTGCATAGATAGGGTTAATGCAAGCTGGCTTTCTCCACTGGGATTGGGTGGGACTACAACCAGAAGCCATGGGTCAAGGATGAAAGGTGAAACGGTAGGGGGAACATGAGGGGAAACTTCTTCACACAGATGGTCATCCAGGTGTGGAATGAGCAGCCAGCACAACTGGTTCATGCAAGCTCAAGTCCAACATTTAAGAGGTTTGTATAGGTACCTGGATGGTAGGGGTATGGCAGTGGAAAGTTTAAGTAGCTCGACATCAACTAGATGGCCCAAAGGGTCTGTTTCTGTGTTGTAATTTTCTGTGACTGTGACAAGAACCTGAAATAATACAAAAATTCACATTAAGTCCTTTTAACAGCTGTGCGGACCAACCATTCATCTCAGCAGGAATTGTTTATATGGTGTTAAAACTGTGGCACTTTAAGTTAATAATATATAAAAGAAAATCCCAGCTGCAGGTCAACAAAGGCTATTTGTGTGAGAGTGTTTCAGTTACTGTGGGGCCAGGCACTCATGCAGCTCAGTGGGAACAGGGAATAATACCAATGGAGAGAGTCAAACTGAGCCAAGTGACAGATTGGGAATGGTAGAAAGATAGAAAAAAAAAACTACCCCACAACACGGGCTCTTCGGCCCACAAAGCTGTGCCGAATATGTCCATACCTGAGAAATTAACTCTAATTTTCTCCATATACCTGTCCAGGGGTCTCTTAAAAACCCTATTGTATCCACCTCTGCCACCGTTGCTGGCAGCCCATTCCACACACTCAGCACTCTCTGCGTAACAAAACTTACCCCTCACATCTCCTCTGAAACCATTCTCATAGAGACAGAAAGAATATCAGAGAATTTGATAGTCATTCCACATACCATCACTGTGCCCAGTTAGAAGATGATTTCTCTCTCCAACTTGGGTTGAACTTCACTGTAACAGTGTGATGCCAGATCACACCTTGACAACTGAAGTGATCTCATCTGAACTGTTGTGCTACACCAATTGATGAATTTTATAAATCCTTTTACAGGTTAAAAATGACAAGGAATTTGTCTACGGGAATCTCGAACACAACACGCCGGTTTTGCTGTCTCTGTCCAGATATTTAAGAAGTGGAGCAAGGGATTCACTCGATCATCTGAGCGACTGGCACGCTCGTCATTTTACACAGGGGTGAACCCATTCACCTGCTCAGACAGTGGGAATGGATTCAGTCAGTAATCTCAACTGAAGGTACATCAGCAAGTTCACACTGTGCCAGTCCATTCCCTGTCAGTGTTTGCTCTTTTGTTTGCCCTCTCTTTGGCTTTGATGTTGGCTTTGGCTTCTCATTTCAGCCATGGTTGTGTCCTCCTGCCTTTCCACTGCTTCCACTTCTTTGGGATGTATCGATCACTCAGCTCCCGAATTGCTCCCAGAAACTCCAGCCATTGCTGCTCCGTTGTCACTCCTACCGTATCCCTTCTGAACAAATTTGTCCAGCTTCTCTGTCATGGAAACATGGAGAAGTTCAGTTCAGAAGCAGGCTATTTGGCCCATCTATTCAATGCCAAACAAACATTTAAGCTGTCTAATGCAACCACGTGCACTGGGACCATTGCCCTCCGTACCCCTACCATCCAAACCTCTTCGAAATGGTGAAACCGAGCTCATATTCACCACTTGTGCTGGCATCTCATTCCGCACTCTCACAACCATTTCAGTAAAGAGATTTTCCAAACGTTCCCGTTAAATTTTCACCCATGACCTCTGGTTGTCATCCCACCGAACCTCAGTGGAAAGAGCTGCTTGCATTAACCCTATCTATACCCTTATAATTTTGTATACTTCTAACAAATCTTCAATGTATAATTTCCTTGTTTATGTTTAGAGCCTTTTTTAGGGGTATAGGATGATGAGGGGCTTTGATCGTGTGGATAGCCAGAGGCTTTTTCCCAGGGCTGAAATGGATAACAAGAGGGGTCATAGTTTTAAGGTGCTTGGAAATAAATACCAAGGGTATGTCAGGGGTAAGTTTTTTACACAGAGTGGTGGGTGTGTGGAATGCACTGCCAGCTATTTGTGTGAGAGTGTTTCAGTTACTGTGGGGCCAGGAACCCATGTAGCTCAGTGGGAACAGGGAATAATACCAGTGGAGAGAGTCAAACTGAGCCAGGTCAGAGATTGGAGATGGTGGAAATGCCCTATTCTCATAGAGACAGGAACAGCATCAGGGAATTGATGGTCATTCCAGATACCAGCACAGTGCCCAGTGAGAAGATGATTTCTGTCTCCAACTTGGGTTGAACTTCACTGTAACTATGTGATGTCAGATCACACCTTGACAACTTAATTGATCTCTTCTGAAATGTTGACCGACACCCATTGATGGATTTTGTAAATATTTTTACAGGTTAAACACAACAAGGAATTTGTCTACAGCAATCTTGAGCACAACACGCTAGTTTTGCTGTCTTGGTCCAGATATTTAAGAAGTGGAGCAAGGGATTCACTCGATCATCCTTCCTGCTCAGACTGTGGGGAGGGATTCACTCGATCATCTGACCGACTGGCACACCCGTCATTTTACACAGGGGGAAACCCATTCATCTGCTCAGACTGTGGGAATGGATTCAGTTGGTTATTTCAACTGAAGGTACATCAGCAAGTTCACACTGGGACAAGGCCATTCACCTGTTCTGTATGTGAAAAGGGATTCAGTCGGTCTTCCCACCTGTGGACACACCAGTCAGATCACACTGGGCAGAGGCTGGTCATCTGCTGAATTTGTGGGGTAGGATTCACTCGGTCATCTGACCTAATGGCTCACCAGCGAGTTCACACTGGAGAGCAGCTGTTCACCTGCTCAGACTGTGGGAAGGGATTCACTCGGTCATCCGCCCTACTGAGACACCAGTCAGTTCACACCGGGGAGCGGCCGTTCACCTGCCCAGACTGTGGGAAGGGATTTACTTGCTCATCTAAACTGAAGGTACATCAGAGAGTTCACACTGGAGAGAGGCCTTTCATCTGCTCAGACTGTGGGAAGGGATTCAGTTCGTCATCTCAACTGAAGATACATCAGCGATTTCACACTGGGGAGCGGCCATTCACCTGCTCAGACTGTGGGAAGGGATTCACTTCGTCATCTGAACTGAAGGGACATCAGCGATTTCACACCGGTGAGAAGCCGTTCACCTGCTCAGACTGTGGGAAGGGATTCACTCGGTCATCCGACCTACTGGTACATACGTCAGTTCATACTGGGGAGAGGCCGTTCAAATGCTCAGACTGTGGGAAGGGATTCACTCAGTCATCTAAACTGAAGGTACATCAGAGAGTTCACACTGGGGAGAGGCTATTCACCTGCTCAGTGTGTGGGAAGGGATTCACTTGGTCATCTAACCTAAAGGCACACCAGCGAGTTCACACCAGGGAGCTGCCGTTCACCTGCTCAGACTGTGGGAAGGGATTCACTTACTCATCTCATCTGAAGGAACATCAGAGAGTTCACACTGGGGAGAGACCATTCACCTGCTCAGACTGTGGGAAGGGATTCACTCGGTCATCCCACCTACTTGTACACAAGTCAGTTCACACAGGGGAGAGGCCGTTCACCTGCTCAGTGTGTGGGAAGGGATTCACTCAGTCATCTCAATTGAAGGAACACCAGTCAGTTCACACTGGGGAGAGGCCATTCACCTGCTCAGAATGTGGAAAAGGATTCACTCGGTCATTCCACCTCCTGAGACACCAGCGACTTCACACTGTGTAGAAGCCGTTCACCTGCTCAGACATTGGGAAGAGATTCTCTCAGCCAAATCAACCAAATGTGCATCACTGAGTTCACACTGGGGAGAGGCCGTTCACCTGCTCTGAATGTGGGAAGTGAGTCACTCAGTCATCTAACCTTATGTAACTCTCGCTTCGGCTAGCAGCTTAATATAGGGGGTGATAGCCCTCCAGCCCAGCCAAACTTAAGAAATCTCGTTTGGGTGGATGCTGTGTGATGTGTCCACTGTTACAAATCAGTACCGCAAAATAACAAGCAGGAGACAATATGTGATTAAACAATTGAGCTTTATAATTCTTACTTTGACTATGTGGTTAGTAAAGGAAACAAAAAAAAAGCAAAAGGGCCCACTCTCTCCATTCGTGTCTTCTCATCTCTCCCTGGCAAAAGACCATGAAATCTCTCTTCCAGACTCACAAGAAAGAACATTTCTCTCTTTGGAAAGCCCTGCACGCCAAAACCCTGTTATCTCTAGTCATAACCTAAACATTGCTCTACAGAGAACCATTACCTCAGAAGTGAAACATTACAGAGAGGCCGTTACATTAGCAGTGAAACCTTACAGCATGTTACACTTGTGATACACTACCGGGTTCACACTGGGGAGAAAGTTTCAATAAGCTGCTTGCTGGATATTTGTCCATCACAGTTGCTGAATGCAATTTTGAGAGTGACTGTCAGTGCTGAACTCTGCAATTATTTCTGGTGCTCACCACACCCAATTCTGCACCCTGGTCACTGGGCATGGGAGGAGTTTCTTCTGCTGCATATTCACCTTTAATGGAACTGGAGTTTAATATTCTAGATCGGAGACAAATATATCAGTTCTATTTTAAACTCTGTCTCCAGTACTTAGTGAATTTATAACGCACCAAGTATACAGTAGAGAATCAACTCAGGCCGGCTGGACCCTGCCAGTGATTCAGTTCCACGACGGTCCTTTGAAATCCTGCCCTGTTGTTCATCTCTCGCTCTCCCTGTGCTTATGGGTTCCAAACAGTCACCACTCTGTGGGTGAAGAGGCTTCCCTTGAATTTTCTGCAGACTCAAGAAGTCGAGCTGACTGCAGTTCTGTCTGAGATGTTCTTTGCCTCTCAAGTCTCTGGGCTGAGGAAGAATGACATTGGTCATTAACTTCCGTAATGATGACTCATTTCCACATTATGGGTCATTTTCCCTGCTTCTAAAGGGTTGTTAGAAAACACCACTGTCCTCTAAAGACTGAAAGCAGAATGGGAAACCATTAGTTGGATGTTCAATGAAGCAGGGTCAGAAACCAGAGGCAGGTCTGCACAGGACAGAGTTTGTGGATCTGGATGATGGTCGGGGTAAGAACGTATGATGAGGAGAAGGGATATGATGAGGGGCGTGGCAACGAATGACAGAGTAACAACATTTGGAAGCTGATTGACAGAGAAAATCTTTCAGTTGTCTGACTGATGACAGAAACAATACCTGTGGTGAGGTGCTCCACTGGTCGAGGAACATGTGTGTGTGGGGAATGGTTTTATCTATTGAGAGAATTGTTTCTGCTTGTTTATCCTGTAATATTATATCCGGATGGTTATTATGGATTGTCCTATCTGAAATAATGTATTGATTATCATATAATTTGTAATATTTTGACTGAACTGGATCAGGCTTGAAATCTGATGCCTTTATGAAGTGATGGAGGGCCTTCATGAGTTTGTATTTTAAAGCAAGATTTTTGTGAATATTATTTGCCATTTGATTGTACCTTTGCAAGTAATCAGATTGACTTAAACTGCTGCAGGATCCTGGAATGTGTTGGATTGTGTCTGGTTTCTCTTGGCATTTTCTGCACTTACTGCCTTGTTTTTATATGATTATGAAGACACGTAGTCCTCTTTTATTGTCATTTAGTAATGCATGCCTTAAGAAATGATACAATATGTCCTCCAGTGTGATATCACAAAACACAGGACAAACCAAGACTGAAAAAACTGACAAAACCACATAATTATAACATATAGTTACAAACAGTGTAACAATACCATAACTTGATGAAGAAATCCGTGACCACAGTAAAGTTCAAAGTTTCTCAAATGTCCCACATCTCACGCAGACGGGAGAAGGAAGAGAAACTCTCCCTGCCATGCCGACCACAATCCAACTCTGAGTCATCCGAAAACTTCGAGCTGTGATCAGCTCTCTGACACCGAGTACTGAGTCCGAACGATTCGACCTCAATCTCGGTCACCAAAAGCAGGCAAGGCCAGGGATTTTGAGGCCTACCCTCCGAAACATTCCCGACCACACAGTAATGACAGCAGCAAACGGGCATTTCATAAATTTCTCCAGATGTTCCTCTGTGCGTTCACATCCATTCTCCATCAAATCAGAATTGTCCACGGCCCCTATTTAACAGATACAATATCATTTTTCACCTGAGGGCTGTGCACACGCAGGCGTGCCGCCATCTTCTCCTCCCACCGTGTTTGTGTGTATTTCATGTATTCTCAATTTTTTTTTTCCTTTTGTTAACCACCTTGTCCCATATTTCTGCAAGGAACCGCTCTGTTTCTGGGAAGAGGTCTCCAACTCTCAGTCAGATGCTCGATGCTTCCTTGCCACCATCTCGTCTGCTCAGATCGTTGAGATGTCTCCCATGGAGGGTATACTCATTCCACTGGTTAATGTTTTCTTCCATAGTGATTTTTCATTTTCCTGAGTTGGCATCTCATTTAAGTTTTCTGGTCGATATTTCTTATCACGATTGCATACACACACATGGAGTTCTGAATCCTGTTCAATTTTGTTGAAAGTATATACTTAGAGGTTTTATCTGACCTTTGTGTGATATTTTTTTCATGTGTGTTACTTCTCTAGCTCCTGTCCAAGGTAGTGTTAATCTAAGTGTGTTTGAGCGTAAATATCATTTCAGTTCTTATTTATCTTTAAATTTTACTGATTGAAATGGGACCAAGATATTTTTATTTTTTAAAAAAATCAATGTTGGTATTGATAAAAGTGTTTATTGTCTTTGTTGTATTTGTTAACTTTGAGCTCTGTTTGGCAGGTTTTTAAATGCCTTGAACTAAATTTTGTCAAAGGTTTTCCCTATTTCACACTACTTTCTATTTTCTTTGCTTGTTGATATTCCAGATATGAGGGTATCAAGAGTCCCGATGAAGGGTCTCGGCCTGAAATATTGATTCCCATCCATAGATGCTGCCTGACATGCTGAACTCCTCCAGCAGTTTGTGTGTAGTTCTCTAGATTTCTAGCATCTGCAGGTCCTCTTGTTTCCCAGATACTTGTATGTTTCTTGAAAGAACAAGCTGGTAGTGGGGTTGTGTGGATCTGTTGGTAAAATATTAAATAAAATCATTAGAAAGAGATGGCATAGGGTTGGAAGGTGTAGAATCTGTTGGTAGAATTAAGGAACAGCAAATGTCAAAAAAAAAAAAAATCCCTGATGGGAATTGTATAGAGACCTCCAAACAGTAGTAAGTATGTGGTCCACAAATTACAATGGGAAATAGAAAATGCGTGCCAAAAGGGCACACAATAGTCATGGGGGATTGTCATGCAGGTGATTAGGAAAATTAGGACGGTGTTGGTCTCAAGTGGAGGAATTCCTAGAATTCCTACAAGATGCTTTTTTAGAGCAGCTCGTGGTTGAGCCCATTTGGGGATCAGCTATTCTGGATTGGGTGTTGTAATGAACCAGAATTAATTGGGTCACTTAAATTCAAAGAACCCTTAGGGGCAAGTGATCTTAATGTGATCAAATTCACCCTGACATTGGAGAAGGAGAAGCTAGAGTCGATGTGGAATAAAGAGAATTAGAGAGGCATGAGACATAAATTGGTCAAAATTGATTTGAAAAGAACACGGGCAGGGATGAAAACAGAGCAGCAATGGCAGGAATTTCTGGAAGCAATTCGGAAGGCACAGGATATATACAGTGGCATGCAAATGTTTGGGCACCCCTGGTTAAAATTTCTGTTACTGTGAATAGTTAAGCGAGTAAAAGATGACCTGATTTCCAAAAGGCATATAGATAAAGATAAAAGATTTCTTTAATATTTTAAGCAAGATTACATTTTTATTTCCATCTTTCACAGTTTCAAAATAGCAAAAAAGGAAAAGGGCCCAAAGTAAAAGTTTGGGCACCCTGCATGGTCAGTACTTAGTAACACCCCCTTTGGCAAGTATCACAGCTTGTAAACGCTTTTTGTAGCCAGCTAAGAGTTCCAATTCTTGTTTGGTAAATTTCTGGGTTCAGTGTTTAGTAGCAAAGCACTGACTGTGGAAATTACAAATCAGAATATTATGACAGTCACAGAGCCCAGCAGCACTGAAACAGGCCCTTCGGCCCTTCTAGTCAATGCTGATCTGCTTTACTTTTTACTGCCTCGTTCCAACTACCTGCACCATAGCCTTCATTAAATGTCAGCACATATAACCGTGAGATTCTTTTTTCTACAGGAACACTTAGCAAATCTGTAGAATAGCAACGGAATCAATGAAAGATCAAGTAGAGCATATAATTCAACAAACTGTGCAAATGCAAATATAATTAAATATCAATAAATAACAAGAGCAATGGTTGTAACCCTGGGGAACCCAACTGGGCCGGGCCTTGAGTCCAATAAACAGCCTCCCACCATCACTCTCTGCTTCCTACCATCAAAACAAATGTGCATCCAGTTCGCCAGCTCTCCCTGGATCCCATGTGATCTAACTTCCCACAGCAACTTACCATGCTGAACCTTGTCAAAGGCCTCACTGATGCCCATGTCGGCCACGATCCTGGGACAGAGGTGTCACAGATCAGAGGGCATAGATTTAATGAGGACGAAGAGGATTATAGGGATCTGAGGAAGAGATTTTTCTCTCGGGGGTAGCTGAAATCTGGAACACACTGTCCGATTTGGTGGTGGAGGCAGGTCCCTTCACAACATTTACGAAGTGAGTGAGCACTGAAACTGCCGAGATACAGTCGGCTATGAACCGAGTGCTGATAAATGGGACCAGTGTAGACAGTGAGTGGATGGTCAGAACAGGTATGGCCGGCCAAAGGCCTGTTTCCGTGCTGTGTGATCCACCACTCCGGACATGACAAATTAACGATGGTGACACCGCACGGCATTGATTTCAAAACTCCACAGCCCTCTCCAACCTGAAGTAAACCAGACTGAACCCCTTTGTCACCACTGTGAATATCTGTTTCTGTCAAGGTAACATACAAATTGGTCACTTCTGCTAAACAACTGGCAATTGATTAAGTCCCTGTGTCGTCTTCGATTAATGTTGCTTCCTTACAGCAAAATTAACCCTCTCACTGTGTCAGAATCAGTGATAAAATCCGACCCCAAACACTGTGTTTTCATCCCTGCACATTGTAATTTGAACCATCTCACTGAGGGTCTGATGGAGACACAACCCCTGCCCTCTGCACATGTGATCACATCTCCCCTGCTTCTGACATTTCAAATACCCTCAGAATGGTTTTCTGATTCAGTCTGAAGGTTATGGTACATTCAGCTCATCGTCAGACCTGACAAACCATGTCTTCCCACAGCTGGTTCCACCTGTTGGTGTGTCCTCTTTCCTCCACCTCCAGGGAAGCTGCATCTCCACACAAACTCCTCACTTGAGACGACTGTCTGTACCCGTGACACAGGAAATCACATCACTGTCACTCTCCTGATACCATCCGGGAAGCGGTACCGCAACATTAAAGCCAGGACCAACAGGCTCCGGGACAGCTTCTTCCACCAGGCCATCAGACTGATGAATTCACGCTGATTTGAGTGTAGTCTATATTACATTGTCTGTTTTATTTATTATAAACTATTATAAATTACTATGATTGCACGTTGCACATTTAGATGGAGACGTGAGGTAAAGATTTTTACTCCTGATGGATGTAAGAAATAAAGTCAATTCAATTCAATTCCTGATTCCGTGTCTGAGCTGCTCGCCTCCGGGTATCCTCCGTCAACAAGCTTCTTCCTCAGTCACCATCTGTCAGATTATAAAAAACAATTAAAACGATCTATCAGACAGCTCCTGTACCCCTCCACCCCTGAACAGGTTCCCCTGTTAAAACTCTCTGCTCAGCCCCTTCCCTATTCCCTTTCCCTTTCAGACTCCCGATGTGCCAGCAGATCCGAATTCACCGTGTGGACATTTCTACCCCACAGGAGGCTGTACAAACCCGTGTCCTTCTCTGATGCACAGCTCAGTGACCCCAATCCCTGTCTGCACTCGCAGCCCATGACGGTGACAGCTGTCCTAGACTCTGTAACTCACAATCTTGTAACACACAATCTTGTTCACAGCAAGTTTAGACAGTCATTAATATGAAGAGAGAATTGTTGTTTCCTGAAAGGACAGGCGAGCGAAGCTGTCTGATCCAATTCACCAGATGGTCCGGTGTTTACAAGTTAATTTGTCCCGGGACCCACTCATAACCCCGACCCACACAGACAGACAGACTGTCCCTTCGCCCCAAACCCCCTGCACAACCACAAGGAATTGATCCACGGCCCGGGCTCGGTCGCAAAGTGAAAACCGGGGCTGAGGAGAGCCCGGAGACAAACACCCCGCTGCCCACTCCACCAACAACACGGCACAGCCGGACACATCTCACAACACCGGATCCGGTCCCGATGAAACCCGAATTTCATTTTGTTGTTCCAGATCGGACCCAACAAAAGGTGTTTTAAAACTGAAGCGCCCCCTCACGTGACGTCACACAGCAGCCCCCCCCACGGGCCTGACGTCACCCATGGTCTCCCCGGATCTGCATCCGCTGTCACGAGCACGGTGCCTTACGTCACACACGCGCTGCTGTGCTCGAGCTTTTTCGGTTTAACGGCTGAGCTACTGAGCACGAGCCACGCCCCCCCCCGCACAGTCAACAGAGGAATTGAACTGATTGCAGAGCTGCGCTATTCCCATTGGTGCGAAGCGATGTCAGTCACTGGTTACACCCAATAGCGGAGCCGGACCTGCCGAGAGGGCGTTACCCCCGCTGACATCTCTTCTCAAAGAGGAACAAATCCCGAAGTAAATGTCCGCTTTCTGATTTATTTCCATTTCCCTCCGAGGGAAGTTGGGGCGTTTGTGAAGCGTCTCCTGCGGCCGGAGTCTGATGTATCGCTGAGAGGTAGGAGGAGACCGCTCGGCCCGTCGGTTTGATGCCGGTTCCCCGGGGAGGGAGAGGGGGATTTTATTGAAAGGATGAAGACGGTGAGAGAGGGGGCGGACAGGATGTTTGTCCCGGTGGGGACAGGAGGGGCTCATCTGTGGAAAGTCTGAGCCCACGGTGGTGGCGATTCACCACATTGGGGGGCAAACACCGGCAGACTGTTGCCCTGCAAGCGGGGCCAATGGTCCGGGCAAAGTGACAAGTTTTGTGTTTTGTTGAGATTGTACCGGGAATATGGTGTAAAATCCCGCTCCCCACACTAACCCGGGTTATACAGACCAAAGAACAAACTGCCGGAGGAACTCAGTGGGTCGGGCAGCATCTGTGGAGGGAAATGGACCGTCAACATTTCGGGCCGAGACCCTCCCTCTGGACTGAGAGTGGACGGGAAATAGTCAGAGAAAAGAGGTGAGGGGTGGGGATGGGGCAAGAGCTGGGGAGTGAGAGGTGGATCCAGGTGAGGGGGAGGTGGGAAGGTGGAAATAGTGACGGGGTGGGAGGTGAGTGGTTGGGGCAACACGGGGCTGCAGAAGATGGAAATTAATTCAATAGAGGGTTAACAAAGAGATTAGAGAGTATTTGTTATAGAGAGTGCAATGAAGATTCACCAGACTGATCCCTGGAGTGGTGGGGTCATCATATGAAGAAAGATCAAATGTGATAACCCTTTCATTTAGAGAATCGAGGACTGAGAGGTGAACACGTTGAAATGCACAACATCATTACCGGTTGAACCAGGGATCCCAGTCTCTGAAAAAGGGGGTGGACTGTCCGGGACTGAGATGAGGGGAAATGTCTCCACTCCGAGGGTGATGAATGTCTGTAAATCCCCACCACGCAGGGCAGTGAAGACTCAGTGATCGTCCTCACATAAAACAGAGGCCGGCAGATGAGTGGAGACCGAAGGGATCGAGGAAATGAGGATCAGGCAGAAACATGTGGCTGAGATGGGAGAGCAGCCGCCATCTTGTTGATGGTTCGAGGGGCTGAATGGCCATCTCCTGCTGTTTCTCAGTGTTGCTGTCCAGTGAGGCCGGGGGGAATGTGAATAGAAATGAGTGTTTATAAACATGGACTGATTTAAATGAAACCTGCACATTTCCTGTTTGGGTCTGAATTGTGTGTTGGATCAGGATGGGAATCGAGCCCATGACTCTGTGACCTGGAGGTGGAGGGAAAGGGACAGAGAAGATATGGAGAGAAAAGGTAACCATGTATTTGTTGTAAATATGGAATAATGTGGGAAATGCAGCGGATGGGTCGGACAGCATGTGAGGGGCAAGGAGCAGAGTCACCGGTCCGGGTGGGAGACCATCCACCCGTCACCTGATCCCGTTTCCTGTTCACGTTTTCCCGCAGATCTGCAGCATCTGCCGGTCACTGCTCTACGTGTCCCTGTAGCTTCACCTTTCGCCCGTTCAGACAAGGCAGTGAGATGGGATCTGTCACGTCCTCTCGTGGGTGGACAATATGTTTTTATCTGCAAAATTTTCATCATGTTTCATTCCACTGTTTTTACCTGCTGAAGTGCAGCCAATGTTTCTGGGTGTATGATCAATTTATGTGAGAATTTAGCCTTTTCTATTTATCTGAGCTTCTCATAAATGTGTACACTTTAGTTAAGCTTCACTCCAGAATTTCCAATGCAACAACCCAGTCAGTCAAATAGCTCCACACAATTAAAATAGTTTATTACATTTTTTTATGTTGTACTACTTACATAATTTAACTATTTAATATATATATATATTTCTTATTTTAAATCACAATTGTTAAAATCTATTATTATGAATTAGGTTCTACTGCTGCCGCAGAGACAACGAATTTCATGACATATGCCAGTGCTATTAAACCTGATTCTGATAATTGGTATGGAAGACCCACCACCGGTCACCTGATCCCAGTTACCACACATTGTAATGTGAGATTGAAGCCTTTTCCATTTGTTTGCATTCTTCAGAAATGACAACAATTAAATTTCCTTCTGTGGCTCCAAAGCAGCTCAGTCTGTCTAATATTTCCACACAATTAAAATGGGGAATTTGTTTGTTATCAGCACATACTGAGCTACAGTGAAAATCTTGTCTGACATACCATCCACACAGTTTGATACATGATGACAGTACATTGAACTGATATACGACAAAACAATAACTGTTACCAAGTATTATGGCTGCAGAGAAAGTGCAGTGCAGGGTCACATTGTGAGGTCGAGTCCATTTTATCGGACTGGAGACCATTCATTTGGCTTATAACCGCAGACAGGAAGCCGTCCTTAAGCCTGGTGTTACGCGCTTTAAGGCTTTTGTATCTCTTCCCTGATGGGGGAGCGGGTTTGCAGCAAGAATGTCCAGGTTGTGAGGACCTTTGAGTACATGGCCTGCTTTTCCGACGCAGGGGAAGTGTAGGAAGAGTCCATGGAGGGGAGGCTTGTTTCTCTAATGTTCTCTGTTCCCCAAAGTTCTCTGCAGTTCCTTGCAGTCATGGGCAGAGCAGTAGCCGTACGAAGGCATGAAGTATCGACAAGAAGCTCAGAGACCTCGGCCTTCACCCTGCCTTGTGTAGCTGGATCCTGGACTTCCTGTCAGATCGCCGGCAGGTGGTAAGAGTGGGCTCCCTCACCTCTGTCTCTCTGACCCTCAGGACTCATATCCCGCAGGGTTGTCTCCTTGGCCCCCTCCTTTACTCTCTTTATACCCATGACTGTGTCGCCAGCCACAGCTCCAATCTGACAAGGCTCGGTCCAGACAAACTTTTCAACCTTCTTCAGGAGATTAGTCAGAGGAAGAGCGATATCTACAAAGTTCTTACAGAACTTATGATAATATCCAACCATTCCCAGAAACCTTCTAAGAGGCTTCTTACCAGTTGGAATAGGAACTTCAGAAATTGCCTGAACAGGAGCCAACTTGCCACGACCTACTACATAGCCAAGATAGGTCACAGTGGCATGGCCAATTTCACTGTTAGCTAAGTTAACTGTAAGGTTGGCCTGGGAAAGCCTGTCAAACAGCTTTTCTACTGCAGAGATATGCTCTTCCCAAGTGTCACTCCCTGTGACTAAGTCATTAATATAGGCAACTGTGTGTTCTAACCCTCGAATTACAGAATCAATTATTCTCTGGAATGTTCCTGGAGCATTTTTCATTCCAAATGGCAAACCATTGTATTCATACCACCTAGAAGGTGTCACAAATGCAGAAATTTCTCTACCTCTGTCCGTCCATGGAATATACCAATACCCTTTAAGCAGACCAATCTTTGTAAGAAATTGAGCTTTTGCAACCTTATCGATGCACTCATCCACCCTAGGTATAGGATGGGCATCTGTTTTCGTTATTGCATTTACCTTCCTATAATCAGTGGAAAATCTAACACTGCCATCAGGCTTGGGCACAACAATGCAGGGTGAGCTCCAATTTGATGTTGAAGGCCTAATAATATAATTTTTCAGCATATATTAAATTTCTTGCTCAGTCAATTTACACTTTTCTACGTTCAAGCGATACGGCTGTTGTTTAATTGGTTTGGCTTGACCAATATCTGTGTCATGTACTGTGACCATGGTTTGCTTGTCAAAATAAGGCTTTATCATATTTATGTGTACCACCTGTGTTAGTTTACATCGGGCAGGTGTTTTAATAACATAATTCACATCATTACTTTGAGAGACTATTTCATACGGTCCATTGAATTTCGCCTGAAGTGGATTCGGCAACATTGGAAATAAGGCCAGCACGTTATCCCCCACCTGACATTTTCTTTTGCAAGCCAGCTTATCAAACCAACACTTCATTTTATTTTGAGAAATCTTTAAGTTTTGTCTCGCTGGACTACAGGCTTGGTGTAGTTTATTTTTGAACTTCAAAACATAGTCTAACAGGTTAACATGTACATCCCCATCAGTCCATTGTTCCTTTAACAAGGTCAAAGTTCCCCTCACTCGATGACCAAATATAAGTTCAAATGGACTATGCCCAGTCTTTCCTGTACCGAGACACTTATTGTGAACAAAAGCAAAAAAGACAGTTTGCCTTCATCCAAGTCTTTTCCATTTTCTGCACAGTATGTCTTAATCTTTGTTTTGAGGGTAGAATGAAATCTTTCCAAAGCCCTTTGCAATTCTGGATGGTACGCAGACGATGTAATTTTTTTAGTTCCCAGTTCATAAACTACCTGCTGGAACAATCCAGATGTAAAATTACTTCGTTGATCAGACTGGATTTCTCTAGGCAAAGCAAATAAAGTAAAAAAAAACTGATAAGAGCCCTCCCCACAGTTTTAGCTTTAATATTTCTGAGAGGTATTGCTTCTGGGAATCTGGATGCAGTGCACATAACAGTTAGCAAGTACTGATGGCCAGCTTTAGTCTTTGGCAATGGGCCAGCACAATCTACTATAGCTTTGGAAAAGGGTTCACTGAAAGCAGGTATAGGCCGGAGTGGGGCCACTGGGGTGAACTAATTGGGTTTACCCACAGCTTGACAAGTGTAACAGGTTCTGCAATAGGTCACAACATCTTTCCTCAAATTAGGCCAGTAAAATTCTTTCATAATCCTGCTTACAGTTTTATTCACTCCAAAATATACAAGATATTAAGAGGAATAGATGGAGTGGACAGCCAGCGCCTCTTCCCCAGGGCACCACTGCTCAATACAAGAGGACATGGTTTTAAGGTAAGGGGTGGGAAGTTCAAGGGGGATATTAGAGGAAGGTTTTTTACTCAGAGAGTCGTTGGTGCGAGGAATGCACTGCTTGAGTCAGTGGTGGAGGCAGATACACTGGTGATGTTTAAGAGGCTACTAGACAGGTATATGGAGGAATTTAAGGTGGGGGGTTATATGGGAGGCAGGGTTTAAGGGTCGGCACAACATTGTGTGCCACAGGGCCTCAACTGTTCTAGGTTCTCAATGGCCACCTAAGGGCATACTGTGGGGGAAAGTTAAAATTTCAGTCCTATATACTTTAGGGACTACAACTTGGTGAACAATTGCCCATTCCTCACTCACAGGTATAGCAGGTGGCCTCTACTTCCTCATTAACACTCCATCCTTGAGATAATACCCGACTGGCACTTTCTTATTCGCATCATCTGAGACAGCTGTTTCTTTTAAAGGTTCAATCTCAGGGTCTCAATTCTGTTCTGCTATAAACTCCTTCCAAGACAGGGATAAATCCTTCTCATCAGACTTAGTACCTGAATCCTGTTGAAACAATGAAGGCAGAAAAGACCCTTACAAGTCATCATAACCTGATCCCGATTTTGGCTGTCATAGGTACCAGAATCATGCTGCACAGAACCGTCTCCATTGGCAGACTTTTTAGCCATACTTCGAGTTACTGCACAGGAAGGATAAATGTTAAAATCCATCTGTGGGTCGTCAGTGGTTGGCTTAGTTGTCAACTGCACTGCAGGAACAACTTTACCATCTGCCAGGACATTCCCTAACAGCAAAGTAACATCTTCCACCAGTAAACTGGAAGATAATCTGAATTTAACAGGTCCTGAAACCAAACCTGACTGTAAAGTTACCCTGTGCAATGGCACAGAAACCATGCCACCCCCAATGCCTTTAATAAGATTTACCTCACCAATGTTAGTCTCATCACCCAACTTTAGAACGCTGTCTAACGTAACTGACTGAGAAGCCCAGTATCTCGAAGAATTTTCACTGGTACTGGGGTTGACCCTTCCTTTACTAATACAAACCCATCTGACATAAAATGATCGAATCCCTTCTTAACTCGGTCAGACCTCTCAGTCCTTAACTAAGCCTCAACAGAATGTTCAGAACCCTGTGGGTTTATATGTGCTTCAACATATAGATCACAGGCATTTCGGATGGCCTCCTTTTCCTTTTTCTTCTTCAGGATGGAATAATTAGCCATCATATGACCAGCTTTCTTACAATAGTAACAAGAAAGATCAGAATATTTCTCCTTCAACTGCTTCCCTTCATCCTTACTCCTGTTACTAATCCCAGCTTTAACTTCTGGTTTACCCTGGTTATTCCTGCTACTCTTTTGGAAGCTCTTATTCCAGGTAAACTGAACCTTACGAGTTAAAGCAAACTCATCTTCTAATCTAGCAGACTATTGAAAAGTGGCAGCATCCTTTTCATCTAAATATGTCTTCATGTCATCAGGGATGCACCTTTTGAATTCTTCAATTAAAACCAACTCTTTCAAGCTGTTAAAATCATCATTTACATTTTCATATGTGTGCCGGCGTTCAAAACACACAAACTTCTCATAAGCAAATTCCATACAACAATTTTCTTAAATTTCTAAACCTTTGCCTGTATGCTTCTGGGACCAACTTGTAAGCTTTCAGCACAGCCTGTTTCACAATGTCATAATCAGCTGCTTCATCAACTGTCAAGGCAGAATAGGCTCGCTGAGCCTTCCCCTTAATTACACTTTGTCAGAGAATTGGCCAACCCGCTTTTGGTCACTTTAAACTCTGAGCAAACTTCTCAAAATGCTGGAAGTATTTATCAACCTCTGCCTCATCAAATGGAGGTACCAATTTAACTTCCTGACTGGACTCAAACTTATCACCAGAGTGTAACACTAGACCCCTTTGCAGCAATCTCTCTATCTTTTCCAGCTCAAACAGCCTCTGTCTTTTTGCTTCCTCCCTCTGTTTTTCTGCCTCTCTAGCCTCAAACTGCCTCTGCCTTTCTGCAGCCTCCATCTTTAATTTTTCTAACTTGTTCTGGAGCTCAAGCTCAGTGGGCTTACTTTCAGGAAACACCTCCAACTCCTCCACTTTAAACACACCCTCGGATACACAATGCTCAGTTATTATCCTCTGCATCTGTGACCTCCTCATTGTCAATTTCACCTTTCCAAGTTTTAACCTTTTAGCAATACTCAACAACTCAATCCTTCTGGCATCCTCTAATGCTTCAGAGGTTGGCGCTTCCAGAAATCTATCAATATCCATTGCTGCTGATTTTTCACACACAAATAAATCAAAAGGGATTTCCCAATGAAATTGATAATTAATCAATCAATATGCCCCCACATTTGTTCATATCCCAGACGCAGGCCCCAATTTTGTTACGAACCGTAACGCTTTAGAAACGAACCAGCAGCAATAGACTACACCCGGAGTCTGGTTTTGATGTTAAAATCACTATCTTTATTAGTATCTACTTATAAGATAGTAACTAAAACAAGATAAACAAAATTGAACAGTGTTACGTGTGTGTGTATATATATATATATATATTTAAATATAACTCCCAAACTATTGAGCTTAGAGGCTTGAGATGGTAAAGTATGAAAGTTCAGTTCATCCATGGAATAGTTGATGAGACAGATATTTGTAATCCAGGGTAAATGTCGAGACAAGGCAATTATGTCAAATTCCATAGGTTCCATGGTGGTAAAACAAGAGAACAGTCGCTGTAGATTTTATCCGTTGTCGTTCTAAATCCACATACGAATTATCACCGAAAGGGACTTGTCACAAGGGGTATCATGGTCAAGTGAATTACCAGACCATACCCAGGCACATAAGACATAAGTGGTCTTCACAAATCCGATCCACTCCGATGGATCAAATGAGGTGATAACATTTGGTCTCGGACTGAAACGTCGACTGCGCTTCTTCCTATAGATGCTGCTTGGCCTGCTGCGTTCACCAGCAACTTTGATGTGTGTTACCACACATTTGATGTTCGCTGAATCAATAACTAACCCACCCTTGTGGGCATAGGAAAGTTCTAAACAGTGACCCTTGACCACTAGTTCCCTTCTTTCGATCCTTCCATTTTTTCTCCTTTGTCTCCATCTGACTGAGTGTCTGTGTCCTCGGTTAAAAATAAGCAAGCTGTGAGCAATGTAAACAAGCTGCAAGTCAGACTGATTCGCCTTCTTAATCTCTCCCTCTCTCTTAAAATGACAGTCCACAGGAAATGAAACCTCGAGATTCATATCAATGCCCGCTCCCCAGTGTGAACTGACTGGTGTGCCAGTAGTTGGGATGACTGACTGAATCCTTTCCCACAGTCTGAGCAGGTGAACAGCCCCTCCCCAGTGTGAACTAGCTGATGACTCTGCAGGGTGGATGATCGAGTGAATCTCTTCCCACAGACTGAGCAGATGAACGGCTTCTCCCCAGTGTGAACTCGCAGGTGACGCTGTAGGGTGGATGAATGAGTGAATCTCTTCCCACATTCTGAGCAGGTAAACGGCTTCTCTCCGGTGTGAACTCGCTGATGACTCTGTAAATCAGATGATCGAGTGAATCGCTTTGCACATTCTGAACAGGTGAACGGCTTCTCTCCAGTGTGAACTCGCTGGTGACTCAGTAGGTCGGATGATCGAGTGAATCTCTTCCCACATTCTGAGCAGGTGAACGGCCTCTCCCCAGTGTGAAGTCGCTGGTGACTCAGTAGGGTGGATGACTGAGTGAATCCCTTCCCACATTCTGAGCAAGTGAACGGCCTCTCTCCAGTGTGAACTCGCTGGTGGGTCAGTACGTGAAATGAATGAGAGAATCTCTTCCCACAGTCTGAGCAGGTAAACGGCTTCTCCCCAGTGTGAACTCGGTGATGACTCTGTAGGTTGGATGACTGAGTGAATCCCTTTCCACATTCTGAGCAGGTGAACGGCTTCTCCCCAGTGTGAACTCGCTGATGACTCTGTAGGTCGGATGACCGAGTGAATCTCTTCCCACAGACTGAACAGGTGAATGGCCTCTCCCCTGTGTGAACTGACTGGTGTGCCAGTAGGTCGGGTGACCAAGTGAAACCCTTTCCACAGTCTGAACAGTTGAATGGCCACTCCCTGGTGTGAACTGACTGGTGTCTCAGTAGCTGAGATGACAAAGTGAATCCCTTCCCACAGACTGAGCAGGTGAATGGCCTGTCCCCTGTGTGAACTCGCTGGTGACTCTGTAGGGTGGATGAACGAGTGAATCCCTTCCCACATTCTGAGCAGGTGAACGGCCTCTCTCCAGTGTGAACTCGCCGGTGAGCCATCAGGTCAGATGAGCGAGTGAATCCTTTCCCACAAATTCAGCAGATGACCAGCCTCTGCCCAGTGTGAACTGACTGGTGTGTCCACAGGTGGGAAGACCGACTGAATCCCTTCTCACACACAGAACAGGTGAATGGCCTTGACCAGTGTGAACTTACTGATGTACCTTCAGCTGAGATGACTGAACGAATCCATTCCCATTACCTGAGCAAGTGAATGGCCTCTCCCCATGTGTAAAATGATGGACGTGCCAGTCAGTCAGATGATCGAGTGAATCCCTCCCCACAGTCTGAGCAGGAAGGATGATCGAGTGGTTCCCTTGCTCCACTTCTTAAATATCTGGACAGAGACAGCAAAACTGGTGTGTTGTGTTCAAAATTCCCAGAGACAAATTCCTTGTAGTTTTTAACCTGTAAAAAGATTTACAAAATCCATCAATGGGTGAAGGACAACATTTCAGATGAGATTACTTTAGTCACCAAGGAGTGATCTGACATCACAGTTACAGTGAGGGTCAACCCAAGTTGGAGAGAGAAATCATCTTCTAACTGTGCAGAGTGCTGGTATCTGGAATTAAATGGTATCTGGTATCTGGAATTGAACTCTCTGATGCTCTTCCTGTCTCTATACGAATGGGGCATTTCTGCCATCTCAAATATGTGACTCGGATCAGTTTGACTCTCTCCACTGGTATTATTCCCTGTTCCCACTGAGCTACATAGGTCTCTGGCTCCACAGTCACCGAAACACTCTCACACAAATAGCCTTTGTTGACCTGCAGCTGGGATTTTCTTTTATGCACAGTGAATTTAAAGTGCCACAGTTTAAACACCGTATAAAAATTTGCTGCTGAGATGAATGGTTGGTCTGTTAAAAGGATATAAAGTGAATATTAGTATTATTTAAGGTTCTTGTCACAGTCATAGAAAAGTACAACACAGAAACAGACCCTTTGGCCTATCTAGTTTGTGCTGAACTATTTTAACTTTCTACTCCCATATCCCTATCATCCAGGTACCTACTCATACCTCATAAGTGTCGAAATTGAGCTCACATTCACCATTTGTGCTAACTGCTTATTCCACAACCGGATGACCATCTGTGTGAAGAAGTTTCCCCTCATGTTCCCCTTAACGTTTCACCTTTCACTCTTAACCCACGGCCTCTGGTTGTAGTCCCACCCAATCTCAGTGGTAAAAGCCAGCTTGCATTTACCCTATCTATACCCCTCATAATTTTGGTACACCTCCATCAAATCTCCCCTCAATCTTCTACGTTCCAACAAATAAAGGCCTGACCTGTTCAATCTTTCCTTATAATCAAAGTCTCCAGACGTGGCAACATCCTTGCAAATTTCCTCTGAACTCTTTCAACCTCTAACATCTTTCCTGTAGGTAGGTGACCAAAACTGCACACAATAGTGCAAATTAGGTTTCACCAATTTCTTATACAACATCAACATAACATCTATCTCCTGTACTCAGTACTTTGGTTTATGAAGGCCAATGTGCCACAATCTTTCTTTCCGTCCCTACCTAACTGGGGCACCACTTTTAGTGAACTATGGACCTGCGTTCCCAGATCCCTTCCTTCTACATCACTCCTCAGAGCACTACGAGTCACTGTGTAAGACCTTGGTCCTACCAACGTGTAACACTTCACACCTGTCTGCATTAAATTCCATTTTCTGTTTCTCAACGCATTTTTTCCAGTGGGTCCAGATTGCTCTGCAAGCCATGATAGTCTTCCTCACTGTCCACTACACCCCCAGCCTTGGTGTCAGCCACAAATTTGCTGATACAGCTAACCATTTTATCACCCAGATATCTGACATAGATGACAAACAGCAACAGATCCAGCAGTGATCCCTGTGGCACACCACTAGTCACAGGCCTCCAGTCAGAGAGGCAACAATCTGCTACCACAGTCTGGCTTCTCCCAAAGACAGTGTCTCATCCAATTTACTATCTCATCTTGAATGCTGAGTGACTGAACCTTCTTGACCAACCTCCCATATAAGACTTTGACAAGTGCCTTGCTAAAGTCCATGTAGACAACATCCACCGCCTTGCCTTCATCCACTTTCCTGATAACTTCCTCGAGAGACTCTATAAGATTGGTTAGACATGACCTACCGTGCACAAAGCAATGCTGTCTATCCTTAATTAGTCCACATCTATCCAAATAATTATATAGCCAGTTCCTGCACATATGTTCCAATAACTTTTCCACTACTGATGCCAAGCTCACCAACGTATAATTTCCTAGTTTATATTTGCAGCCTTTCTTGAACAGCAGAATAACATTGGTTCCAAACCTCCAGTACCTCAGCTGTCACTGTGAATGATTTAAATATCTGTGCTTGGGCCCCGCCAATTTCTGCACTTGTCTTCCACAGGGTCCTAGGGAACAACTTGTCACGCCCTGGGGATTTATCCACGCTAATGTGCCTTAAGACAACAAACACCTCCACCTCTGTAATCTGTACAGGGTCCATGAAGTTGATGCTGCTTTGCCTCACTTCCATAGACTCTGTGTCCATCGCCTGAGTAAATACAGATGGCAAAAAAATCTCCCCCATCTATTTTGTCTCCTCATATGGATTACCATTCTGATCTTTCAGAGAATTAATTTTCTCCCCTGCAATCTTTTCACTCTGAACATATCTGCAGAATCCCTGAGGATTCTCCTTCACCTTGTCTGCTGGGCAACCTCATGCCTTCTTTTATTTCTTTCGTAAGTGTTCACTTGAATATCCTGTGCTTCATAAGTACCCCATTTGTTCCTATTTACCTGTACCTGGTATGCACCTTCTTTTTATTGATCTGGGAGATGAAAGCCAAAGGGGTGATAGAGCTGCATGGTGGGAGGTGGGCGTGTGGGGGGGGGGGTTTAAAGTAAAGTTGCTCAAGTTTTTCATTCCTGACTTTGTCTGAAGTCTGAACAACATCTGTCTCCACAACTCTGCACTATATGTTCTGGTATTCAGTCTCCTCATGTTAGCCATTTCAGCCCTAGGAAAAGCCTCTGACTATCCACATGATCAATGCCCCTCATCATCTTAGACACCTAAAAAGGTTTTAAACATAAACAAGGAAATTAGACATGATTTGAGGATTTGTTAGAAGTATACAGAATTATGAGGGTATGGATAGGGTTAATGCAATCAGGCTTTTACCACTGAGTTTGGGTGGGATGACAACCAGAGGTCATGGGTAAGTGGGGAAGGTGAAAATTTAAGGGGAACATGTGGAAAACCTCTCAGTGAAATGGTTGTGAGAGTGTGGAATGAGATGTCAGCACAAGTGATGCACGTGAGCTCGATTCCACCATTGATGAGAAGTTTGAATGGGTATCTGTCTCCTGAGTAAATACAGATGCAAGAATGCTATGTAAAATCTACCCTATCTATTTTGCCTCCTCGTATAGTCAGAGTCATGCTTTATTGATCCCGGGGGAAATTGGTTTTTGTTACAGTTGCACCATAAATAATTACCAGTAATAGAACTATAAATAGTTAAATAGTAATATGTAAATTATGCCAGTAAATTATGAAATAAATCCAGGACCAGCCTATTGGCTCAGGGTGTCTGACCCTCCAAGGGAGGAGTTGTAAAGTTTGATGGCCACAGGCAGGAATGACTTCCTATGACGCTCTGTGCTGCATCTCGGTGGAATGAGTCTCTGGCTGAATGTACTCCTGTGCCCACCCAGTACATTATGTAGTGGATGGGAGACATTGTCCAAGATGGCATGCAACCTAGACAGTATCCTCTTTTCAGACACCACCGTGAGAGAGTCCAGTTCCATCCCCACAACATCACTGGCCTTACGAATGAGTTGTTGATTCTGTTGGTGTCTGCTACACTCAGCCTGCTGCCCCAGCACACAACTGCAAACATGATAGCACTGGCCACCACAGACTCGTAGAACATCCTCAGCATGGTCCAGCGGATGTTAAAGGACCTCAGTCTCCTCAGGAAATAGAGCCGGCTCTGACCCTTCTTGTCGACAGTCTCAGTATTCTTTGACCAGTCCAGTTTATTCTCAATTCGTACCCCCAGGTATTTGTAATCCTCCACCATGTCCACACTGACCCCCTGGATGGAAACAGGGGTCACCGGTACCTTAGCTCTCCTCAGGTCTACCACCAGCTCCTTAGCCTTTTTCACATTATAGATACCGTTCACAGTATAGATTACCATTCACTGATTGTCCAGTGTGGGCATGTTTCTGCACTGACCTTCTCCATGTCTCTATGACAGAGAAGCTGGCCAAACTTGACTGGAGGGGGAAACTGGTAGGAATGACAATGGAGCAGCAATGGCTGGAGTTTCTGGGAGCAATTCGGGAGCTGAGTGATAGACACATCCCAAAGAACTGGAAGCATTGTAAAGTCTGGAGGGCAGAACCATGGCTGAAATGAGAAGCCAAAGCCAATGTAAAAGCCAAAGAGAGGGCAAACAAAAGAGCAAAATCCATTGGGAAGTTTTTAGAAACCAACAGAAGACAGCTAAAAGAGATGTCAGATGAGCTCAGGGCATGGAATTATGATTATTGTAGTCACTCATGAGTCTTGGTAGCACCCAACAGCCTGAGGCATTTAGAGAAACAAAATATCCGGGGCCTCAATATCTCTGGAAAACCAAGGTTCCCTGCACCAGTTACCAAACTTTTATTTTGACAGGCACATAGAACCCTCGAAATTTCACTTCTGAAGAACTCCCACTTAACAAGTACTCCTTTGCCAGAAACATCCTGTCCCAATTCACACTTGTCAGATCCTTTCTGATACCATCAAAATTGACCTTTCTCTAATTTAGAATCTCAACCTGTGTTCCAGAGCTCTCTTTTTCCATATTTACTTGGAATCTCATGGCATTATGATTACCAGGTGCAAAGTCTTCCCATACAATAATTTCTGTCACTAGCACTGGATCATTTCCTGATAGCTTATTGTACATTTCTATGTCGGGAATTCTACTGATTGAGGGCACATTTTGACAAACTCTGCCCCATCTAGTCCTTTTACAGTATGGGACTGCCAGTCAATATATGGAAAGTTAAAATCACTAACTCTATCAATCTTTGTTTCTGGCATAGTCTGTGATCTCTCTGTAAATTTGTTCCTCTCAATCCCTCAGACTTTTGGTTTCAACCAAGTCCCAGTAATGGTAACAATATCATAATTCAATGCACTGAGCTCATCTGGTTTTCCTACGATGTTTCTTGCATTTGATTTACACAGCTCAGTACATTCACCGCACCATGCTCAACCTTTTGATTGCTGACTTTGTCTGAAGTCTGAACAACATCTGACTGGTGTCAAGAAAACAGCCACTTCCTCAATGTCACAGAAACAAAGAAGCTGGTTGTGGATTACAGAAGGAATGAAGACAGGCTAACCCCTATTGACCACAATGGACCTGGAGTTGAGAGGGTAAACAGATTTAAGTTCCTCCGCATAACCATCGTTAAGGATTTCACGTGGTCTGTACATCCCGGCTGTGTGGTGAAAAAGGCACAACAGTGCCAATTTCACCTCAGACGGCTGAAGAAGTTTGGAATGTGCCCCCAAATGTGAAGAACTTTCTACAGGGGCACAACTGAGAGCATCCTGACTGGCTGCATCACTGCCTGGTATGGGACCTGTACCTCCCTCAATCGCAGGACTCTGCAGAGAGTGGTGCAGACAGCCCAGTGCACTATTCCACTATTCAGGACATTTACAGTGTCAGGTGTGTAAAATGGGCCTGAAGGACCACTGGGAACCCGAGTCACCCCAACCACAAACTGTTGCAGCTGCTACCATCTGGGAAATGGTACCACAGCATGAAAACCAGAACCAACAGGCTCTGGGACAGCTCCTTCCACCAGGTCATCAGACTGATATATTCATGCTGAAACAATTGTATTTCTATATTATACTGACTGTCCTGTTTTAAATACTATTTATTATAAATTACTACAAATTGCACATTTAGATGGAGACGGAACATAAAGATTTCTACTCCACATGTACACGAAGGATGTAATTCAATTTCTACTCCACATGTACATGAAGGATGTAATTCACTATCCGTTCAGGCATTCTGGCTCCCATCCGCCCTGCAACTTTAATTTAACATCCACTAGCACTTGCAAGCATTACCACGAGGATATTAGTCCCCTTCTAGTTCTGTTCCCCTAACTAACGAATACCCTATCACCCCTTTGACTTTCCTGTGCTAACTAATTCCCTGCCAACAGTTTCTAACGTGTTCTACCTGTTGTCATGGGGGATGGCCACAATAGTACTCAGCGATGGCTATTTAACCTCATTACCCTTCCTGACTCTCACCCAGTTTCCTGTGTCCTGTACCTTTGGTGTAACTCACCTCTCTTCATGTCATATCTATCATCCCCTCTGACTCCCGAGTGATCTGGAATTCATCCATTTCCAGCTCCAACTCCCTAACGTGCAGATTTACAGGGAGTCAGGTATGTGAGGGTATCAGGGACACTGGAGGTCTCCCCTCCTTCCCACCAAGGTCCCCTCTAATTTGTAATGACCAGTGTGTGCAAAAATCTTCTGCTGTACAATTCTTGCCCAGTGACAACAACATGTGTAAACTGTATTTTATATAGAGAGCTATTCATTTCAACAGCGAGCAAATCACTGGAGATAAGAACTTTGATCTCCTCTGGGTTCGATCACGTTCATCGGCACTCTCACACAACCTATGTAGCAGGCCTATAGCAGGTAATGAAGGATTTTCTAACCAGAGCTTTTGCACACCGCCTATATGTGATTTTCTTGCTAAATGATGCTTTAAAAAGTCAGATTTCCAAATATCACTCCACTTCCGCCCACTTGTAAATTCTCCAGCAACTTCTGCATCGTCACAATACACACAGGTAACACCAGTTTCTGTATTGTACATAAATATTTCTCCTGAGCCCTCCTCCAGGTGACTGACAGTGGTGAACTCATTGATGGCAATCCCAATGAATATAAAGGGAAGCGCAGTAGTCTGTCTCATTGGAGTCTGGCACATTTGTGATGTGAAAGCTACTGTTGCCCAGGGCAAAGGTGTTTGATACCATTATGTACCCAGAGAGAATGGGGCAAAACATGTCCTCACGGGTAGAAAGGTCCAGAACAAGAGGAGGTAGAACAAGCAACATACACAAAGCTGGAGGAACTCAGCAGGCCAGGCAGCATTTATGGAAAATAGTACTAATGCTGAGTTCCTCCAGCATTTTCTGCGTGTTGCTTGGATTTCTGCAGATTTTCTCTTGTTTGTTTTTGGAGGCAGAACAAAGGTGATTTTCTCAACTGCTGATGTAAAAGATTTTGTTCCCTTTCTCCGAGTTCCCGATCCTTGCATTTAGACAGCTGGAGCTCAGCTCTGTCTGAGAGATCCATCGGTTCCCATTCCCTCATCAGCCGGAAGCTCCCCAGGGCCCGTGTACGGATGGTGGGGCTGAGAGAGAGGGAAGAGAGCAGGACTGTCCCGGGATTGCGGGCCACGGCGCCCGCAGGTCACAGCAATTGTCCCTCAGTCGGTGTTGAAAATAATCGCCCCGAGATACTCGCTTACCTGCGTCCGTGATCCTGAGGGCGATCGTGTACTGCGCGCATGCGTGATATTGCAAATCTAATCAACCTTTACGCCTGCGCATTTGAGCGGTGCTTCAGCGCCGGCGAAATTTTTAACGCAGGTCTATCTGCGTAATCAAGGTGCCATTAATAGTTTCTGCAACCACCGGTTCCATGTCCATACCTCAGTTTTTTTTTGTGTATATAGAAACCTCAGCAGCTGTTTTAGCGCAGAAAGCGGCTCCCATAAACAATACACTCAATATCAAACTGTATGTAATGCCAAAGTATAATCCTCTTACAAAGGCAGATATAAAACACAGCTGCAGTTGCTGGAAATACAGAGACGCACAGACACAAAACGCAGGAGGAACTCTGCAGTTCAGACAGTAACTAAGCAGAGTATACAGTCTGGGCATGCTGAAGGGGATCGGCCTAAACGTTGTCGAGATATTCCTCTCCACATTTGCTGCCTGATCTGCTGATTTCCTCCAGTGTTTTGCATTTTCTTTCAATCAGTTTCCAAATGTTTCTGATCTTTCATCTGTAGGAACATCCTGCGGGCCTGATTCCTCTTCCTCCTCCTCCTCGTAAACTCTCAACCCCATATCTCTCTGGAGTCCCAAAGCCCTGACTCAGGCTGGTAATTCTTTGGTTTCTGACTCTGCTCTATTGAAGATTCACTCACTAGTCTGCTGTCAGACTTTAGAGGCGCATTGCAACAACCCAGCTGTCTGAAGCACAGTACTTTGAAATGAGTGAAAATGACACAAAACGTTCAAAAGAGCAGGAAAGAAAGAGATTAACCACCCTAGTCCGGAGCCCTGGGGAATGTCAAAACCACACTGAGCTCATCGTCATATTCAAGCTAGAGAAAGTCATGCAGGAAATCCATACAAGTGATGATGAGAGAAATTGGTCATGGAATAGCCAGAGGCTTTTATCCCACGACTGAAATGGCTAACACAAGGGAGCATAGCGTTAAGGTGTTTGGAAGTATTTGCAAGAGAGTTGTCAAAGGTAATGCTTTTACATAAAGAGTGGTGGGTGGATGCAATGCACGGCCAGTGACGGTGGTGGAGACGGATACGACTGAGTCTTTTAAGAGCTTAGATAGGTACATGGAGCTTAGAAGAATAGAGGGCTATCTGTGAGGGTAATTCTAGGCGGTTTCCAGAGCAGGTTACATGGTCGGCACAACATTGTGGGCTGAACAGCCTGTAATGTGCTGCAGATGTCTATGATTCTCTAAAATTCAAGGGAAATCTCTTCTCCCACCGAGCGGTGACTAGTTCCAACTCATCATCACAGGGAGAGAGAGAGAGAGAGAGGAACCTCAGAGATGGATTTTAAAATATGGAACAGAAACATGGGCAGGGACCAGATGGACTGAGTGGCCTCTCTAGTTTACATTGTGAGTTTGGTCGAGAGAGTAAGTACCTGTGACACGGGATTTGATACAGAACTGATTTATCTTTCACAGATCCACGATGTTAATCACTGGTCTAGTTTAAAGCTTAAAGCAGCAGAACAGACTCCTCCAATGCTCAGTGACCAGGGTTCAGTCCTGGGTGCGATGAACAGCCGCAAGAACTGCAGAATCTGGCAGCAAGAGTCCCTCATGAACCTGATAGAGTTAGACAGGTTTTTACAGAGTAAGGGAATCAAGGGTTATAGGGAGAAGGCAAGTAGATGGAGCAACTTGCTGGATGATCTTGCATCCAGCATCATTTTTCAGTGGTCCAATATCCACGTCCACCTCTCTTTTACACTACATGTACCTGAAGGAAAATTTAGTATCCTCTTTAATATTACTGGCTAGCTCACCTATGTGTTCCATCTTTTCCTTCTTAATTATTTTAGTTGCATCCTGTTGGTTTTTAAAAGCTTCCCAATCTTGGAGGAGAAGATGGCAGCAATCCAGTGAATGATATCTGTAATCTGTCAAGTAGGATGCCGTGCACAATTCTGATTTGATGGAGACAGACGTGAGAGAATGGAGGAACATCTGGAGAAACTTCTCAGATGCCTTTTTTGCTGCCGCTGTTACTGTGTGGTCCTGAATCTCCGGAAGGGAAGGCCCTGAGTCCTCGGCTTTGCTTGCTGCTTGGCGGCCGGGATGGGGTCGAGGCGCTCGGCAGAGATGGTGCTCGATGCTCGGTGTCGAAGGGCTCGTTGGAGGCTCGAATTTTTTGGACAGACTCAGAGTCGGCTCGGCTGGGGTCGGGTGCTTCCAATGCATCAACAGTTGTCGGTGCCTGGAGGTTTATGACAGAGAGAGTTCCTCACTTCTGCCGCCTGCTATCAGGACTATTGGGAGCCGATGGGAACTTTGCATCTGTTTTTTTTTTACCATTCCCATGGTCTGTTCTTTATCAAATTATGGCATTGCTTTGCACTGCTGTAACTATATGTTATAATTATGTGGTCTTGTCAGTGTTAGTCTTTGGTTTGTCCTTTTTTTTGTGGTATCACTCTGGAGGAACATTGTATCATTTCTTAATGCACGAATGCAGTTCGAAATGACAATAAATGAGGACTGAGCGTCCTCATAATCTAATCTAATCCTCTAACTTCCTAGTAATTTTTGCTCTATGCCCTCTCTTTGGTCTTTATGTTGCCTTTGATTTCTTTTATTAGCCACGGTTTTGTCAATTTACCTTCAGAATACTACTTCCTCTTTGTGATGTGTCTATTCTGTGCCTTTCGAATTCCAGCCATCGCTGCTGTTTTCATCCCTGCCCATGTTCTTTTCAAATTAAATTTTGACCAATTCTTCTCTCTTGCTCTCAAATTCTCTTTATTCCACATCTAACTTCAGACTCTCCTTCTCTAATGTCAGGGTGAATTGGATTATATTAAGATCACTTGCTCCTAAGGGATCTTTGATCTTAAGTGACCTAATTAATTCCGGTTCATTACAACACCCAGTCCAGAATAGGTGATCCCCAAGTGGGCTCAACCATGAGCTGCTCTAAAAAAAAACTTGTTGTAAGCATTCTAGGAATTCCTCCTCGAGACCAACACCATCCTAATTTTCCTAATCACCTGCATGACAATCCCCCATGACTACTGTAACACTGCCCTTTTGGCACGCATTTTCTATCTCCCATTGTAATTTGTAATTTGTGGACCACATACTTACTACTGTTTGGGGTTCTTTATACAATTCCCATCAAGGATTTTGTTTTATTTTTACATTTGCTCTTCCTTAATTGTACCCACAGAGATTCTACACCTTCCAGCCCTTTGCCACCCCTTTCTAATGATTTTATTTAACATTTTACCAACAGAGCCACGCAACCCAACTACCGGCTTGTTATTTCAAGAAACATACAAGTATCTGTGAAACAAGAGGATCTGCAGATGCTAGAAATCTGGAGAACTACACACAAAGTGCTGGAGGAGCTCAGCATGTCAGGCAGCATCTATGCATGGGAATCAACATTTCAGGCCAAGACCCTTCACTGGGACTCTTGATACCCACGTATCTGGAAAATCAACAAGCAAATACAATAGAAAGTAGTGCAAAATCGAGAAAACCTTTGACAAAATTTAGTTCAAGGCTGAAAAAAAAACCTGCCAAACAGAGCTAAATAGTTGACAAATACAACAAAGGCAATAAACAGTTTCACCAATACCGACACTGACTTTTTTTTAATATAAAAATATCTTGGTCCCATTTCAATCAGTAAAATTTACAAAGATAAATAAGAACTGAAGTGACAACTTTAGAAAAGACTATTTAAACTCAACCCACTTAGATTAACACTACCTTGGACAGAAGGAGGAAGAGAAAAAACATACATGAAAAACAAAAATCACACAACAGTCAGAATAAAACTTCTAGGTATATATTTCCATCAAAAATGAACAGGATTCAACGCTCCATGTGTGTATATGCAATCGTGATAAGAAATTCAGACCAGAAAATTTTAATGACAGACCAACTCAGAGAGATGAATCATCACTGTGGAAGAAAACATTAACCAGTGGAATGAGTATGACCCTCCATGGGAGACATCCCAATGATCTGAGCAGACGAGACGGTGACAAAGAAGCATCGAGCACCTGACTGAGAGTTGGAGACCTCTTCCCAGAAACAGAGGGGGTCCTTGCAGAAATACAGGACAAGGTGGTTAACAAAAGGAAGAAAAATTGAAAATACATGAAATACAAACAAGCAAGACAGTAAGTGCAGAAAATGCTAAGAGAAACCAGAGACAATCCAACACATTGCGGGATCCTGCAGCAGTTTAACTCAATCTGATTACTTACAAAGGTACAATCAAGTGGCAAATATCACTCACCAAATTCTTGCTTTAAAATACAAACTCACGAATGCCCTCCGTCGCTTCATAAAGGCACCATAAATTCAAGCCTGATCCAGTTTTATAGTCAAAATCTTACAAATTATATGATAATCAATACATTATTTCAGATAGGACAATCCATAATAACCATCCAGATATAATATGACAGGATAAACAAGCAGGAACAACTCCCTCAATAGATAAAACCATTCCCAACACACACATGTTCCTTGACCAGTCGAGCACCTCACCACAGGTATTATTTGTGTCATCTGTCAGACAAACAAAAGGTTTTCTCTGTCAATCACCTTCCAAATGTTGCTACTCTGTCATTTGTTGCCACGTCCCGCTGCTGATTCCCTTCTTCTCATCATACGTTCTTACCCCAACCATCGTCCAGAGCCCCAAACTCTGCCCTGTGCAGACCTGCCTCTGGTTTCTGACCCTGCTCCATTGAAAATCCAACTGATGGTTTCCCAATCTGCTTTCAGTCTTTAGAGGACAGTGGTGTTTTCTAACAACCCTTTAGAAGCAGGGAAAATGACCCATAATGTGGAAATGAGTCGTAATTAAGGAGGTTAACTACCAGTGTTATTCTTCGTCAGTCCAGAGATTTCAGTGGGAAGAACATCTCAGACAGAACTGCAGTCAGCTCGACTCCTTCAGTCTGCAGAAAATTCAAGGGAAACCTCTTCACCCACAGAGTGGCGACTGTTTGGAACCCATCACCACAGGGAGAGCGAGAGATGAACAACAGGGCAGGATTTAAAAGGACTGCCGTGGAACAGAATCACTGGCAGGGTACAGCCGGCCTGAGTTGACTCTCTACTGTACACTAAGTATGTTATAAATTCACTAAGTACCGGAGACAGAGCTCAAAATAGAACTGATTTATTTGTCTCAGATCCGGATTATTAAACTCCAGTCCCATTAAAGGTGAATATGCAGCAGAAGAAACTCCTCCAATGCCCAGTGACCAGGGTGCAGAACTGGGTGTGGTGACCAGCAGCAATAATTGCAGAGTTCAGCACCGATAGTCATTCTCGAAATTGTATTCAGCAATGGTGATGGACAAATATCCAGCAAGCAGCTTATTGAAACTTTCTCCTCAGTGTGAACCCAGTAATGTGTCACAAGGTTAGATGACTGAGTGAATCCCTTCCCACATTCACAGCAGGTGAACCACCTCTCCCCGGTGTGAACTGAATGATGCACGTTTGGTGAAGATGGCTAAGAGAATCTCTTCCCAAAGTCTGAGCAGGTGAACGGCCTCTCCCCAGTGTGAACTCGCTGGTGTGCCAGTAATTTGGATGACCAAGTGAATCCCTTCCCACATTCAGGGCAGGTGAATGGCCACTCCCCAGTGTGAACTGACTGGTGTGCCAGTAGTTTGGAAGACTGACTGAATCCTTTCCCACATTCTGAGCAGGGGAACCGCCACTCCCCAGTGTGAAGTGACTGGTGTGCCAATAGGGTGGATGATTCAGTGAATCGCTTTCCACAGTCTGAGCAGGTGAACGGCTTCTCCCCAGTGTGAACTTGCTGGTGTCTCTGTACGTTGGATAATCGAGTGAATCCCTTCCCACAGTCTGAGCAGGTGAACAGCTTCTCCCCAGTGTGAACTCGCTGATGACTCTGCAGGTGGGATGACCGAGAGAATCTCTTCCCACAGACCGAGCAGATGAACAGCCTCTCCCCAGTGTGAACTCGCTGGTGTCTCTGTAGGTTGGATGATCGAGTGAATCCCTTCCCACAGTCTGAGCAGGTGAACGGCTTCTCCCCAGTGTGAACTCGCTGATGACTCTGTAGGTGGGATGACCGAGAGAATCTCTTCCCACAGACTGAGCAGATGAACAGCCTCTCCCCAGTGTGAACTCGCTGATGTCTCTGCAGGGTGGAAAAGTGAGGGAATCTCTTCCCACAGTCTGAGCAGGTGAAATCCCTCTCTGCAGCGTGAACTGACAGATGTATCAGTAGCTGAGATGACTGAGTGAATCCCTTCCCACAGTCCGAGCAGGTGAATGGCCCCTCCCCCGTGTGGACTCGCTTGTGAGCCATTAGGTCAGATGACCGAGTGAATCCTTCCCCACAAATTCAGCAGATGAACAGCCTCTGCCCAGTGTGAACTGACTGGTGTGTCCACAGGTGGGAAGACCAACTGAATCCCTTCTCACACACAGAACAGATGAATGGTCTTGTCCCAGTGTGAACCTGCTGATGTACCCTCAGTTGAGATGACTGAGTGAATCCATTCCCACTGTCTGAGAAGGTGAACGGCCTCTCTGCTCTGTAAAATGACGGGCATGCCAGTCAGTCAGATGATCCAAGTGAATCCCTCCCCACAGTCTGAGCAGGAAGGATGGTCAGTTGAATACCTTGCTCCACTTCTTAAATATCTAGACAGAGACAGCAAAACTGGCGTGCTGTGTTCGAGATTCCCACATTCCGTCATGTTTAACCTGTAAAAAGATTTACAAAATCCATCAATGGGTGAAGGATTTCAGATGAGATCACTTGATTTGCCAAGGAATGATCTGACAACACACTGTTGCAGTGAGGTTCAACCCAAGTTGGAGAGAGAAATCATCTTCTAACCGGGCACAGTGCTGGTATCTGGAATGATCACCAAACTCTCTGATGCTCTTCCTGTCTCTTTAAGTATGGGGCATTTCCGCCATCTCCAATCTGTGACCTGGCTCAGTTTGACTCTCTCCATTGGTATTATTCCCTGTTCACACTGAGCTGCATGGGTGCCTGGCCCCAGAGCAACTGAAACACTCTCACGCAAATAGCCTTTGTTGACGTGCAGCTGGGATTTTCTTCTATGTGCTGTTAGTTCAAAGTGCCGCAGTTTTAACGCCATGTAAATATTTCCTACTCAGATGTATGGTTGGTCTGCACAGCCGTTAAAAGGAATTAGAGTGAATATTGGTATAATTTAAGGTTCTTGTCACGGTCATAGAAAAGTACAACATAGAAACAGGCCCTTTGGCCCATCTAGTTTGTGCTGAACTATTTAAACTTTCTACACCCATACCCCTACCATCCAGGTACCGATACAAACCTCTTAAGTGTTGAAATTGAGCTTGCATGCACCACTTGTGCTGGCTGCTCATTCCACACCTGGTTTACCATCTGTGTGAAGATGTTTCCCCTCTTGTTCCCCTTAACACTTCACCTTTCACCCTTAACCCATGGCCTCTGGTTGTAGTCCCACCCAATCTCAGTGGTAAAAGCCAGCTTGCATTTACCCTATCTATACCCCTCTTAATTGTGGTATACCTCCATCAAATCTCCCCTCAATCTTCGATGTTCCAAGGAATAAAGTCCTGACCTGTTCAATCTTTCTTTATGACCCAAGTTCTCCAGACCTGGCAACATCCTTGTGAATTTTCTCTGAACTCTTTCAACCTCTTTTACATCTTTCCTGCAGGTTGGTGACCAAACCTACACACAATACTCCAGATTAGGCCTCACCAATGTCTTGTACAACATCAACATAACATCCATCTCCTGTACTCAGTACTTTGGTTTTAAAGGGCAATGTGCCAAAATCATTCTTTCCATTCCTATTGAACCGTGACACCACTTTCAGTGAATTATAGACCTGTATTCCCAGATCCCTTTCTTCAACAACACATCTCAGTGCCCTACCAGTCACTGTGTAAGACCTACCCTGGTAGGTCCTACCAAAGTGCAACACCTCACACTTGTCTGCATGAACTTCCATTTTCCATTTCTCTACCCATTTTTCCAGCGGGTTCAGATCGCATTGCAAGCCATGATAGTATTCCTCGCACTACACCCCTAATCTTGGTTTCATCCACAAACGTGCTGATCCAGCTAACCATGTTATCATCCAGATTACTGATACAGGTGACAAACAACAACAGATCCAGCACTGATCCCTGTGACACACCACTAGTCACAGGTCTCCAGTCAGAGAGGCAACCATCTGCTACCAGTCTGGCTTCTCCCAAAGACAGGGTCTCATCCAATTTACTATCTCATCTTGAATGCTGAGTGACTGAACCTTCTTGACCAACCTCCCATATGAGATTTTGTCAAGTGCCTTGCTGAAGTCGATGTAGACACCATCCACTGACTTGCCTTCATCCACTTTCCCGATAACTTCCTCGAGAGACTCTATTAGATTGGTGAGACATGAACTACCGTGCACAAAGCCATGCTGTCTATCCTTAATCAGTCGACATCTATCCAAATACTTATATATCCGGTTCCTGCACATATGTTCCAATAACTTTCACACTACTGACGTCAAGCTCACAAACATAGAATTTCCTCGTTTATTTTCAGAGCCTTTCTTGAACAGTGGAACAACATTGGCTGTCCTCCAATCCTCCAGTACCTCACCTGTCACTGAGGATGATCTAAATATCTGAGCCTGGGCTCCAAAAATTTCTGCACTTCTCTTCCGCAGGGTCCCAGGCGCTGGGGATTTATCCATGGTAATTTGCCTTGAGACAGCAAAAACCTCCACCTCTGTAATCTGTACAGGGTCCATGAAGTTGATGCTGCTTTGCCTCACTTCTATAAACCCTGTGACCATCTGAGTAAATACGGCTGTGAAAAAAAATCTCCCCCATCTATTTTGTCTCCTCATATGGGTTACCATTCTGATTTTCCAGAGGATTAATTTTGTCCCTTCCAATCTTTTTGCTCTTAACATATCTGCAGAGTCCCTGAGGATTCTCCTTCACCTTGTCTGCTGGGGCAACCTCATGCCTTCTTTTATTTCTTTCATAAGTGTTCACTTGAATTTCCTGTATTTCAATTTGTTCCTATCTGCCTGTACCTGGTATGCACCTCCTTTTTATTGACCAGGGAGATGAAGCACAAAGGGGTGATAGAGCTGCATGGTGGGAGGTGGGGGAAGGGGGAGTTAAACTAAAGTTGCAGGGGGAATGGAAGCATGAATAACAGAACAGATAGTGGAGGTGTTGTGGAGACATATGTTGTTCAGTCCTCAGACAACGTCAGGAATGAAAAAGTTGAGCATGGTGCAGTGAATATGCTCAATCCTGTATATTTCAATACAGGGAACACTGTAGGAAAGGCAGATGTGTTCACGGCATGGAACAACACTGGAATTATGACACTAGGATCTGGCAACTATGGATTGGGACAGGCTGCTTTATGGCAAAGGTGTGCTTGGTTAATGGGAGGCCTTCGAAGCGAAATTTTGAGAGTACAATGCGGGTACGTGCTTGTCAGAATAAAAGGTAAAGTTAGAAACTGTATCTCTTGGTTTTCAAGAGATATTGAGACCCTGGTGAAGCACAAAATGGAGTTGCATAACAGGGATAGGCAGGTAGATTCTTATGGAGTATAAGAAATGCAAGAGAACAAGTAAGATATAAATTAGGATGACTAAAAGAAGGCATGAGTTGTCCTCGCAGAAAAGATGAAGGATAACCCTCAGGGATTCTACAAGTAGATTGAGAGCAAAAGGATTACAAGGCACAAAGTTGGTCCTCTGGAAGACCAGAATGGCAATCCACGTGTGGAAGCAAAGCAGGTGGGGGAGATCTTAAATATTTTTTTTCATCTCTGTTCACTTAGGAGATGGACACAGGGTCTATGGGAGTGTGGAAAAGCGGCAATAAAATTGTGGACCCTGTACAGATTAAAGAAGAGGAGATGCTTGCTATGCTGAGGCAGATTAGGGTGGATAAATCTCCAGGGCATGACAAGGACCTTGGACCCTATGGGAGACAAGTGTAGAAATTGACAGGGCCCGAGAAGAAATAATTAAATCATCCTTAGTGACGAGGGAGTTATCAGAGGATTGTAGAAGAGCCAAAGTGATTTCGCTGTTCAACATAGAACATAGAAATCTACAGCATATTCCAGGCCATTCAGCCCACAATGTTGTGCCAACCATGTAACCTACTCTAGAAACTGCCTAGAGTTTCCCTAGCGCATAGCCCTCTATTTTCCTAAGCTCCATGTACCTACCTAAGAGACTGTTAAAAGACCCTATTGTATCTGCCTCGACAACCACTGCTGGCAGTGCATTCCACGCACCCACCACTCTCTGTGTAATAAAACATACCCATGACATCACCTCGGTATCTATTTCCAAGCACCTTAAAACTATGCCCTCTCGTGTTAGCCATTTTACCCCTGGGAGAAAAACCTCTGGCTATCCCCACGATCAATGCCCCTCATCATCTTATACACCTAAAAAAGGCTCTAGGCATAAATAAGGAAATTATACATTGCTTTGAGGATTTTTTGGAAGTATATAAAATTAGGAAGGTATCGATAGGGTACAAGCAAGCAGCTTTTTCCACTGATGTTGGGTGGGATGACAACCAGAGGTCAGGGGTAAGTGGCCCATCTAACGAAAATTTAATGGGTACATGTGGAAAACCTCTTCCCTGAATTGAATGTGAGTGTATGTGAGAGTATGGAATGAGGTGCCAGCACAAGTGGTGCACGTGAGCTCGATTTCACCATTTAAGAGAAGTTTGAATAGGTACCTGGATGGTAGCGTTATGGACGGCTATGGTCCCAGTGCAGGTCATTGCATCAGACAGCTTAAATGTTTTCAGCATTGTCTATATGGGACAAATGGCCTGTTTCTGTACTGAACTTCCCCATGATTCTTTGACAGAGAAGCTGGCCAAACTTGATTGGAAGGGGAAACTGGTATTAATTCATGCTGATACAATTGCATTTCCATGTTATATTGACTGTCCTATCTACAAACGACTTAGTATAAATTACTACAAATTGTACATTGCACATTCAGACGGAGACAAAACGTAAAGATTTTTACTCCTCAGGTATATGAAAGATATAAATAATAAAGTCAATTCAATTCAACTCAACCTCTCCACTCTCTGTTCTGTCATTCTGGCTCCCATTCCCCGTGCAACTTTAGTTCAACCGGCCACCCACCACCGCCCCCCCCCCCAAACACTAGCAAAAGCAAGCCTTACCACTAGGATATTAGTCATAGTCATACTTTATTGATCCTGGGGTAAATTGGTTTTCGTTACAGTTGCACCATAAATAATTAAATAGTAATAGAACCATAAATAGTAATATGTAAACTATGTCAGGAAACAAGTCCAGGACCAGCCTATTGGCTCAGGGTGTCTGACCCTCCAAGGGAGGAGTTGTAAAGTTTGATTGCCACAGTTAGGAATGACTTCCTATGACGCTCTGTGCTGCATCTCGGTGGAATGAATCTCTGGCTGAATGTACTCCTGTGCCCAACCAGTACATTATGTAGTGGATGGGAGACATTGATCAAGCGGACATGCAACTTATACAGCATCCGCTTTTCAGACACCACCGTGAGAGAGTCCAGTTCCATCCCCACAACATCACTGGCCTGCTGAATGAGTTTGTTGATTCTGTTGGTGTCTGCTACCCTCAGCCTGCTGCCCCAGCACACAACAGCAAACATGATAGCACTGGCCACCACAAACTCATAGAACATCCTCAGCATCATCTGGCAGATGTTAACTGACCTCAGTCTCCTCAGGAAATAGAGATGGTTCTGACCCTTCTTGCAGACAGTCTCAGTGTTCTTTGACCAGTCCAGTTTATTGTCAATTCATACCCCCAGGTATTTGTAATCCTCCACCATGTCCACACTGACTCCCCGGATGGAAACAGGGGTCACCGGTACCTTCGCTCTCCTCAGGTCTACCACCAGCTCCTTAGTCTTTTTTCACATTATACTACCATTTTCCACTATCAGCCCTTTGAATTCCCTCTGCCAGGTAGTGCCCCCCGACAGTTTCTAAAGTGGTCCACCTGTTGTTGTGCGGGACAGCAACAAGAGTACTCTGCAATGGCTATTTAACCTCATTCCCCTTCCTGACTCTCACCCAGTTTCCTGTGTCCTGCACTCTGGGTGTAACTCACCTCTCTTCATGTCATATCTATCACCCCCTTCAACTCCCAAATGATCTGGAGTTCATCCATTTCGAGTTCCAACTCCCTAACGTGCAGGGTTACAAGCTGCAGCTGGATGCACATCTTGCAGGTGAGGGCATCAGGGACACTGGAGGTCTCCCCACCTTCCCACCAATGTCCCCTCAAATTTGTAATGACCGGTGTGCCAAAAAATCTTGTGCTGTACAATTTTTACCCAGTGATAACAACATGTGCACACTGAATTTTAAATAGAGAGGTATTTATTTTAACAGCTAGCAAGTCACTGTTAATAAGATTTCCTCTGGGTTTGATCAAGTTCATCTGCACTCTCACACAACCTATGCAGCAGGCTTGTAGAGGGTTATGAAGGATTTTCTCACTCCAGTTTTTGCACACTGTCCATATCTTGTTTACTTGCTAAATGACACTTTAAAAAGTCAGATTTCCAAATATCACTCCAGTTCCTCCCACTTACAAATTCGCCAGCAACTTTTGCATTCCCACAATACACACAGGCAATACCAGTTTCTCTATTGCACATAAATATTTCCCCTGAACCCTTCCCCAAGTGACTGACGGCCAATGAATATGAAGGGAAGGCAGGAGTCTGTCTCATTGGAGTCTATCACATCTGTGATGTGAAAGCTACTTGTTGCCCAGGATAAAGTTGTGATATCATTATGTACCCAGAGAGAATGGATCAAAACATGTTCTCACGGGTAGAAAGGTCCAGAACAAGAGGAGGTAGAACAAGCAACACACACAAAATGCTGGAGGAACTCGGCAGGCCAGGTAGCATATATGGAAAAGAGTACTAATGCTGAGTTCCTCCAGCATTTTGTGTGTGCTGCTTGAATTTTCAATATCTGCAGATTTTCTCTTGTTTGTGATTGGAGGCAGAAACATAGAAACATACAAAATAGGTGCAGGAGTAGGCCATTCGGCCCTTCGAGCCTGCACCGCCATTCAGTATGATCATGGCTGATCATCCAACTCAGAACCCTGTACCAGCCTTCCCTCCATACCCCCTGATCCCCGTAGCCACAAGGGCTATATCTAACTCCCTCTTAAATACAGCCAATGAACTGGCCTCAACTGTTTCCTGTGGCAGAGAATTTCACAGAACAAAGGTGATTTTCTCACCTGCTGATGTAAAAGATTTTGTTCCCTTTCTCCGAGTTCCCAATCCTTGCATTTGGATAGCTGGAGCTCAGCTCTGTCTGAGAGATTCACCGGTTCCCATTCCCTCATCAGCCGGAAGCTCCCCGGTGCCCGTGTACGGGTCGTGGGGCTGAGAGAGGGGGAAGAGAACAGGACTGTCCCGGGATTACGGGCCACGGTGTCCGGAGCTCACAGCAATTGTCCCGAATTCGGTGTTGAAAACCCCCTCCCGCAGCCGGGGAATATCTCTTACCTGGAGCCGAATTCCCGAGGCCATTGTGTACTGCGCGCATGCGCGATATTCGGGAACAGCCTGTGTGTTCGATCGGTGTTTCAGCGAACATTACTGCGCAGAGCTTTCTGGGTAATCACGGTGCCATTAAAAGTTTCTGGAAGTACCGGTTCCATGTCCATACCTCAGGGTTTTTTGTGTAGAAAACTCAGCAGCTCTTTTAATGCAGAAAGCAGCTCCCATAAACGATGCACTCAATATCAGCAAACTTTCCGCGTGTCTAATGCCAAAGTAGAACTATCATGTTTGCTGTTGTGTGCTGGGGCAGCAGGGTGAGGGTAGCAGACACCAACAGAATCAACAAACTCATCCGAAAGGCCAGTGATGTTGTGGGGATGGAACTGGACTCTCTCACGGTGGTGTCTGAAAAATGGATGCTGTCTAAGTGGCATGCCATCTTGGACAATGTCTCCCATCCACTACATAATGTACTGGGTGGGCACAGGAGTACATTCAGCCAGAGACTCATTCCACCGAGATGCAGCACAGAGCGTGATAGGAAGTCATTCCTGCCTGTGGCCATCAAACTTTACAACTCCTCCCTTGGAGGGTCAGACACCCTGAGCCAATAAACTGGTCCTGGACTTATTTCATAATTTACTGGCATAATTTGCATATTACTATCTAACTATTTATGGTTCTATTACTATTTATTATTTATGGTGCAACTGTAACGAAAACCAATTTCCCCCGGGATCAATAAAGTATGAGTATGACTATGAACCTTTTTACAATTGCAGATATATAGCACAAGAGATTCTGCAGTTTCTGGAAATGTAGACACATGCACACAAAATGCTGGAAGAACTCTGCAGTTCAGGCAGCAACTAAGCAGAGGAGTACGCTGTCTAGGCATGCTGGAGGGGCTCGTCCTAAACATTGTCTATTTATTCCTCTCCACATTTGCGGCCTGATCTGTTGATTTCCTCCAGTATTTTGCAGAAATTAGCCACTTTTTTTTCAATCAAACAGTTTCAGAATGTTTCTGATCTTTCATTTTAGCCACATCCTGCTGGTCTGATTCCTTTTCCTCCTCTTCCTTGTAAGCTCTAGTTCCCATCTCTTTCTGGAGCCCCAAAGCCCCGATTCAAGCTGGTAACTCTTTGGTTTCTGACTCTACAGCATCGAAGATTCACTTGCTCGTCTGCTGTCAGACTTTAGAGACGCATTGCAGTGGTCTGAGGCACAGTCCTTTGAATGAGTGAAAATGACACAAAACGTTGAAAAGGGCAGGGAAGAAGGAGCTTAACCACCTTAGACCAGAGCCCTGAAGAACGTTAAAACCACAGTGAACTCATCGTTTTATTCAACCTGGAGAGATGCCTGCAAGAAATTCTTTATTTTCAAATCTTTTAATTGTTACATTATACAAAAGAAATAACATGAGCACATTGAAGTAACAACACCTACAATGTCTCAAAAAAGACATTATCTTAAAGACTGAAAAAAATTGTGATAACAAAAAAAAACCTTCAAAGCAGAAAAAGTGAGAAAAAATAAGAACCCATTAGGTGTACAACCCCGGAGTCATAGGTCACACAAAAAGCTTCTAAAAGTAAACATCAAACCGCCAGCAAGAAAAGAAAATATGCTAAAAAAATTACAATTAGATCGTGGAAAAAATCTATCAATTAGCTCAAATGATCATAACAAGCAAACGAGCCCCATCTTTTCTCAAAATCAAATAAAGGTTCAAAGGTTCGACTTCTAATTTTCTCCAAACTAAGACAGAGCATCACTTGAGAGAACCATTGTGACAAAGCGTGAGCTGATGTATCCTTCCACTACAACAAAATGGCCCTCCTAGCTATCAATGTAACAAATGCATTAACATGTTGGTCAGACACAGAAATACCATGAATATTTTGAGGAATTATTCCAGAAAGCACAGTTAATTTATTAGGTTGTAGATTGATTTTAAGTGCGTTAGAAATTGTTTAAAAAAAAACAATTTCCAGAACTGTTCCAACATAGAACAAGACCAAAACCTATGTGCCAGTGTAGCTATCTCAGTTTTACGTCTATCTCAATGACTATCAACATTAGAAAATATTTTAGAAAGTCTCTCTTTCGTCAAATGATAACCATGTACAATTTTAAATTGAATCAATGAATGGCTAGCACAAATTGAAGAAGTGTTAACCAACTTCAAAATCCGCACCCAATCCTCCGTCATAAAAGTCCAATTAAGTTCCTTTTCCCAATTCTGTTTAATCTTAGGCGAAGGACGCTTATCCCATTGTAATAATAAATTATAAATTCTTCCAATAGAACTCTTGATCGAAGGGTTCATACTCATAACAGTATCTAACAGGTCAGCCTCCAATATGTAAGGAAAATTACTTAAATATTTTTGTAAAAAATGTCTAAGTTGAAGGTATTGCAGAAAGTGTGAGTATGAAAGAAAATATTTATCAATTAATTGTTCAAATGACATCAATATATCTTCTTTAAATAAATCCAAAAAAGAATTAATACCTTTATTTTCCCAAAGTAAATAAAAATGGATCACTCAAAGAAGGCTTAAAAAAGTAATTTCGATAAATTAATCTACAAAGTTTATATTTTTTAAGATTAAAAAAAAATGCAGAACTGGAGCCAAATTTGTAAGGAGTACTTAATCACAGGATATAGGTTTAAATTAACAACTTTACCTAATTGCATAGGTAAAGCAGCTCCCAATAACGAGGTTAAATAAAACTGTTTTACAACTTTCAGTTCCAGGTCTACCCAAATTGGCCGATCACTCTTATCAACCCAATATAACCAAAAAGACATGTATCGCACATTAACAGTCCAATAATACATTGTTAGATTAGGCAAAGCAAGACCTCCATCCTTTTTCAATTATTGTAAGTAACATTTACTAATTCTTGGTCTTTTATTATTCCAAATAAAAGATGAAATATTAGAATCAATCCGATCAAAAAACTTCCTAGTAAAAAAAACAGGAATATTCTGAAATAAATATATATTTTTTTGTAAAATCATCATTTTAACTATATGAATACGACAAACAAGTGAAAATGTAAGTGGACTCCATCTACTAAATAAATACTTCATAGAGTCTACTAAAGGAATAAAATTGGCTTTATAAAGATCCTTATATTTTTTAGTAATTGTAATACCTAAATATCTAAAAGAATCTGTGATTTTAAAAGGAGTATTATCATATATAGAGACGGAATCATTTAAAGGCAACAATTCACTTTTACTAAAATTTATTTTATATCCTGAAAAAACTCCAAATTCATTAAATAATTTTAGCAAGGCAGGAATAGATTCGTTAGGATTAGACATATAAGCCAATAAAGCATCAACGTAAAGATAGATCTTATGCATGGTCTCATTCACAAAAATTCCATGGATATTTTTAGCCTCACGAAGAGCAATAGCAAGGGGTTCTAATATTAAATTAAACAACAAAGGACTTAATGGACAGCCTTGCCTTGTCTCCCATGAAAGCTGAAAAAAAGGAAACCTACAGTTGTTAGTGACAACGGTAGCAATAGAGGCTTTATATATCATTTTAATCCAATTATTAAAATTAGCACGAAAACCAAATTTCTCTAAAACATTGAATAAATATTTCCATTCGACTCGATCGAACGCTTTTTCAGCATCCAAAGATATAACACATTGTGGAGTTTTAAAAGAGGAGGAATATATAATGTTAAATAGTCTCCGAACATTTGAAAAAGAATAGTGACCCTTTATAAAGCCTGTTTGATCTTTAAAAATAATTTTACTCAAAATATTCTCCAACCGATTGGCCACTATCTTTGACAAAATCTTAGCGTCAACATTCAGTAATGAAATAGGTCTATATGAAGCACAGCCAGTGGGATTTTATCTTTTTTAAGAATTAAAGAAATAGAGGCCTCATAAAAAGTAGAGGGCAAGTCACCTTTCACAAAAGAATCCTTAAACATTTCCAACATATACGGAGCAAGCAACTTTCCTAATTTTTTATAAAATTCTACAGGATAGCCATCAAGTCCCGGGGACTTACCAGACTGCATTGTGTGACGAAAGAGGGTTACAAAAGTACACATAGACTAAGATGTTAACTGTCCTGTGCTACCACCAGTGGGATCAACAGTTGATCTGCCACCTGTCTTCAGGAGAGAGAGATAAGTAAGACAATGGAGCAGCATTTGGAAATGTTAATGAAGAGACGAGAGAGTTTAACGGAAGGAGACACCGGTCTGAGTATTGTCAAGACCGGCTCCTTTTGAACCCTGAACTGTTTGAAGTGTGATGGACAGGCGATACCCCAGCAGGGGGATAAAAAGGGACAGGTTCGCTAAGGCAATCGACACACGACTCCACGAGGTAACGAGACCCTGAAAGCGGTGAGCCCCCCCCCCCGGACTAGTTGGTGGGTGTTTTTGGAGGTCTGGTCGTGGGACCAGCCATAGACGCACAGGGTAGAAAGGTACGAATTGGTGGGAACCTGGTGTGTGTGTCCGCCCTTGCCTGAGTGCCGGGTTCACCGCAGAAGAACGATCGTATCTGGAACGGACGGAGGGGTCACAGTTGGTGACCTCAGAAGACATTACCAAGGACTCGCCCGAAAGCTAACTGCGAGGAATATCGAAGGTCTGTGTGGAATCCGTTTTGAATATTCATTCGCTTTCGCTCTCTCTCCTTTTTCCCCGCCCAACGGCACAACAGCGATTACTGCGAACTGAACTGAACTCAATTGAACTGAACTTTGCGTCACTTGAAACTAGTCATTTACCCCTAGACTGCGATAGAGCTTGATTGATCCTGTTATCCTAGTTCTGCGTACATGTGTGTTTATCATTGCTGAACTGTTGCATTTATTATCCTTGTGATTAGAGTACTGTGTTGCTTATTTCTTTAATAAATCTTTCTTAGTTCCAGTAATCCAGACTCCAACTGAGTGGTCCATTTCTGCTGGTTTGGCAACCCAGTTACGTGGTACCTAACAATTGAAAAGAATAGCTTTATGAATTTCAGCTTCAGTGATTTGAGCATCAAGAGTTTTTTGATCCTCAGCCGAGAATTTAGGAAAAACAATCTTTCGTAAAAAAGCATTCATTTCAGAGGAATCTAACGGACATTGACATTTATAAAGTTCAGCATAAAAATCTTGAAAAATCTTATTAATTTCTTCATATTCCTGATCCAAGGTACCATCTTTCCTACGAATTTTCATGATTTGCCTTTTGGCTGCAGCCATTTTTATTTGAGATGTGAGCAGTTTATTATTTTTATCTCCAATCATATAAAATTAGCTCTTTAACTTCAGCAAATATCCTTCAATGGGATGAGTTAATAACAGGTTATATTGTGATTGAAGTTCCACCCTTTGTTTAAATAAATCAGTATTGGGGGAAATTGCTTAGATATTATTTAAATCTTTAATTTGTTTTGAAATTCTATCTAATTCTGCTTTAGTCTGTTTTTTTTTTTAAGTTTAGCTGAATACGAAATAATCTGACCACGTAAAAATGCTTTAAATGTATCCCATATAATTAATTTAGACATACCCCTATATCATTAAAAAGAAAAAAAAATCTGGGTTTCAATGAAACTGACAAAGTCAGAGTTTTGCAATAATGTCTGAGACATGCGCCAAGTCGGGCGGACAAGAATGACATCATCAAATTCAAAAAACAAACTCAGAGACGCATGATCAGATATAGCAATAGCGTCATATTCGCAAGTTTTAACACTCGGCAAGAAGCGGGGATCGATTATAATATATCGATCCTCGAATATTTTTTATAAACATGTGAGAAGAAAGAATATTCTCTGTTATCGGGATGGAGATACCTCCACAATGCAATCAACCCAAAATTAATCAAAAAGGAATTAATAAATGACGCCGATAGATTCAGAAGTCGCTGATTGTTTGAGCTCTTATAAATCATAGGATTTAAGCAGCAGTTAAAATCTCCACCCATTATCAGCATATATTCATTTAAATCAGGCAGTAAAGCTAATACCTTTTTTTTTAAAAAAAGGATCATCTAAGTTAAGACCATAAAAATTAACCAAAACAACTTTTCTGTTACAGATCGTTCCCTTAACAATTACAAATCTACGATTAGAATCTGATTCAATATCCTCTTGAATAAATCTATTAGGTTTAATAAAAATAGCCACGCCTTTTGTTTTTCTCTGAGTAGGAGAGTGGAATTGCCAGCCATTCCATCATTTAAATATCTATATCGATCTCCCGCCTGATATGTGTCTCTTGAGCAAAAATTATATCAGGGTGGAATCGGTTAATAATTTAAAAAATCTTTTTTCGTTTAACAGGATGATTCCAACCATGTACATTCCAACTAATTATATTAATCCGTTTAAATACCATGCTATAATTTTATTCTACTTTACACATGCGCAGAGCACATACCAATGCAGGATGATCAAAAATGGCGGTGATGAAGAATACAACCACATAAAAAACATGCATGCTCTGGAACTACCCAATGGGGAAAAAAACTACTAACTCTAAACCCACCCACCCACATCCGGAAGCCCGAAAAAAGCAAGCGGTCTGCGATACAGTTCAAAGCTACTGACCGCTCTGTCTGTGTGTTCTTTCCCTCCCCCCAGTTAGTAAAAAAGTAGCAACACACATCAAAGTTGCTGGTGAACGCAGCAGGCCAGGCAGCATCTCTAGGAAGAGGTACAGTCAACGTTTCAGGCTGAGACCCTTCGTCAGGACTAACTGAAGGAAGAGTTAGTAAGAGATTTGAAAGTGGGAGGGGGAGGGGGAGATCCGAAATGATAGGAGAAGACAGGAGGGGGAGGGATGGAGCCAAGAGCTGGACAGGTGATTGGCAAAGGGGATATGAGAGGATCATGGGACAGGATGCCCGGGGAGAAAGACAAGTGGGGGGGGTGGGGGGAACCAGAGGATGGGCAAGGGGTATAGTCAGAGGGAAAGAGGGACGAAAAGGAGAGTGAGAGAAAGAATGTGTGCATAAAAATAAATAACAGATGGGGTACGAGGGGGAGGTGGGGCCTTAGCGGAAGTTAGAGAAGTCGATGATCATGCCATCAGGTTGGAGGCTACCCAGATGGAATATAAGGTGTTGTTCCTCCAACCTGAGTGTGGCTTCATCTTTACAGTAGAGGAGGCCGTGAATAGACATGTCAGGATGGGAATGGGTTGTGGAATTAAAATGTGTGGCCACTGGGAGATCCTGCTTTCTCTGGCGGACAGAGCGTAGGTGTTCAGCAAAGCGGTCTCCCAGTCTGCGTCAGGTCTCACCAATATATAGAAGGCCACATCGGGAGCACCGGACACAGTATATCACCCCAGTCGACTCACAGGTGAAGTGTCGCCTCACCTGGAAGGACTGACTGGGGCCCTGAATGGTGGTAAGGGAGGAAGTGTAAGGGTATGTGTAGCACTTGTTCCGCTTACAAGGATAAGTGCCAGGAGGGAGTTCAGTGGGGAGGGCTGGGGGAGGACGAATGGACAAGGGAGTCACGTAGGGAGTGATCCCTGCGGAAAGCAGAGGGGGTGGAGGGAAGGATGTGCTTAGTGGTGGGATCCCGTTGGAGGTGGCGGAAGTTACGAAGAATAATATGTTGGACCCGGAGGCTGGTGGGGTGGTCAGTGAGGACCAGGGGAACCCTATTCCTAGTCGGGTGGTGGGAGGATGGAGTGAGAGCAGATGTGCGTGAAATGGGGGAGATGCATTTGAGAACAGAGTTGATAGTGGAGGAAGGGAAGCCCCTTTTTTTAAGAAAGGAGGACATCTCCCTCATCCAGGAATGAAAAGCCTCATCCTGAGAGCAGATGCGGCGGAGACAGAGGAATTGCGAGAAGGGGATGGCATTTTTGCAAGAGACAGGGTGAGAAGAGGAATAGTCCAGATAGCTGTGAGAGTCAGTAGGCTTATAGTAGACATCAGTGGATAAGCTGTCTGCAGAGACAGAGACAGAAAGATCTAGAAAGGGGAGGATGGTGTCGGAAATGGACCAGGTAAACTTGAGGGCAGGGTGAAAGTTGGAGGCAAAGTTAATCAAGTCAAGGAGCTCAGCATACGTGCAGGAAGCAGCGCCAATGCAGTCCTCGATGTGGCAAAGGAAAAGTGGGGGACAGATACCAGAATAGGGACGGAACATAGATGGTTCCACAAAGCCAACGAAAAAGCAGTCATAGCTAGGACCCATACGGGTGCCCATGGCTACACCTTTAGTTTGGAGGAAGTGGGTGGAGCCAAAAGATAAATTATTAAGAGTAATGTCTAATTCCGCAAGGCGGAGCAGAGTGGTGGTAGAGGGGAACTGATTGGGTCTGGAATCCAAGAAGAAGCGGAGAGCTTTGAGACCTTCCTGATGGGGGATGGAAGTATCAAGGACTGGACAACCATGGTGAAAATAAAGTGGTGGGGGCGAGGGAACTTAAAATCATTGAAAAGTTTAAGAGCGTGAAAAGTGTCACGAACATAGGTAGGAAGGGATTGAACAAGGGGGGATAAAACCCTGTCGAGGTATGCAGAGATGAGTTCGGTGGGGCAGGAGCAAGCTGAGACAATAGGTTTGCCAGGACAGGCAGGTTTGTGGATCTTTTGTAGGAGGTAGAAACAGGAAGTGCGGGGTGTGGGAACTATAAGGTTGGTAGCAGTGGATGGGAGATCCCCTGAGCGGATAAAGTCGGTGATAGTGTGGGAGACAATGACCTGGTGCTCCTTAGTGGGGTCATGATCGAGGGGTAAATAAGAGGAGGTATCCGCGAGTTGTCGCTGTGCCTCGGCAAGGTAGAGGTCAGTGACATTCCACATCCCATTCCCATTCTGACATGTCTATCCACGGCCTCCTCTACTGTAAAGATGAAGCCACACTCAGGTTGGAGGAACAACACCTTATATTCCATCTGGGTAGCCTCCAACCTAATGGCATGAACATCGACTTCTCTAACTTCCGCCAATGCCCCACCTCCCCCTCGTACCTTATCCGTTATTTATTTTTATACACACATTCTTTCTCTCACTCTCCTTGTTCTCCCTCTGTCCCTCTGACTATACCCCTTGCACATCCTCTGGTTCCCCCCACCCCCTTGACTTTCTCCCGGGACCTCCTGTCCCATGATCCTCTCATATCCCCTTTGCCAATCACCTGTCCAGCTCTTGGCTCCATCCCTCCCCCTCCTGTCTTCTCCTATCATTTTGGATCTCCCCTCCCCCTCCAACTTTCAAATCCCTTACTCACTCTTCCTTCAGTTAGTCCTGACGAAGGATCTCCGCCTGAAACGTCGACTCCTCCTCTTCCTAGAGATGCTGCCTGGCCTGCTGCGTTTACCAGCAACTTTGATGTGTGTTGCTTGAATTTCCAGCATCTGCAGAATTCCTGTTCTTTGCGAGTAAAAAAGTAGAGTGGCCTTGTAAAAAAGACAATAAAGTCTCAGCAAAGAAAGGTGTTTACATTCCATCAACTAATAAACAAGAAAGAACCAAAATAATGTTATCTCTCAGCGAGAAAAACGAGCGCCATCTTTAAGTTTGATATTAATTCCCTAAAAAAAACTTTCAATTCAATTATAACATATTATAATAAAACAGAAAGAAATATTAATAGTGTATTTGACCCAGCTGAATTTTTTAAAAGGACTGATTAATAATATCATAATTAATTAAACCCTCCCAAATATATATATAAAGCCCTATTAGTAGGAAAAAAAACTACCAATTAGCTGATTAAAAAAAGAAACAAACCAAGTATTAAATTAAAGGAACAAATCCCCTTATCTTCTTCTCAAAGTCAAATGCTCAGATGATCATTTAGACAATCATACTTGAGCTGTAAATCTTCTTTCCAAAGGAAAACCAACAATATGCAATAATGAACAACTCTCCTTGTCTTCTTTAATTAGTTTCTCAATGAAATATACAAATTACCTTCATAAATCTTCTTTCCAAAATGCGAATAATATACAGATAGCCAAACAGCTTTTCAGATAGTTCGTTCAATAGCGGCGTCAGTAACAGCGGCGGGTAAAGCCTGAACAAAGTCCCGTGCAGATTTTGGATCAAAAAAAGTACGAGGAGGAGAATTAGCAGGAAAAACTTTAATTCTTGTCTGATACCTCAGAGAGGGAAAGAGTTTTTTTTTATCATATGTCTGTTTCATCACCAGTGCAAATTTTGATCTTTGTTCCATTACATCTCTTGGGTAATCTTCGTGAAAACGGAGCTCAGATTCCATAAATCTAAAAACTCTGTTTTCTTGCCTGTCGTATTATTTGATCTTTAACTTTAAAGTGATGAAAGCAAACCAGAACAGATCTTGGTTTACGAGAATCCTCCAATTTCGAGATAAACGCCCTGTGTGCCCTTTCTGTAGCAGGTGGCTTTGATAGAATGGTAGGAAATAAAATGTGGAAAAGCTGACCAACGTAAGCAGTTAAATCTCCATCTTCAGCTCCTTCTTGCAGCCCAACAGTTCGTATATTCTTTCGGCGAGCCCTAGTTTCCAGGTCTATAATCTTATTTTGATATCTTTCCAAACGAGTTGTAGCTTCAGGCAACTTTTGCTTAGTTATCTTCAATTCCTCTTCATTGTGTAATAACTTGAGTTTCCAGGTCTTTATGTTTTCCCAGAAATGACTTCAGTTCATTACTATTCTTTTCCAGTGGATCTTTAAATCATCCATTCTGATTCTTAATGGAATTCAATGTCCAAACAATATCTTCAGCCCACGATGGCATTTCATCAGATCTTTGCTTTTGCACCTTTCCTTTCCCATTACCTTTATCACTATGTTCAGGTAAATTCTTCCCACTTTTCGTAGACATAGACATATTGTTTCCCCCTCAAGAATCAGCAAATAAAAATTTTAAATTCAAAGTTTAAACTAGGCAAAGAGAAAGAAAACTAAAGCAGCACAAAATTACTGCTGCTCCATTTGCAGACAGGGGCGGTCTTCGTCTGCAGGAAATTCATGCAGGTGTATAGGATGATGAGAGGCATTGGTCGTGTGGAGAGGCTTTTTCCCAGGGCTGAAACGGCTAACACAAGGTGACACAGGTTTAAGGTGCTTGGAAGTCGGTACAGAGGAGATGTCAGAGCTAAGTTTTTTAAACAAAATGTGGTGTGTGTGTGTGGAATGCACTGCCTGTGACAGTGGTAGAGGTGGATACAATCGGGTCTTTTAAGAGACTCTTAGATAGGTACATGGAGATTAGGAAAATAGAGGGCTATGCGGTAGGGTAATTCTAGACAGTTTTTAGAGTAAGTTACATGGTCGGAACAACATTGTGGGCCGAAGGGTCTGTAATGTGCTGTAAATTTCTATGATTGCATGAAATTCAAGGGGAATCTCCTGTCCCACGGAATAGTGACCAGTTGCAACCTGTCATCACACGGAGAGTGAGAGGGGAACGGCAGGGATAGATTTTGATATACTTATATGGAACAGAAACCTGGGCAGGGACCAGATGGGCCGAGTGGCCTCTCTAGTGTACATTGTGAGTCTGGTAAAGACAGTAAGTACCTGAGACACGGGTTTTTGATACAGAACTGATTTATCTTTCACAGATCCACAATACTAAACACCAGTCTAGTTTAAGGCTAACATCAGCAGAACGGAACCCTCCAACGCTCAGTGACCAGGGTTCAGTCCTGGGTGCGATGAGCAGCCGCAAGAACTGCAGAATCTGACAGTAACAGTCCCTCATGAACCTGCAGCTGCCTTCAGTCACCAGATCTATGCATTGCAACAGTACATTGAGCTGATATACGACAAAACAATAACTGTAACAAAGCATTATGGCTGCAGAGAAAGTGCAGTGCAGATAGACATATGATGCAGGGTCACGTCGAGTCACATTGTGAGGTCGAGTCCATTTTATCATTCATTTGGCTTATAACCGCAGACAGGAAGCCGTCCTTGAGTCTGCTGGTACGCGCTTTAAGGGTTTTGTATCTCTTCCCCGATGGGGGAGCGGGTTTGCAGCAAGAATGTCCGGGTTGTGGGGATCTTTGAGTACACGGCCTGCTTTTCCGACGCACGGGGAGTGTAGGAAGAGTCCATGGAGGGGAGGCTGGTTTCTCTGATGTTCTCTGCTCTCCAAGGTTCTCTGCAGTTCCCTGCAGTCATGGGCAGAGCAGTAGCCATACGAAGGCGTGAAGTATCGACAAGAAGCTCAGAGACCTCGGCCTTCACCCTGCCTTGTGTAGCTGGATCCTGGTCTTCCTGTCAGATCGCCGGCAGGTGGTAAGAGTGGGCTCCCTCACCTCTGTCTCTCTGACCCTCAGCACACAAACCCCACAGGGTTGTCTCCTTGGCCCCCTCCTTTACTCTCTGTGCACCCATGACTGTGTCGCCACCCACAGCTCAAATCTGCCAATTACATTTGCTGACGACACTACACTGACTGGCCTAATCTCAAATAATAACGAGGCAGCCTACAGAGAAGAAATCATCACCCCGACTCAGTGGTGTCAAGAAAACAACCTCTCCCTCATGGTGACAAAAACAAAGGAGCTGGTTGTGGACTACAGGAGGAATGGAGATAGGGACCAAAATTCAACATTTCGAAGTCTGTTATTGACACAAAATGCACATTTTAATATTGATCGTAACACAATGTATTTTATATATTGTTAATAACATTAAACGTATTTATAGATTGTTACTGACAGACAATCGTATAATTTGTGTTCCGTGTGTTATCTGAATGTACTTGCCTGTGATGCTGCCACAAATCAGTGTTTCTCTGTACCTGTACCTTCCCGTACTTGTGCACTTGGCAATAAATTCAACAGGACCTGAGAAATCTCAATGAGATTTGATTAGTGATGATCATCTTGGCAGCTCGGTAGGTCGAATGTATGAGACAGTACACTGTTAAATGCAAAACCCTGAACAGTGTTGATGATCAGAGGGATCTTAGATTTCAAGTTCATCGCTCCCTGAAAGAGACTGCACAGATTGATCGGGTGGTTAAGAAGGCAAATGGCGTGGTTGTGTTTATTAGTTGAAGCACTGAGTTGAAAAGTCGGGAAGTTGTGTTGCGGCTGTTGCGAGCCTGCGGTCGGACTGTGACTGTGTCTTTAAGAGCGCCGGAGTGAGGAGGCGGGACTATGACGTCAGTCACAGGCTGACGGTGTTGACTGTGGATTTAACCATAAGAGAGAGAGAGCGATCTGCAGACAGGCAGTCGGCCAGTCTAGAGAGAGAGAGAGAGAGAGATACATATATATATATATATATATAGAGAGAGAGAGACTGGAAAAGCTGATAGCTTCAGTTTGTCGCAGCTGAGGCTTGGAACTCTTCTGTGCCCACAAGAGTGAGTTGATCATCGGTACACGGAACCACAACGAATGTGTGTGGCTGTCACTTCATAATATCCATTGGAGTGGATTTTGGAATATCTTGGGGGACCGCTTGTGTTAACCCTTGCCTGGGTGTGTTGTGTGGTAACCCCTGGAAAACGGTATTCCTGTGACAGGTCACTTTCGCTGATAACTCGTATGTGGACGGATTCAACGGATAAGAACTTCGACGACGGTTATTTTGATGTAATGGCCTTTTCTCTACGTTTCACCCTGGATTACAAATATCTCTGTCCCATCATTTATTCCGTGGATTACTGAACTTTCCTACTTTACCGTCTCAAGACTCTAAGCTTTGCTCCCTCAGGCTCGATAGTTTGGGAGTTATATTTACACATATATACACATAACACTGTTAACTTTCATTTATACCGTTAAGTTACTATATAATAAGTAGGTATTAATAAAGATGACGGTTTTAACATCAAAACTAGACTCTAGTGTGAACTGTGTTGCTGCTGGTTCGTTTCTAAAACGTTACAGTTTGTTACACAGCTTTATAAAACTAGTTAGACCACATCTGGAGTGTTTCACACAGTTCTGGTCATCCCTACTCTCGGAAGGATGTCGGGGCTTTGGAGAGGGCGCAGAAGAGGTTTACCAGGATATTGTCTAGATTACAGGGCATGAGGTATAACAAGAGGTTGGACAAACTTGTGTTGTTTTTTCCAGAGCGCCGCAGGCTGGTGTGAGACTGGATGAACGTTTATAAGATTACGACAGGAATAGAATGGACAGATGATATAATATTCCAGGGGGTTGAAATGTCTAGTACATTCAAGGTGACAGGAGATCGGAGCGGCTTGTTTGTTTATTTCCACAGAGTGGTGAGTACTGGAATGGTCTGGCTGGGTTGGGGGATGGGGAAGAGAGAGAGAGAGAGAGAGAGAGAGAGAGAGAGAGAGAGAGAGAGAGAGAGAGACACACACACACGTTCGCCCCTCCCATTTAACCGCAGATGGGCAGCATCTGCGCGTCTGTTTCCGAGGCTCCGCCCTCCGGAAGATGTAATAATCACTTCGCGCATGCTCACAGTCTTCGGATGGGAGGTGTTTTCCTTTCCGCTCAGTGCTGAAGCGGATCGTCTGTAAGTTCGGGAAAGTGTCCTCGCTTCCTCGGTTGGGGACCCGAGGGTCGGGATCGCTGTCTGCGGGCCGAAGACATCACTTTCCCACCGGTGAGTATTGAGACCGATCCCGAGCGGGGAGATCCGATGTTGGCCGCGAGTCCAGAACTGAGGGCCAGTTACTCATTTAGTACCCAGTTGTCTGGGCTCGTCAAAAATGTGTAGACTTCACTTAAGCTGCATTGAACGATTCATACCAGGAGCCCAGGCTGTCTATTTCCGCAGAATTGAAATGGGAGTACCGTCAGCAGGTCACGTGAGGCTGCTTCCCGCAGTTTTGCATGGCCCTCCGCTTTGCGACGCACGGTCACGTGGTATGAGTGTTTCAGAATTCCCGATTGGGTGGTGATGCTTCCTCCATGTTGTGTTGGGAAATCTGATGTTGGCCACTGAGTCCCGTTAACTTCCCCCAACTCGCCTCGCTTCTTGAGGCTCCTCGCGTTTGTCCTTGAGCGTTATGGCTGTTGTGTCTTCTCCCCGATTGGGCTGGCTGAGAAAGGAGAACGTCCCAGGTTGTGGGGATGTTTGATTTCACTGCCTGCTTGCCGAGGGACTGGGAAGTCTAGGGGGGAGAATGGTTTCTGTGATGTGCTGATCTGTATCCAAAGGTCTCTGCAGTTCCACACAGTCATGGGCAGAGTCGTTACCATGAAGTGTTCAGATGGGAAACTTTCTATGGTGTGTTGATAAAAATTTGGTGAGGGTCAAGGTGTAAATGCCGAAGTTCTTATTGTTTGTTCTAACTTTGTCATTTTAAGGTCTTTTATACGGTAGTGTACTATTATTTCAGTATCTGTGTATTGCTGGAGAGCCATCAGTGTTCATCCTTGATCTCTCTCCACCTGGTTCCATCTGCTCATTACCTGCCCTTCTTGTTCAACCTCTGTCCACTCTCTCTTTCCTGCCCCCCCACCCCAGCTTCAATGATGTATATCAACCATCTGGGTCAACCTTGGTCCACCCTGCATCACACCTCTTCAATGACATATATCAGCAATCTTTCTTCTAACGCTTGTCTTCATTATGAAGTGTTCTTTTACAGCTTTGGCCTCGCTGAGTTATTTCTGGAATCAGTTTTCATTATTGGAGTGCTACAGGATCATCAGGTACCGGTTCTGTTGTGCATTGGTGTGGGAGTTCTAGTCTTTGAACTATGACTGGCTGACACACTGCAGCATTTTCCTGACAGCAAAGAGTACTGGGAGAGTTGGTGCTTGGGCTACAATCCTGTGATTGGCATTCCGGGGATATGGAACTGTTAGTGTTTTGGCTTTGACTTTGGTTAGTGCTTCTATAGGTGGTGCTGGATGTTCCTCCTCCTGCACGAAGCAGAAATTTCAAGCAGCTGGACATTGGTTGTGGAGGAATCCATGACTGCACTATCCAGTCTGATGTGTGGGGACGATGTGTGAGGGTGGGTAAGTGGCAGGTTCAGCTGTGTGACACTGTGAGGTTGGGTCCTGGTATATCACAGTTTTAGATCCAAGTAAAAAGGACCCGGGGATCAAGCTGCCCGGGTTTATGAGGTGTTGAGGGAGTATTTCTGGTATGGAATCAAATGTTTGTTTCTGGAGTTCCTTTGGAAGCAATGGCAGTTAATCTGAGGAGAGAATGAGTTTGTATTCCATCCCTCAGAAGGAGAGCCTGTGATTAAATGGGCGGTTCTGTGTTTGCACCAGTAGAAATAGACCTGGGGGTTCAGTGTTCGAACTGTGTTTGTAAATTCCTCCTCACTGTCACCTGTCTGTCAGGCAGTGGAATTCAAACAGAAACTCAAGTTGCTGGAGATCTGCACTAAAAATGGAAAATTCTGAATCCATTCTGACAAAAGATTGTGAACCTGAATCATTATTTTTTTTTTTTTGCTCTCCCCACAGCAGTTCCTTACCTGTTGAGCGATTCTGGTGATTCCAGTTTCTTTTTTATTACATTCACCCTGGAATGGTTTACATTTCCTGATTGCCTGTTATACTTGGGAATGTGTTCAGTGTATTTGTTGCTAACAAGGTTCACATGAATAATCTCAGGAATGATTGGCTTTATGTATGATAAGCATTTGATGGTTTTGGACCTGTGCTCAATGGTGTTCAGAGGGATGGTGGGGGTGGTGGAGGGATGTATGTTTAAGTAAACCTACTGAATGCTGAAAAGCCTGGATACAGTGGACACGGAGAGGATCCTTCCATTAGACAGAGAGTCTGTTATCTGACAGCACAGTCTCAGAATAATGACGCTTCCCTTTAAAACTGAGATGAGAAAAAATTCTTCAGCCAAAATGTGGCTGATCTGTGGAAGCTGTTGCCATAGAGTGTGGTTGTGGCTGTCATCTGTGTATATTTATGGCAGAGATTAATATATTCATGATGGCTAAGTAGCTTCAGGGTTACAGGAGGAAGGCGAGAATATGGTGTTGGAATAAATCTCAGCCATGGTTGAGTGGTGGGGCAGACTCGATGGATGGAATCACCTAATTCTGTTCCTGTGTCTTATGTCTTACCATGACTGAACGATGACTCCTTCCTATCCCATATCAGGTTTTGTGACGTGTCAGGGGCAATTACAGATTTGTTCACTGAGATCATTATATTTGTCTTCAATGTTTAAATTTCGGTGAGCAGAAATATTTTGTTCTCCTTTTTATTGTTAATGTGCTTCATTATCTTTCATGTTAAAGTTAGACCTGTAGTGAGAGATTCATTGGAAGAAAAGCCCACAACTGGAACAGAACCACGACTGAAGATGAGGGAACAGCAGCAAGTGAACCAGCCCGAGGATTGAGAGCACCAACTGGAGAGAACCCTTCTGACTCAGGGTTTCCATCGATTCAGTCAGGAGAAAGTTTGGTGAGTCTCATCTACTCAAACACTGGTCCTTTAATCATTACATATCTGCACAAATTAAGGTAGGGAATAGTTGTGGTGAGAACGAATGTGCCTAGAAATACCAGTTATGCCACTGTCAGACCCAATTGCAATCACTCCAGGTCTGGTAATGTACTGTCAGTATCCCAGCTCTTTAAACTCAACACATTCCCTCAGTGTCTCCTCATTTGAAGAACTTGCATCTTCTGAAGTAGCTTTTGGTCAGTTCTGAGTGTGGAGAGGGAAAGGGGGGTGTTTATATTTACTATCTTGCAAAAAGAAATAATTGTTTGAAATTACTTGCTGCAAACTCACTACCCATACCCTGTACATTCTTAACCAGATTATTAACATAGATGACAAGTAGCAATGGGTGTAACCCTGGGGAACTCCACGAGGCACGGGCCTTGACTCCAATAAACAGCCTCCCATCATCACGAGCTGCTTCCTACCATCTAGCTATTCCCAGACTCTGGGCTCTGTGACAAACACAATGTTAGCAGCAAGATTAGACAGAAATTAATATAAAGAGAGATTTGTTGCTTTCTGAAAGCTGTCTGATGCAATGGACCAGATCCCCCCCTTGTTTGCAATTTAATCTGCCCTAGGACCCATCCTCCTGGGTCACACTGTGTCCTATAACCCACATCCCCAATCTCCCTCCACCCCGCCAGTAGCCCCACAACTTTCCCACCATTTACCCCACACCCGTACACGTAAACAGATCCACGTCACCGACATCAACTCTCACAGCTTGGGGAACCACAACAAACTGATCATACATTCCCGGCCCAGACTGTCCAGCCGTCTGGCTCAGTCCCGGTCATTTCCCACTGCAACCGACCTTCGATTTACAGAAACCCGAGATCAGCCCATTCCTCATCGCTGCCCAACCAGGAGATCCGCCGGCAACAGCTGGGGTCTGCAGTGTGCTGTGGTTTGCAGGATGTCCCTGCAGCACCACTAGTGGCCAGAGGTCAAAGGGACAACGTAGAGGATCTGGCTGTTCGGTTCTTGCACTGTGATACCCCCGAACTCTGCATTAAATCCATCCAACCAAATCTGGACCAACTTTAATGACCAACAAATATAATTCCTCTCAGCAATCAGCTAACTGAATGATTCACTCACTTTCAGATGAAGGAGTACCTACACTGTCGGGGTGTTTAGATTGACAGGAGACAAGGTCCGCAGGGACGAGATGTCTTCTGTTAACTGATATGAGCCTGTCTTTACCCTGCTGGCAATTCCGGTTTATATTAGTAAAACTGTTGTTTCTGAAAATACTAAACAACGAGACACTTCACTGACTGAACCACCCAGACCAGATCACCCTGGAAAGTCCTCCTCAGAAACATTGGGGCCTTGTGATCCAACCAGAGAGAAGCACCACACCTCCCACTCTACGGACAACATGGCAGAGCAGGGTATCTTGTAAGGGACTTTAGATCACACAACATTGGATTCATTGATGAAACCAATTAAGTTTCTTTCGTTCACCCCCCGAAATCATTAAAAACCTCCATTAAACAGCTTTTCAATACAAACTCTCACCCACATGTGACATCATTCTGGTGCCCCCACATAAAACCATGAAACATAGGAGCAAAATTAGGCCATTTGGCCCATTGCTCCTGCTCTGCCATTTAATCATACCTGTTCCAATTTTCTTCATTCCCAGTCTCCTTCCTTCTCCCCATAAACCATCATCAATTAAGAACCTAGGAACCTCTGCCTTTGATATCCGTAAATACCTGGCCTTCACAGCTGCCCATGGCAAAGGATTCCACAGATTCCGCACTCTCTGGCTAAAAAAAATTCCCCTCATCTCCTTTCTAAAAGAATGCCCATCTATCCCCGTTAATCTGAGACTGCATCCTCTCGTCCTAGACTCTCCCAATACAGGAAACATCCTCTCCACATTCACTCGATCAAGACCATTCACCATTTGATAGGATTCAATGAAATCATCCTTCATTCCTCTGAATACAGATCCAGAGCCATCAAATGCTCTTCATATGACAGGCCATTCAATTCTGCACTCATTTTCATAAACCTCCTTTGAACTCTCTCCAGTGTCAGCACATCCTTTCTGAGATAAGGGGCCTAAAACTGCTGAGAATAATCCAAGAGCTTTATAAAGTTTCAACATTACATCCTCATTTTCATATTTTAGTCTTCTTGAACTGAATGCGAATATCATATTTGCCTTCCTCACCACAGACTCAACCCACAAATTAACCTTTAGGGAATCCTGCACAAGGACTCCCAAGTCCATTTGTACCTCAGATTTTTTTTTCTACATTCTCTCCATTTAGAGAATAGTCAACCTTTTCATTTCTTCTCGCAAAGTGTATAATCATGCACCTCCCAACACAGTATTCTATCTGCCATTTTGTTGCCCATTTTCCTGATCCTTCTGTAGCCTCCCTACTTCTCCAAAACGACCTGCCCTTCCACCTATCTTTAAATCCCCTGCAAACTTTGCAACAAAGCAATCAATTCCATCATCCAAATCATTGGCATATAACATGAAAAGAATCATTCCCAACATAGACCCTTGTGGAACTCCACTAGAAACCGGTAGCCAGCCAGAAAAAGGCTGTCTATATGTCCACTCGTTTCCTCCTGCCAATCAGACACTATCTTTTCCCTGTAATAACATAGGCTCAGAGCTCGTTAAGGAGCCTCATGTGTGGCACCTTGTCAAAGGCCTGAAAATCCAAGTACACAACATCAGCCAATTCTCCCTTGTCTACCCTGCTTATTATTTCTTCAAAGCTTTCCAACAAATTTATCAGGAAACAATGCTGACTCCAGCCTATTTTATCATGTGCCTTCAAGTACCCCGAACTCACATCCTTAACAATCGACTCCAACATCTTCCCAACCACTGTCAGACTGAGTGGCCTATAGTTTCCTTTCTTCTGCCTCTCTCCCTTCTTGAAGAGTGGAGTGACATTTGCAACTTTCCAGCATTCCAGCACCATTCCTGAATTTAGTGATTCTTGAAGGATCATTACTAATGTCTCCACAATCTTTCCGGCCACCTCTTTCAGAACAGTTGGTGCAAACCATCTGCTCCAAGTTACTTATCTGCCATCAGATCTTCAGTTTCCAAAGAACCTTCTCTCTTGTTGTGGTCCCTTCTGTACAGGTCTCACCTTCCCTGGAAGAGAGCCACGGAACCAAAAATCTTATCCCCTCCCCTTCCCTCCCCCCACCACAAGCCTGATGTCATGCATGGGTTTGCTATACCAGGATCTGACGTCATCAGTGCGGTTACTTAAGTCTGCCGGTTTGTTTCTCGTGGTTGTGCTGTTTAATCTTTTTTTCCATTCAGACAAGGGAGTTAGATCCAGATCTGTCACGTCCTCTCATTGTGGGTGGGGATTTTTCTCATTGACTCCATTCCACTGTTACAACTTGCCGAAGTGCAGCCAATGTTTCGAGGTATATAACCCTATTAATGCAAGAAGGAAGCCTTTTCTGTTTCTTTGGGCTTCTCAAACATTTGTACACTTCAGTGAAATCTCCCTCTGGAAGTTCCGGAGGAGAAGCTCAGTCTATCTAATATTTCCACACAATTAAAGTGGGGTGTCGTTTATTATTGTCATGTACCGAGGTTCAATGAAAATCTTGTCTTGCATACCATCCGCTCAGATCAACACATTACAGCAGTAGAGTATGGTAAAACATTAACAGAGTCAGGAGTCCATCTTATAATGCTGAGGAATATTCAGTTTGCTTATATCAGCAGAATGGGAAATGCCCCTAGGTCTGGTGGTGCATTTTCTGTTTTTTTGTTTTCATTTATCTTTGACCTGGTGGGTGGTTGAGAATTGAGAATGTCTGGTCTGGAGTTCTGGGAATCTTTAATTATGTTGCCTGAATTACTGAGGCATCAGGAAATACAGAGTGATTCCATGGAGGGGAGGCTTGTTTCCATGATGTGTCCACAGTTCTCTGCTACTTCTTGAAGTCAAAAGAAGAGAGTAGCCGTACAAAGGTGTGAAGTATCCGGATGGGATACTTTTTATGGTGTAAACCTAAATTCGCCGGGCCAATAACACATCACAAACAGTTCTTTACTTTATCCTTTTCCCCAGTTCATCTGTTTGAACTCAGCCGGCAAGAAGCTCGGAGCCAAGCATCAGAGAGACTGAACTCCACTCCCTTTGGCGGCTCATGACGAACCTCTGTCTAACATGCAGAAACGTTACAATTTATAGAACTAGCAAAACAGAGCAATTTAGTTCAACTGGTATTCCCACCGAGTCTGTTAGAGCAAAACTTAATTTCTTAGATAAGAGGGTTTTAATTACAAATGAATGCTCTGTCCAATCCTTATCAGTTATTCTCTTTTGTTAGACAAAGAAGGGAGCTTAGTTCAAACCGTGTCTCATGAGAACTCAACTCTACATAACGTTCCCAAGAGATATCTGTGAGTCGTTAATCTAAACAAGCTGCAAGCAGATTCCTCAGTGAAGGACAAAACAGAAATTTGCACACTCTCCAGAACAGAGTACATATAACTTTGCATTTAATTTTAACCTGTTATTTACAAGCGTCCAAGAATCATTTCTTACATCCCCCAATACCCTTAAAACTTCATCACCAGAGTATGGTAGCAGATGGTTGCCTCTCTGACTGGAAGCCTATGACTAGTGGTGTGCCACACGGATCAGAGCTGGATCTGTTGTTGTTTGTCATCTCTATCAGTAATTTGGATGATAGGCTGGTTAATAGGATGAGCAAATTTGTGGATGACACCAAGACTGGTGGTGTGTGGACAACGAGGAAGACTAGCTTGCAGTGAGACTGGCTTACAGTGAGATCTGGACCTGTGGAAAAATGGGTTGAGAAATGGAAAATAGAATTTAATGCAGACAAGTGCGAGGTGTTGTGCTTTGGTAGGGCATTCCAGGGTAGGTCTGACGCAGTGACTGCTAGGGCACTGAGAAGTGTTGTAGAAGAAAGGGATCTGGGAATACAGGTCTATGTTTCACTGAAAGTGGTGTCACAGTTCGATAGGGATGAAAAGAAAGATTTTGGGACATTGGCCTTCATAAACCAAAGTACTGAGTACAGGAGATGGATGTTATGCTGACTTTGTACAAGACATTGGTGAGGTCTAATTTGTAGTATTGTGTGATGTTTTGGTCACCAATCTAGAAGACGATGTAAAAGAGGTTGAAAGAGTTCAGAAAAAATTCACAAGGATGTTGCCAAGTCTGGAGGACTTGGGTTATAAGGGGAGGTTGAACGGGTCAGGACTTTATTCCTTGTGATGCAGAAGATTGAGGAGAGGTTTGATGGAGGTGTATCAAAATTATGAGGGTTTTAGATGGGTAAATGCAAACTGGCTTTTTCCACTGAGATGGTGTGGGACTACAAACAGAGGCCATGAGTTAAGGGTGAAAGGTGAAATATTAAGGGGAACATGCAGAGAAACGTCTTCACACAGACGGTCATCCAGGTGTGGAATGAGCAGACAGCCCAACTGGTGCATGTGAGCTCAATTTCAACATTTAAAAGGTTTGTACAAGTATCTGGATGGTAGGGGTATGGATGTAGATAGTTTAAATAGTTCAACACAAACTAGATGGGCCAAAGTGCCTGTCTCTGTGTTGTACTTTTCTATGACTCTATGACAAGAACATGAAATAATACTAATGTTCATTTAATTCCTTTCAACAGCTGTGAAGACCAACCATTCACCTGGGCAGGAAATGTTTACATGGCCTTAAAACTGTGGCACTTTACATTGACAGTAGATAAAAGAAAATCCCAGCTGCACATCCACATAGGCTATTTACGTGAGAGTCCTTCAGTTACAGTGGGGCCAAGATCTCATGCAGCTCAGTGGGAAGAGGGAATAATACCAGTGGAGAGAGTCAGACTGAGCCAGGTCACAGGTTGGAGATGGCAGAAATGTCCCATTCTTAAAGAGACAGGAAGAGCATCAGAGAGTTTGATGGTCATTCCAGATACTAGCACTGTGCCCAGTTAGAAGATGATTTCTCTCTCCAACTTGGGTTGAACCTCAGAGTAAAAATGTGATGTCAGATCACACCTTGGCAACTAAAGTTATCTCATCTGAAATGTTGTCCTTCACCCATTGATGGATTTTATAATTTTTTTTTTCAGGTTAAAAACGACAAGGAATTTATCTATGTAATCTCGAACACAACACACCAGTTTTGCTGTCTCTGTCCACATATATAAGAGGTGGAGCAAGGGATTCACTCGATCATCCTTCCTGCTCAGACTGTGAGGAGGGATTCACTCGATCATCTGACCGACTGGCAGGCCTGTCAGTTTACACACAGGGGAGAGGCCGTTCACCTTTTCAGACTGTGGGGATTCAAGGTCATCTCATGAAGGTACATCAGCAAGTTCACACTGGGACAAGGTCATTCACCTGTTCTGTGTGTGAGAAGGGATTCAGTCGGTCTTCCCACCTGTGGACACACCAGTCAGTTCACACTGGGCAGAGGCTGGTCATCTGCTGAATTTGTGGGGACGGATTCACTCAGTCATCTGACCTAATGGCTCACCAGCGAGTTCACACCAGGGAGTGGCCATTCACCTGCTTGGACTGTGGGAAGGGATTCACTTGCTCTTCTAAACTGAAGTTACATCAGCGAGTTCACACTGGGGAGAGGCCATTTACCTGCTCAGACTGTGGGAAGGGATTCACTTGCTCATCTAATCTGAAGTTACATCAGAGAGTTCACACTGGAGAGAGGCCGTTCACCTGCTCAGAATGTGGGAAGGGATTCACTCAGACATCCCAACTGAAGGAACATCAGCGAGTTCACACTGGAGAGAGGCCGTTCATCTGCTCAGACTGTGGGAAGGGATTCACTTGCTCATCTCATCTGAAGGTACATCAGCGTATTCACACTGGGGAGAGGCCGTACACCTGCTCAGACTGTGGGAAGGGATTCACTCAGTCATCCCAACTGAAGGAACATCAGCGAGTTCACACTGGAGAGAAGCCATTCATCTGCTCGGACTGTGGGAATGGATTCAAGGTCATCTCATGAAGGTACATTTGTGGGAACGGATTCACTCGGTCATCTGACCTAATGGCTCACCAGCGGGTTCACACTGGGGAGAGGCCGTTCACCTGCTCAGACTGTGGGAAGGGATTCACTGAGTTAACTAGCCTACAAGCGCACCAGTCAGTTCACACTGGAGAGAGGCCGTTCACCTGCTCAGTGTGTGGGAAGGGATTCACTCGGTTAACTCAGCTGAAAGAACATCAGAGCGCTCACACTGGAGGGAGACCATTCTCCTGCTCATTCTGTGGGAAGGGCTTCACTCGGTCATCTGACATAATGGCACACCAGCGAGTTCACACCGGGGAGCGACCGTTCATCTGCTCGGACTGTGGGAAGGGATTCACTTGCTTATCTAATCTGAAAGTACATCAGAGAGTTCACACTGGGGAGAGGCCGTTCACCTGCTCAGTCTGTGGGAAAGGATTCACTCAGGCATCAAACCTGCAAGAACACCAGCGAATTCACACTGGGGAGCAGCCGTTCATCTGCTCGGACTGTGGGAAGGGATTCACTTGCTCATCCCAACTGAAGGTACATCAGAGAGTTCACACTGGGGAGAGGCCATTCACCTGCTCAGACTGTGGGAAGAGATTCACTTGCTCATCCCAACTGAAGGTACATCAGCGTATTCACACTGGGGAGAGGCCGTACACCTGCTCAGACTGTGGGAAGGGATTCACTCAGTCATCCCAACTGAAGGAACATCAGCGAGTTCACACTGGAGAGAAGCCATTCATCTGCTCGGACTGTGGGAAGGGATTCAATTGCTCATCTAATCTACAGAGACACCAGCGAGTTCACACTGGAGAGAGGCCGTTCACCTGCTTAGACTGTGGGAAGGGATTCACTGAGTTAACTAGCCTACAAGCACACCAGTCAGTTCACACTGGAGAGAGGCCGTTCACCTGCTCAGTGTGTGGGAAGGGATTCACTCGGTTAACTCAGCTGAAAGAACATCAGAGCGCTCACACTGGAGGGAGACCATTCTCCTGCTCATTCTGTGGGAAGGGCTTCACTCGGTCATCTGACATAATGGCACACCAGCGAGTTCACACCGGGGAGCGACCGTTCATCTGCTCGGACTGTGGGAAGGGATTCACTTGCTTATCTAATCTGAAAGTACATCAGAGAGTTCACACTGGGGAGAGGCCGTTCACCTGCTCAGTCTGTGGGAAAGGATTCACTCAGGCATCAAACCTGCAAGAACACCAGCGAATTCACACTGAGGAGCAGCCGTTCATCTGCTCGGACTGTGGGAAGGGATTCACTTGCTCATCCCAACTGAAGGTACATCAGAGAGTTCACACTGGGGAGAGGCCATTCACCTGCTCAGACTGTGGGAAGAGATTCACTTGCTCATCCCAACTGAAGGTACATCAGAGAATTCACACTGGGGAGAGGCCGTTCACCTGCTCAGACTGTGGGAAGGGATTCACTCAGTCATCCGAACTGAAGGTACATCAGCGAGTTCACACCGGACAGAGGCCGTTCACCTGCTCAGTCTGTGGGAAGGGATTTACTTTGTCATCGTACCTACTGAGACACCAGTCAGTTCACACCAGGGAGTGGCCATTCATCTGTTCAGTCTGCGGGAAAGGATTCACTGAATCATCCTCCCTACAGAGACACCAGTCAGTTCACACTGGGGAGACGCTGTTCACCTGCTCAGACTTTGGGAAGAGATTCTCTCAGCCATATCAACCAAATATGCATCATTGAGTTCATCGAGCTGGGATGAGGCTGTTCACCTGCTCTGAATGTGGGAAGCAATTCACTCAGCCATCTAAACTTATGTAACTCTCGCTGAGGCTAGAGTTAATAGAGGGGGTGATAGCAACCCCCCACCCCCCAGCCCAATCTTATCTAATTCTACTTTAGTCTGTTTTTTAAGCTTGGCTGAATAAGAAATCATCTGACCACGTAAAAATGCTTTAAATGTATCCCATATAATTAATTTGGACATACCCCCGATATCATTAAAATGAAAGAATTATTTTATCTGGGTTTCAATAAAACCGACAAAGTCAGAGTTTTGCAAAAATGTCTGAGACATGTACCATGTTGGGTGGGCAAGAATGACATAATGAAATTCAAAACACAAACTCAAATGTGCATGATCAGATATAGCAATGGCGTCATATTCACAATTTTTATCACTAGGTAAGAAGCAGGGACCGATTATAATATAATCAACCCCCAAATATTTTTTTATAAACATGTGAAAAGAAAGAATATTCTCTGTTATCAGGGTGCAGATATCTCCATAATTCAATCAATCCAAGATCGATCAAAAAGGAGTTAATAAGTGACGCAGAGTGATTTGGAAGTCGCTGATTGGTTGAGCTCTTTTCAATCATAGGATTTAAACAACAGTTAAAATCCCCACCCATTATCACATATATTCATTTGAATCAGGCAGTAAAGCAAATACCTTTTTTTAAAAGAAGAAGGATCATCTAAGTCAGGACCATACAGATTGACAAAAACAACTTTTCTGTTACAGATCACTCCTTTAACAATTAAAAATCTACCCTTCGAATCTGACTTAGTATCCTCGTGAATAAATATATTAGATTTAATAAAGATGGACAGGCCTTTAGTTTTACTCTGCGAAGTAGAGTGGAACTGCAAACCTCTCCACCATCCAAAAAAATATATTTTGATCTCCCACCCTGATATGTGTCTCTTGAGCAAAAATTGTATCAGTTTGGAATCGGTTAATAGTTTTGTCTTTTTCTCATTTAATAGGATGATTCCAAGCACATACATTCCAACTTATTACATTAATCCGTTTAAATACCATATTATAATTTTATTCTACTTTATACCTGCACAGAGCACATACCAATATGGGATGATCAAAAATGGTGGTGATGAAGAATACAACCACATAGAAAACACCCATGATCCAGAACCACCCAAGAGGAAAAAACTCCTAATTCTAACCCCACCCACCTCCCTGAAAGCCCAAAAAAAAAAGGCAAGCAACCTAGGATAGCATACGAAGCCAGGGACCGCTCTGTCTGTACAGACTCTTGATGCCCAAATTACTGAAGACGAAATTCATAAAGCTACTTTTCCAATGCAATCTGGTAAGGCCCATGGACTTGATGGCTGTCCTGTAGAATGTTATAAAAAAAAATGGAAAATTGCTTTTTCTGGATATATGTTAGAAATGTTTAAGGATTCTTTTGTGAAAGGTGATTTACCCTCTACTTTCTGTGAGGCTTTTATTTCTTTAATTCTTAAAAAGGATAAAGATCCTACTAACTGTGCCTCATATAGACCTATTTCATTATTGAATGTAAATGCTAAGATTCTGTCAAAGATACTGGCCAATCGGTTAGATAATATTTTAAGTAAAATTACTTTAAAGATCAAACAGGCTTTATAAAGGGTCGTTATTCCTTTTCAAATGTTCGGAGACTACTTAACATTATATATTTGTCCTCTTTTAAAACTCCACAATGTGTCGTTTCTTTGGAAGCTGAAAAAGCATTCGATTGAGTCGAAATAGTTATTTAATGTTTCAGAGAAATTTGGCTTCGGTGTTAATTTTAATAATTGGTTTGGAATGATATATAAAGCTCCTATTGCTACTGTGGTCAATAACAACTGTAGGTTTCCTTTTTTTCAGATTTCATGGGCGACAAGACAAGGTTGTCCATCAAGTCCTTTGTTATTTAATTTAGTGTTAGAACCCCTTGGTATTGCTCTTCGTGAAGCTAAAAATATTCATAGGATTTTTGTGAATGGACCATTCATAATTTTTCTCTTTACGCTGACTAGTTATTGGTTTATATATCTAATCCCAAAGAATCTATTCCTGCTTTGCTAAAATTATTCAATGAATTTGGAGATTTTTCAGGATATAAAATAAATTTGAGTAAAAGTGAATTGTTTCCTTCAAATGAACCTGCCTCTATATATGATAATACTCCTTTCAAAGTCACAGATTCTTTTAGATATTTAGGTGTTATAATCACTAAAAAATATAAGGATCTTTATAAAGCCAATTTCGTTCCTTTGGTAGACTCTATGAAGTATTTATTTAGTAGATGGAGTCCACTTACATTTTCACTTGTCGGTCATATTCCTATAGTTAAAATGATGATTTTACCAATTCTTTAATATTTATTTCAGAATATCCCTGCTTTTTACTAAGACATTTTTTGATCAGATTGATTCTATTATTTTATCTTTTATTTGGAATAATAAAAGACCAAGAATTAGTAAATGTCACTTACAAAAGTTGAAAAGGGATGGAAGTCTCGCTTTGCTGAATTTAAGAATGTATTACTGGGCTGTTAATGTGCGATACATGTCCTTTTGGTTATATTGGGTTGATAAGAACGATCGGCCAATTTGGGTAGACCTGGAATTGAAAGCTGTGAAACAGTTTTACTTAACCTCGTTATTGGGAGTTGCTTTACCTATACAATTAGCTAAAGTTGCTAATTTAAACCTATACTCTGTGATTAAGCATTCTTTACAAATTTGGCTCCGGTTCCACAATTTTTTTTTAATTTTAATCTTAAAAAAATTAAACTTTGTGGTTTAATTTATCAAAATTACCTTTTTGAGCCTTCTTTGAGTAATACATTTTTTTTTACTTTTTGATGCATAAAGGTATTAATTCTTTTTTGGATTTATTTAAAGAAGATAGATTGATGTCTTTTGAACAATTAGTTGATAAATATTATCTTTCATACTCACACTTTTTACAATACCTTCAAGTTAGACATTTCTTACAAAAATATTTAAGTAATTTTCCTTGTGTATTGGAGGTTGACATGTTAGATACTATTATGAGTATGAACCCTTCGATGAAGGGTTCTATTGGAAGAATTTATATATTTTTTTATTACAATGGGATAGGTGTTCTTTATTTAAGATTGAACAAGATTGGGAGAAGGAACTCAATTTATCTTTTATGACGGAGGATTGGACACGGATTCTGAAGCTGAACTCTTCTTCGATATGTGCTAGTCATTTAAAATTGTATATCGTTACCATCTGATGAAGGAGAGACTGTCTAAAATATTTCCTAATGTTGATAGTTATTGTGATGGATGTAAAACTGAGACAGCCATGCTGACACACGTGTTTTGCTCTTGTTCTATCCAGGAACAGTTCTGGAAGTCAGTTTTTTTTTGACAATTTCTAAAGCCCTTAAAATTAATTTACAACTTAACAAATTAACTGTGCTTTTTGGAATAATTCCTCAAAATATCTGGTATCTCTATATCTGACGAACATGTTATTGCATTTGTTACATTGATAGCTCGGAGGGCCATTTTGTTGAAGTGGAAGGATACATCAGCTCCCACTTTGTCACAATGGTTCTCTCAAGTGATGCTATGTCTTAGTTTGGAGAAAATTAGAAGTTGAACCTTTGAACCTTTATTTGATTTTGAGAAAGATGGGATTCATTTGCTTGTTAATATCATTTGAGTTAATTGGTAGATTTCCTCCACGATCTAATTGTAAATTTTGGTATGTATTTTTTTTTTCTTGCTGGCAGATTGCTGTTTATTTTTTAGAAGCTTTTTGTATGACGCATGGCTCCGGGTTGTACACCTAATGGGGTTTCCCCCCACTTTTTCCTGCTGAGTAGGGTTTCTATTTATTATCAACAAAATTTTTCAATCTAGAAAATAATGTTTTTTTTTCCTTGAGACATTGTAAGTGTTGCTTACTTTGATGTACTCATGTTATTTTTGAATAATATAATAATAATATAAAGATTTGAAAAGAAAGAAAGAAACTGCCGAGATACAGTCGGCTATGGACCAGGTGCTGATAAATGGGACCAGTGTAGAATTGATGAAGTTCCTGTCTCTTCTTCCATTAATGTTGCCTCCTTATGGCAAAACTAACCCTCTCACTGTGTCAGAATCAGTGATTAAATCCGGCCCCAAACACTGTGCTTTTATCGCTGCACATTGTAACTTGAACCATCTCACTGAGGGTCTGATGGAGACACAACCTCTGCCCTCTGCACATGTGGTCACATCTCCCCTGCTTCTGACATTTCAAATACACTCAGAATGGTTTTCTGATTCAGTCTGAAGGTTATGGTACATTCAGCTCATTGTCAGACCTGACAAACCATGTCTTCGCACAGCTGGTTCCACCTGTTGGTGTGTCCTCTTTCCTCCACCTCCAGGGAAGCTGCATCTCCACACAAACTCCTCACTTGAGATGATTGTCTGTACCCGTGACACAGGAAATCACATCACTGTCACTCTCCTGATACCATCCGGGAAGCGGTACCGCAACATTAAAGCCAGAACCAACAGGCTCCGGGACAGCTTCTTCCACCAGGCCGTCAGACTGATGAACTCACGCTGATCTGAGTGTACTCTATATTACATTGTCTGTTTTATTGATTATAAACTGTTATAAATTACTATGATTGCACGTTGCACATTTAGATGGAGACGTAAAGATTTTTACTCCTGATGGATGTAAGAAATAAAGTCAATTCAATTGAGTTCCTGATTCCGTGTCTGAGCTGCTCGCCTCCGGGTATCCTCCGTCAACAAGCTTCTTCCTCAGTCACCATCTGTCAGATTATAAAAAACAATTAAAACGATCTATCAGACAGCTCCTGTACCCCTCCACCCCTGAACAGGTTCCCCTGTTACAACTCTCTGCTCAGCCCCTTCCCTATTCCCTTTCCCTTTCAGACTCCCGATGTGCCAGCAGATCCGAATTCACCGTGTGGACATTTCTACCCCACAGGAGGCTGTACAAACCCGTGTCCTTCTCTGATGCACAGCTCAGTGACCCCAATCCCTGTCTGCACTCGCAGCCCATGACGGTGACAGCTGTCCTAGACTCTGTAACTCACAATCTTGTAACACAGAATCTTGTTCACAGCAAGTTTAGACAGTCATTAATATGAAGAGAGAATTGTTGTTTCCTGAAAGGACAGGCGAGCGAAGCTGTCTGATCCAATTCACCAGATGGTCCGGTGTTTACAAGTTAATTTGTCCCGGGACCCACACCCACACCCACTCATAACCCCGACCCACACAGACAGACAGACTGTCCCTTCGCCCCAAACCCCCTGCACAACCACAAGGAATTGATCCACGGCCCGGGCTCGGTCGCAAAGTGAAAACCGGGGCTGAGGAGAGCCCGGAGACAAACACCCCGCTGCCCACTCCACCAACAACACGGCACAGCCGGACACATCTCACAACACCGGATCCGGTCCCGATGAAACCCGAATTTAATTTTGTTGTTCCAGATCGGACCCAACAAAAGGTGTTTTAAAACTGAAGCGCTCCCCCTCACGTGACGTCACACATCAGACCCCCCCCTCGCCTGACGTCACCCATGGTCTCCCCGTATCTGCTTCTGCTGTCACGAGCACGGTGCCTTACGTCACACACGCGCTGCTGTGCTCGAGCTTTTTCGGTTTAACGGCTGAGCTACTGAGCACGAGCCACGACCCCCTCCCGATCAGTCGACAGAGGAATTGAATTGATTGCAGAGATGCGCTATTCCCATTGGTCTGAAACGATGTCAATCACTGGTTACAACCAATAGTGGAGGCGGACCAGCCGAGAGGGCGTTACCCCGTTAAAGCGGAATAAAATCTTAAAGTAAATGTTCCGCTTTCTGATTTATTTCCATTTCCCTCCGAGGGAAGTTGGGGCGTTTGTGAAGCGTCTCCTTCGGCCGGAGTCTGATGTATCGCTGAGAGGTAGGAGGAGACCGCTCGGCCCGTCGGTTTGATGCCGGTTCCCCGGGGAGGGAGAGGGGGATTTTATTGAAAGGATGAAGACGGTGAGAGAGGGGGCGGACAGGATGTTTGTCCCGGTGGGGACAGGAGGGGCTCATCTGTGGAAATGTCTGAGCCCACGGTGGTGGCGAGCAGAGGGATTCACCACATTGGGGGGCAAACACCGGCAGACTGTTGCCCTGCAAGCGGGGCCAATGGTCCGGGCAAAGTGGGGATGGGAGCGGTGTTGGGGGCTCCGGGTCTTATTGAATGACAGGACTGTTTGGAGGGGCCGAGTGGCCTTCTCCAGTTCCTGGTCTCTGTGTGTTTAAATACAAGGAATAACCAGACCCTTCCCGGGCCTGCAAGATGTCCCAGTCGGTGTTGTAGGGACTAATGCTTTGAACCCAGTTGTTCCCAAGCTGTGTCAACGATTTGGCTGAGAGACCAAATCCAACATTTCCAAATCTGTTACTGACACAAAATGTATGTTCATAGAAACATAGAAAACCTACAACACAATTCAGACCCTTCAGCCCACAAAGCTGTGCCGAACATGTCCTTACCTTAAAATTACCTAGGGTTACCCATAGCCCTCTATCTCTATAAGCTCCATGTACCTATCCAAAAGTCTCTTAAAAGACCCTTTCGTATCCGCCTCCACCACCATTGCCGGCAGCCCATTCCACGCACTCACCACTCTCTGAGTAAAAAACTTACCCCTGACATCTCCTCTGTACCTACTCCCCAGCACCTTAAACCTGTGTCCTCTTGTGACAGCCATTTCAGCCCTGTGGAAAAAGCCTCTGACTATCCACACGATCATCTTGTACAGCTCTATCAGGTCACCTCTCAATCCTCCAGCTTGAACTCCATCTGTCACTTCTCAGCCAAGTTTTGCATCCTATCAATATCCCGCTGTAAGCTCTGACAGCCCTCCACACTATCCACAACACCCCCAACCTTTGTGTTATCAGTAAATTTACTAACCTACCACTTCCTCATCCAGGGCATTTATATAAAGAGTAGGGGTCCCGGAACAGATTCCTGAGTCACACCACTGGTGACCAACCTCCATGCAGAATATGACCCGTCTACAACCACTCTTTGCCTTCTGTGGGCAAGCCAGTTCTGGATCCACAAACCAATGTCCCCTTGAATCCCATGCCTCTTTACTTTCTCAATAAGCCTTGCATGGTCTACCTTGTTAAAGATCATCTGAAATCCAAGCCAACATCCACTGCCTCTGCTTTATCTATACTGCCTGCTATTTCCTCAAAGTATTCCAAGAGATTTGTCAGACATAATTTCCCCTAAAGGACTCCTGCTGACTTTGGCCTACTTCATCAGGCGTCCCCAATTACAGTACCCAAAAAAACTCACCCTTAATACACACAAACACCTTCCTGACCACTGAGATCAGCCTAACGGTCCTATAATTTTCTTTCTTCTGCCTCCCTGTCTTAAAGAGTGGAGTGACATTTGTACTTTCCAATCCACCAGAACCGTTCCAAAATGTAGTGATTCTTGATACATCATTACTCATTACTTTAAGAGAAAACTAAGGGGGAAATTATTTGATCAGAGGCGGGGAGAGTGTGCAACCAGCTGCCAGAGCAAGTGGCAGGGACGATTTCAACCTTTAAGAGAGGTTTGCTTTGGTCCATGGATGAGAAGGATATGGAGGGCTATGGTCCAGGTGGAAGTTGTTGGAACTCGGCAGATTAATGCTTTGGCACAGACTAGATTGGCCGAATGGCATTTTCCTGTGTTGTGGTGTTCTATGACTCTAATGCCTTCACAATCTCTTCAGCTACCTCTTTCTGAACCCTGGGGTGTTCACGTTCTGGTCCAGGAGTCTTATCTACATTCAGGCCTTTTAGCTTCCAAAACACCTTCTCTCCTTGGTAAAAGCATGTATCCTCACTTCTGCCCCACATACTCCCGAATGTTTGGCATTTATGTAATAAATTTAATGACACAATTGTAGTGTGTGACTTCAGTCTGCAGGAGAATTGGGAAAGTCAGACTTGTGTGAGATCGCAAGGAGGGACTGCATTGAATGCATACAAAATGGCTTTTTAGAGCAGCTGATGTTTGAGCCTACTCGGGGAACTGCTATCTTAGATTGCATGTTGTGTAAGATGTGGTTAATGTAAAGGAATCATTAGAAGGCAGTGATCATAATATGATTGAATTCCTACTGCAATTTCTGAGGGAGAAGCATAGGTCACATGCATAGTATCACAATGGAACAAAGGGAATTACAGAGGCATGAGAGAGGTGATTCCCCAGGTGGATTGGAGAAGGATACTGGTGGGGATGACCAGAGCAGAAATGGCTGACGTTTCTGAGAACAGTTCATAATGTACTGAACAGATATGTCCCGCAGAAATAGTTCTCAAACAGCGGGGCTAGGCTACCGTGGCTGACAAAGGGAGTTAAGGACTGTATAAAAGTGAAGGAAAGTGCATATAAGGTAGCAAAAGTGAGTAGGAAGTTAGATAATTGGGTAGCTTTTAAAATCCAAAACAGGCAATGAAAAAAAGCTATTTGAAGAGAGCAAACTAGACAATAATATAAACCATTATAATAGTGGTCTCGGCCTGAAACATCGACTGCACCTCTTCCTAGAGATGCTGCCTGGCCTGCTGCATTCACTAGCAACTTTTATGTGTATTGCTTGAATTTCCAGCATCTGCAGAATTCCTGTTGTTAATAGTGAATTATTATCTGATTGGGGAGAAGGTTCAAACAACAGAAGTACAGAAGGAAATATGAGTCCTTGGGGCAAGACTCCCAGAAGGTTAATTTACAGGTTGAGTCTGTGGTAAAGAAGGCAAATGCAATGCTGGCATTTAAAGTGAAGTAGAAAATATAAGCAAGGAGATAATGCTGATAATTTATAAGGCACAACTTAGGCTGCACTTAGAATATTTTGGACCCATATCTCAGAAAAGGTGTGTTGTTATTGGAGAGAGTCCAGAGGATACTGAAGAAGATGATTCCGGAAATGAAGGGGTTAAGATATGAGAAGCATTTGCCAGCCTTGGGCCTGTACTCCTGCACTGACTTATGTTTAATAAATGCAGATGATGGGTGGTAAATCTCACTGAAACCCACCGAATGTGGAAAGGTCTGGAAAGGGTGGATGAGGAAAGGACTTTTCGTATGGTGTTTGTAGCCATAACAGAGGGCACAGCCTCAAAACTGAGGAGTGACCTATTAGAGTAGTTAATGAGGATTTTATTTAGTCAGAGAGCAGTGAATCTGTGGAATTCTCTGACACAGATGGCAGTGGAGGCCAAGTCTGTGGCTACATTTAAGGCAGAAGCTAATAGTTTGCTGATCAGTCAGGGCATTACAGGATATGCCAAGGAAGCAGGTGCATGGGGCTGAGTGAGAACTGGGATCAGCCATGATAGAACAGCGGAGCAGACTTGATGGGGCTGAATGGCCTAATTCTGCTCCTATGTCTTATGGTCTTATACTGCTCCTGTTTTACACAGTGAAGACTGACACAAAATACTCATTACGCTCGGCCGCTATTTCTTTGCTCTATTACTGACTCTCCAGCATCATCTTCCAGTGGTACAATACCAACTCTTCCCTCTCTTTTACTCTTTATAGATCTGAACAAAAAACCTGCCAAACAGAGCTCAATAGTTAACAAATACAACAAAGGCAATAAACACTTTCATCAATACTGACATTGACTTTTTTAATGAAAATATCTTGGTCCCATTTCAATCATTAAAATTTACAAAGATAAATAAGAACTTTAGAAAAGACTATTTATATTCAAACCCACTTAGATTAACACTACCTTGGACAGAAGGGAGAAGAGAAATAACACACATGAAAAAAAAAATCACACAACAGTCAAATAAAACTTCTAAGTATATATTTTCATCAAAAATGAACAGGATTCAGCACTCCAGGTGTGTATATGAAATCGTGATAAGAAATACAGACGAGAAAACTTCAATGAGAGACGAACTCAGAAAAATGAATCACCACTATGGAAGAAAACATTAACCAGTGGAATGAGTATGACCCTCCATGGGAGACATCCCAACGATCTGAGCAGACGAGATGGTGACAAGGAAGCATCGAGCACCTGAATGAGAGTTGGAGACCTCTTCCCAGAAACAGAGGGGTTCCTTGCAGAAATACAGGACAAGGTGGTTAACAAAAAGAAAGAAAAAAAATCGAAAATACATGAAATATAAACAAACAAGGCAATAAGTGCAGAAAATGCTAAGAGAAACCAGACTCAATCCAAAACATGCCAGGATCCTGCAGAAGTTTAACTCAATCTGATTACTTACAGAGGTACAATAAAGTGGCAGATATCATTCACTAAAATTTTGCTTTAAAGTACAAACTCATGAATGTCCTCCATCACTTCATAAAGGTACCATAAATTCAAGCCTGATCCAGTTTTAGAGTCAAAATCTTACAAATCATATGATAATAAATACATTACTTCAGATAGGACCAACCATAAAACCATCCAGATATAATATTATAGGATAAACAAGCAGGAACAATTCACTCAATAGATATAACCATTCCCAACACACATATGTTCCTCGACCAGAGGAGCACCTCACCACAGGTATTGTTTGTGTCATCAGTCACACAACGGAAAGATTTTCTCGGTCAATCAGCTTCCAAACGTTGCTACTCTGTCATTCGTTGCCATGCCCCGCTGTTGATTCCCTTCTCCTCATCATACCCTGACCATCATCCAGAGCCCCAAACTCTGCCCTGTGCAGACCTGCCTCTGGTTTCTGACCCTGCTTCATTGAACATCCAACTAATAGTTTCCCATTCTGCTTTCAGTCTTTAGAGGACAGTGGTGTTTTCTAACAACCCTTCTGAAGCAGAGAAAATGACCCATAATGTGGAAATGAGTCATGAGTAAGGAGGTTAATAACCAATGTCATTCTTCCTCAGGCCAGAGATTATAGGGACGAAGAACATCTCAGACAGAACTGCAGTCAGCTCGACTTCTTCAGACTGCAGAGAATGCAAGGGAAACCTCTTCACCCACAGAGTGGTGACTGTTTGGAACCAATCACCAGTGGGAGAGTGAGAGATGAACAACAGGGCAGGATTTAAAAGGACTGCCGTGGAACTGAATCACTGGCAGGGTCCAGCCAGCCTGAGCTGATTCTCTGCTGTAAACTAGGTGTGTTATAAATTCACTAAGTACCAGAGACAGAGTTTAAAATAGAAATGACTTATTTGTCTCAGATCCAGAATTTTAAACTCCAGTCCCATTAAAGGTGAATATGCAGCAGAAGAAACTCCTCCCATGCCCAGTGACCAGGGTGCAGAACTGGGTGTGGTGACCAGCAGCAATAATTGCAGAGTTCAGCACCGATAGTCATTCTCGAAATTGTATTCAGCAATGGTGATGGACAAATATCCAGCAAGCAGCTTATTGAAACTTTCTCCCCAGTGTGAACCCGGCAGTGTGTCACAAGTGTAACATGCTGTAGGTTTCACTGCTAATGTAACGGCCTCTCTGTAATATTTCAGTGCTGAGGTAATGGTTTCTCTGAAGCAGCCCTATTTAGATAATGACTAGAGATAACAGGGATTTGGAGTGCAGGGCTATCCAATGAAAAAAATGTTCTTTCTTATGAGTCTGGAAGAGAGATTTTCATGGTCTTTTGCTGGGGAGAGATGAGAAGGCACGAATGGTGAGAGTGGGCCCTTTTTCTTTTTTTTTTGTTTACTTTACTAACCCTATAGTCAAAGTAAGTATTATAAAGAGCAATCGTTTAATCACATATTGTGTACCATTTGTTATTTTGGGATACTGATTTGTAACAGGGGACACATCACGCAGCATCCACCCAAACGAGATTTCGTAACTTGCCCGGGCTGGGAGGCTATCAACCCTTATATTAAGCTGCTAGCTGAAGCGAGAGTTACATAAGCTTAGATGGCTGAGTGAATCGCTTCCCACATTCACAACAGGTGAACGGCCTCTCCCCAGTGTGAACTCAATGATGCACATTTGATTGATTTGGCTGAAAGAATCTCTCCCCAGAGATTGAGCAGGTGATCGGCCTCTACCCAGTGTGAACTCGCTGGTGTTTATGTAGTTGGGATGACCAAGTGAATCCCTTCCCACACACAGAGCAGGTGAATGGCCTCTCCCCTGTGTGAACTCGCTGGTGTCTCTGTAGTTGAGATAACCGAGTGAATCCCTTCCCACATACTGAGCAGATGAACGACCGCTCCCCAGTGTGAATGAACCGGTGTTCTTGAAGGTGGGATGACTGAAAGAATCCTTTCCCACAGTCTGAACAGGTGAATGGCCTCTCCCCAGTGTGAACTCGCTGATGTACCTTCAGTTGAGATGAGAAAATGAATCCTTTCCCACAGACTGAGCAGGTAAATGGCCATTTCCCTATGTGGGCTGACTGGTGTCTCAGTAGCTGAGATGATAAAGTGAATCCCTTCCCACACAATGAGCAGGTGAACGGACTCTCCCCAGTGTGAACTCCCTGATGTACCTTCAGTTTAGATGAGCAAGTGAATCCCTTCCCACAGTCCGAGCAGGTGAATGGCCACTCTCCAGTGTGAACTGACTGGTGTCTCAGTAGATGAAATGACTCAGTGAATCCCTTCCCACAGTCCAAGCAGGTGAATGGCCTCTCCCCGGTGTGAACACTCTGATGTACCTTCAATTTAGATGACTGAGTGAATCCCTTCCCACAGTCTGAGCAAATGAACGGCCTCTCCCCAGTGTGAACTCGCTGATGTACCTTGAGTTGAGATGAGCAAGTGAATCCCTTCCCACAGTCTGAGCAGGTGAATGGCCTCTCCCCAGTGTGAACTCGCCGATGTACCTTCAGTTTAGATGACCAAGTGAATCCCTTCCCACAGACTGAGCAGGTGAACGGCCTCTCCCCAGTATGAACTCGCTGGTGTGCCACTAGGGTGGATGACTGAGTGAATCCCTTCCCGCAGTCTGAGCAGGTGAACGGCCTCTCTCCAGTGTGAGCTCTCTGATGTACCTTCAGTTCAGATAACCAAGTGTATCTTTTCCCACAGTCTGAGCAGGTGAATGGCCGCTCCCCGGTGTGGACTCGCTGGTGAGCCATTAGGTCAGATGACCGAGTGAATCCTTCCCCACAAATTCAGCAGATGACCAGCCTCTGCCCAGTGTGAACTGACTGGTGTGTCCACAGGTGGGAAGACTGACTGAATTCCTTCTCACACACAGAACAGGTAAATGGCCTTGTCCCAGTGTGAACTTGCTGATGTACCTTCAGTTGAGATGACCGACTGAATCCATTCCCACTGTCTGAGCAGATGAATGGGATCTCTCCTGTGTAAAATGACGGGTGTGCCAGTCGGTCAGATGATCGAGTGAATCCCTCCCCACAGTCTGAGCAGGAAGGATGATCGAGTGAATCCCTTGCTCCACTTCTTAAATATCTGGACAGAGACAGAAAAACTGGTGTGTTGTGTTCGAGATTTCCGTAGACAAATTCCTTGTCATTTTTAACCTGTAAAAAGATGTACAAAATCGTCAATGGGTTTAGGACAACACTGCAGATGAGATCACTTGAATCATCAAGGTGCAATCTGGAATCACACCGTTACAGTGAGGTTCAACCCAAGTTGGAGAGAAATCATCTTCTAACTGGGCACAGTGCTGGCATCTGGAATGACCATCAAATTCTTTGATGATTTTCCTGTCTCTATAAGAATGGGGCATTTCTGCCATCTCCAATCTGTGTCCTGGCTCAGTTTGACTCTCTCCATTGGTATTATTCCCTGTTCCCACTGAGCTGTCCCACAGTAACTGAAACAATCAAATGCAAATTAGCTGGAAGCGCACTCCACGCACCCACCACTCTCTGTGTAAAAAAAACTTACCCCTGACATCCCCTCGGTATCTATTTCCAAGCACCTTAAAACTATGCCCCCTCGTGTTAGCCATTTCAGCCCTGGGAAAAACGTCTGGCTATCCACACGATCAATGCCCCTCATCATCTTATACACCTGAAAAAGGCTCTAAACATAAACAAGGAAATTATACATTGCTTTGAGGATTTTCCAGAAGTATACAGAATTATGAGGGTACAGATAGGGTAAATGCAAGCAGTTTCTTCCACAAAGGTTGGGTGGGATGACAACCAGAGGTCAAGCGTAAGTGCGGAAGGTGAAAATTTAATGGATCAAGTGGAAAAGCTCTTTACTGAAATGGTCGTGAGAGTGTGGAATGAGATGTCAGCACAAGTGGTGAATATGAGCTCGATTTCACCATTTCGAAGGCGTTTGGATGGGAGCCTGGATGGTTGGGGTATGGAGGGCGATGGTCCCGGTGCAGGTAGATGCATTAGACAACTTAAATGTTTTTTTGGCATTGACTAGATGGGCCAAATGGCCTGTTTCCATACTGAACTTCTCCATGTTTCTATGACAGAGAAGCTGGCCAAACTTGTTTGGAAGGGAAAATGTAGGAGTGACAACGGAGCAGCAAAGGCTGGAGTTTCTGGGAGCAATTCAGGAGCTGAGTGATTGATACATCCCAAAGAAGTGGAAGCATTGGAAAGGCAGGAGGACACAACCGTGGCTGAAATGAGAAGCCAAAGCCAACATAAAAGCCAAAGAGAAGGCAAAATAATGAGCAAAAACTATTGGGAAGCTTTTAGAAACCAACAGAAGATGACCAAAGAAAAAGTCAGATGAGTTCAGGGCATGGAATTATGATATCGTAGTTATTAATGAGTCTTGGTAGCACCCAACAGTCTGAGGCATTTAGAGGAACAAAATATTCCGGGCCTCAATATCTCTTGAAAACCAAGGTTCCCTGCACCAGTTACCTTTCAACTTTTATTTTGGCAGACACCCTCAAAATTTCACTCCTGAAGGCCTCCCACTTACCAAGTACTCCTTTGTTAGAAAACGGCCTGTCCCAAACCACACTTGTCAGATCTTTTCTGATACCATCAAAATTGACCTTTCTCCAATTTAGAATCTCAACCCGTGGTCCTGACCTCTCTTTTTCCATATTTACTTTGAATTTCATGGCATTATGATCACTAATTTCTGTCACTAGCCCTGGATCATTTCCTAACAGCTTATTGTACACTTCTACGTCGGGAATTCTACGTATTGATTAAGGGCACACTTGACAAACTCTACCCCATATAGTCATTTTATAGAATGCGAGTCCCAGTCAATATATGGACAGTTAAAGTCAGTTACTGAATCAACCTTTGTTTCTTTGCATGGTCTGCGATTTCTCTACAAATTTGTTCCTCTAAATCCCTCAGACTGTTGGGTGCAACTAAATCCCAATAATGGCTACAATATCATAATTCCCTGTCCTGAGCTCATCTGGCTTTCCTACGATGCTTCTTGCATTGTGATTTACTCAGCTCAGAACATTCATCGCACCATGCTCAATCATTTGATTGCTGACTCTATCTGAGGTCTGAACAACATCTGACTGGTGTCAAGAAAACAAACTCTCCCTCATTGTCACAAAAACAAAGGAGCTGATTGTGGACGACAAGAGGAATGGGGACAGGCTAACCCCTATTGACGTCAATGGATCTGGGGTTGAGAGGGTGAACAGCTTTTAAGTGCCTTGGCATAAAACACCAAGGATCTGACATGATCTGTACATACTGGCTGTGTTGTGAAAAAAACACAGCAGCATCTCTTTCACTTGAGACATTTGAGGATGGGATGGGGTCCCAAGCCCTAAGAACTTTCCACAGGAACACAATTGAGAGCATCCTGACTGGCTGCATCACTGCCTGGTATGGGAACTGTACTTCCCTCAATCGCAGGACTCTGCACAGAGTGGTGTGGACAGCCCATCGCATCTGTAGATGTGAACTTCCCACTATTCAGGACATTTACAGAGACAGGTATGTAAAAAGGGCCCGAAGGATATTGGGGACCCAATTCACCACAACCACAAACTGTTCCTGCTGCTACCATCCAGGAAACGGTACCACAGCAAAAGGAACAACAGGCTCCGGGACATCATCTTCCACCAGGCCATCAGACTGAGTGATTCATGCAGATACAATTGCATTTCTGTGTTATATTGACTGTTTTATGTACAAACTATTTATAATAAGTTACAGATTGCACATTTAGACAGAGATGTAACATAAAGATTTCTACTCCTCATGTATATGAAGGATGTATGTAATAAAGTCAATTCAATTCACCCTCTCCACTATCTGTTCTGTCATTCCGGCTCCCATTCCCCCAACAACTTATTTTAACCACATCACCCCTCCTCCCACACTAGCTCTAGCAAGCCTTACCATTAGGATATTAGTCCCCTCTTGTTCTGTTCCCCTAACTAACGATTCCCCTCTCACCCCTTTGACCAAGGCCAGCCTAGAGAGGAGAGAAGGGCAGGAACGTCAGTCTAATTTTCGAGCTGATAGAGAAACAAGGGATCCTGAACCCATGTCTGGCATACCGATCCTGTTTGAGGGCAGTGATGAGGAGTGGGCACCCACTATACAACCCCCCCACCGCCGCTTAATGCCTACTGCTCAAATGCTTACCAATTAAGTTAGCCAACATGATTAAATCTTATAATATGGATTGGCCTGACAATGACCAAAATTGAATGTGATGAGCTTTAACATATTATTGAGACCCGGGTTTCGAATCCCAATCAACCCCCAAGAGAACTAATATTAAAGCTGAATATTTTCAGCGGGTAGAAGGACACGAGCGGGCTTTATCTGGGGATCAGAAATACGAACAAAAACCTACCAAGGGACAGGTGGAGACAACAACCTGTTTAGAAATTGACAAGCAAGGATACTTCCTACCATGAGTACAACCCCTCAGGAAGACCCCAACGTAATATTGCAAGTTGCTGGAATTCCAATTCTATTTATGATTGATACTGGGGCAATGACAACCACTCTCCATAAGGAAATAGTATTGGAAAAGAGATTCCGGCTATCAGACGCTGCAATCACTCTGTCTGGGTTTGAAGGCACGGAACGTACATATTCACGTACCCAGCCACTGCAGGTAGATTTCCATGGGAACTAGTGTGAGGTTTCATTTACAGTCACCACCAGTCGGGGGTGTAATCTAGCAGGGAGAGACTTGCTCTGTCCATTGGAAGTCGAGATTTCCAACACCCCAGTGGTGGGCACTTTGCGTTTGAACCCTTTCTGCCAGCGGCCGACCCTCATGTGACTCTGTGCTATGACCCTGTGGGGTGCTCAACTGAGGAAAGCCAATACTATGCACCCTTCGAGGGACAGAAGTTCCCAGTCACGGTGATTGGAGAGGCTATAGGAAGAGAGGGCACTGCATTACTGGCCGAAGTTCTGGATTTCCTTTGGCGACAGACAGGACTGGTGGTTCCCCATATCACCATTAGGGTTTACCCTGGGTCAAGCCAAAAAGCCTGGGTTCCTTGCCTACACCTTAATGAAACAAGCCTCCAGCACCAAGGGAGACTGGCAAGAATTGGTCGTGGGCCAACTCCGATACTGGAAGGAGTCTGAGGTGAGGACGAGACATCTGGTAAGACAGTCTTTTAATATTGACCGAATTCAAGCTGTTGTACCACATCTCTGGGCAATTTCAGATCATGAAGTCGGCAGCATCAACTGCACCCCTGTCCAGATCACCGTGGAGGAAGGACAGACTCTAGTAATGCCACCTTTGTAAACAATTTACTCACCGCTCTGCAGCTACCTCGAGTTTTGACTATTATTAAATGTGTGGCCCACACCCACATGTTCGACCGGGTCACTAAAGGCAATGCTTTAGCAGATTAGCCAGCGAAAAGTGTGGCACAATTCTTGGTAGTTGTAGTTCCCTCGGGTTCCCGTCATGCAACCTTCTGTGACTTAAGCAGAAAACAACAGGAATTCTGCAGATGCTGGAAATTCAAGCAACACACATCAAAGTTGCTGGTGAACGCAGCAGGCCAGGCAGCATCTATAGGAAGAGGCACAGTCGACGTTTCAGGCCGAGACCCTTCGTCAGGACTAACTGAAGGAAGAGCTAGTAAGAGATTTGAAAGTTGGAGGGGGAGGGGGAGATCCAAAATGATAGGAGAAGACAGGAGGTGGAGGGATAGAGCCAAGAGCTGGACAGGTGATTGGCAAAAGGGATACGAGAGGATCATGGGACAGGAGGTCCGGGAAGAAAGACAAGGCGGGGGGGGAGGTGGGAACCAGAGGATGGGCAAGAGGTATATTCAGAGGGACAGAGGAAGAAAAAGGAGAGTGAGAGAAAGAATGTGTGTATAAAAATAAGTAACAGATGGGGTACAAGGGGGAGGTGGGGCCTTAGCGTAAGTTAGAGAAGTCGATGTTCATGCCGGTTTATGTGACCAGAGTCCTTCTTTTTTGCTTTCAAGAAAAAGGTCTGAATGTTGTCCACTGATTATCCGTGTTGCTTCAAATTGTCCCTGGATGGATGGACACCACTCTCTAGTTTCAACACTTCATGTCCCTCACTCTTCCCCGAGGATCCCTACCAACCTCATCGATTGCCATCTGCAACATTGTTCATTCCGTTCAGGAGGCTGAAACACTCGGTAACCTCTCGAAAGCATCACATAGAGTAGACTAGAAACACATACATGCTGTTATATAATCCAACATGTTAGCGCCAGAAACATGCAAGGGTTGCGCCAGACAGAGAACACATTGAATAACAAGCAATGTTGCTGTTCAAACACATTGAAAGATTCAATGTTATAACACACCACAAACTATTAAACTTACTCATAACATACAACCCGTCAATGGGATACTCAACTCGGAGCCATAAAATTGACAAGTAAATCTAACACTGCAGACCTACAAACCTACTGATGTATCATTAGACTAATGACCATCTCAGAATCACGTCGTGAGAGCAATGACGGCTTGATGTTTATAAGAGTAATTCGTTCCAGATGTTTGTATTTGCAAGGATTTAAAACTCTTGGCGTTTAAAGCACTTTATCTGAGTGCAGATTTTCAGAGTCATTGATAACCTGAACATTATGGTCACCAGGTTTTTAATTCAACTTCATTATTAAAATGCAGCGAGGCATCAATGGCTCAAAAACATTGACTCGCAGCCTCCGTCACGATGCCTCACAAAAAATAATACTAAAAGCGACACAGACAAACTGTGAGAGGATCTCCGCAGGTCAGGCAGCTTCTATGGGAATGAATAAACAGCCTAAGTGTCGGGCCGAGATCCTTCTTCTGGAGCGGGAACGAAATACTGAGACGCCAGAGTGTAAAAGTAACGGAGGGGGAGAAGGATACCTGGATGGTGGAGGCTACCCAGACAACGTATAGGGTGTTTCTCCTCCACCCTGAAGGTGGTCTCATCGTGGAACAAGAGGAAGCTGAGGAATGACATGTCAGAACAGGAATAGGAATCGGAATTAAAATGTTGGGACTGCGGGAAGATCTGTTTTTGGTGGATGGAGCTGAGCTGCTCGACGAAATGGTCTCCCGATTAACGATGGGTTGCCAATGTAGGGAAGGCGTCTTCGGGAGCATTGGCCACACAGACTACCGCAGTGCATTGGTAGGTAAATAATTGCCTCGCCTGGAAGGGCTGTTTGGGGACAAAGACTGGTGGTGAGGTAAGAGGTGGATGGGCAGGTGTAGCACTGTGGCCGCCTGCAGGGATAAGCGCCGGGAGGGAGATGAATGGTGAGGGACGGAAGAGAAACGGAATAACGGAGGAAGCGATCCCCGTGAAAAGTGGAGAGTAGTTGCGGGGGTCGGTGATGGGGAGGTAAACCTAAGTTTGTTTGTACGATCTCTTTGGAGACGGTGGAAGTTGCAAATTATGTTTTTTGGGTGCGGAATGGGTTACGGTCGGAAACTTTGTCACATGGTGTGGGCAGAATTATCTGCGGCTTAATGTGAAAAAGACTAAGGAGCTGGTGGTAGACCTGAGGAGAACTAAGGTACCGGTAACCCCTGTTTCCATCCAGGGGGTCAGTGTGGACATGGTGGAGGATTACAAATACCTGGGGATACGAATTGACAATAAACTGGACTAGTCAAAGAACACTGAGGCTGTCTACAAGAAGGGTCAGAGCCGTCTCTATTTCCTGAGAGACTAAGGTCCTTTAACATCTGTCGGACGATGCTGAGGATGTTCTACGAGTCTGTGGTGGCCAGTGCTATCATGTTTGCTGTTGTGTGCTGGGGCAGCAGGCTGAGGGCAGCAGACACCAGCAGAATCAACAAACTCATTCGTAAGGCCAGGGATGTTGTGGGGATGGAACTGGACTCTATGATGGTGGTGTCTGAAAAGAGGATGCTGTCCAAGTTGCATGCCATCTTAGACAATGTCTCCCATCCACTACACAATGGACTGGGTGGACACAGGCGTCCATTCAGCCAGAGACTCATTCCACCGAGATGCAACACTGAGCGTCATGGGAAGTCATTCCTGCCAGTGGCTATCAAAATTTCCAACTCCTCCTTTGGAGGATCAGACACCCTGAGCCAATAGGCTGGTCCTGGACTTATTTCCTGGCATAAGTTACATATTATTATTTATTTATTTATGGTTTATATTGCTACAGTTATACTCTGTTCTTGGTTAGTGCAACTGCAACGAAACCGAATTCCCCCCGGGATCAATAAACTGTGACTATGACTATAATATTTTAGGATTTGCAGGAAACATAAGGACTATGGGGTATCTACCACATAATAGTAATAATAATAATAATAATAATAATAATAATAATAATCAGCATTAGTCTTGGCCCAAAATTCTAAAAGTAATCAACTGCACTCACCATTCATGTTTTCAGAGAAGCACAATCCGTTTGCTGTTGTGATTGGTGACGAAAACAGCAATGATTTTCTAGATGTCAAGTGCTTTGATCCTCTGGCTGTTTATGGCCAACAGGTCCAAGTTGCAGTTCCGAGCATCGCCGCTGTTACACCTTATGCAGTTTCTGAGACGTCTGAGGCAAGTGAAACTCCGTTTGCGTGAGTCAGATGTCACAGGTAGAGTTCTGTAAACTGATGGGTGTAACAACAGTTCTTTTCTTTGGGTTTCGCCCACACTCCGACGGCCAGACTGAATGAACCAACCAAGATACGTGGCCTTTGAAAGATCTGCTGAATGATCTGACCAGTTGATGTGCGCAGAGTTCGCCCTCAACACCTTCCAACTTTCGGCGCAGGGAATTTCACCGTTTAAGTGCCAGTTTGGTTATCCACCGCCTCTCTTTTTAGAATAAAAATCCAAGGTTAGGTTCTCCGCGGCCGAAGATCTCCTCCAACGCTACAAGCACAAAATGCTTACGGGAAGAGCGATTTTGCTTACTTCCCGGAGAACAGAGACAAGGACTAACTGAAGGAGAAGTCAGGGACTGGTTTATAAGTCTGAGACTGGTGGCGTGCCGTAGGGTGCGGTGTTGGCTCCTTTGTTGTATGCAATCTATGTCAATGATTTGGATAATAGTGTGGGTAACTGGATCAGCAAATTTGCGGATGACACCAAGTTTGGGGTGCAGTGGACAGCGCGGAAGTCTATCATATCTTGCAGCGGCATTGGGATCAACTGGAAAATTGGGCTGAAAAAATAATGTCAAGTGAAATTTAATGCAGAATAATGCACTTCGGTAGAATCATCCAGGGTAGATCTCCCACGGTGAACGGTATGGTACTGAAGATTGTGATAAGACGAAGGGATCTCGGAACACAGGTAAGTAATTAGTTGAAAATAGCGTCACATGTAGATAGGGTCGTAAAGAAAGCTTTTGCCACTTTACCCTTCATAAATCAATGTATTGAGTACTGAAGATGGGATGTTACGTTGAAGTTGTGTAACAAGAGTTTGAATCAAAATTTGGTGTATTGAGTGCAGAAAAGATGTAAACAAAGATTAACAGTGCAGCGAAAATGCTCAATGATCTTGCTGGGTCTGGTGGACCAGAGTTATGGGGATCAAATGAATAGGACAGGATTGTATTCTTTAGAACGTAGAAGACTGGGAGGAGATTTGATAGAAGTATACGCAATTATGTGTGGTTTGACAAGGTGAATGCGGATTCCTGTCACAGTATGTGGACAGGCCGACTAGGGGGAATGCCATACTAAATCTAGGACTAGGTAATGAACCGGGTCAGGTCACAGATCTCTCAGTGGGTGAGCATCTGGGGGACACTGACCACCGCTCCCTGGACTTTAGCCTTGTCATGGAAAAGGATAGAATCAGAGAGGACAGGAACATTTTTAATTCGGGAAAGTCAAATTATGAGGCTATAAGGATACAACTTCTGGGTGTGAATTGGGATGATGTTTCTGCAGGGAAATGTACTATGGACATGTGGTCGATGTTTAGAGATCTCTTGCAGGATGTTAGGGATACATTTGTCCCGGTGAGGAAGATAAAGAATGGTAGGGTGAAGGAACCATGGGTGACAAGTGAGGTGGAAAATCTAGTCAGGTGGAAGAAGGCAGCATACATGAGGTTTAGGAAGCACTGATCAGATGGGTCTATTGAGGAATGTAGGGAGGCAGAAAGGAGCTTAAGAAGGGGCTGAGAAGAGCAAGAAGGGGGCATGAGGAGGCCTTGGCGAGCAGGGTAAAGGAAAACCCCAAGGCATTCTTCAATTATGTGAAGAAAAAAAGGATGACAGGAGTGAAGGTAGGACCGATTAGAAATAAAGGTGGGAAGATGTGCCTGGAGGCTGTGGAAGTGAGCTAGGTCCTCAATGGATACTTCTCTTCGGTATTCACCAATGAGAGGGAACTTGATTATGGTGAGGACAATATGAGTGAGGTTGATGTTCTGGAGCATGTTGATATTAAGGGAGAGGAGGTGTTGAAGTTGCTAAAATACATTAGGACAGATAAGCCCCCGGGATCTGACGGAATATTCCCCAGCTGCTCCATGAGGCGAGAGAAGAGATTGCTGAGCCTCTGGTTAGGATCATTACGTCCTGGTTGTCCACAGGAATGGTACCAGAGGATTGGAGGGAGGCGAATGTTGTCCCTTGTTCAAAAAAGGTAGTAGGGATAGTCCGGGTAATTATAGACCAGTGAGCCTTACGTCTGTGTTGGGAAAGCTGTTGGAAGAGATTCTTAGATATAGGATCTCTGCGCATTTAGAGAATCATAGTCTGATCAGGGACAGTCAGCATGGCTTTGTGAAGGGCAGATCGTGACTAACAAGCCTCAGAGTTCTTCGAAGAGGTCACCAGGCATATAGATGAGGGTAGTGCAGTGGATGTGATCTATATGGATTTTAGTAAGGCAATTGACAAGTTTCCACACGGTAGGCTTATTCAGAAAGTCAAAGACATGGGATCCAAAGAAATTTGGCCAGGTGGATTCAGAATTGGCTTGCCTGCAGAAGACAGAGGGTGGTGGTGGAGGGAGTACATTCAGATTGGAGGCTTGTGACTAGTGGTGTCCCACAAGGATCTGTTCTGGAACCTCTACTTTTTGTGATTTTTATTAACGACCTGGATGTGGATGTAGAAAGGGTAGGTTCGCAAGTTTGCAGACGACACAAAGGTTGTTGGTGTTGTAGATAGTGTAGAAGATTGTCAAAGATTGCAGAGAGACATTGATATGATGCAGAAGTGGGCTGAGAAGTGGCAGATGGAGTTCAACCCGGAGAAGTGTGAGGTGGTACACTTTAGCAGGACAAACTCCAAGGCAGAGTATAAAGTAAATGGCGGGGTACTTGGTAGTGTGGAGGAGCAGAGGGGTCTGGGGGTGCATGTCCACAGATCCCTGGAAGTTGCCTTAAAGGTGGATGGGGTAGTTAACAAAGCTTATGGGGTGTTAGCTTTCATAAGTCGAGGGATACAGTTTAACAGGCGTAATGATGCAGCTCTATAAAACTCTGGTTAGGCCACACTTGGATTACTGTGTCCAGTTCTGGTCGCCTCACTATAGGAAGGATGCGGAAGCATTGGAAAGAGTACAGAGGAGATTTACCAGAATGCTGCCTGGTTTAGAGAGTATGCATTATGATCAGCGATTAAGGGAGCTAGGGCTTTACTCTTTGGAGAGAAGGAGGTTGAGAGGAGACATGATAGAGGTGTATAAGATAACAAGAGGAATAGATAGAGTGGATAGACAGCGCCTCTTCTCCAGGGCACCACTGCTGAATACAAGAGGACATGGCTTTAAGGTAAGGGTTGGGAAGTTCAAGGTGGATATTAGAGGAATTTTTTGTTTACTCAGAGGGTGGTTGGTGCTTGGAATGCACTGCCTGAGTCAGTGGTGGAGGCAGATACACTAGTGAAGTTTAAGAGACTACTAGACAGGTATATGGAGGAATTTAAGGTGGGGGGCTTATAAGGGAAGCAGGGTTTGAGGGTCGGCACAACATTGTGGGTCGAAGGGCCTATACTGTGCTGTACTATTCTATATGTTTAATTAGGCGTTTTCCACTGAAGTTGGGCGAGGCTACAACCGGAGGTCATGGATTAATGGAGAAAAGAAAGACATTTAAGGGGATCATGAGGATTAACTTTCTCATCCCGAGGGTGGTGACAGTGTGGAAATAATTGCCAGAACAGGTAGTGCAGGCGAGCTTGGTTTCAAATTTTAAGAGAAGTTTGGATTTGTACAAGGATAGTAGCGATAGGGAGTGCTACGGTATATCGATAGAAATTGACATTTTAAGCGATTTTGGCAGGCAATAATGGGCCGAATGCTCTGTTTCTGTTCTGTACTTCTCTATGACTCTATGATTGTCTTCAGATTCTGCCTGTTTCAGCAACTGTTATTGATCAGGTTAATATATCACGTTTCAGAGAGCGCGGGACAGTAGAACCTTGGGGTCCAAACAAGAAATAATCAGAACGCAACCGGAGCCCACAGCAGTGGGTAGCTACGATGAGGAATATGAGCTGAGATAATTCCTATATTTAGCGCCCATTGGACGTTCATGCCAAATAACATCAGCCCCAACAATTGTCTGTCCGGAAATAGAGACGGCATACTATCTGAGGGAATCGATTAAAGTGTTCAGTTTGCAATTAACTCAGAATCGTGGCGAAAACCATGTTAAAATTCTACAAATACTATTTGCTCTGCTGAGACATTCTTAGAAAATCGTGGAACCACCGGCGTACTAAACCAAAGGAGAAAAAGGCCGCCTGGAATTTCCGAGGCCAACGGAGAGTTGGAGGCATGAGATGAGATGAGAATTAGATTGTGATTGTGATCCGTACTCCGTCTTTCCACATAGTTGAGGTCTCACTTTAACCAAAGAGTGTAGAATCTCATCTCCCATATTGTTCATTTCTTGAAGAGTCTCATGAAGGACGAACAATTTAATGAAGGGCAGGGTCATTGGAAGATAAATTATTATATAGTGAAGGAATAAAGTTCTGGGATGTGCTTTTTAGGTTTCAGAGCAGTAACGAAATGAGTAGGTGGGGAAGGGCCATTGTATTTTGTACACCGGATCTCAATAAAGCATTTCATCATATCATAGATGGTATAAGGATTTTGCAAAGCTTGGGTGCGGTATCTTTCATATAACACTATTGTCCACTTGAGATCAACAGCTTTCAATTACCAGTACCTTTCGTAATTCGCCTTCAGTTGAGTCTCTGGCAGTGGATATGGCAAGCAAATGTGTGTCGACGTATGTTGTCAGAAGTTTAAAAACGAGGTCTTGCAGATTGAAGAGAATCCTTGCACTGACCACGCTGTTCCTGATTTTCCTTGAAAAAACATCCCCCACTTGTATATATTTTAGACTTAGTAAATGATACGTCACCAGAATTTGATGACGTCTACCCGATTGAAATCTTGTCAATACTTATTGCGGGTCTTTTGTTCAAAACTTCCATTTATAGTGTTGACAGTCAGGCAGAATTTGGTGGGCAGCCGATAGCGAACATGTTTGCTGAGTCATAAAGCTAAAGATCATCGTAAAACTGAACCGGAAAGCTGAATAGAATCCATATTACTGTTCAAAGATAAACGCTCAAAATACATGTATTATCAAAGTACAGAGATGACAGCATACACCACCCCGAGTTTCATCTTATTGAGGGCATTCACAGCAAATATAAAGAAACGCAATAGAATCAATGAAGAACTACAGACAACAGACAAGCAGACAATGTGCAACCGACAACAAATTGTGCAAACACAAAAATAAATAATAATAATAAGAATAATATTGGAGTAAATAGGACATGTGTTATAAATTATTGGAACTGAATTCATAGTTTGTAGAATCAGCTCAGTATTGGAGTGAGTGAAGTTATCCACTCTGATTCCAGAGCCTGAGATTTGAGCGGTACAAACTGTTGCTGAACCTGAGGCTCCTATACACCCCACCGCGCGTATAACAGAACTTGGTTAGAAGACGTGCCCAATCTTTGCAATCTTCCAGCAAAGCAGAACGGCTGCCGTGCCTTCTTTATAAGTGGGCAATAAGACCATAAGATGACGATGGCATTCGTCTGTATTGAAGGACAATGGAAATGTAATGCGCGAAGGGTCAGTCCCTTGTCGAGCTGGGACGACTGCTATGACTGTCCAGTTCAATTTTAAAGCAGCAGCGCTTGCTGTAGTTCTGGAGGTGAATACCGTGCCAGTCTGTGGGGGCGATCTATCTCATAATTAACTGCTGCCTCCCGTGTTGGTCCTGTCGCTGCGAACATGCGAACAGAGGCATTGGAGCGACCTCTCCAGGTCACAAATTGGGCGCAAGGTGCGGAAATCTTGGGATACCAAGTCGTCAGGATCCCCCTCCCGACCTCATCAGTGTAGTCCGATGGAAAGGGAAGCAATGTGTTCGGCACACGCTTGGCTGCAAGAGCTGTCTGATAGATGATTCGTTCCGTCCAGCGCCTTAAGAGTTCCACTCTAGATTTTCCGGTAGACGGTTTACTTGAATTCCCTGGTGAGGAATTGTCTATGAACATTGTTTTCGCGGACTTTGTAGAAATAGAATTAAATCCATATTTTGCCCTGTTACTGGAGGAATGTGGGAATTTGACTTTATTGGACAAAGATGAGGAGATGATGCTATTCGCATTTATTTAGATGAATGAGAGGATTTTTATCCGCTTGTTTCGATAAATGAGTTGAGCGGTTGCTGGTAATGTACAACATAACGAAACATCTTGGCAGCAATGTGGAAAACATGTTGGCTGCTTTAAGGGGGGCTGAAACAGGTGAAAATGGGTAGGGTTACTTTTAAGAGGTGGGATAGTGTGTCTTTGGGATCTTCTTCCTCAAAGTTTCCAAAGCGGAGTCTTTTTGGTGTGTTTAATTCCACAGAAGACAGATTCTTGACAGACAAGTGAGTGACGTGTTGCAGGCGGTGGCAGGCTTGGGCGTTCAGAGCACAGTTCAGTCGTGATCCTAGAATCATAGACACTGGCAGAACAGGACTGAGAGGCCGAATGTCCTGCTACTAATGAATATGCCAGCAGAAACTTCCGACAAATAGACCCGGTGAATTTAATATCCAGAGTTTTTCCATCAGTCACAGATGAGAAACGGTTGATGTATGTGTAAAGTAAATGCGATGTCAGGCAAATTCACCAGCGGAAGATTGTCTTAATTTCATCTGATTGCTGCGATCTGTAAGTGAACAATAAACTGAAGGAGAAGGGTTTACTTCTCTCGCTGTCAACTTTGACTGGTAGTTATCTCCGGGAGATGGTAATCTCGGCACAGCCGCGTCACAGTCGGACCACTATCCTCATGTTCCAACTGAGAACAACTGTGAACGTTGGCTTCAAAGCGGGTTGGCGTTAAAATCAATGGAAGTCCACACAATGGGGGCACAGTTGAATCTGGAGAAATGAAATCTCCACTGTTGAAAAGAAAACATTAATCCAAACGCATAATATTTCATCTGAGTTCACGGCGGGCTTCCTTCTGCTGTCTCTGTGCAATAAACCCACAGCGATCTTTGCCCTGAACTGCCACTGAGGTTTATATTCTGAGAATAAACTGGACCCAAGGTGAACAATATATCAAAGCGACGAAACCAACGAGCGGAACCAGGATTGGGGTTGTTCTTCCTCTCTGGAGCAGATCAAATTATCCAGAGAAAGGTAATCATTGCATCATGCTCTGAAGTATTAATTCTGGCTCGGACCACAGTTTAGAAAGACTCATTCAGGCAAGATGAGTCTTTGTGTGGTTCAACACAAGCGTTGTGGAACAGGGTGTGGGGTTACATGCTGGATAGACTGAAATTCAGGTTTATCAGCGTGTTAGCGACTGAACCTTGCCCAGGGTGTGATCACTTACTGTTAGGGCCCATAAAATTCAGATGCTCGGATTCGCTGAAACCAGAGGCAGGAGTCCAGCGGCAGGTAAGCACAGGGTTGGTACTGGGCTGTGTCATGGTGTTTTAATAACCACACTCGCCAGGGCAGTATTTCCACTATTGCTACCATATCAATATTGTCTTTAAAATCGCGCGGATTTGCCATCTGTTGCTTTATTGCTCTGATTGTGCATTTTTTAGGAAAGACTAGATGATGTGGCAATGATATTTATATTAACAAATATTGTATTAATTCTCACTGGCCGCAGACAAAATTAGGCAATTCTTCGTTCAGTGGGCACTTTAACATGTACCTCCTGTACTTGGTAATGTGGCAACTGAGTGCATGTCCAGGGGCTTCTGCTGTTGTTACCCGTCCGCTTCAATGCTGACCGCGCCGCCTCGTTCATCAACCTCAGCTTGTCTTTGCTGACTTAGTAGAATTAGAGGGAACACGATTTTGTCCTCTGGTACTGGATGAATGGGGGCATTTTACTATATTCGCTGGTATTAGATAAAGACAGGAGGTTGATTGTATTGGCTGTTATTTAGATGAATGAGGGGAGATTTTATCCGATGGTGTTTACATAAATGAATCCGGTGGTGTTCAGATCAATTAATTGCCGGTGACGGTGAACATCACGCGGTGTCTCGTCAGGAATGCGGAGACCATGTTTACTGTTGTAGCGAGACCAGAAAGAGATGGAGAGATGAGGTTATTTTTATGAAGTGGAGCTAGTGTGTCTCTGGAATTCTCTTCCTCAAAGGGAAAGAGAAGCAGCAGGGGCAGTTAGATCTGGGACAGGGAAAACAATACTCCAAATGCATCGTATTTCCTCAGAGTTCACAGCGCCCTTTCTTCTTCTGTCTCTGAGCAATAAATCCACAGCGATCTTTGCCCTGAGCTGTCGCTGTAGTTTATAATCTGATAATAAACAGGTTCCAAGCTGAACCATAAATCAAAGCGACGACAGCAACAGAAGTGGACCAGGATTGGGGTTGACTTCCTCTCTGGAGCAGGTGAACCTTTCGAGAATAACATAAACATTGCTTCCGCAGTGAAGTAGTAAGTCTGACTCGAACCTTATCTTAGAAAGACATTCAAGCAAAATGAGTCTTTGTGTAGTTTAACACAAGCGTTGTGGAACAGTGTGCGGCGTTACGTGCTGAATAAGCTGAAGTTCAGGTTTATGAGCGTGTTATCGACTGAACATTGCTCAGGGTGTGTCCTCGTACTGTTAGGACCCATAAAATTTAGATGCTCGGATTCGCTGAAAACAGACTCCGGAGTCCAACACCAGGTAAGAACAGGGCCATAAAGAGAAATGATATCGTGTTTTATTACCCCGCCTATCACGATAGTATTTCTAGAGTTTCTACCATTTCAATATTGTGCTGAAGATTGCGTGGATTGATATATAGGTGTTTTATTTTATGCTGTGTATTTTTCTGTGCGCAAAGACGGTATATATCTGGCAGTGGTATTTAAAATAAAAAATCCTGTAGTAAATCTTAGTCAGTTGATAAAATTCTGGACGTCTACACTCAGTGGGCAATTTTTATCTACCTCCTCTACCTAATAATGTTGCCACTGAGTGTATGTTCGGGGTTTACTGCGACGGTACCCCGTCCAAATCCAATATTCGGCGTTCAGTAACGCTCTTCTGCACTCCGCTTTTGGAGCGCATGGTTGTTTAAGTTACTGTCGCCTTCCCCTCGCATTTAATCAGTCTGGCCAATCTCCTTGATCTCTCTCATTAAGAAGGCGTTTTCACCCTCAGAACTGCTACTCACTGGATTTCCTTTTGTTTTGTTTTCGCACTATTCTCTGTAAACCGAGACTTTTGTGCGTGAAAAGTCCCAGGAGATGATAAGTTTCCGTAATGCTCATTCCACCCTGTCTGACACCAGCCATCATTCCACGGTCAAGGTCACTTAGATCGCATTTAATCCAAATTTGGATGTTTGCCTGAACAACAACTGAATCCCTTAACTATATCTGCATGTTTTTATCCTTTGAGTTGCTGCCACGCGATTAACAGATTCCCATTAATGAGCTGGTGTGCTGTTGTACCTAATAAAGTGGCCATTTAGTTCTTTTACCATTTAGACAGGCCCTCAGAGATTAAAGGAACTAGGGCTTTACTCTTTGGAGAGAAGGAGGATGAGAGGAGACATGATAGACGTGTACAATATAACAAGATAGAGTGGACAGCCAGCGCCTCTTCCCCAGGGCACAACTGCTCAATACAAGAGGACATGGCTTTAAGGTAAGGGGTGGGAAGTTCAAGGGGGATATCGGAGGAAGGTTTTTTCCCCCACTCAGAGAGTGGTTGGTGCGTGGAATACACTGCCTGAGTCAGTGGTGGAGGCAGATCCACTAGTGAAATTTAAGAGACTGCTTGGCAGGTATATGGAGGAATTTAAGGTAGGGGCTTATATGAGAGGCATGGTTTGAGTGTCGGCAGAACATTGTGGGCCGAAGGGTCTGTACTGTGCTGTATTATTCTGTGTTCTATGTTTACCTATCTCGAATATGGACAAAGGTGAGACTTGGGGCTGATTTTTGCGATTTTCCTGTTTCCAACAACAGGTTGTCGCTGACAAAGCAGTGGACTGTTACAAGTCTGAGGAAACCCGGAGAGATAGACAGTCACTGTTCCCTCTGAGCCGCGCCGGTGTGCGGCTGCGTTGTAATTGAAATGCTCCCGTCACAGAGCCGTTGTTGTAGCGCAATGGATTTGAATGCAGCTGGTATAAGGCTCATGAAACCGGAGAGCTTGTCTTTTGTTGTACTGTATTATATCATATCCTTCCATTAACAGATAAACTCAAAAGTTTTTTTTGTCGGTCCATTCTAAATATTCATAGATGCACATTCCAAAAAACAAGATAACAGAGATGCCGCGCGTTTCACAGGCCCGTGTGAAAACTTCTGGCTTAGAGCAATGGTTGATCCACGCAACAGCAAAAATACTAATCAGTGGAAACATTGAAGACCGGACCAGGTTAGATTTTATGCATATTATTCACGAATGAATGTGATACATTATCGTGTTTCATTATACTTTATTTTGCTATCCTATTTTATATTATTGGCTAGCTTGCCTTTATATTTCACCTTCTCTCTGCTTATTCCTTTTTTAATTTGCCTTCTTTTGATTATTAAAATGCTCCCCAATTCTCTAGCGTCAACTATTTTTCCTCTCCAGGATAACATCTTAAATCGGTATGTTGATAGTCCAACAAAAGCAGGAGCTGTACTGAACCTGGTGTTGGGTGATTATGCTAACTAGATGCCCGACCATTTGGAGATGAACCGTTAGGGCAGAACTCCTCAACTTTAAGGGAGCTATAGAGAATAAAATTGTAAACTTTGAGGGAGGGTAATGAATTGGATCAAGGTAAATTACGAATTCATAACGGAGGATCTAGTGAGAGCTAATGGGAAACAACTGTTTCTGGCAAGTCCACATCTGACATGTGGAGGGTGTTCATAGTCCATCTGCACGGGAAGTACAGGATGGGTACATTCCTGTACGAAGACATCACGAGATTGGCAGCGTAAGAGAACCTTAAATGTGAACAGAAGTGATGAATTTAGTCAAGCATGAAAAGGAAAAGTATGTAAAGCTTAGGAAGGTTGAATCAAACAGGGCCCTAGCGGATGTGTGTGAGGACCTTAATGAGTAACGTACTTCAGTATTTACCAAGGGGGAAGGACGTGGAGGATAGAGAGATCAGTGCCGAGAGCACCAGTACACTCGGGCATTTTGAAATAAAACAGGAGACACTGTTGGGTCTCTTAAAATGCATTATGACATACATGTCTCTAGGACCTGATGGGTTATACCGCAAGTTACAGAGGGGCAAGTGAGAGATTGCTGGGGCCTTGATCAATATCCTTGTGCCCTGCCAAGCCACAAGCAAACTCCCGGAGAACTGAAAGAGTACCTCATGTTGATTCATCATTCAAGACGTGATCATTGATGAGCATTGAAACTGCCGAGATACAGTCGGCTGTGAACCAAGTGCTGATAAATGGGACCAGTGTAGACAGTGAGTGGATGGTCAGAACCCCTCACTATAGGAAGCATTGGAAAGGGTACAGAGGAGATTTACCAGGATGCTGCCTGGTTTGGAGTGTATGGATTTGTCACAGTGGCGTGGGTATTGGGGAGCAATGGTGGACCCAAATGCAAGACACATCTTGTGAGGTTACTTAGGTTTAGTTTATTGTACGATACCAGGAGAGCAAGACAGAAACAGGAATATCGAACAGGATAAGGACTCGGAACTGAGACAAGGCTGGGACCAAGGGTCTGGGCTTGGACTCTGATTCGGCTCCCAGAACTAGGAGATACGAAGAGGCTAGGGTATGGACTCCGAGCCCGAGACTGGGCAAGGACCCATTACCTGGGTCTTGCCTCGGGCTCGGACCCCAGAACCAGGCATGGACATGACATGGGCTAGGGAGAGGAGGAACATGGAAAACAGAGCCTCGGTCTCGGGAGAGCAAGTACCTGAAACCTTAGACACATACACAGAACAGAGAGCCGGGACCCCTCTTTGGGTACAGGACATAGGGCCGGGACTCGCACACAGAACAGAGAGCCGGGACCCCTCCTTGGGTACAGGAGTTAGGCCCGGGACTCTTGACCCTCCGTGGGGCAAAGGCAAGACGGCCTAACTTACCCCCACAGAGGCGAGGACCAGACAAGACATAACCCCCCGCGGAGCAACGGCGAGACGGCCTGACTTACCCCACGGAGGCGAGGACAAGGCAAGACAAGGCCAACACGAATGGACACCAGATAGTACCTATCTAGCTCCGGTGATGGAACTAGACCGAAGTGCAGGCGGGGGCTGCAGACGAGGGCTAGAGGCGAGAGGGACAGAAAAGGGTTTCTGACAAGGGGGTAGAACAGGAAACACAGACCGCCAGTGCCAGGACATGACTCAGAACTGGGAAGCCGCCATGGCCAGGACATTACATGGTACTTGAACGCCGCCAGGACCAGGACTTGACATGGTATTTGAACGAGGCCCAGAGCCAGGTCTTGACTTGGAGCCTCTGGGTAGTGGCGCGCTCTCGACTCGGCCCGGGAACAGAAAACAGCGGTTCTTCATTCCCTCTGGCGGGTTAACTAACGGACCTACCTTGATGAGGAAACTTTGCAGGATCACTTCAGCGAGGTAACTGGACTGGGTTGCTCCGGTGAGGAAGGGCAAGCTACTGGCAGTCGCTTCGACAGAGACTAGGCTTACTCCAGCCACCGTGACTTTGCAGACGCTTCCTCCCCGAACAGCTGGAAGCCGGAGACTATAAATTACCGGTTCAGCCGAGTGTCAATTGCCTCTAATCACCTAAATCGAGGGACACGGGAAAACAGGGAATCAACAGTCCGGATCGTAACATAAACAAGCTAAATTTAAAGGGACCCCGATCCAGAGCATGACAGGATTATGATCAGAGATTAAGGGAGCTAGGGCTTTACTCTTTGGAGAGACGGAGGATGAAAGGAGACATAGTAGAGGTATAAAATATATTAAGAGGAAAACATAGAGTAGATAGCCAGCTTCTCTTCCCCAGGTCACCACTGCTCAATACAAAGGGACATGGCTTTAAGGTAAGGGGTGCGATGTTCAACAGGGATATTAAAGGAAGGTTTTTTTACTCAGAGAGTGGTCGGTGCGTGCAATACACTGCCTGAATCAGTGGTGGAGGCAGATACACTACTGAAATTTAAGAGACTACTAGACAGGTATATGGAGGAATTTTGGGTGGGGGTTATATAGGAGGCAGGGTTTGAGGGTCGGCACAACATTGTGGGCCAAAGGGCCTGTACTGTGCCGTACTATTCTTTGTTCTATCTATATTCTATGTATCAAGCATGGCCGGCCAAATGCCTGTTTCCATGCTGTGTGATCCACTACTCTGCACATGCTAAATTACGATGGTGGCACCACAAGGCATTGACTTCAAAACTCCACACCCTTCTGATGGAGACACAACCCCTGCCCTCAACACATGCGATCACATCTTACCTGCTTCTGACATTTAAAATACACTCAGAATGGTTTTCTCATTCAGTCAGAAGGTTATATTACATCCAACTCGTTCTCAGAGCTGACAAACCATACCCTCCCACAGCCGGTTCCACCTGTTGGTATGCCCTTTCATCCCCCTCCAGGGAAGCTGCATCACCATAAGACCGCCTGCCAATGAGGCATTGATTTATCCATTTTAGAATCTTTCCTGAAATCTCCTGGGTTCATAGATTGTTAAGCAGGCTCGAGTGTGCAACCTTGTCAAAGGGCTTTCGAAAATCCGAGTACACTACATCAACCGATTCACCTTTGTCTCCTGCTTGATAGTTCTTCAAAGAATTCCAACAGATTTGTCAGACAAGATTTTTCCTTGAGGAAACCATGCTGACTATGACTTATCATGTTTCTCCAAGTACCCTGAGACCTCATCCTTAATAATGAACTCCAACATCGTCCCAATCATTGAGGTCAGACTGACAGGCCTATAGTTGCCTTTCTTCCGCCTTTCTCCCTACTTGAAGAGTGGAGTGTCATTTGCAATTTTCCAGTCTTCCGGAATCAGTCTGGAATCTTGTGATTTTTGAAAGCTCTTTAATGCCTCCAAAATGTCTTCAGCCTCCACTTTCAGAACTGTGAGGTGTACACCATCTGGTCGGAGTATCGAATCTACCTTCAGATCTTTCAGTTTCCCAAGAGCCCTCTGTCTAGTTACGCAATTCATGACCCCGAAAGCTGGAACATCCACCATAGTGCTAGTATCTTCCACAGTGAAGACAGGCGCAAAATACCTATTCAGTTCTTCCGCCGTTGTGTTGTTCCCCATTGCTACTTCTCCAGCATCGTTTCCCAGTGGTCTGATATCCACTGTTGCCTCTCTTTTACACTTGATATATCTGAAGAAACTTCTGGTATCCTATGTAATATTATTGTCGCTAAATTTCATATTCCATCTTTACCTTCTTCATATCTTTTTTCAGTTGCCCTTCTGTTGGTTCTAAAAATAACGCAATCCTCTCATTTCCCACAACTGTTTGCTCTATTGTATGCTCTCTCTTTGGCTTTTATGTTGGCTTTGAGTTCTCTTGTTAGACACGTTTGTGTTAGCTGGCCAACTCCCCTCTCATGCCTCTGCAATTCCCTTTACTCCACGGTAACACTGATACATCAGACTTTAGCATCTCCTTCTCATATTTCAGGGCGAATTCTCTCATATTATGATTACTTTCCCCTCCGGGTTCTTATATCTGAAGATCTCTAATCAATTCTGGTTCATTGCACAACACCCAATGCAGAATAGTTGATTCCTGACTCGGCTTAACCACGAACTGCTCTATCGCGTAGGCATTCTAGAAACTCCCCTCTTGGGATCCAGCATCGACCTAATTTTCTAATCTACCTGCATATGGAAATCATCTATGGCTATTGTAATCTAGCTCTTTTGGCATGTATTTTCTATATCCCTTTGTAATTTGTAGACCACATTCTTACTACTGCTTGGAGGTCTGTGTCTAATTCCCATCAAGGTCTTTTTACCCTTACAGTACCTTAGCTCTATCAACAATGAATCAGCACATTCCAACACTATGTCACCTCTTTTTAATGAATTAATTTATTTTTTTTACCGACGGAGCAACGCAGCCCACTCTGCCTCCCTGCCTGTCCCTTCAATACAATGCGTATCCTTGGACATTAATAGACAATAGACAATAGACAATATGTGCAGGAGTAGGCCATTCGGCCCTTCTAGCCAGCACCGCCATTCACTGTGATCATGGCTGATCATCCACAATCAGTATCCGGTTCCTGCCTTATCCCCATAACCTTTGATTCCACTATGTTTAAGAGCTCTATCCATCTCTATCCTGAAAGCACCCAGAGACTTGGCCTCCACAGCCTTCTGGGGCAGAGCATTCCACATATCCACCACTCTCTGGGTGAAAAAGTTTTTACTTAACTCCGTTCTGAATGACCTACCCCTTATTCCTAAGCTGTGGCCTCTAGTTCTGAACTCACCCATCAGCGAGAACGTGCTTCCTGCCTCCAGCGTGTGCAATCCCTTAGTAATCTCCCAGCTATAATCTTTCAGCTATGATTCCATGATGCCTATAACATTATATCAGCCAATCTGCAGCTGTGTTGTCAGTTCATCTATATTATTCCTTATACAGCGCGCATAAAAATTAAAAACCTTCTGATCGGCATTCGGCCTTTTCGATCTTGTCCACCTTTAACATTGCATCTCACCCTATTGACAGCAATTTTGTCCTATCAACAGCCTCTCCTCGCTACGCATTGGCTCTGTTTGTAAACCAACAACCCCATCTTCAGCGTTATTATCCACCTTTCCTATGATAATTCTTATATAGTATTTTCCTCGTAGTTTCCTACGATACTTCTTGTAAAACTGTGATTAGAGTAATTTCTTCAGCTAATGGTTAATCTGTGGAATTTGTTGCCACACAGGGTGTTGGATGCTGTCATTGTGATACAGCAGAGACTATTATGTTCTTGATTGTAAGGCGATTGATTGTTTAAGGGACAATGCAGGAGAATAAGTTGGATCGGACCGGATGGGCCAAATAGCTTTATTATACTCGTTTTTCTAATGGTCTTACTGTGAACTGTAGGGTAAGTCCTTATCACTTCCAGATGTTGCGGTGTGAGGGACGATTATATGTTTGTTCATTGAGATCATTCTATTTGCATGCGGTGTTCAAATTTCAATGAGGTTTGATTTTAGAAATAGTAAGATCTAATGATTTTCGAGGTTTTTTTTTATGAGTCCGGGAACGTCTTGCAAACTTACTGCTACGCGACCATAATTGAAAGTTTAGAAATAGAAACGGGCACAGTGTCGTGTCCTAATAGTGTTCTAAAATCTCCTATTAGTGTTTACTATTAGTGTTCTCCTGATAGGGTTTTCATCAATGCCATGATCAAGCATATTAATACGTGTCTGAGAAACTGGTGAAGCGGCAGGGCTTCGGGTTCCTGGATCACTGGGACCCCTTCTGTGGGAGCCACGACCTGTAAAGTAAAAAAGGACGGCTTACAACTGAACCCAAAATATCTGAGTACGTAGGTTTAATAGAGCTGTTAGGCAGAGTTTAATCTATTTGGCAGTGGGGTGGGGACCGGTGTGTTAGGACTGAGGAAGGGTAAAACAGAAATAAATCGAAGGTAATCTGCAAAAGAGATGATAGAAAGGACAGGCGGGATTTGAGGCATAATAGCAGATAATGGTATGATTTAAAGGGCAATAGAGGCGTAGAAACAACAAATACTAGTCTGAAAATGAAATATTTGAGTGCACGCACCATAAGAAATAAAATAGACAATCTTGAATTTCAGCTGAAGATTAGCAAGTATGACCTTTTGGCCATCTCTGAATCTTGGCTGAATGATGGCTGCCATTGGGAGCTCAACGTCCAAAGATATCCTATGTATCGGAAAGATAGGTTAGTAGGCTGATATGGGGGGGAGGTGATATGGCCCTCTCTATAAGAAATAATAATACGTCATTAGAAAGGGCTGACATACCATCGGAAGGTGTAGTGTCTATATGGGTTGAGTTAAGAAATGGAGAAGGTAATAGGACCCTAATAACAGTTGTATCATTCCTCTAAACAGCAGCTGGAATGTGGATTACAAATTACAGCAGTAGATGGAAAAGGCGAGTCAGAAGGGCAATTTCATGATAATCGTCGGGGATTCTAACATGAAAGTGGATTGGGAAAAACCAGGTCAGTACTGGACCTCAAGAGAGAGTATTGGCAGGATGTCAAAGGGATGGTTTTTAAAACAGCGTTTTGTTGAACAGCTGGATTGGGTATCTTGCAATGATCCGGAGGTGATAAGAGAGCTTAATGTGAAGGAAAACATAGGGAACAGTGATCACAATATGATCGAGTTCACATTGAAATTTGAGTGCGTAGGCTGATCGGCAGAAAGCAGAGAGTGGGAATAAAATGATCCTTTTCCGTCTGGATAATGGTTACCAGTGGAGTTCCACAGGGGTCGATTTTGGACCGCTTCCTTTTATGATATGGGTCAATGAAGAATATAAGAACTGGGATGAAGACACTCGTGAGACAATACTTAGATTGTGTGCAGTTTTGGGCTCCTTATTTTAGAAATGATATACTGACATTGGAGAGGGCTTGGAGAAGACTCACGAGAATTATTCCAGGAATGAAAGTGTTACGGTATGAGGAACGCCTGGCAGCTCGTGGGCTGTATTTCCTCGAGTTCAGGAGAATGAGGGGCGATCTTATAGTAAAATTCCGAATTTTAAGAGGCCTGAGCAGATAGATATGGCAAAGTTATTTCCCATGGTAGGGGATTCTAGCACAAGAGGGCACAACTTCAGGATTGAAGGACGTCCATTTAGAACAGAGATGCGAAGAACTTCCTTTAGCCAAAGGGTGGTACCTCTAGTGAATTTTTTTACCACGAGCGGTTGCGGAGGCCAAGTCATTGGGTGTATTTAAGGCAGAGAAAGAGAGGTAGTTAATTAGCCAAGGCAACAAAGGGTATAGGAGAGAAGGCATGGGAGTGGGACTGACTGGAAGAATTAGATCAGTCTATGACTGAATGGTAGAGCAGACTGGATGGACCGAATGGTCTACTTCTGCTCCTATATCTTATGACCTTATATTTAAAGTAATAGTCAGATTGAGAAACATTTGTTGAGATCGTAGCTAAACCAAATTATCATTGTTGGCGACACCCGCGGATTTTTTATAGTTGTATGACGTGCTCTCAGCTCCGATATTGATTACAAAAGTTGGTGATTGTAAAGGTTGGTGTATTAGATCTTTTATTAGAAATCAGAAAACCTACAATCTGGTAGCAATGAAACTGAAGTCTACCGAAGTGTAAGTTCAGTGTATTTGAGTGGATAATAATAAAGGATATGACATACGTCAGTTCCCAGCTGTGAACAAAGTACAAATATGAAACTGATTCCCTTCACTTTCACCCCGCCACCACCCCACTCCGAAGCATAAGAAAAGCATAAATACGAAACACAGAATACAGTGCAGGTAGAGAGCAGATACATGGCTGCTACAGATAGGCTCAGCTTTGATTACGCGGTCTTCAATCTGAAGTATCAACGTACTGTCTGTCTTGTTCAATAATTCCAACATTTTGGTTTAGTTATTGCAAATCTGCTTTTGCCAGCTGGCTGTTTTTGATATATGGTGGGTCGACATTGTGTTTAACAAGGTGCTATGTAAATTTCTGATAATAACCAGATGATTGTGTAAATAAATCATGACCGGAGATTAGGAGATAATAATGATCTTAAAATCCTGCCGGAGAAGATGTCGTGGTTCTGGACAAGATGCCGCGATACCATGGGTAGAACTGCATTGTTCAGGACGTCAGTGTGTTTCTATGTAGACTCAAACCATATGTTGTCATGGGTGTCAATGCCGGGAGCTGTTAAACTGAAAGGGCACCGTGAGAATCAGGTGTGCCTAAGAAATCTGTATAATTCAGTGATGAGAGGAATGCATGTCCCATTGGTCAGCAGAAATGTTCCACCCCGCACTGCTGTAACAGCTGTCCATTAGTCACCATAGCGCCACCAGTGGTAGGAGGACAAAAGCAGTGGACGCTGTCTGCTCAGCCTGCCTTCCCTTTCCTATTGACACATCACTCCCAGTCCAGGACACAAGATTGGTTCCTAAAAGGGTGTTGCCTGCAATAAAGCGAGTAGATACTCCGGAGAATCGCGGAAAAGTGTACAATCCAGCGACAGAGGAAAAATGGGTATTGTGTGACTGTGGGTGCATGGGCGCAGGGATATTAGGCCGTATCAAGTCTTCAGTGGAAAGGCCCAAGATGTTTGGAATTGTGTCGTTGTATTTAAAAACAAAACAGTGTTCTCCTTTATACTTCAATTAATGCCTGACGCTCAACTGTTAATTTTGTTTGTAACAGCGCAGCAAAATCTGGCCCCAACTGTCCTCGACATGGCTGAACGGGCGGGCAGGGGAGGAGTTCCAGTGACGTCAACATCAGGAAAGGTCACGGGTATGTCCTTCACAGGTCCGAGCTCAGTGATCACCGAGCTCCTGGCAGGCTGCAACGACTCCCAGCTGCTGCAGCTGACGGATTTCTACCGGGACAGGCTGGAGAAGGCGATGGAAAGAGGAGTGTACGGAGTGAGCCTGGCGTTAAAGGATGAGAATCAGTTCAGCGGAGAGGAACATCAGGTGAGTTTGGGTTTGAATTTTCACACATCAGAGGACTGATGGCTGTCGGATCTCTGACTCATTGGATATTAAATTAGATAAAAGAACAACTGGGAAATAAATACTGTACATACAACCACAGAAATGTGAATCTGAACCAGTGATAGAAAGGGTTGAGAAGACCCCGCGGACTGATGAGTGGCTGCTCAGTGTTCAGAGTGAGTTGAGCAAGTAACAGTTCTGTAGGCTCACAGTATAAAATGGAAATATGACAGGAGGTTTCGGTTTGGGAAGGCTGTACAGTGTGACGGCGGGATGTCAGTGAGAACCGGGACATCATCAGTGGGTGCCACAGGAGCTCGAGTGTGTTCTGTTCTGGGCGGAGATGATTGTGTTACAATCTGCAGCAGCAAAACGTAACGTGTGCATGGGGGAATACTGCCATGTTGTAACGTGTAATCACTGAATACACCTCCACTGGAAAAGACAATGGAAAGGCATCAGGTGTCAGCTGGCAATCCGCTGTCATGTTTGACACTGGCGGACAGAGCAAATGAATCACATCATTTTTTCTGCAACTTCTCTGAGAATGTTCACTCTGCTATATAAAAAAAAAACTCCTGACTTCTTTCTTCCTCTGTGATCGTTATTTTCCGATTTTTTTTACATCGTCAACCCTGATGAGGAATTATTTATGGAATTGAAGATACGTCAATAAAGCCGTCACAGACCAGCCAGGATCTCATTGACTGGTAAACCAGCTTCACGGTGCATGTTCCTCCGTGTGCTCTGAACTCACAATGTACAGTCCATGTCCAGACAAGGTCTGCACCCGTCCGGGTGACTGCTCAGTATGATCCCGTTACAGCGCACATCATTTACTTCTCATTATCTGTGTGAATCTGTCGTTCCCAATATGTTCACCGTTACTCTTCACAGACAATCTCCGATCTCGCTGATAATGGCAAGAGGGCGGACAGTTCTAAACTCCTCCTGAGCCTGGTGATTGAGAAAGGCTCCCGCGCCCGGAGGGCGATGTGGGAAAACTTCGTGAAAATGCGCAATGTCGTCCCAAAGTTGGACAAAATACTGAAAGAAATTCAGGAACATGGTGAGTTAATATCAGAGATTGATCTAATTTAGGATTCAGGATCTACATATTTAATAATTTCACGCATTTCAATTCCCCAAATTGTTTAAATCCGAACAGGTTGTGTTCCGATCCATCGACCCGTCCCGGAGATTCCTTGTGAGCTGAAAGGTAAGTGAAGAAACCACTGCTTCCACCACAGGTTGTCATTGTGTAGGGCCATATCGTTGCTGAGACACGTGCATTTGACCAGGTAAATGTTGGCAACATGGCACAGTGAGACGCATCGAAAATGTTTGCTGGAGGGTTGGTTTACATAGGACATAGAGGGTGGATAAATCTCCTGCACATGATGGAATGCACCCTCGGGTCCTGAATGAAGTATCTGGAGAGATTGCAGAGTCATTAACGATGATCTTTCAAGAACTGATCGATTCTGGCGCTATACTGGATTACTGAAAAATTGCAAATGTTTCTCCGCTTTTTAAGAAGGGTGGGAGGCAGCAGAAAGGAAACAATAGACTAATTAGCCTAACATCAGTAGTAGGGAACTTCTTGGAATCGATGGTTTGGGATGAGATGACGGAGTACCTGGGGACAAATGGCAAGATTGGCCAAAGGCAGCATGGTTTCCTGAAAGGAAAATCCTGCCTGACAAACCTACTACAATTCTTTGAGGAAAGTGCAAGCAGGGTAGACAAAGAAGATGCAGTAGATGTGATGTACTTGGATTTTCAGAGGGCCTTTGACAAAGTGCTGCACAAGAGGCTTCTTAGGAAGATACTAGTCCATGGAATTACAGGGAAATTACTAGCATGGGTGGAGCATTGGCTGGTCGGCAGGAAACAGAGAGTGGGAATAAAGGGAACGTATTCTGTCTAGCTGCCAGTTACCAGATGAGTTCCACTGGGGTCGGTGTTAGGACCGCTGTTTTTCACAATGTATGTCTATGATTTGGACTGTGGTATTAATGGGTTTGTGGCTAAATTTGCCGATGATACAAAGATAGGTGGAGGAGCGTGTAGTGTTGTGGAAGCAGAGAGCCTATAGAGAGACTTAGATCTTTTAAGGTAATAGGCAAAATAGTGGCAAATGAAATAGAATGTTGGAAACTGTATGCTCATGTATTTTGGTGGAAGAAATAAACGTCAGACTATTATTTCGATGGGGAGAGAATACAAAATGCAGGGAGGCAAAGGAACCTGGGAGTCCTTGTGCGAGATACCTTATAAGTTAACCTCCAGGTTCAGTCGGCTGTGAAGAAGACGAATGAAATGTTTTCATTCATTTCTTGAGGTATAAAATATTAGAGCATGGATGTGATGCTGAGGCTCTATAAGGCACTCGTGAGACTACACTTGGAGTATTGATTGCAGTTTTGGGCTCCTTATTTTAGAAAGGATATACTTATATCGGAGAGAGTTCAGGGAAGATTCACGAGTATGATTTGAGGAATGAAAGGGCTACCTGATGAGGAACGTCTGGCAGCTCTTGGGCTGTACTCCCTGGAGTTTAGGGGAATGAGGGGAGATCTCATAGCAACATTACGAATGTTAAAAGGCCTGAACAGATTACATATGGCAAAGTTATTTCCCATGGTCTGGGATTCCACGATAAGAGGGCACGACTTCAGGATTGAAGAACGTTATTTTAGAACTGAGATGCGGAGAAATCACTTTAGTCAGAGGGTGGTAAATGTGTGGAATTTGTTGCTACGAGCGGCTGTGGAGGCCAGGTCACTGGGTGTACTTAAGGCAGAGATAGATAGGTTCCTGATTAGCCAGGGCATCAAAGAGTATGGGGTGAAGGCAAGGGAGTGGGAATGACTGGAAGAATTGGAACAGCCTATGATTGAATGGCGGAGCAGACTCGATGGGTCGAATAGGTACTCCTGCTCCAATATCTTATGATCTTATGGCATTATGAGGAACAACATAGAAAGTTGGAGTGTTTGCTGCAAGGGAACACACCTCTCAGGATCCGGCAACGACAGGTCCCTCCACCGGAGTCAGAATGGAGAAGACAACCATCTGAAGGAGTGAAAATCAGATTTTCTTTTTTTTTTTTTTTTTTTTTTTTACTGCGAAGAGTGAAATCGTTTCCCTACAGCCACCCAACCCCAGAACAGCGCTCATCCGAAATCACTCTTTAAAATTCCCTCTGATCCTACAAGTCATCAATTTTAGAACTGGGAGTCCATTGAAGCTCTCATCAGAGGGAAAAGAATGGCAGTATCCATTTAATCAGAAAAGCAGTTAACATCCCAAACTGGTCTGTTCAACCCCAAAGCTGCATATGGAACCCCCTCTGTTCACATCTGCACGCCCTCAGTGCAAACACAGCTGCAGTTATCCAGTGTAAGTTCCAACTCAATAATCCTGGGCAGTCCATCAGGAGACAGTGTTAGTGAGGCTGAGATGGAGGACAAAATACTCAACTCTGTCCACAGAAGCTGAAATTCATGTGTGCCGGTGTTGTGTGATGGAGACCGTGGAAGGGTAATAGATGGGAATTAGGACAGAGAAACCGATGGTTGTGGGATTGCGGCAGAGCGAGTGCAAAGCACTGAAAATATCTGAAACAAAATTGCGGTTAATTACATTATGTTCGGCTGGATAAGCTGCTCGCTACATCCGTAAGCGCATTGTGTCTGTGAAAATGGAGCCCGAGGCAGTACATGGGCACAAGCGATTGTAAGGCTGCATAATCGCAGACTGCGTTGGATCACTCAACGCCAAATTTACGAGGAGAGGGCAAAGGAAAGGCAGATATTGCACAAGTTACTAATATTACAGTACCCATGCTTTATTTGAACTGGGTCAGTCTCTCTCATTGCCAAGTTCAAGTTCTAAAGATACAAATTTATGTATGGCTCCAGTGATAGATGTTTCAGGAAGTTTACAATCTGCTCAAGTCTCTGTCACCACTGTTAATGCTTTTCCAGTCCACATTCAGACAATAACGCCCCTCAGTTGCCATACACCATGGATACGGTACATAGAACATAGAACATTGACATTCAGCACATTAGAAGCCCTCCGGTCCACAGTGCTGTGCCGACTATGTAACCTACTATTGAAACTGCCGAGAATTTCCGCAGCGCATAGACCTCTATTTTTCTCAGCTCCATGTTACTATCCAAGTAGCTCTTATCAGTACGTCAGGTATCGGCTTCCACCACCGCCACTGGCAAATGCATTCCACACACCCACCACTTCCTAATTAAAACCAAAAAAAAATCTTACCCATGACATCCCCTCGGTAACTATTTCCAAGCACCTAAAATCTATGCCCCTCGTGTTACCATTTCAGCCCCGGGAAAAAGCCTCCGGCTATCCACACGATCAATGCCCCTTATCCTTTTATACATCTCTATCAGGTCACCGCTCATCCTCCATCGCTCCAAGGAGAAAACGCCAAGTACATGCAACCTACTGTCATAATGTCCACCCTCCAATCCAGGCAACATCCTTGTCAATCTCCTCTGCATTCCCTCTATAATATCCACATCTTTCATGTAGTGAGGTGACCAGAACTGAACAGAGTAGTCCGTGGTGTCTGACCAAACTTTGAAATAACTGTAACATTATCGCACAGCTCCTGAACTCAGTCCCAGGACTGATGGATGCCAACACACCATACGCATTCTTAACAACACTGTCAACCTGCGCAGCGGCTTCGAGTGTCCAATTGACACTGGCCTCAAGGTCTCTCAGATTCTCCACACTGTCATGAGTCTTACGATTTACATGTACATTATATTCTGTCTTCAAATTGGACCTACCGAAATGAACCACTTCAGGCCTATGTGGGTGGAAGTCCATCTGCCACTTCTCAACCCAGTTCTGTATCCTATCAATGTTCCGCTGTAACTTCTCACAACCCTCCAGACTATCCACAACATCACCAACATTTGCGCCATCAGCAACCTTACGAACCCACCCTTCAACCTCTGCAGCCAGGTCATTAACAAACTCAGAGGGTGGGGGACAAGAACGGTTTTCTGTGGAGCACCTTGGGGCTCCAGCCTCCACGCAGTATACGAAGTATCTACGACCACCCTTTTCCTTCTCTGGGCAAGCCAATTGTGGATCCACAAAAGGTCTCCTTGGATCCCATGCCTCATTACTTTCTGAACGGGGAACCCTTGCATGGGGAACCTTATCCAATGCCTTATTCAGATCCATATCCACTATCATCACTACTCTACCTTCACCAATGTGTTTTGTTGCATCCTCAAAGAATTCAATCAGGTACGTAAGGCACGACCTGCCCTTGCAAAGCCATGCTGACTATCCTTAATCAGATTATGTCTCTCCAAATGCTCATAAATCCTGCCTCTCACAATCTTCTCCAACAACTTGCCCAACTCTGATATTGATGATGCAGACATCATCACCAGAGGCTCAACAATCTCTTCCCTCTCTTTCCACATCAGCCTGGGGTATATCTCATGCGGTCCAGTGACTTAAATCGAACTGAATGCTTCTCACAGCTCCAGCACATCCTCTTTTTTAACGTCTACATACTCAAGCTTTTCAGTCCACTATAAGTCATCCTCAGAGTTGCCAAGGTCATTTTCCCCGGTGAATACTGATGCAAAGTATTCATTAAGTACCTCCGCTACCTCCTATGACTCCATGCACACGTTCCCAATATCGCACCTGATTAGCCTATTCCCACATGGCTCATCCTCTTGCTTTTCACCTACTTGTAGAATGCTTTGGGGCTTCGCTTAATCCTGCTCACCAAGGCCTTCTCATGGCCCCTTCTGGCTCTCTTAATTCCATTCTTAAAATGCTTTCTCGCAAACTTGTAATTTTCAAGCGCTCTACCGGTACCTAGTTTCTTGAACCTTTCGTAAGTGTTTCTTTTCTTCCTAACTAGATTTCCTACATCCTCTATACAACATATTTTTTTTTACCTCTACCATCCTTTCCCTTCTTCAATGGGACATACCTATGCAGAACTCGATGAAAATGTTCCCTGAAGATTTGCCAAATTTCTGCTGTGCATTTCCCAGAGAACATTTTCTCCGAATTTATGTTGTCAAGTTCCTACCTAATAACATCATATTCCCCCCCCGCCCACCACCACCCAAATTAAATGCTTTCCCAAATTGTCTGCATATGTCCCTCTCCAGCGCTCTGGTGAAGGAGATAGAGTTGTGGTCACTACCTCCAAAATGGCCTTCCACCGAGAGATCTGTCACCTGACCGGGTTCGTTTTCCAATACCAGTTCAAGCACAGACTCTCCTGTAGATGCCTTATTTACATATTGTGCCAGAAACCTTCCTGAACACACCTAACAAACTCCGCCCCATCTAAACCCCTTGTGCTAAGGAGACGACCATCAATATTAGGAAAGTTAAAATCTCCCATCACAACAGCCATACTATCATTGCGCTGTTCCAGAATCTGCCTCCCTGTGTGCTCCTCGATATCCCTGTTACAATTGGGATAGTAGTTATTGGGACAGTAGAGTTATTGCCCCTTTCCTGTTTCTGACTTCCATCCACACAGACTCGGTGGACCATCCCTCCATGTCTTCCTCCTTTTCTTCAATCGTGGCATTATCACTAATTAACTATGCCACACCCCTACCTCTTTTGCCTCCCTCTCTGTTCTTTTTGAAACATCTAAAGCCTGGCACATTCAGCATCCATTCTTGCTCCTGAGACATCCCAGTCTCTGTAATAGCCATAACGTCATACTTCCACGTATTATTCCACGCTCTTTTAATCGGCCTTGTTTATGATACTCCTTGCATTGAAATAGACAGATTCAAACCATCAGGCTGAGTGCATCTTTGTCCTAACGTCTGCCTATCCTTCCTCACAAACTCCCTACAAGCTGCCTGTACTTGCGTTCCAACCACCCCATCCATTGCCTCTTCACTTCGGTTCCCACCTCCCTGCACATCCAATTTAAACCCTCCCCAAAAGAATTAGCAAACCTGCCCGCCATTATATTGGTCCCCCTCGTATTCAAGTGGAACCCGTTCTTTTTCTACAGGTCACGCTTGCCCCAGAAGAAGTACCAATGATCTAAAAATCTGAATCCCTGGAATGAGTATAATCTCCGCTCCGTCTTTCCCCACCTCTCACTTCCCCCTCTCCTCTGCGTCTCTCCCCACCCCTCCCATCCCCTTCTCCACTCCTTCTCTCCCCATCCTTCCCTTCACCCCGTCCTCTCCGTCTCTCTCCACCCCTCCCATCCCCCTCTCCACTCCTTCTCTCCCCATCCTTCCCTTCCCCCCCGTCCTCTCCGTCTCGCAGCACCCCTCCCTTCTCCATCTCCTCTCCGTCTCTCCCCTGCCCTCCCTTCCTCCTCTACTCTCGTCTCTCCCCAACCCTCCCTTCCCTCTCCACTCTCTCTATCCCATCTCCTCACCTCCCCTCCCCTCTCTTCGCCTCTCTGCACCCCCCCGCTCAACCCCCTCTGCCGCCCTCTGTACCCCTGTCCCCCTCCATCTTCCCACTCCCTCTCTCTCTCGACTCCCTCTCTCCCTCTCCCCCCTTTCTCTCTCTCTCCCCACTCTCTCTCTGTCTCATCCTTGTCTCCCACCTCCATTTCACACACCCCCACCAGCGGATTTCTGACCCATCCTATCTGACCCCCTCTCCACGTACTATATTTATCTTGAACAGTGTTTAATGACCTGGCGCACACAATCTTTAGGTTCCAGAGAGACTGTTGCTGCCGAATATGGGGTCTGCAATTGATTTTCCCCAGTTTTCTTCACAGATCCGAGCTCAGTGATCGCCGAACTCCTGGCGAGCTGGAATGATTCCCAGCTGCTGCAGCTGACGGATTTCTACCTGGACAGGCTGGAGCAGGCGATAGAAAGAGGGGTGCACGGAGTGAGCCTGGCGTTAACAGCTGAGAATCAGTTCAGTGGAGCGGAACATCAGGTGAGTGGGAGGGACAATGAGGTTGAATTTTCACACATTACAGGACCGATGGGTGTCGGAACTCTGACTCGTCGGATATTAAATTAGATAAAGGAACAACTGGGAAATAAATGCTGTACATACAATCACAAAAATGTGAATCTGAACCAGTGATAGAAAGGGTTGAGAAGACTGATGAGTGGCTGCTCAGTGTTCAGAGTGAGTTGAGCAAGTAACAGTTCTGTAGGCTCACAGTATAAAATGGAAATACGGCGGGAGGTTTCGGTTTGGGAAGGCTGTACAGCGTGAAGGCAGGATGTTAGTGAGAAGCGGGACATCATCAGTGGGTGCTACAGGAGTTCGACTGTGTTCTGTTCTTGGCGGAGATGATTGTGTTACAATCTGTAGCAGCAAACAGTGTGGATCGGAGAATACTGTCATATTGTAATGTTTAATCACTGACTAAACCTCCGCTGAAAAAGGCAATGGAAAGGCACCAGGTGTCAGCTGGTAATCCGCTGTCATGTTGGACACTGGCGGACAGAGCAGATGATTCACATGATCTTTTCTGATACTTTTTTTTCTGAAACTGCTCACTCTGTTATAAAAATTCTCCTGACTTATTTCTTCATCTGTGATCCTATTTTCTGATTTTTGCTTTACACCGACAAATCCGGTGAGGAATTATTTATGGATTTGAAGCTACGTCAATGAAGCCCTCACGCACAATCCAGGATTTCATTGACTGGTGGACCAGGTCCACGGCGAATGTCCCTCTGTGTGCTCTGGACTCAGAATGTACAGTCCATGTCTCGACAGGATCAGCACCTGTCCGGGTGACTGCTCAGTGTGATCCCGTATCAGAGCACATCATTTACTTCTCATTGTCTGTGTGAATCTGTCAGTCCCCAATATATTCACTGTTATTCTTCACAGACAATCTCTGATCTCGCTGATAATGGAAAGAGGGCGGACAGTTCTAAACTCCTCCTGAACCTGGTGATGGAGAAAGGCTCCCGCGCCCAGAGGGTGATGTGGGAAACCTTTGTGAAAATGCGCAATGTCGTCCCAAAGTTGGACAAAATTATGAAGGAAATTCAGGAACATGGTGAGCCAATATCAGAGTCTCATTACTTTAGGATTCAAGTTCTACATATTTAATAATTTCACGCATTTTAATTCCCCAAATTGTTTAAATCCGAACAGGTTGTGTTCCGATATATCGACCCATCCCGGAGATTCCCAGTGAGCTGAATGGTAAGTGAAGAAACCGCTGTTTCAGCGAATGGTTGATTTTGTGTATGGGTCATATCTTTGCTGTGCCAGGGAGAGACCAGGTAAATGTTGGCAACGTGACATAGTGAGACCTATGGAAAATGTTTGCTGGAAGGTTGGCTTTCGCAGGACATGGGGGGTAGATAAATCTCCTGTACATGATGGAATTCACCCTCGGGTCCTGAAGGAAGTAGCTGGAGAGTTTGCAGAGTAATTAACGAAGATCTTTCAAAAATCAATAGATTTTGGCACTGTACCCGACTACTGGAAAATTGCAAATGTTACTCCTCTATTTAAGAAGGGTGGGAGGCAGCAGGAAGGAAACTATAGACCAGTTAGCCTGGCATCAGTGGTAGGGAAGTTCTTGGAATCGATTGTTAGAAATGAGATTATGGAGGACCTGGAGAGACATGATAAGATAGGCCAAAGCCAGCATGGTTTCCTGAAAGGAAAATCCTGCCTGACAAACCTACTGCTATTCTTTGAGGAAATTACAAGCAGGGTAGACAACGTCGATGCATTCGAAGTGATGTACATGGATTTTCAGATGGCCTTCGACAAGGTGCTGCACGTGAGGCTGCTGAGGAAGATAAGACCCATTGAATTACATGGAAATTACTAGCGTGGGTGGAGCATTGGGTGGTCGGCAGAAAACAGAGAGTGGGAATAAGGGGATCCTATTCTGGCTGACTGCCGGTTACCAGTGGAGTTCCAACGGGGTCGGTGTTGGGATCGCTGTGTTTTACGATGTATATCTATGATTTATACTACGGTATGAATGGATTTGTGGTTAAATTTGCCGATGCTATAAAGATAGGTGGAGGAGCAGGTCGTGCTGAGGAAACAGAG